>NW_027211695.1:1325000-1925000 GCF_022749685.1 Semicossyphus pulcher
ACACACACTAAAATGTTACACTGGCTGAAGCTGAGAGTTAACCTGTGTACCTCTTCGTTCTTATTGGCTGTGCCTTCTTCTGAGGCGGCTGTCAGCTCGATCTCATTGGCTCCTTCCTCCCACAGCCCCGCCTCCTCCTGCAGCCCTCCTCCTCTTCCTCCAGCTCCTCCCTCCTCCTCCTCGACCTCGGCCTCCTCCCTCTCCTCCATCGCTCCTCCGGTCACACACAGGATCTGGGGCATGGTGGGGTCGTCCATCCTCTCGCTCTCCTCCCCCTCCTCCCCCTCCCGCGCCTCCTCCAGCACCCCGATGCTCTCCACCTCCTGCACCTTCATCCTGTCCTCCCCAAACAGCGCTCTGTTGGTTTGGATCTCCTCGATGCCTCCTTCCTCCTCCGCCTCCACACTGAACCCCGCCATCCCGCCTTCATCCACCGCTGCGCGCAGCACCTTCCCCTCCTCCACCCCTGCCTCCCCCAACTTCTCCTCTGCTCCTTCTAGAGGAGGAATATCTCCCTCCTCCTCCTCCTCCTCTTCCTCCAGCTCCTCCCCCTCCTCTTCATCATAATCCTCGTACTCTTCCTCGTCGTAGAACTCTTCATCCTCCTCGTCCTCTTCGTCCATCCCTTCCTCCTCCTCCTCCAGCTCCTCCTCATCCTCCATGTCCTCCTCTTCCTCCTCCTCCTCGTCCGTGCTGTTGATGTTGATGACTCCGGAGTCTTCGTTGCTGGGGGGCGGGGCTTGGTGCGGGTGGAGGTGGCGTCCCTGCTGGCTCAGCTGGTTCTGCAGCTGGTGGATCTGGAGCGGCAGAGGGAGGGGGCTGGGCTGGCCGGGGGCGGGGGGCTGCATCAGCATCTGCTGCAGCTGCGGTCGCCCCTGCGGCAGGTCCCCCAGGACACCGGGGGGCGCCGAGAGGGAGTTCAGGGGCGGCACCAGGGAGACCACGGAGGTGCTGGAGGGGGGGAAGGAGTTGATGGGTGTAGTGGAGGTGGTGAGGAGGGGGGAGGAGGTGGCGTGGTCGTTGGGCAGGGAGACCCCGTCGATGGTGGTTGTTGTTGCCGTGGTGATGGACTCTGCTCCTGAGAGTGGGGCTGTAGCGCCCCCCAGTGCAGCAGACACCAGGTTGGGGGGGTTTCCTGCCCCGGGGTCGTCCTGCTGGGTCTCTCTGTTGAGCATCCCGGGGGGGACGATGACCACGCTGTCGTCCGAGTCGCTCGCCAACGAGATCTCCACGTCCTCCGCCTCCTCGCGGTCGTAGCGGACGAACACGGGTCTCTGCTCGGGGGGGCCCAGCCCGGGGGGGGTCCTGCTGGTGGTGTGCGTGCGGGGACAGGATCATGTCTGCGGGGGTGGGGGTCTGACCCGACAGACCAGGAACCAGGGACAGGTGGTTCTCCAGACCGCTCAGCAGGGAGGCGGGGGCCCAGGGAGTGACGGGAGGGGAAGGGGGGGCCGGGGGCGGGGCCTCCCAGGAGGGTGGGCAGAGTGAGTCCAGGTCCCTGTGAGGAGGGGAGGACCGAAGCAGAGGAGGTGGGCTTCAGGGAGAGGGGGGGGTAAGGGGAGGGCGATGGGGGGGACGCGGGGGTGAAGGAGGGAGTTACAGACGGTCAGAGCCTCGGAGCAGAAAGTCGAGACCTGAGGGGGGAGAGAGAGAGAGAGGGGAGAGAGGGGAGAGAGGGGGGAGAGAGAGAGAGAGGGGAGAGAGAGAGAGAGAGAGAGAGAGAGAGGGGGGGGGGGGGGGGGGGGGGGGGAGAGAGAGAGAGAGAGAGAGAGAGAGAGAGGGGGGGGGGGGGGGGGGAGAGAGAGAGAGAGAGAGAGAGAGAGAGAGAGAGAGAGAGAGAGAGAGAGAGACAAATACAGTCATGAGCTGCTGCACATGTGTGGTTCTCGTCTGTCGTCTCACCAGGCGATCACACTGAACGTGAGAGGGAGGACGTCATAAGAAGTCTCTGTGAGCGCTCACCTTTAGGTTCCTGTCTGTGCGTCCGCTGCTGAGGATGGAGACAGCACAGGTGAGAGGAGGAGGCCAGCAGGGGGACGGGACCAGAACCAGAGCCAGCAGCAACCTGAGCATCCACAGAGACACACAACATGTATGATGGTTCCTGCTGAACATTTCCTAAAGCACATTCAGTAAACATGAACGCAGTGAATGTGATCATCTGTCAGCAGGGAGTTTATAAACAGACTAGAAGAATTAAAGTCTCTACCTGTACAGTTCTCTTCGGCTGAGCGCGCTGCTGTACTGCCCGCTGACGCCCCCTGCAGACTCACATGAGGTACTGCAGCTGGACTGTTGCTGCTGCAGACGCACACACAGCGGCAGCACCACCTCGTGGAGACGCTGAGAGAGAGTCAACACAGACCGTCAGAGAAAAGGACACGAAGCTCTGCAACGAGTCAGACTCATCATCACTCTGATGTTTACCTTGTGCACGTCGTCCTTCAGCAGAGTGCCGCTGGTCAGGATGATGTGTCTCAGAGCTGAAGGACAAACAGCAGTGTTGACATAACAGAAGATCATCAGACAGTATGAAGCACAACCTGTAAGAGAGTGTAGTCACCTCTGAGTGCTGACAGACAGGTGTCCTGATTGGCCAGCAGGTCTCCTTTCCTCTGCAGAGACGGACCCATCGAGTCCGCCATGACCAACGGTTTAGTCCTCCTCGGACCCGGCTTCCCTCCAGGAACCACGTCAGCTGACAGACCGGCCCGCAGCTGAGGGACGGGACAGCGGGGGGACACACACGGGGGACAGGTGAGCAATACGTAATATTTAAATACATTCAGGTAACTCCAGGGATCCTGACCTCACCTTGACAGACTCCGCCCCCGGTGTGATGTCACTGAGCAGCTGGCTGAACAGCAGCTCTGAGTGACCCGGGCTCCCCTGTAGGATGTTCGCTGAGGCTCCGCCCACCTGCACCCACAGCTCCAAGGTTCTGTAGACGGACACCCGCACCGAGCTGAGGGAGGAAGAGGAGACGACGAGAGGAAATGAATTCAGAAAACTGCTCTTAAAATGCTCGTTTTTTGAATGGAGTTTGGTGTGACAGTTTCTGCTGCGACCGCTGGAGACTCGGTGTGTACGAGACCCTAACCCTCTAATAAACAGTTAGTACCCTGTGTATCTCCACCTGTCCTCTTTCACACTGTGTTATGATGAGTGTGTCCTGCAGCTACCTGTACGCTCTCTGCTGTCCCAGGCTGGCCTCAGGTAGAGACGTCCAGGCCGACAGAGTCTGAGAGAAGAGCCTCTGCAGCACCGCAGAGTACTGAACCATGCCGCTGCGCACACTGTGAGAAAACACACACTGTCACAAACACACACATCAACTCTGCGTGTACACTACAGAAACACACACACATAGAGATACTTACACTGTGATCAGAGCTGACAGGACCTCCAGTGTGTTTGTGTGAATGATGGGAAGGAGCAGCAACCTCACACCCCCCTCACCTGTTAGATTCTGACACACACACACACACACACACACAAATTAAGCACGGGTAATAATCATGTATTTATTAAAATTGTTGAGAACTTGTCTGTGTGTGTGTGTGTGTGTGTGTGTGTGTGTGTGTGTGTGTGTAGCTCACTATGCTCTTGGAGCTGACAGCGAGGGCTCGACACACCAGGTTGAGAATGGGTCTGACAGGCAGACGGACAGCTGAGGACGGATCCATCCTGCAGGACAGAGAGACGTGGTTTACAACATGTAAAAAAAACACGGACTCTCCTGTGAGGTTTGGTGTGAGTGTTGTACCTGAGTGTGTGTTTGAGAGCCATGCACACAGCTGTATATCTCTGCTGCAGCTGCAGCAGCAGCAGAGGATCTGATTGGTCGAGATGAGGGAAGGCCAGCTCCACCCCCGGACCCTCGTACTGCAGCGTTCCATCTGATTTAACGAACAGCATCATCGGGGTTAACGAACGCTCATGGCACAGATCGAGCTTTGAAAGGTGTCGTACTCGCCTGTTTCTGAGCCCTGGTAGATCTGAGCCAGCAGGCCATTGGCTGAGCTCAGCAGGCAGTGAATCTGATTGGTCCAGCCCTCAGCTCTGCCTGCACCCACCCCTCTGTCCAACAGCCCCCCCAGGCAGGGCAGACGGCCGTAACACTGACACGCCATCTGACACAGAGAGGACACACGTCAACATGAAGTGTTTCAGTGAGTGAAGACGTTCACAGATCATTCAGACATGTTGTTTGGAGACATCTGACTTCATCACTTCCTACATAAAAGGACAGAAGAACACAGATACACCACACGACGTCCAGCTCGGGTCAGGATGACAAACCTCTTGTGTCTTCTTGTTGCTGCTGTCCATTTTGGAGAGGAAATACGCCCCCAGTTTGTC
Organism: Semicossyphus pulcher; assembly: GCF_022749685.1. NCBI lineage: Eukaryota > Metazoa > Chordata > Actinopteri > Labriformes > Labridae > Semicossyphus > Semicossyphus pulcher. The sequence goes on from NW_027211695.1 coordinate 1,329,363, forward strand.
CTGAAACACACGTGTGATTGTTCAGAGGAATTCAGTCAAACATACACGTTATATATAACCAAAGTTACGACTCTTTCTTTAGTAACCGTCTCTCACCCTGAGGGATCCACAGGCTCGGGGGTAGAAGGTCATACAGGCCGTCATCCCCTCCATGGCTGCCAGCTCACACTGGAAACACAGGAGGATCAATGCTGAGCACCGTTTACAGAATCAAATAAACTAAATTCCCTCCACATGTTAAAACATTTAGCTTTCCATAAGTGTGTAAATCATAGAACAGACGTCCAGCATATAGTAATAACTGATTGTTGCCCTCGTTCCTCACCTCCGTCTTCAGGCCCAGCAGAGACGTCAGGATGCCCAGGATGGAGTTGAGGCCGACCTCTCTGGCGAGCTCCGCCAGCTGAGACGAGTACTGCAGCAGGTCCTTCAGGATGTTCACGGCCAGCTGGATGGTCTGAACCGGAGCCTGAGACTAAAGGACCCACATCCACAGAGAGAGCAGAGACAGGAAGACGTTTAACAGGCTTACAGCTCCGGAGCACACAATCGTAGTGCGTGTCTGTGTGTTTGTGCGTCTCACCTGTATGACCTGCTGCAGCGAGCGCAGCCAGGACAGACAGTGCTGCTGGAACAGATCACTGGAGCTGTCTTTCACCAGCATGGAGAGCAGACACAGACCCTCAAACCTGCAGACACACACAGAGGAACATGCAGAGGTTTAACCTTCCTCAGGCTGGTCCAACTTTAACCACAGATATAATCAGAGTAACACAAACATCTGTCATCAATACCTGTGATTAGTTTCAAAATTAGATCAATAAAGAACACAGGCTTATGAAACTATTAAGGTACCAATGTTGTAAAACATCTCAATATATTGAATCCTAATCTTTGTGCCACCTCCCCAGATGCTCATAAATACACGCTCATATTTTCAACCTTGCTATAAAACAATATTCTGTATGTTTATTAATATATAATAATAAAGTCTTTAAGTAAATACTGATTTAATTCTAAACTTTAGTTACACACATTCATTACAGTTTGTTTAACATTAAATACACATAAATGATCACGGTGAAGTCAGCTCAGGTAACACACGTTCTGACTGACACACACTCTTCCTCTCACCTGGTCTTGCTCGAGCCCAGTTTGGCATTGCTGAAGCCCACGAGACCTCCCGCTGCGCTCGCGCCCTGCAGAGATGAACACACGTGCTTATTAACAGTAAAGGTAACACACCCAGGTGTATAACAGCGGCAGTCAGTCAGTCACAGTGCTGCTGTGTCTCCAGGTGTCAGCTCAGTGAACAATGCAGCCTGTAACGTTAGCTAGGCTAGGCAGCTAACTAGTCTGTAAGCTAACGTTCTCGTACCTGCGCAGTGAAGACGCCATGTTCTCTGTAGCTGGACAGCAGGGCCGGGAGATACTCCGGACGCTGCTCTTTCAGAACCGACACCAGACCCTCCGTTAGCCGCATCGCGGACGGGCCACGCAGCCAAGCCGATGTAGCCATCTTTGCCACTCCGCCGAGTATACGTCATAAGTGTCCGACGGGGTGACGTCAATTTAGTGCGCTCTTTGTTGTCGCGCATCTTCTTCACCGTAGCAGACTTCAGATTCAGATTTACTCTCTTTCCAGGTGTTAATGTAGAGTAAACCAGCGGCTAACAGGAGTCTTTCCCGCTACTGATGGCGAACGAGCGGCTCAGAGCTCTGGAGGACGTGGAAAAGGAGATAGCGACGATCCTGCAGTGTGCCGGTGAGGACCATGAACGCATCGCTACATGTTTGAGACTGTTTCTGTACAGCTGTGGCTAAACCCCGAGAGATAAGAGTCCTTTATCTGTGTTATTTAGCAGGTTTTTATTTATCTTTTCCACACTGTTATGTTTAAAACTTGAGGAAGGCCGGACTGAAGCTGGCTGAATGACATCTGCTTTTTTGGAAGGAAATTTGACTCTTCAATTGGCTTTAATCGTAGTAATAAAAAAATTAGCACAATTAAAGCCCTGTACCAGCAGAGACCTGTCCTCCAGCTGCATGATTTTGGATTATGAACACATGTTGTTGCTGTGTTCTTCAGGTAACATCGTCCTGGAGCTCTCCAAAGACAAGCACAACGCCAGCCTCCTGGACAGACAGCTGGTCCAGTTCCAGAGCTCCGTCAACCGGGTGGAGAGCGAGCTGGGCGCCCAGATCCGCTACCTCACACAGGTCAGACTCACAGGAGCGATATTTAACCCCGACAGCACTGCTACAACAACAGAGCTTTAATATCTCATGGCACTAGTGTTGTAATAGTGGTTATATGAAGTAATTGTCACTGCTGAATATGTTATATATCAGCGTGTTTCTAACTGAATGTGGCTGTGCTCTTTTTGGACTAAAGTAACTTGTTATTTTTAGTCCCTTACTTTATTTTTCCTGGTATTAACTGAAAGAGATGGTTCAGGAGTATTGTAAAGAACCTTATGTTAGAGCGATATTTTGTCCAGTAACACAATAACATGCGATTAGTCAGTAATCCTCCGTGGTCTCTGCAGGTAGCTACAGGTCAGCCTCATGAAGGCTCCACCTACTCAGCCAGGAAGGACTGTCAGATGGCGCTGAACAGAGCCGAGTACGCCAAGGTCAAACTGGGAGAACTGGGACGCACCTGCGAGCTCATGCTGGAGCAGCAGCAGCAGCAGCAGCAACAGCAGCAACAGCAACAGCAACAGCAGCAGCAGCAGCAGCAGCAGCAGCAGACATGAGCCAGATGTTTCTGCCCTCTGTCTACACATCAGCCTCCAGCCTGAACATCTGTCACACAACTTTTTATTCTTACGACAAAAACTGAAGAAACTCAAAGAAAAACTCTGTTTTCTAAACTATTTCTGTTGTATTTCTGCCTGTTTTATGGTGCTTGTTCCTTTTTGTCCTGTTCATGAGCACGGCAGTCATTTAGACCCTTTAAAGAGACGCTTCATACAACTACAGACGTATGATAGCTAATGTTTCAGCACGGTCAGTCACAACTCGTGTGAGAGACAAAGAAACTAACAGAAGAACTCACAGTGTTTCTTCTGCTTTAATCAAAGACTGTCAGAAGTTACCTGCTCACTCTTTCAGTTAGAAACTGTCAGCACCATGGAGAGCAGTGAGAAGTTAAAATAGTCCCATTCCTTTCTTTTATTATCACATTATCTGCTGGTTATTTTCAGGATGTTTTTCTATAAAACGACACAAAAATAGAAAAGTTTTCACAGACACCAAACAGAAGATCGAACCCAAAGACTTCATCGACCGTCACAAACAGTTAAAAGCAGCGGATCATCTCAGAGTGAAAACAGCCCGATGATTCTCAGAGGCTCTGACAGGAAGTTGTCCCGTCATGTGTTCGGGCTCTGTGTTGTGTTTATGATGAAACCTGCAGCTGACCATGAACCACATCGGCCTCCGTCTGACAGGTGCTCACGTTTATTTAACAAAGCGACAAAATAAAGATTCTTTTTGTTACACTTTGTGATTATTTGTGCTTCACACTGAGGGAGAGAAGAGTAAAGTCAGGTGTGGTTATAATGACAGCTCACACGCTGTCATGGAAACAGGGACAAAGCTAATGCTCTAACAGCTCACATTAGACACAGTGATACAGTCTGTGGTGACTCCACTCTACAGAAGGGTTACAGATGAGTCAGTATCAGTTACATCACTGTTGGTTCATGTTGTGGTGTTTAAGTAAAAACAAATGAAATGTTTGAGCGACGACAACGTCTGTTCTTAAATTTAACCGGGTTTAAAAAGAGTTTCTGATCAAAGATGATTACACAGAGTAAAAAATTAATCAATTCTTATCTTTATTTATCAGAATTTTTAGAACTAAAATCTCTGCAGATTTTTTACGTCTTTATTTAGAGAGAGAGGACGGCGATGGAAACGGGGGAGGGATGCAGCAAAGGGCCGAGGCTGGGAACCCGGGGCGACCACGTCATGTTTATGTCAACATGGTGGTTAACTACGTGATGGGACCTGAGGCTGTCTTACACAGGTACCTTAGAAATGGTGCAAAGGTATCTCGTGGAAATTCTCCAGCTGTGTGGAGTTCAGTCTCACCTGTCGAGTGATTGACACCTCAAACGTGTGAATGAGGTCGTAAAGAAAACGAACAATCTGCACATTTAAAATATAAACAGGGTGAATAAACTCAATCATAGACTGTATGTAACAAGGGGACCTAGCTATAAACCGGCATTTATTTTAATGGCCAGCAGGGGGCGACTCCACTGATTCTATAGAAGTCTATGAGAACATGCTCCTCCTCCTCTCCGGATGTATTCCCTCAGTAAACATGTTCCTAATGAGTTTATGGTCTCAGTCTCTAGTTTCACGTCTTCTTCAACACAGCATGATGTTCATTTAGTCACTGATGCTCCCATTTAGAGTCACACAGACCAGGAAGAGGGGAGGAGTTAGGGCGGGGCTACCTGTGATTGACAGCTCACTGTCACAGCAACTTGAAACATGTCTTGTTCACTGACTAAATATTGTGTTTTTATTTAGCTAGCCTAATTAGCATCTCAAAAATATACATTTAGCGTGAGCTACAGCTAGCCATGCTCGCACTAGTGTTAGCTGATAATTTAGCATTTGCTGACCCGCCCCGCTCTCCAGCTCCACCCTCTCGTCCAAATATGGTCACAACATGATAACAACATGGCGGCTCCTTCTTATTTACAGTCTATGGTGAAAACAAACAGTTTAATATGTTTAAAGTAAGTGTGAGACAAACATGAACAATCAGTGCGTTTGATGGGAATGTTTTCAGAGTCACACTCATCTGTCAATCATTCTAAAATAACTATAAAAATAGAACAGATCTTTATACTTATATTTCTCTCTGATATAAAATAATGTGTTTCTTTATAAAGAGGCCGTGTTAATCACAGCTTCCTCTATTACCTGAAGACATCAGCTCACCTGTGCTCAGGTAGAGAGATATCACCTCTAATCCTCTGTGCAGCGGCCTCACAGCAGCAGTTAGAACATAACACTGCAGCTACATGTACACGGGAGCTTCCTGATGCACTGACACCGTCTCACAGAGTAAACAGTAGGATTAAAGCATGTGGTGAGACCCAGGAGGCGTCCTGCTCCTCTTCTTCTTCTGTGGTTCTGGGGTTGAGTTTCCTGTTAGCTTCCACCCAGCTAAAAGAAGGGTTCGTCCTCGTCCTTCATCCCTGTTAACCTCAGACGAGCAAAGTCTTCAAACACAAAGTCTTCAGCCTGAGGAGAAGAGCTGCAGACAGACAAAGATGATGACAGACGTCACTACAGACATGAGGACAGGTGTGTTTCAGCTGAGAGGCTCCGAGCTGTTTCACCGTCTTTATTAAATATTAAAGATCACAGGAAGTTTATCATGTTTCTCTATCACAACATTTTCTGTTTTTCAGCATCCATCTGTACGCAGACGATATGTCTCTCTACTTTTGTGATTAACAAAGGGCACGTTTCTTTGGATATGTTTTAGGAGAAATTAGAGGAACCTTTATGGACTCATGTTCAGAGCACCAGTGATCCAAACCCAACATGGTGGCTGGTATTCTCTATAATCCATAGAAGCAATAATGTTTGAAATTGGCGCCATAGCTGTGGAGAAAGACGGACAAACAGCTCGTGGTTTTGCCCTATCTATATTCCTACAACACCCAGCATGCATTGCGCCCCTCCCTCTGAAAGGAACGGTCCAGCGAGAGACGCTGGAGTGAAATACGACCGTCTCTCTGCAGGCGACGGCTCAGAGCGGGACACAGTCTGAAACACGACGAGAACATACCAGTGGATCGTCTAAAACATCTTCAGGTCTGCAGTCGACATTTCAAACCCGACGATTCTGAACGAGACATGACATCGGAGGCGGCGTCCGAGACTGAGGAAGTGTAGTTTAGCGAGCTTCCTGGCCTGTTGGAGAAGCGGACAGCGCCCTCCAAAGGCACAGAGCATACCATGATGGCATGAGAGGACTGAGCTTGAAAGTGGGTGAACTGGCCCTTTAAAGGGGAAAGTTGTCTGTGTTTTACGTGGAGGTCATATCAGTGCTGAAGCTAAAGTTCTCCAGCTCGTGGACATGTCCCAGGATGCATTGCAGCCTTACAGCCTCCTCCTGCTCTGTTCTCTGACTGGAATAAACACGTCTGAATATCCAGTCAGACAAACTCGTCCATGACCTCCTCTGCTCTCACAGTTTGATACCACTTTCTCTGAATGTAGTTTGATACACGAGAGAAGGTGGAGACAAGAAGTCGAGGTAGTTCTTCTGGGACCAACTACGTCACATGACGGAGGCTGGTGGTGGAAGAACAGCAGATTCTGCAGCTGCAGCCCACAAACACAGAGAGGTTTTTTTCAGTGCATGTAGGAGCCTAATCTTTCTTGTTTGTTTGTCTGTGTTTATCCTGCAGGATTATTCTGGACGTGTTGCAGAGAACACGGCTGTCAACAGAGCAGGAGTAGAGCGACACATGGAGGCATGCAGCCCGACACGCTCATCTCTTTGTTCAGCCAGCGCTGCAAACAAACTGAGGTTGGAGGGTTTAAAAATCCGACACACTGAGGAGCTAACAAAAAGACGAGGCTGAGGATGATCCTTTAATCACACTGTCAAACACATGTAGCTGTACTGTCTTAAGACAAGCTAACGGGACGCTCTCAATGCACACCTCATCTTTACTCTCTGATTATCCGATCACAGACTCATTACTGTAACTGGCTTGACCTGAGTGACTCCATAGAAGCCATTAATCTAACACTTTGTTTGACTCAGCAGAACATGTGTCACAGCTGATCCAAGCACAGCCTCGTCCTGCTCCGCTTACAGCCTCTCGCTCGGTCACATGTGACTGCGTGAGACAAAACATGTGACTTATTCTAATCCACAACCTTTGTGCCGCGATATGAAGCACACCGGGGCACTCTGGATGTTGTTCTGATGAATATGGTGAAGAAATGGTTAACAGTAAGCACATCCTTCCTCTCACACACACACACACACACACACACACACACACACACACACACACACACACACACACACACACTCACCTCTTGTCAAACTCCATGAGGTTCATGTCCACGAGAGCAGCAGCTTCAGGAGCAACTAGGGACAAGAAGAGACAGCAATTAAAGTAATTACATTACACTGTAATCCTCGCAGCTCACACACCTCCGTGTGTGTGTGTGTGTGTGTGTGTGTGTGTCCTACCTGGCTGTGGTTGGGAGCCTGGCTGGTCTGCAGGTTTAGGATGCATCAGGACAAATGGGAGTTCCACAGCTACGTCTCTGAACACACAAAGACCACATTTACAGTCAGCTCTCTGAACGCCTTAATTACCTCCCATCATATCAAACACACACGTATCCATGGTGACAGCTGTTCTCTTTATTAACACTAAAATCAAGTCAAAGGGAAGTCTTGTGTCCGACCGACAGACAGTTGTAAGGATTCAGGATGCAGCAGACGCCTAGCAGCCCCCAGCTGTCACTCAAAGAGGCCACGCCCCTAATGCTGCATCACTTTAAGCCTTAATATAATGTGAACAGGTGAGCTGTATAAAGATTCTCCCCGTACAGTTGTCATGAAGAGAGAAATGAGCTATAGAGACCCAAACTGTTTTTTGTACCAGGCTGTAAACATGTTTATTTCTGCTGTAAAGTTTAACATGGGGCTCTATGGGGACTGACTCACTGCTGGAGACAGCCTCAAGTGGACACCAGAGGAACTGCAGCTTTGCTTCACCTACCCTCCTCTGGACACCACCAGCTTGACTTTGACTCTGTAGGACACCAGGATGCCCATCAGCTCCTTGTTGGCTCCTTCTTTTACTCTGGAACACACAGGACGCATAACCACAGGTGTGAACGTTCACGAGTCTGCGAAAAACAAGTGACTGCAACACCTGTGTGTGTGTGTGTGTGTGTGTGTGTGTGTGTGCGTACATGGTGCTGGAGGCCAGGTTGGTGTCTTCATGCTTTAACTTTCCATCCAGAGCGAGGCCTCTCTTCTCCCTGTTGGTGCCCAGCATGGGGGTCAGAGTGTAGACCTGACAGGAGGTGGAGCTGGGGGACACCTGGTGCCTGAGGTCAGTGTGAGGGGTTAAAGGTCAGGGAGAGAGACGCACAATAAGAAGAGCGATCATATTTGAACCTCACAAATAATAATGTAATAAATATTATCATTACACATCTTTATGGTGCCTTACTCTGCTATAATACTCACTCTGCTTCAACACAGGCCACTGCACACTTATACTGAGCCGTGGAGAACAGACAGATATCTGCAAACTGACGGACTGAGAGAGGGAGAGAGAGAGAGAGAGGGAGAGAGAGAGGGAGAGGCACAGAGAGAGAGAGAGAGAGAGAGGCACAGAGAGAGAGTAAGACAGAGAGAGAGAAGCTGTTAGTTCTCAGGCAAATAAAGTTAAAAGATTCAAAGTGAAAAACTCAAACACTTCCACAGTGTAGAACACTTCGTAGCCGTAGTTACCTGAGCATTTCACCTTCTTGACACTTTTGCTGGAGTTGTTGGTGACCTGGACGTTGACACTGATCGGCTCTCCGTGGTAATACAGCTGCAGACAGACTCAGGTGAGTGTGTTTCACTCATCAAACAGCACACTGTTACCTCTTTCCCACTGAAATGAATGCTTGACGCAGGTTTTTAGGTCTTTATTGTCTCTATTACTCGTTCAGTCTGTTTATCAAACTCGATGTTCGAGCGCTGCTCGGACGGAGACGGGCGGAGTTTGTAGCTGAGATGACGAGGAGTCGCAGAAGTTACTGACGGAGCATAGATCGCACCAGAAAGGGGGCGGAGATTAGCGTGTTGACGCGGGTTTTGTGTTCCCATCAATGCCGATCGGAGCCGAGGTGATAATTACCCAGATCTACTGCAGAGTCATGTGACCCGGGTCTGAATGCTGATTGTAACCTTTCACACTAAGCAAAAGCGCCGAGTGTTAGTGGGTTTTTTGACCAGTGGGAAAGCAGCTTAAGGTGTGTATGTGTGTGTGTGTGTGTGTGTGTGTTACCTCTTTATCCAGCGAGGCCTCCAGGTGCAGGGATCTGTCAGACATCAGGAAGCTGCGGCTGGTCTCCATCATCGGCTGAGGACCTGGTTTCTCCGGAGCAAACTGGACCTTCCTGATCACCAGGTGCACAGAGTTCCTACACACACAGGGGTCATATTACAGGTACAGGTGATCATCAGTTTATCAAGTGATTTCAGAAGGACAGTTAGCTTTGCTCTGTCTCAGGTGTGTGAATGTTCAGGTCTCGTGTGTGAATGTTGTGGTCTCAGGTGTGTGAATGTTGTGGTCTCAGGTGTGTGAATGTTGTGGTCTCAGGTGTGTGAATGTTCAGGTCTCAGGTGCGTGAATTTCATGGTCTCAGGTGTGTGAATGTTGTGGTCTCAGGTGTGTGAATGTTCTCGTCTCAGGTGTGTGAATGTTCTGGTCTCAGACGTGTGAATGTTCTGGTCTCAGGTGTGTTAATGTTCTGGTTCATGTGTGTGAATGTTCTGGTCTGAGGTGTGTGAATGTTCAGGTCTCAGGTGCGTGAATGCCGTGGTCTTAGGTGTGTGAATGTTGTGGTCTCATGTGTGTGAATGTTGTGGTCTCAGGTGTGTTAATGTTGTGGTCTCAGGTATGTGAATGTTGTGGTCTCAGGTGTGTTAATGTTGTGGTCTCAGGTATGTGAATGTTCTGGTCTCAGGTGTGTTAATGTTGTGGTCTCAGGTATGTGAATGTTGTGGTCTCAGGTGTGTGAATGTTCTGGTCTCAGGTGTGTTAATGTTGTGGTCTCAGGTATGTGAATGTTGTGGTCTCAGGTGTGTGAATGTTCTGGTCTCAGGTGTGTGAATGTTGTGGTCTCAGGTGTGTGAATGTTCTGGTCTCAGGTGTGTTAATGTTGTGGTCTCAGGTATGTGAATGTTGTGGTCTCAGGTGTGTGAATGTTCTGGTCTCAGGTGTGTTAATGTTGTGGTCTCAGGTATGTGAATGTTGTGGTCTCAGGTGTATGAATGTTCCGGTCTCATGTGTGTGAATGTTCTGGTCTTATGTGTGTGAATGTCCTGGTCTCAGACGTGTGAATGTTGTGGTCTCGGGTGTGTGAATGTTCTGGTCTCAGGTGTGTGAATGTTGTGGTCTCGGGTGTGTGAATGTTCTGGTCTAAGATGTGTGAATGTTCTGGTCTCAGGTGTGTTAATGTTGTGGTCTCAGGTATGTGAATGTTGTGGTCTCAGGTGTGTGAATGTTGTGGTCTCATGTGTGTGAATGTTGTGGTCTCAGGTGTGTTAATGTTCTGGTCTCATGTGTGTGAATGATGTGGTCTCATGTGTGTGAATGTTCTGGTCTCAGGTGTGTGAATGTTCTGGTCTCAGGTGTGTGAATGTGTTGAACCTTTGGTGGATCTTCTCCTCCACAGTCTTGGCACAGAACGCTCGCAGCTCGTAGTCCACACCGCACGCTTTCCCAGAATCCTCTGGGCCTGGCTGCAGGGTGACTGAGCAGGGCAGGTTCTGAGGGATCTAGTGTAGAAGGATGATGGAGGTGATGTTCAGTATGATGGTGAACACTGTAACAGACACTGTAGAGACTAAAACATTAAATTGGGAATAAAACGAGTTAACAACATCGTGTGTTCTGTTTCTGACCTTGAAGCTGAAGGGTTGTGCGTGCTCGCCCAGCTTCTTCAGCAGCCTCTCCTGCAGACGGCTCCGAGTCTTCGGCTCCTCCTGCAGAGGAGGGAAGACCTGCACGGTGTGGACGTACAGATCCTTCCTGAAGGTGAGTCCCAGGACGTCCAGGTCCTCCCGGCCGTAACGGAACACACATGTCAGAGTCACAAACACTGAGGACGGAGAGAGACGTGGATTACAGGATGCTCAGTCGGGTCATTTGTCTGCTTACTTTGTGTCCGTCTTAAAGTTTTCTTACCTTTTCGATCTTTCAGATACTCGGGGTCTACCAGGAGCACTCCGTCTACAAAACACACATTTGGGGGATCAGTGAAGAGTTTCTGCTGTGTAAATAACACCTGACACACAATTCAAAACCTGCATTCCTCAACCTAACACATCGTGAATTTTCACACACATTTTCTGCCTCCATACTGATGTATTAAATATTATCAAAGATGGTTTGGTGAGTTCGACTCTGCAGGTTTGTGTTGAGACTCACCTACTGGATCCACATGCTCTAAGTGATCCACAAAGTCTCTCTTCCCCAGATAAACAGTGAGCTGTGTACAGAGAAAGACTGCAGTGAACAAGAATCAACAGTATGAAGAAACAATAACAACCCTCCTTACACACACACACACACACACACACTCACACACACACAGTTCCCACCTTGCAGTTGGGGCTGGACTTCTTAAAGACTCTGTAGGAAGAAGGGAAAGAGCACGTCTTGTTAAAACGAGTTGTGAATCCATGCGTGTAGCCGTCGGTAAGCTGGGCGTCCGCTACACCTTCCAGATGTAGCAGCACTGACCAACACACGCGTGCAATCACTGGATAACCTCCTCACACGTCAGCTCTGTTGGTTTGCTCTGTCAGGTTTCACAGCAGCTCAGTCTGAGCAGTCTTTAAAGACGTGCATGAGCTGGCTCGTCATATGTTACAAACACGCTGCATGTTTGAGACAAGCAAGCAAGTCGGTCACATGACCACCACAGGGACCAACATTTGTCCATGTAGGGTCGTCTGTGTTTCAGAGTAAACCAGGGAGACTCCAGGGTCACAGTGTCTTTAATAAAGCGCAACAGACTCACATCACATACACACACTGTAACGAATCACTTCCTGTCTCTCTCACACAGAGAGCAGCAGTGATGGCTGATAGCACATGAACTGAAGGACAGGAAGGTCATCATTGACGAGAAGTGCTCTGGGTTTATTAAAGATGGTGCTGGAGCTGTTTTCTCACGTCTCTGAGTGTGTACGAGATCCGAGACCTGCAGGCTTCACTTCATATAAAACAACACAAACACTGTGCGCACATCTGCACATCTATTACACCTGTCTGTGTTGGAAGTTTGAGCTTGGTCCAGACACACCTTTAGACGGGTTGGTTGCTCATCACCACAAACCTCTAGCTCCATATCATGGAGAACACATGCTAATAATCCCGGCTAAAATGAGACTAGAAGTCAGGAGGGAGGGAGCAGGCAGCAGAGTGAGCGCTTAAGCTAAACAGGAAGTGGAAGAAGAGTATTCCAGGAAATGAGACCACTGTGCCTCTTATGGCTGTTCCAGGAATTACTCTGAGACCAACTACTGAAGTTAATGAGCCGGCCTTTGGAGTCCAGAGCAGCACAGAGATGGTCCGATCCAAAGACCATCCAGGCCTTGTGTTTCAGGAACATGAGCGCGTCTCTGTGCAGGAATGTGCTAACTCTGACTTTCTGAGGAGATGAAACAGGGACACATCCTGGTTATCTACAGAAATGTCCTTTACTTCCTGTTAACCCCGTCTCCTCCTGTCACAAAAACATGTAATGATAACAAACATGTGAGTGAGAGTCAGCAGAGTGTGAAGCTGCTGAGGTCAGCACTGAGGACAGGAAACACCCTGCTGAACTAGATGTTTAACACTTTACATGCTGCTCCACACACACACACACACACACACACACACACACACACACACACACACACAGCTTATTAAGCTCTATCACAAAGAGTCGGGAAGCTGCTGACTGAATCAAGAGACGACTAAGCTTCAGACGGTCTCTCCCACAGGTCGGAGGACATAAAGTGAAACCTCTCTCCATAATGATTACATTTCGATCAAGATGGACGCAGTAAAAAACCTCTATACTGTATGTGCACGCAGCAGATACACGACATGTGTTAAACAAGTTCAAAGAACGTTCTAGAGCCTTTCAGAAATGCTTCATTAGCTCAGCAGCTAACGTCAACTGGTACACTTCCTGGATGCCATGGCGTCATCGCTTCACTTTATTTGTGACGCTCAATGTTTTCAATTTCTTTATACCACAGGACAAATACTCTGTCGTTATACACAAGTAAACTCATGGATCACATTAGCTGATTAGGTCATTTAGCAAGCTAGCCCACAAACATACAGACTCTGATAGTATTTTTGTAGCGCTAACGTTAGCAAGTAAGCAAGCTAAGGTTAGCCAGCTCGCTATAACTTAGAATCACTGCACCATCATATGTGGTAGCTACTTAATGCTAGCTGATGAAGGACATTACTTAATACATTAGCTGGCTAGTAAGTAAAAAAAGCTAACGTATGCTAACAAAACCATGAATAAAACAGCTGCTGATGTCGACCCTAGTTCTCCCCCAGCGTCCCAGATCAAACTTGTTGTGCTTCATGTTGGACTCTGTGTTGTGCTGGTTGTTTCTTGTGGCTAGCAGGCTCCATTTCTAAGCTAATGTTAGCACAATCCACTGGAGGGGGAATTACATGTATCAAAATGATATGTAAGTATGTTAGACAGGACTCGGTATGAGAAGTTTATGGGAACTTTATTTACCTCAGGACATCCTGAATGTAAATAAGGTTTGAAAACAGCGATTAAAACACCTCACGCTGTACGGAGACCCTACTGTTGTAAAATCATCCATTACAGCGAACGTGATATTAATGTCAGTGATTACTGACTGCTGACTTCATTAAAAAACTAACTTTAAAATACTCCACTATCATATCTTTCTGTCTCTTCTGTCACCTCATTCATATATTAGATACTTTTCAGTGTTAACTATTTTAACTAAACTAAAACTAAGAAATAAACGACACTCCCGTGCTGCACACAGAACCTGCAGGTAACAGCGGGGTGTTGAGTTCAGGTGCACCTTGTAAAACTGATTAAAATCTCCCGTATTCGGGAAAATGGGATGTTTTCCTCCCTGTTGATGATGTAGATTATCGGTGATGTGTAAACAGCGGCAGGTTTTGTCAGACAGTTATTCAGTTCGACTCATTTCTAACGGCTTAAACCTCTGACTCTGAATAATCATCCAGTAAAGAATTAATCGATTATTATCGAGGATAAAACTGTTTTTCACATTCTTCTTGCAACACGTCTGGTTTGCTCTCAGCAGGAAGTTACGCCACACTGCCCTCCTAATGTAAACACTACATTTACTCTGCTGACGAGTCAGACTGAACAGAAAGCACTTTCATTATTCGACATTAATATTAATTGGAGTGTATTTAAAGACATCAGAGCGACAGAATCATGTGAACCGACTTTAAGAGTTAACCGAACATCTTCCATCCTCTTTGACAGTCACACGAGCAGCTGGGAAACTCTTACCTGGTCCCTGTTCTGTCCCCCATCTCCTCGGTATCTGTGGAAGGTGACTTTAAAATAACTGGTGGTCTTTAGTCCGGGCTGGTCCGGCTCTCCTCCTGCTGCTGCTGCTGCTGCTGCTGGGGGCTGTTTGGGATCATCCGCCTGTTTCCGCTGTTCAGGGACAAAAACTCCGCCTGGTCAGCGACACATCTGTCCTCAATGATGGCTAGCTTCCTCATATTTCCTTTGAAATGTGTCTAATGTCTTTAACAAACCGCTTAAACATGTTTACATCCATAATAATGCAGATTGTATTGAAATAAAATGACAGCCTGACATTCTAATCACCTTTTTGAACCTGTGATGCGTTTATGTCCTCAGTGCAACGAAATCATACACTTTGAAACACTCTTTGTATAACAGCTGTTTCACTCTTTCTGACACATCTGTGAACATGTTTATCTGTTTTATTATATATTTTGGTCTTATACATTAGTGTGTAATTTATGTATTGTTTATAATTTTCTCTTGATTTCTCTGTTGTCTTACTCTATTGTAAAATTGGAACAGTTGTAACGTGACACAGAGTTTCTGCTCCATCTTCAGATGACACTTTTTGCTTTTATACGTATCTCAGTCTTTGTGAAGAACTTTGTACCTTTGATTTAATAAAAACCTCCATCAATAAACTTTATTATTATCATATTATATAATAATTATAAGTCTGTTTGTCACACAATTTCACTTCCACCCTGTTAGACTCAGTTAAAGAGAGTTGGTAAAAAAAAAAAAAAAATTAAAGTTCTGTGTAGCCTACTTATGCCTCATTAAGGGCGTGGCCTCTTTGAGTGACAGGTGGGAGCTGCTAGCTGTCCGCAGGTGTCACTTCAGCTAATTCAGTCAGTCACACTATTTGGTATCGACCCTTTTGTCCAAATATGGTCACTTCTGGCTCCAGAACACAAAAGAAACAAACAAAGATGGCAACGGCCAAAACGTCAAACTTGAGGCTCGTAAATGTCAACCCACGATCCAATGGTTGATGTCACTGTGGCTACCCCCATCTATGGGTAAGTCCTAGCAGACAGCTAGCAGCTCCCAGCTGTCACTCAAAGAGGCCACGCCCCTAATGCTGCATCACTTTAAGCCTTAATATAATGTAAACAGGTGAGCTGTATAAAGATTCTCCCCGTACAGTTGTCATGAAGAGAGAAATGAGCTATAGAGACCCAAACTGTTTTTTGTACCAGGCTGTAAACATGTTTATTTCTGCTGTAAAGTTTAACATGGGGCTCTATGGGGACTGACTCACTGCTGGAGACAGCCTCAAGTGGACACCAGAGGAACTGCAGGGTTTGGAGCTTTCATTAATCTTGCTTAATAAAAATACTTCGGTTTTACAGTTGATGCCATTTTCCCTTCACATAGTTGAAAGTACTACTGCAATACGCCGCTTCCTTTTTCCTGTACAGTATTTTATTTTGAAAGGTGCGGCAGGAAGCGGCTCTGGGTGGGAGTGTCACAGTCTGTCATAGTGAACGCCTTGATTGCGGCTCTGCGGAGACACGGCGCTGAACTAACCGAAGACAGGCCCGTGATTTACCGGCTCTTTAATCCCTCCGTAGCGGCCGTTCGTGTGTGTGCAGACCGACCATGGCTCACTCCTCCCGGGGCTCCCTCTGCCCGCTGCTGCCGCTGCTGCTGCTGGGCCTCCTGCTGCCGCTGCACGGTGAGTCTTTGTCCCGCACACCTCCTCATGTTCTGCCTTTGTGCCGCACCGAGGTTCAGGCCGGCAGCTAACGGTGCACCGGCCTGCGAGCACACATCACAGAGACGGAGCGTGCACTTACATTTATTACATATTATGACTCAGAATAATCATCTTTTACGAAATGATTTCGACTTTATCAGAAATATTCCGTTATTGTGTCGTTCTGTGCGGATACGTGCAGGTTTTACAGATGTTCAGCAGCTGTAATTTATTCACTAATTATACATAATTAAATGATATGAATGTGTAGAGCTGCTTAATGCAGCTCCAGCTGCACTTTGAGACATTGATGATTGATTTGATGTCTTTTCATGATGAAGATGCTGAGGCACCACCCTCGCCATCTAACCTCTGTCTGTCTGCCTCTCAGCTGCACGTGCCATGCTTTAAATGATGTCACTCTCGCTGGTGATTCATATGAAAAGTTAGTCATTAAATGTGAATAATTTAAAAGAGAATGATTTAATCCTTTACTGAAACATCTTCGACATCAGCAGGCTGCAGACAGGAGGCTGCAGACACACCTGCTCGCATTTTAACCTGATTTATGATCAATATATTTTAAAGGTGTTGATGATGAAATAAAGATGTTAAAACTAGCATTATAAACTGTAACACATACAGCCAGATAATGAGGGTGTACAGATGCCTTTCAGTGATGCAGATTATGCAAATGAGATTCTAATTTAGTGAATAAATTAATTGTGGACGTGCTGGAGGAGGGGATCGGCTGAAGGTTGCACCAGTGTCAGATTATAAGGATAACCATGTCAGAGGTCTAACTGCTTCCGTCTCTCAGGGTGTTACACATGAACTATTATAACATCAGCTTTATTATAGCTTCACTAAACATGTATTTAATATTTATTTTAACACACTAACTTGATAGAGATCAGCAATGAGCACATGTTCGTCATATGAAGCTGTACATGTTAAATCAGTGATACCCTGCTGGACACGCCTCTGTAGCATGAAGAACATGGTATTAAATGGGTTCTTTAAAGGTTCATCTCAGAGGAAGTTGTGGTTCATGAAAGCTTATTTGTGATAATTAATAATAGAAGCAGGACTGATTCCAGGGACGCACACATGAATGTTCAGCCTCGTTCGCCCGTTTCTTCAGATGTAACATGAGTCACTGATTCTTCAACGACCCCCGACCCCCAACCCCCGACCCCCGACCCAGCATGTGGATTCATGTTCAGTCTGAATAATATAACAGAGTCTACACCGGCTCATTTTCTAAAGTGTCTCAATATAACTTTGGTTATGATTTAGCGCTTTACAAATAAAATGTGATTGATTGATTGATTGATTGTTTGATTGATTGATCTGTCCCAGGATCCCCTTCCTGACAGATTTTGTTACAGATCATGTAATCCACTTTCGGATGGAGTGAAAGAGACGTTAAATTGTTTAAGATGCCGTCAGAAAATCAACAAACCATGTGCGCACACATCAGTGCAACTGATTGAACTAACCCATGCTAACATGCTAACGTGCTAACATTATCAGGCTAAAACAATCCTGCTTGTTCATATCCAGCTCCTCTGTGAAAGCAGTTTGATTGAGTAGTAATCCTAGATTAATCATAAATAACAGCGTGCTTTTATTTTGAAAAAATATTTGGTACCAACTAATCTTCATGTCACATTTACTTTGAGGAGTGAAACGAGTCATAACAGGTTTAAACTCTTCTTTAATCTCACACCAGATGTTTTTAACGAGGCTTTAATTTTCTTTTTTAAATTTCAATTCAATTTAAAGTTTTAGAAAAAAAACTGTTAAGGCAACAAAGTGATGAATCGATTATTTCATATACAGAAAGAGAATCAGAGAAAAGACTCTAAATATACTTTAGTTTGAAAGAATAAAACGTGTTTCTGTGTGTAGTGATTAGCCTCTTGTTCTGCTGTGACCCTGTCTCCCTCGGGGGGAACAATAAAGTTTTATCTCATCTCAGAACGTCAGTCTGAATCTTCCTGTTTCATCTTCATGTCCGAGCCGGAGACGATCTCTGACTCTGTTTATTCAATCATTATTTACATAGTACGTTTATGTATTCACATTAATATTATATGTGGACCTTAGTGAGGACATGGCACTGTAAAGGCCTGCCACTCAGTATTAGTGTTTATAGTCTGTAAATGTAACAACGTTGTTTTTCTCTAAATAAACTTTTTTATTTCTTTTGTCAGAAGAAAAATCAGACTCACATTTAAGAAGCTTAATTTTTATAGCAGGTCGCAGCTGTGACTAAAGAGTTATTTGGTCACATGTTGGTTTAGAGAGGTAGGAAGGGTCTGTAAACACACACATATGTACAGAGTGTGTGTGTGTGTGTGTCTGTGTGTGTAGCAGCAGCTTGTTTGTGTCTGCTCTGAATGATCGCTGCTCACAGGATTAGAGCACAATGAGGCTGAGCTTTTGTTTGTGTGTGTGACACAGAAACACCAGCAGGGCCTCGAACTCTCAGCACAACAATCACCTGACCTCAGGAATCAAACCAACAAACATTCCTTCAAAATAAAAGTTTAAAGAGGTCAGATTTGTTCTGCTTTTTAACCCTCCGTCTCTCTGCAGTCCTCTCTCAGGACTTTGACCTGAGTGATGCTCTCGGTGACGATGACAGTCCACCCGGTAAGTAAATTAGAACATCTCTCCTGTGTTTTATTTTGAAAGGTCCTGTGTGTGTGTGTGTGTGTGTGTGTGTGTGTGTGTGTGTGTGTGTGTGTGTGTGTGTGTGTGTGTGTGTGTGTGTGTGTGTGTGTGTGGTCTCAACGAGTCCATAACTGTCTGAAAACAACATCAAGTCACACTGTTAAAAGATGTTAGATAAAAGGTAGAGAAGGATTTATCAGAACATAAAAATACCCTATGCTCCTCTAAGATTGTGTACAGGAAGTCCCGCCCCCTTAGGACTGCTCCTCTAAGATTGTGTACAGGAAGTCCCGCCCCCTTAGGACTGCTCCTCTAAGATTGTGTACAGGAAGTCCCGCCCCCTCAGGACTGCTCCTCTAAGATTGTGTTCAGGAAGTCCCGCCCCCTCAGGATTGCTCCTCTAAGATTGAGTACATGAAGTCCTGCCCCCTCAGGACTGCTCCTCTAAGATTGAGTACAGGAAGTCCCGCCCCCTCAGGACTGCTCCTCTAAGATTGTGTACAGGAAGTCCCACCCCCTCAGGACTGCTCCTCTAAGATTGTGTACAGGAATTCCCGCCCCCTCAGCAATGCTCCTCTTAGTGTGTACAGGAAGTCCCACCCCCTCAGGACTGCTCCTCTAAGACTGCGTACAGGAAGTCCCGCCCCCTCAGGACTGCTCCTCTAAGTGTGTACAGAACAACAAATCATGCAGTCACTTCTGAATGACGCCAGGTTAAAGAAGGATCTTGATGAAATTGATCTTTTACTCTGACAGCTGAGACTCCACCACCGAAGCCTGCAGCACCTGCAGCACCTGCAGGAGGAGCAGGAGGAGCAGGAGGAGCAGGAGCAGGTAAGTCACTTTATTCTGTATGCAAACATTATTTAATAACAGTTTGGAGTTTGGTATTTTGGCTGCAATCATTTTTTAGGAGCCAGAAGTGACCATATTTGGACAAGAGGGTGGAGCTTGGTAGGAGCGAGGGGTTAGCAAACGCTTGTTAACAGCTAACGCTAATGCTAGCTCTGTGAGCAAGGTGCATCTGTGATATTAATTATGATGCTAATTTTTAAACTAATAGCACTAACTGAGAAAATCAACAGTTCACAAGTACAACTGAACCCTGAACAAGACATTTCTTCAGGTCGCCATGGTACTGACTTGTCAATCACAGGTAGCCCCGCCCTAACCCCCTCCCCTCTTCCTGGTCTGTGTGACTCTCAATGGGAGCATCAGTGACTAAACGAACATCATGCTGTGTTGAAGAAGACTTGAAACTAGAGACTGAGACCATAAACTCATCAGGAACATGTTTACTGAGGGAACAAATCAGGAGAGGAGGAGGAGCATGTTCTCATAGACTTCTATAGGATCGGACCCCTGGAGTCACCCCCTGCTGGACACTAGAGAGACTGCAGCTTGTATAAAGACAGTGCTGTGTTCTCTGCAGAGCTCGATCTGGAGGATTTCTTTAAAGACGTGCCCACCACCAAAGCTCCGCCCAAAGTCGTCCCTAAACCCCCCGCAGCCACTAAAGCCCCCGCGAAGCCCAAAGCTCCAGCAGGTGAGACACACCTCCACCTGAGGACCTCCTCTTTCATGAAACAGGCTCGTACTGCTAACCTCCCTTTATGTATCATTTACCCTGATCCTCTTGTGTTCCATCTTTGATTTCACACATGCTGTTTAAACACTAACAGAGTCTACCAGCTGCTGAATGTTTGTCCCAGTTTAACCTCCTGTGTTTGCTTTCTTTTTGCATCTTTGACCCCTGACCTTTGACCTGCTCACAGCTGCTGGTGACCTTGACCTGGCTGATGCTTTGGACCCCAAGAATGACATGAAGGATAAGAACAAGGGGCAGGGAGGTGGGTGCTAGGATGAGAGATGGTTAGATGTTAATGTTCTGTGTTAGCGGAGAGGCTGTCACTTACCGACAGCAGAGGTCTTCACGGGGGTCAAATTACAGACCCTAACCTCACGACCCGGGACACAAACCCAAATGGACCTGATATTTATAATAATATATATAATATAAAGACATTAAAGCGGCATAAGAGAGCTAACAGTAAAATGATGTGTCAGTGAAACCTGACGAGACGAGAAAACGATTTAACACCACAAGATAAAAGTAAATTTAAAAGAAGCAACATGTTCAAGCTTCACCACAGCCAGCTGAAGCTCATCAAAGTGTGTGGTGATTATTTCAAAATAAAAGTCTTTATACAAGAGATAGATTTAGATGATGTTTTTATTGAGCTTTAAATATGAATGTTTGATGAGCTGAATAACAGTGTGCATTCTCATCCAGGTAACCAGACCTCATGTTTAAAAGTGTCCGTTTAAGAGGAATGTTGAGGGGACAGATTTAGATGTGTTCGTCTTAACCGAGTCAGACCCTGACTCGTCCGTTTAGACCCGTGAAGACCTCCAACATGCCGAACAGAACCAGCGTCAGTATCTACAGTCACTCTGTGTTTGTGTCTTCATGCCTCCCTCCAACACACAGACGGTATTTTTGCATGAAAATCCTCCAGCATGTATTTTTTATCTGATCAGGAAGCACAGCGAGACGAGTTTGTCTTTAAGGAAGGAGAAAGAGCTCCCATCAGCAGAGTGTGTTGCTGCTCCGTAACGTCCTCCTCCAGACATGAAATGACCACAGTGAGGACACTTGAACTTTAGCCTGAGCGCGCTCATTCTTCTGTGTGAAACGTGTCCTTTATGCAGACGCTGATGGAAAGTCAGCGTGAACAAGAGCTCTGCTGTTCGCTGCTGCAGAGGACCTCCATGAGACTCCTCCATGAGTGCGCTGTGTTCAGAGGAGCTCATTGTCTTCATCTGTCTCTCATCTGATAGCACACACACGTCCTCAGTTTAATACAGTCGTTACGTGAATGATGTGCAGAGCTGAACACAGGAGTGCAAACACCACGTCCCTGAGGCAGAGCGGACGCGCCCCGACGTGTTGCCGTATCTCCCAGAGGATATGTCGTCAGATGATCGTCGATGGGTTCAGATTGATTCTACACAAGTGCACTACAGTGTGTGTGTGTGTGTGTGTGTGTGCGTGTGCTCTCACATTAAAGAACATGATATTAAAGTCGATATGAGCCGCGCTGTGTTGAGTTAACTTCTCACCTTAGCGTCCCCGGTTCGATTCCCACACTCGACCCATGGCTGCGTGTCGTCCTCTCTCTCGTCCCGGCTGTCCCCGTCTCTCTTCAGCTTTCTGCATTAATTAAAGCATGACGAGTTCACGTTCACTGACGTAGGAGCAGTTCACCTGAGATGAAACCACCATGACCTCACAGGAAGCAGCTCCACTCAGGTGTTAGTTTAACTTCAGGTGTCGTCTCGTCTGCAGGAGGATTCTCCGACAGCGACCTGTTGGACGACACCTACAAACCTGACAAAGGAAAAGGTCAGTTCTGCTCCTCCTGTAGATCATCCACGATGTAATGACAGGTGTGAACAGGTGTGCGACTGTGTGTGTGTGTACAGGTGGACGTCCAGGTGGAGACAGAGATAAGATCGATCAGTACGAAGACAACGGTGGTGAGTCCCTCTGTCTGCACTGTGTTCGTACACACACGTCTGTCTGAGCTCACTGTATGTACCTGTGTGTGTGTGTGCGTGTGTGTGTGTGCGCAGAGACCACAGCAGAGGTGGGAACCATCGCGGGGATTGCGAGTGCGGTTGTCATGGCGCTGGTGGGAGCAGTGAGCAGCTACATCTCGTACCAGAAGAAGAAACTGTGCTTCGGTATTCAACGTGAGTCGGTCCGGCAGGAGGCAGCTGCTCGTACACAAACACATGACGCTACACTGCACTATGTTACACTGTACTGTAGACTCATTCTTTGTGACAGCTCCATAAGAGGATGTTCATGTTCACAGCTGCACCAAAGTGAACCCGACTGTCCTGAATATTAATTCTGTGTATCCAGCAAAGAGTTTGGATATTTAGATTTATATTTGTGTCTATTTGAAGTTCTCGATCGATCCAGGAAGTGAAGCTCGTGCAGAGAAACACTCAGCGCTTCTTAGAGATATCAGAGATCTCTGCCTGTGACATCAAAGCGGTTTAAAGTGAAATGACTGCACACGCTCAGTCGGTCCAGTTATCACCACAACACAGCACTCAGAGAGTTTAACCTCCACACTAAAGAGAACAAGGTCACTAATGTGTATTTTAGTGTTAGAGCTCTCTGGATGTCGGACATACAGAAGAACAAGAGAGCTTCTGCACGTACAGAACACTTCTAACTGAGCTGGAACTCTTAATAAACATATCGATGGCTAGTTTTACCGTAGCTCAGATTCCTCTGGGTCTGACGTTCACCGGTTAGCGCCATCGGTTCACAGTTCAGATTGTGAGAGACAGAAGAGAGATGGACGCTTCCAATTCAGTTTGGCCATCGTGGAGGCATCAACGCCTACGCTCATTGAACGTGAGCACATGTGACTTAGCAGGTTTACAGGTGTTTCATCACTGAGCTGTGAGCTGTGGAAACATTTGTCGTAGAGGAAACAAACACTGCAGGTTTCCTACATTCATCGTACTCAGAGGATTTATGCTGAGGTACATCCACCTGGGAGATCTAGCCTGGTCGCAGCAGCTGTTTCAAGCTCAAACTTAGCTTAGCGCTAACTTCAGTCAAAGTGAAGCTTTATAACCAACACATGACTTGGTTTCAGCAGCCTCACTAGTTGTTATGGAGAGATTAGCTGTCACTACATATAAACGACACCTAACAATTAGCATAGCTAATGTGTAGCTGTCTGGACTAACTGACAAAGCTAAAGTTAGCATGCTAATATCTGTGCCGTTTGGAGTAAAGTCGACAAGTGTTAATAATGACTCAACAGATCTCAATGCTATTGCAGTAGGTTAGCTTAGCATAAAGAAAGCATGCACTGTAAGAACACTGAAACCATCAGATGTAAGCTGACAGGAATCAAACACTTATCTGTTAGCCTCTAAAACGGCCATGTTTGGATGCTAGCTTGTGATGCTTCACTGACTTCCTGTTTACTTAGCTGGTTGCCGCTGATTGAACAGAGCTGCAGGTGTTTCCTGGCAGCAGACTAGCTGAGACATTTGTTCAGCTGTAACTTGATTTGAGTTGAAACTGTTTAAACAGCAGCAGTGTTCGTCGATGCTCACTGAGTGTGTTGTTGTTGTTGTTGTGACAGAGAGTCTGAACACTGACATGGTGAAGGCTGAGAACCCCGAGGCCGTGGTGGCGACAGAACCGCAAGGTAAACACGACTCTACTCACGCCTACTGAACACTGTTTGACCCTCCTGTTTTTATATTGGGCTCTAAATGACTCACAGGAACATAAGTGTGTGAATGTCTCCAGTAGATGTGTTCATCCTGCAGCAGTGAAACAGGCTGTAATGGCTGCATCATAATCCTCGATGGGTCAAAGGTCGTCCACTAAAAGTTCTTGTTGTTTCCACTGACAGGCTCAGATTGTTATTCTAAGTGTGTGACAACATGACAGAAAGGATCCCTACAGAGATAGACCTTTTTGTTACAGAGGAAGATGATTGTTTTAACCACACACAGACGTTACATCGCTCTCTGCACACACACCAGACTCCATTCAGAAAAACAGCGATTTTAGCTCACAGGACACAGGAGCTGCTGCTCCGCTGCGGCCTCGTTTGGTTAGTTTGTTTGTGTGTTTTTGGTGTGCCTGTCAGTGGAAACAACAAGAACTTTTATAAATAAAAACATTAAATTAAACGTTTATATTCACCATGTACGTGTTTGTTTGTCTCTGCAGTCCAGCAGACTCTCCTGGAGCCCGCCAACGCTGAACCCCCCACCGAAGAGAACCCTGTGTAACACACAGAAAGACACACACCTACACACACACACACTCCCCCCACCTAACCCTCCCTGCACACACACAAACAAACACACACATATACACACACATGCTATAGTGTAGACACTTACCTTGTGGCATGTGTGTGCTGCAGATGTTGGGATTTGTAGTCCTCTAAGCCGAATGTGAACATGATTTTTCCTCAGCTGTAAACATGGCCGACTGTGTATGGAACCTTGCCAAACGTTTGTGTAAATAGTAGTTTATTGTCTCCTGTTTGAACACCACTAACAGTGTGCTCAGCGTCCAGCATGCAGTCTGCTGTGAGCGGGGAGTGATGTAGCATTTAGCTCCACACACGCAGAGGTCCGAACACTGGAACAAAACTAAAGATGATTAACTGTGTGTGAAACTCCTCGGGCCTCTGTGGAGAGTTAGCGAGGAGTCGCTCACCGATCACAGAGCCGGATTAGTTCACTGGTTGAGTGGATTTTAGGACGCTGATGAGGTTTGCAAAGCCGCCTGATAAGAGCTCGGATGATCTCTGAGGAGTGTTTAAGGAGCTGATCGCCCCGCGTGTGTTTCTCCCTCTTTGTTTTTCTCTGAAGCAAAGTTCTGATTTGTAATCAGCAATATGTAATCTGCTGGCTTTGAACAGAGACACACGAGCTCTGGTTCCCTTTTTGACACTTACATTAATCCTAACGTCGCTTTAGTTGATGCACAATGATTGAAACACAAACAGGACCACTGACTCGGAGGTTGTTCGACTCCTCTGGTTACTATTCAAAGTGTTGTAGCAGCTGATACCTGTGAAACATGTTAATGATGTATAATGTTACTTTAGAATGAAAGTAACGAGTAAAGCATCTGCTCATAGAACTACGGTTACGTCACGTAACAATGAAGCTGATTTACTGTCTGAAACCTGAAAATGTGACATTTTTAATTTATTGTTATGAGGAGGTGAAAACTTTATCTGACCCACATATTTGGCCCTTAGGTGAGTCCGTACCAGTTATCACAGGTAACTAGTGTTTACATCATGTGACAGGTACATCATTAGCTGCTGCTCCGCATGTCGTCCTCATACCTTCATGTACAAAGTTGCCTTATTTACATTTGGATCTTTTTGCAGTGAACAAACATAAGGCGTCAAACATCTCTGTCTACTTACAACCTGTGACTTTTTATAGTGTAAATAGCCTCATATTTAAACATAGAATAGACTGTGTTTTTTCAGCTAGCCTTTACTGACGATGCCTAACGAAGGAAGCCTGAAGGAGATTGTTTTTTCCAAAATGAACCGTCCATCAGCACCTTTGTGAAAGACTGACCGGTTCCACTGGAGAAACTAAAAGAAGAAACAAAGAAAAAGTTTAAAAACAAGTTAAAAATTCAGCTGAGTTAGTCCCAGAATTCATTGTGATGCCAAAAAGGACTCTCCACACGTGATGTAGCATAGAAAGCTAGCTAAACCAGCTTCACTTTGATTAAAAAGCACTTTTCTTTGTCCGTCAAATGAAGGAATCTTTTTCAGATCAGAAAAAGAGGAAGTTTGTCTCTTTCAGAAAAAGCAGGCCGTGTAGAGGCTCGTGGAAACGCAGAACATGTGTGAAATGTGACTTAAAGATACATATGAGCTAATATTGCTAGTATTTTGCTTTGTTGTGTTAGCATTGAGTTGCCAGTGTGTACAGAAAACTTTGAATTTATCTTTGTCCCATGGTGGCCATTTTGAATTTACACATTTGTTAAAAAACGTGGAGGCTAAGATGAGATGTGTTTTGACCTTATGCTAGTTTTAAGCTAATTTTAGCACCAAGCCCCAAGCACAAACTGATGAAGCTAAAGGCAACAGTTTAAAGTTATCCTGTGGAGTTTCCCCTAGGGCAAGAAGTGCCAAAAACTGCAGTTCCTCTGGTGTCCACTTGAGGCTGTCTCCAGCAGTGAGTCAGTCCCCATAGAGCCCCATGTTAAACTTTACAGCAGAAATAAACATGTTTGCAGCCTGGTACTGTCTAATGTTGATAATTAAACATTAGCTAACCTGTTGCTCCTCCTTTAAGTAAAAAAAAAAAATCAATTCTTTCTTAAAAAAACAAAAAAAAACAAGATGGCAGCGGCCAAAATGCCAAACTTGAGTCTTTAAAAAATCAGTCCGCAAGCTAAATTTATGTTTGCTAACTGTTCTGGCACATTGTTACATTTCTTGGTGTGTTAGCGCCACCTTATGTCAATCAGTGGAATAGCATGATAGCACATAACTGCATGCCCATGGACTAACAGGACACTCCAGGACACTACTGACAAACTCCACAGGGTAACATGATTACTCCCCTAATAAAGGGTTTGTAATATTATTGAATTAATAAATCGTGCACTTTAAAAACAGCAATTTATTCCTGAAATAGTTTCAAGTTGGATATTTGTGCAATCCTCACATTTCGCCCAGTTTATTAAAAGTATTGAACCAATAAATAAAAAAATACTTTAGGAGTGAATAAGTGAGTAATCGGTGAACGATGAAACGCTGTGAGACGTGTGAATCAGTGGGCACTGCCACTAAGACCATACTAGTTAAGATAATGTTCATTTAAAGAAGTAGACCTGTGCTTTAGCCGTGTAGATGACGTTAGCCGTCGTTAGCTTTAGGATCTTCAGTAGTGTCATAACGAGTGGACAGTTGTTGGTTGTACATATTCCTGTGAGCAGTTCTGTGTTTGTACTATTAGCAGAGCATCTCGATGCTCCATATTAATCTATACTCTCTAGTGTGTGTGTGTGTGTGTTTACACTCTTCACTTGCTCTTTTTACACTTTGTACCTGACTTGACTTTTGCTAAAACTTTGCTTAACTTTTTGTAGATAGTTGGAGCTTCCTGGTGAGCGAGCTTGTTCCGTACTGCCGGTTGGACTCCTGGAGTCTCGTATGTTCCTGAATGAGAAAGCTTTGGTTTGGTAGGCCTGGGCTGCGTCTGGAATCACTCACTGTTTGCTGAACTGTCTGATACAAAGTCTGTCTGAGGTTTCACGGCACTAACTGGGGGTTATTGATCCCCAAGTCGAGGACTAACATGGTCCTGTAATGAACGGAGTAATGCAATGATCATGTCGTGTGTGGTGGATGGTAGAAATGGGAAAGATGTTCAACACATCAAAGATTTCCCAAAGTCTCTGTCACGATTATCACATGGTTCCTGCCTCAGTGATATGGTTTCAGCTGGTGCTTGTACCTGGGTGTACCTTGAAATACACCTGGTTCCATCCATCTATTTTCTTCCGCTTATTCCGAGTCGGGTCGCGGTGGCAGCAGGCTAAGCAAAGGGACCCAGGTGTCCCTCTCCCTAGCAACACTTGCCAGCTCCTCCTGGAGGATCCCGAGGCGTTCCCAGGCCAGGTGGGATATATAAAGCCTCCAGTGAGCTCTTGGTCTCCCCCGGGGTCTCCTCCCAGTTGGACGTGCCTGGAAAACCTCCACAGGTAGGCGCCCAGGAGGCATCCTAATGAGATGCCCGAACCACCTCAACTGGCTCCTTAGCGATAGTTGGATTCTTGCTCTGGCTGCCTCACCGAACTGATTCCTCTTCCGCTACCTTCAAACACACGGCTAAGCAGAGGCCCAAAGCTTTCTTTAGGATGTGAAGAACAAATAAAAGTTGTAGAAGACACACGTGACATGATCATTGCAGTGGACCATGTTCCATCAACATTGGGTAGTGCTGACAGAACAGTCTGTATCTGGCAGAGTGAATGCTGAAGGGTTCTGGATGTCGGCTCTCGGTCCGAATGGGTTGAAACTCTCCTCCTGTCACACGTTATTCAGATACTGAGGGAGGAGTATGTGTTGTATGAGCTGTAACAGTGTGGGGGCCTATAAAACGACAGGATGCTGCACAGTCCTACTTGAATACCAGCCCCTGGTCTCCTCCATGTTGCCTTGGAAAAGCAACTGCTTCTACCCATGATCCCTTTGTGCCACTCTCCTCTCAGAGTCCTGAACCCTTCCAACTGCTGGTACAAAACAGAGCTCAGAGCTGGTTGCAAAGATCGTGTAGGCTCTGGTTAAGGGCAAATTCCAATCTTAATGTGTCCAAGTGCATCTCCAAGACACCTGCAGCAAAGTCTTTGAACTTCTCAAGCATCCAGACTTAAATCTAGATCTAGATGAAGTCCTCACATGTTGGCTCTGTCCTCAGATGTTCAGCAGTGATTCGACTCATCACAGAAACATTTGTAAAGCTCTCTGTTGGATGACTTCATCCTCTGCCCGTTTGTTGGGTCCTTCATGGGCGGCCAGAAACTGTTTTTAACGACTGAACACGCCTACAAGCATGCCGACTGCACAGTCTTACATGCAGATTATCGATGCAGTGTTTCCAGAACCAGGGGTCCAGACTTTATTGGAGTGCTGGGAAAGAACAATATGGACTCCGTAGACAGTTCGACAGGTCTTTGTGCAACCAGTCCTTGAGAGATCAGATGATGCATGCAGGTCTAAGAGAGCACAGAGCCTGAAGCAGTGTGTAGTCTCAGCAGCCAAAGAAGAGGGTCAGGCAGGTCTTCTGAAAGTAATCCAACATGGTTTCAGCCGCTGTTTGAGCTGGTCTGCTGTCTGAGCGTTCAGGACGATGAGTGGTCGGAGTACAAACGGATCTGCTCACGTTTTAAGAGTCCTGCATGAGTAACCTCTCTGCCCTGTCAGCTGTACTTCAAAAGGTGCTCCTCTCTTTGCCTTATACCTGCACCGTCCCACAGGGACGCACCACAGTACTCATCTAACACCCCGTAGCCTCACCTGAGCGAGAGCACCTCCCATGACTTCCAGCTCCTCTGGGTGGGTACGGTGGAAGAACCGGAGGACTGAAAGGTGTGGGCGTGTGGCCGAGCTCAGGCTGGGAGCTGACCTTCACACGGATCAAACACAAAATAACAAACCTTCCTGTTTATTGAATGTATTGAATATCATCGAGCAAAACCCTTCGGCTTGTAGCAAAAATACAAATTGACCAAAGATGAAGCATCGACGGACTTTGCCTTTTGTATCGGGATTGGACTATCTGTGAGGGAAAGGATGAATCAGGCCTTAAATCTGAATGTAATCGGCACATTGATTAGTTTGATGGTGAGATGAACAATTGTTGGATTAGAGTAAAGAGTAAATTGTGTTCAGATGTTGTTACGCCCATTACAGGTGTACAGACGCACCTGTTCTCCTAGAAACATCACCTGTACAATACACACTTAGATACGCAACCTGTCTGTTATTGGTGGCACTGTGGATGTTGATGCTGCTCTCAGATTCACTGTGGAAAACTATCCTGCAACATGAGCTGGTTACCTGACTGTACTGAACTGTCCAGGTGTGTCCAGGTGTTTGGATACCTGTAGACTGCTGCCATGTAGTCTAATAGGGCTTTGATGCTACATTCTGTTGTGATGGTTCAGATCATCAGACTGAGTTGGGGGAGGTGAACGCCGTGTCGAATTAAGAAAGGTCCAGAGTAGCATCAGAGGTGTCATTAGACGGACAGGTCTGGGAAAGGGGGGTTGTTTATTGAGCGTGCTAACGTTAACGAGGCTAACGAGGCTAACAAAACAAACTGAGATTTCAGATCGTTTTAAACCGTCCAGACCGCCGAGTGTAGCCTGGCACCAAGCCAGTTCTCAGATGTGAATAAGCCTGGAACCTCTCAGTTAACTTTGCCTTCAGACGCTACAACCGTCAGGGCAACCAAACATTTGATGTAGCCGTAGCCTGCTAAGCTAGGTAGCTAGTTCCAACATCTAGTTCAAACACTGCTTGGCACGACATCATTTAGTAGCCAACACGACCGTTTGTAGATAACATGAACTACCGTCCAGTTCGTTTGATAGTGACGACAGATTCAGCGGCAGCCATCTTGGTTGTTTACATTAATGCCTCAGCAGTGCTTGATCCCGCCCCCATATTAGATAAATGCTTATGACTGGCCCGACCTGAATCAGGGCGGATGGAAATCTGCCTGAACCTGAGGGGGACCGCACCTGCCAGAGGTCACAGATCCGTCTGACCCCAGCCTGGGAACCAAGCTGAGCATTACCCATAATGCAACTCAGTAGCATAGACATGTGTTAGCTCTTTTAAACTATGACGGGGCTTAAGATCAGTAATTGGTAAATGTAGCATAAATGGACTCAGTGTGAAGCAGGCTAGCTGATGATGATGATCAGCCTGTTAGCTCGTTTTATAAAGCTTCTCTCTGCTCTCCAGACTGTTTTTAGGACCTAAAGTTTGATACATGCCCGACTTCTTCTACTTCTACAGTCACATGACACTGACCTCTCCCCTGTCTTACACTCGACTTCCTGTCACTGTGTCCTGCAAAGCCAGCCGAGAACCTCCAACCTCACGCCTCCACCCCAGTAACAGTAAACACATTGACCTGTGAGGTGTGGCTTTGCAGGGAGCGTACAGCACATACACACCTTCTGCACCCAGTATCCTGCTCACACACACTTTGATGCATGCTTTTCTCTACATACTGTATTTACACTCTGACAACTGAATGTTGGACAGTCTCTCTGCTGGAGGTGTTGATAGTAAACTCTGCTTTCTGTATTATTCTCTGACACATGGTCAAATACTTGTTACTAATATGAACCAATAAAACGACTTTAAAAGACAAACAGACTTTAACTCTTTTATTTTGAAGGTGGAATGTGAGAAGTGATTACGGCTTGTTGGTTTATCACATCATTAGACAGGTTATTTACAGAACACGTGGTCACATGGCACAGGTAAACAGGAAGTAAAGGAATCAATCACGGTATCATTTGTGATGTTATGGCACGGTGAACTAAAGGTTAAAGGTCACGTTGTGTTGTGATTACACTGTAAAAACAGACCGAAGTGATCCAGGCTAACACCATGTCAGTCAGAGTTCACCTGTGTGTTAGAGTCCTGTCCGCCTGCTGATCATGTGACCTGTTCACACTGTGACAGGCAGGTTGGTCTCTCCTGCAGCAGCCTCAAAGGGACGTCTGTTTTTATCACATGAAAACAAATCTATGTTTGCTGCTTTAATTCAGCCTTAAACTTTTAGTTTTATATATTTATTTCATATTTTACAGTTAATTTAAATCAGCTGATTGTTAAAAACGTTTTAAATAGAACTTTTTAAGCACTTTAAGGAACATAGAACAGATTCAGCGTCACCCTCATGATGCTGGGAGGCAGGTAAAGGTAAAAACCACACCTGTCAGATAAAGGCTGACAGGAAGGAATATTATGTTTTTAATGTATAAATATTTTGATGATTCAGAGGCTGGTTGAGGACGTTTCACAGCAGATGGTTTTAAAACTCTTCCTTCTTTATTTAAACAATGTGCTTCTTTAACGATCAATAACTTATAAATATGACTGATTTAAAATGAGTCAGAGATTCAGGTTTAAAATAGATTTTAGTTTTCTACTGACATATGACAGACATATTCAGCGACCTGTCACAGGTGAGGACACACCTGATTCCACAGCCTGCAGGTTCACAGCAAACACGGAGTGTAACAGAAACTCCTTCATGTCAGCGCTCAGAGGATCCAAACTCAGACCAACAATATGAACACGTTTCATTTCAGCAGATTCTGTTGAAAGTTTTAAACGACTGATTAAAGTTTGTTCAGAATCATAGAAAGACTTTGTAGGAAAATATCTTGTTTGTTTGTTTACATTATCATGTAGTTGAACTGGTGTCACATGTCGATAAAGCAGCCAATGTGCTCGTTTGATTCTCAGCGTCAAAGAAGTTTGTTCTCTCATCCATCAGCTTCCATCACTCTGCTTTTAAAGACCTGAACTCTTAACACACGGACCATCAGGTAACACGTGTCAGACTGATCAGACGATCAGGTGACACGTGTCAGACTGATCAGACCATCAGGTGACACGTGTCAGACTGATCAGACCATCAGGTGACACGTGTCAGACTGATCAGACCATCAGGTAACACGTGTCAGACTGATCAGACCATCAGGTGACACGTGTCAGACTGATCAGACCATCAGGTGACACGTGTCAGACTGATCAGACCATCAGGTGACACGTGTCAGACTGATCAGACGATCAGGTGACACGTGTCAGACTGATCAGACCATCAGGTGACACGTGTCAGACTGATCAGACGATCAGGTGACACGTGTCAGACTGATCAGGCGATCAGGTGACACGTGTCAGACTGATCAGGCGATCAGGTGACACGTGTCAGACTGATCAGGCGATCAGGTGACACGTGTCAGACTGATCAGGCGATCAGGTGACACGTGTCAGACTGATCAGACCATCAGGTGACACGTGTCAGACTGATCAGGCGATCAGGTGACACGTGTCAGACTGATCAGGCGATCAGGTGACACGTGTCAGACTCTGATCAGACGATCAGGTAACACGTGTCAGACTGATCAGGCGATCAGGTGACACGTGTCAGACTGATCAGGCGATCAGGTGACACGTGTCAGACTGATCAGACCATCAGGTAACACGTGTCAGACTGATCAGGCGATCAGGTGACACGTGTCAGACTGATCAGACGATCAGGTAACACGTGTCAGACTGATCAGACGATCAGGTAACACGTGTCAGACTCTGATCAGACGATCAGGTAACACGTGTCAGACTCTGATCAGACGATCAGGTAACACGTGTCAGACTGATCAGACGATCAGGTGACACGTGTCAGACTGATCAGACGATCAGGTGACACGTGTCAGACTCTGATCAGACGATCAGGTGACACGTGTCAGACTGATCAGACGATCAGGTAACACATGTCAGTCTCAGACGATCAGGTGATGTAAGAACAGTAGAGCACAAAGTGAAGAAGAGGAAGTGGCACGGCGAGGACGTGAAAAGGCAACGTAAAGGAGGTTAAACACTTTTGTACGAACAGCTAACATGGAGAAGGCAGCTAACGTGAGGCAGTGTGTGTGAGTGAGACGCAGGTGAGGTCACACACCTGTCTGTAAGGGGAGGGGGAGGGGTCTGCTTTAAAGATGCGAACACGATGAGTCAGAGAACATGCAGGGTATTAATGAGAGGTACCTGCAGTCAAACAGCCCTGAGACAATCTGTAACAACTCTCCATTACAACATGAACACTGCAGGTAGAGAGTGACCTCTGACCTCAGACCTGTGGGGGTGACCACAGGAGGCTTCATCAGGTGTCTGCAGGTGAGGCTGGTCTTTACTTCTTCATACAGATCATTTAAACGAGCAGACGTGTTAATGAACGTTAATATAAAAGCTTGTAAACACTGTTATCACCTGTTTTAACTCATAGACTGTATATAGGAAGTGGGCGTGGCCAACGTGATGTCGCGTGGTCATTTGGTTTTCACCATGTTGGCTTCTGGAGCCAGAAGTGACCATATTTGGGCAAGAGGGTGGAGCTGAAGAAGAGCGAGATGTTAGCAATGCTAAGTTATGGGCTAACGCTAGCTTCGTTAACAATGTAACATTATATTGATTAGGATGCTAATGTTAGCTTGCTAAAAACAGCCTTTAACAAAATGACCAGCCGACTCCTCAGAGTGTACACTGATCGACACATGTGTCAGGTCACCATGGTAGCGACCTGTCAATCACAGTCGCCCCCTGCTGGAGAATACGTCCACTTCCTATATACAGTCTATGATTGAACTGCGTGTGTGTGTGTGTGTGTGTGTGTGTGTGTGTGTGTGTGTGTGTGTGAGTGTCAGACCGCGGTGTGCAGAGGCGTCCCTGTGCTGTGTGTGTGTGAGGGCGAGTGTTCAGAGGAGGAGGACAGGGAGTGTGAGGAGGAGGCCTCCCTCTGCAGCTCCTCCACCCTCCTCTGCAGCTCCGCTCTGAGGACCAGCAGCTCCTTCAGGTTCTGATGCACCGGCACCTGAAACACACACACGACACACACGCTGAAGCTTTCCTCTGACAGGTGGGAGGACGGTGTCACGAGTCGTGAGCTTCTCAAGTTAAATATAAGGTGAACATGTGAATGTGAATGAGGCTGGGTTTAGCTCCTCCTGTCCTGCACGAGGGGGACCTGGAGTGAAGCAACACATGTTGGTGGAACACAACGGCCATCTTTAAAAGCCTGTGTAGCATGTAGCAACAGGAGACCACAGAGCAGCTGTACCTGAGGCCTCATGCGGGGGTTCCAGCGGGCGTAGTAGCTGCTCCACAGCTCCAGATGTCTGGAGGACACCAGCGGGTACAGGACGTGGTTCTGATAGTCCACGTAGAACGGGTTAGTGAAGTCCTCCGGCTGACTGCAGGGGGGAGGGGTCAGGTTATTACTCCACACTCACACCAATCACTCACATCAGTGTGTCTTAGACATGTGTTACCTGTTAATGTAGGACCACAGGGACACTGTGCTGGTCTGGACCTCCTGCACAGAGGAAGAAGAAGGAGGAGAAGGAGGAGGAGAAGAACAAGAAGCAGAAAGAGAGTCAAGAGAGAAGGAGGAGAAAAAGCAAATGAAGGAGAAAGAAGAAGAAGAAGAAGAAGGAGGAGAAGAAGGAGGAGAAGGAGGAACATATGGAGTTAAAGTGAACCATGACTCCCCCCTCTCCCATCAGAATGGTTCGTACCTTGGCCGCCCTCTCCTGCTCACTGTTGTAGAGGAATGTACCAAACAGGCAGCTGTACAGGTGATCCAGCACGGTGATCAGGAACAGCTCGTTGAACTCAAAGGCTGCTGGGAACTGTAGTCAGAGGAACAATAGAGCCTTTGAGTGACAGACTGTTAATGTTTGATCGACAGGTGACGGGACGGAGGCGTACCTGTCGGGTCATCTGCCACACGCAGTCGATGAACTGGACGAAGAGCGGCGAGCGCTCGGAGTTAGCGTGGT
This sequence comes from Semicossyphus pulcher, assembly GCF_022749685.1. Taxonomy (NCBI): domain Eukaryota; kingdom Metazoa; phylum Chordata; class Actinopteri; order Labriformes; family Labridae; genus Semicossyphus; species Semicossyphus pulcher. Next base: position 1,364,804 of record NW_027211695.1, read on the forward strand.
TCTCATCACCGTGACCCACGCGCTGAAACAGAAGCAGAACACACCTTCTGTTAGCGCGGCTCGTGTTACTGTTCAGAGCGAGCGTACGGCTCATGTGGTGATGTCATGGCTCATGTGATGATGTCATAACTGTGTGACTGTGAAGTCTGTTTCTTACAGCTGCAAACTTGTGTCCAAAACTGATCCACTCCTTCTCCAGCAGCACCTGCAGGCAAACACACACAGTACGTTATTATCACGTTACTATGAAGGATGCAGTGTATGTAATGGTTACTATGGTGACAGTGTGACCTGGAAGCCTGTGAGTGTGCGGTAGTGACTGTCCAGCATGAGCATGCTCAGAGAGGTGAGCTGAGCCGTCCTGTCCCAGCCGTCACTGCAGTGCACCACCACCGACGTCTTCCCCGACTCCAGCTTATCTGCAACCTTAGCTGCTCCCGCTAACAGCAGCTACACACACACACACACACACACACACACACACACACACACACACACACACACACACACACACACACACACACACACACACACACACACACGGATTAATAGTGCACCAGAGGCAGTTTACATGGTGACACAGCAGGAGGTGACACAGCAGAAGCGTGGTTTACCCGTATGTACTCCAGCCAGTGCGTCTGGTCGATGGCCGAGTGCCAGTGAGCTTCATCGATGGTGGGGTAAACCACGTCCTTCACCTTCCTCAGAGACTCGCGGATCACGTGGATGTTCGGGATCTCCAGGAAGTTCAGCTCCACGTTCGGGTAGAAACTCTCGCTCTCAAAGCCGCCGTCCTTCGCCTGCATGAGGAGGAGGAGGAGGAGGAGGAGGTGGAGGTGGAGGAGGCGTGAGGAAGGAAGACTGTGATGACAATGTGAGGAGAGTTTGACCCTTTGACCTCTGCAATAGACACACAGAGTCTACATTAATAGTTTTGCTTATTGTGATGTCACTTCCTGGTTTATCTTCAAATGCGTCACATCCCTAAAATCTGAACGCCCTAAAGATCATGTAAGGGTCATAGGTTAAGCTCTAGCTGTTGTGTATTTTACACAGGGACGTGTGTGTGTGTGTGTGTGTGTGTGACCTTGTTGGTGACGGCCACGCTGCTCTGTCGAGCATCAAAGATGCTGAGTTTGTGCGACTGTGCGTTGGCGTCCATGATGATCTGCAGGAAGCGCTCGTCCTCTTTGCAGCGGCGGTCTGACGGGCCGACGAGCGGCTGGCTGCAGCGCACGATGGTGGCCTGGGTCTCGGGATGGATCCACGACAACACCTGCAGGAGGGAGAAGAAGCACAGGGGGGGATGAGGTCATGTGACTGTCCTCAGTGTGTCAGAGGTCATCAGGTGACTCAGACTGACCGGTATTCGGTGCTTGGCCCTGAACGTGGCGACCCGTTTGACGTCGTCATCACAGATGTTGGTGGGGATGACGAGGGTGGAGGGGTAGGTGTCACACAGGTCGTAGCTGCTGTTCAGCTTACTGATGGTCCAGCTCTCGTTAGGGAGGCCCTGAACAAACACAGGAAACAATTACAAAGCTACCTTCCTGCACCTGCAGACTCACTCAGCACATCCTCAGGTAACGAGGGAGCTGAGACGTCTCACTGAGCTTCCGTGTTCAGGCTGTTTTTATATATTTAAATGTTTCACCGACACAGCAGAGTGAGGTTAAACTCTCCGTCAGACTCCAGGTGAGGATCCAGGCAGTGTTCCAGGTGTGACACACTTACCTGTCGCCTGTACTCCGCTGTGGGATCGTAAACCTTCCAGCCGTCCACAGGAAACTGCTCTTTGTACAGGAAGGCGAACACAGGCTGAAAGAGGACACACACACGCAGCTCAGAGTCACTGCTGAACTGTTCATGGATCAGGGGGAGGAAACAGGTGCATCATGGACGAAAACGTGCACAGTTACACAACAGAATGCTTCATCTACACATCGTGACCGACAGACAGAGTGAGACTGACCAGGCTGTGTGACAGAGGGAAGGCGTGTTTGGCCAGAACCTCGACCATGTCAGGATGACTCTCCTCCGTCTTGTAGGCGAACCGGGGACTCCTCATGTCCTGAGGGGCGACGTGATATATTAATAGATAGATAAGATACATTAATAAGTTTATTAATGAATCATTTACATCTCTGTTACCTTGCAGACGAGCTCCAGGCCCTTGGTGTTCTCTCCCTGGTTGGGGACGCTGATGGTTTCCTGTCTGCTGATGACGCCCAGGTTCACATCCAGAACAAACTCCTGCGGGTCACACGGTCAAACCAAACTCCATTCAAAAAACAGACGTTTTAAAGTCGTCTCGCAGACAGACCTGCAGCATGATGTGGTTCTCTCAGCATCCTCTCAGCCTGTTTATTGTCATTAAGTCTCAGTAACATCTGTTTGTTTTGGCGTCATGGCGCTGCAGTGAGACAGATCTCAGCCCACCTGTGGCTCAGGTCTGAACACAGCTTTAAAACAGAGCTTTAATATAACATGAGGTGTGTCGTACCCGGTCCACGCCGCTGAAGTACAGCTTGTAGTCTGTGATGGTCAGAGTCCCGTTAACCAGGCCGCTGAACGGACAGATGTACATCACATCCTTCACTGCAGACACAGAGGGTCAGGTAAGGGTTAACCTGCAGGTGAGTTATATTATATGATGAATATGAACAGGTAGGTTACAGACAGCCGAGTGCGACTCACCTGAGGTCTGGATGGTCTCTCCCGGCAGCAGAGGAATCTGGTTCTGGGACATTTTCACCTGCGCTCCGTATCTCAGACCCGGAAGGTTCTGCATGAAGCACAGAGCAGTCAGAGGGACCACAACTCCCAGCATGCACCAGCAGCTACACCTGCACCTCTGATACCTGACAGCAAACTTTATGTATTGGATTGTCCCTGACATTTCCAGAGGGTGATGAACACACAAACTTTAAACCTTACAACTTTTAATATGTGTTATTCTGACATCACTGAGGAGAACACAGGAGGAGGAGGAGGAGGAGGAGGAGGAGGAGGAGGAGGCATGCAGGAGCAGGAGCAGGAGCAGGAGGAGGAGGAGGAGCAGGAGGAGGAGGAGGAGCAGGAGCAGGAGCAGGAGCAGGAGGAGGAGCAGGAGCAGGAGCAGGAGCAGGAGGAGGAGGAGGAGGCATGCAGGAGCAGGAGCAGGAGGAGGAGGGGGCATGCAGGAGCAAGAAGCAGTGAGGAGGAAGTAAACAGGAGTAAAGACAGAGATAGACTTGCCGAAGCATTGGCAGGATGCTCAGAGTCACTGTCTCCATGGTAACAGAGCGCTTCATCCAGAGAGTCCTGCTGCAGGAGAGCCAGCATGGAGGAGGAGACAGAGAGGAGGAGCAGAAGAAAGAGAGGAGGAGAAAGAGACGAAGAGGAAAAGAAAGAGAAGAAGACATTAAACAGGAAGTAGAAATCATCCTGTCTGTCCGTCACCTGGATGTCTGCTGTGGTGTCTCTCTGCAGGTACAGGTAACACCTTCCTTACCTGCTGCTCTGAACTCCAACAATCATAAAGTTTAATGATCTAACATTTCAATGATTGAACATCAGTGTGTCGGTTCTTCAGTGGAGCAGCTAGAAGCAGAGTCTTATCAGCAGCATAAAGTGGGGCAGGAATTAGGGCGGGGCTACCTGTGATTGACAGGTCGGCTACAAGAATCTAACGTTAGCCAGAACTAGCCTCCAAACTAACATCACTGTTACTGTGCTTTAAAAATGCACCTTGCTAACCAAGCTAGCACGAGTGTTAGCTCCAAGTTTGCTAAGCTCCATCCTCTTGCCCAAATATGGTCACTTCTGGCTCCAAGAAAGAGGATTCATCCTGACAGGACGAACGTCTGAACATGTTCCCCTCATCAGACAGAGAGAGTGAAGATCACAGAGAGAAGAAGACACAGGAAGTGCTGATGCTTTGTACAGGAAGTGCTGTTACCCTTCAGACATCACTGGCACAGACGTGCCTCCGAAACACGCTCACTTCCTGTTTGCATGAAACCGCGCACACAGTCATGTTTCAGAAGCACACACTCTTCCTCCTGAGCTCTGGGGACATGTCTGACTTTAATCTGATGTATTTGTTTAAAACTCTTGAATGATTCCTCTCTTCATTTACACGGCAGACACAGTAAACTCTGAGCTCACACAGATTAAACAGGCTATTCATCAGAAGACAGTCTGACAGTCTTACCCTGTGATTGAGCCTCTTGGACACCTGGAGGTCAAACACACAGAGTACACACACACACACACACACACACACACACACATGAACAAACTATATCTGGTATCAAACATGAAGTTACTGTTGCATCTTTGTTCTTTATTCTGTTGTAAAAATCTCTCATTTAAAGTGAACATGTCGCAGTGCCGTGTTCAGAGACGCACAAGAGCTCAAAGCAGCTGCGACAAGAGAGGCGAGCTGCAGCTTCATAACCGAGCAAATACAACAAACGCTGCTGCAGCACCAGAGCAGAGCTGCAACAGAGCAGAGCTGCATGTGAGCAGAGCTGCATGTGAGCAGAGCTGCAACAGAGCAGAGCTGCAGAGGAGCAAAGCAAACACGTGTGAATGCACATTGAAAAAAAGCAACAGGCAAACTGCTCATGTGACACTAAACTTCATTTAAGTCTTCCATAACACTTCAGAGTTCAGTCATCTCCATCTCTAGCGCCCCCTGCTGGCTGGCTGCAGTATAGCTCATAAAGCCCGCCTCCTCCATGTTAACAGATGGGACATGAGTCAAACTACAAAATCAAAACACATTTTTCTCAAACATGGTTTCTGTCATTATAGTTAGTTCTTATCCTGCTGATTTATGTCACAGTGTTCATTTTTCTGACAAGTTTACTTTTAATTAGTTATTTGATGCTATAAAAAGGGGGTGTGGCCTCATGATTGACAGCTCTGTTGACAAATGGGGCTCCTGCAGCGTTCTGTTCCCGAGTAGCAGAGTAGAGGAGGAACGGCGAGAGGAGACGTAACTAACACTGACACTACAGTGATTGAACTTTCCATCAGCGTGAATATCTGCTTCAGACCGACACAAGAAGCTGTTCTGCTGCAGACTGAGCCCACCTGAGGGCTCCAACACGCCAAGGACACCTGAGGGCTCCAACACGCCAAGGACACCTGAGGGCTCCAACACGCCAAGGACACAAGGTGAAGGTGTGTTTAGGTAGAGGAAGGGGCGGGACGTCGATACTGCACACACTCAAGAAAGGCAGCGCCTGCTCCGGGGGGATTTAGGCTTCACTTTAGTACAACGAGAGGAGGAGGAGATGTGTCGGCCATCTTTAAATCTTCTAACTCTTCGAGTTGTAGAATTGTATCTACATTTTGTCCCCCAGCACTTTAAGAAATGAATGAGTACAGTTTACGATTACTGTCACTGTGTGCTCGGGGAGAGGACAGGTGTTGCTGTAGAGAGCAGGCTGCTGCTGACAGACACAAGCAGGAGACAGAGTGTACAGCAGCCATGTTTGATACAGTAAATAAACACACACTGAACATACACACACACACAGCTCAGCAGGCACACATGTACACATAGTTGTTAGTCTCACCATGAAGTCTGGTCTCCTCCCAGCCTGTCAGTCACACACACACACACTGATCAGAGACACTGTATGTGTGTGTGCATCGTGTGTGTGTGTGTGTGTGTGTGTGTGTGTGTGTGATGTACCTTGTTGTCTCTGTTCACGTGCTCAGGCGTTATTGATCCTGAGATCTGACTGGAGATTGTTGCTGCGATCAGCTGTTTACACCACTCCACATGAGAACCTGATGGACTGAACACAAACACAAACGTCAACCCCGATCAATCGATACAAATCAACACTTCCTGCGCAGATCTTTCAAAGTAAAAGTCTTTCAGTGTCTTTCTGTAGTAAAATGTGCAACAAGTTTGAAGTTTCCTCATTAAATGTTTCCTTCCGTATTTCCTTCGTCTTACTGTACACTATGAAACCACCAAGTAACATGATGTTTAAAGATTACCTGTCAATAATACTGATTCTAAATATTTTACACTTACATAAATCAAATTAATATTCCTTGTAATACTGGAACACATATTAACTTGTCGTATTATGAAGTGTTGCTTTTTTGTCCTAACAAAATAAAGATACCGACGGATAAAAACGTTCATATAATGATGAGAATTATTAATGTTTGTAATTTGATAAGACAAAATAGTCGACATTATTCACAGAATAATACACCCAGCTCTCCGACAGTGTTAATGCACAGCATCTGTAAACATCCGTTAGCTGTAGCGTCTCCTGCTGTACATCACTGTGGTCTGCATTAGCTATAGCTACATTAAGCTAGCCTGTTTAACTAAGCTAATGCTAGCTGCTAGCTGTCTGTTTATCGTCCTTTCTAACAGCACAGGCTGTATTCTCTTTGTTCTCATATAATAAGTTGATGATGTACATACGCTTATCGCCTCTTTGTACAGTTAGCATATACCACTGTAGCTATTGTACCGTCACCAATCTCCAGTCACAAAACACGTATATTTTGTTGCCTGTGCTCACCGGAAAAGACCGTCGAGTCTGTTATATGAGTTAGGATATTTATTAAAGTTTTCCTGCTTTTTGTGTGAAATCTACGCCGAAAAAAAGATATGATCTTCCTGACTGAGACTTTGTATGCGAGATGTTTAAATGAAAATGAAATGTTCAGAACTAGCAAATTAACGGTAAATGAGGTCGAGTTTTGACATGTTCGTGTAGCTCGCTAACATGGAGTCTCACCTGTCCGGGGGTTCTCCGCCGGCAGGTCCGCAGGTCGGCGAGCCCCAGAGCTTTCTGTTCGGCCCTGCTCCGTCCGCCCCCCCGGCAGCTCCGGCCTGTTTCTCCATCTGCCGGAGGACTGTTTACTGTCCGGGTCACTCAGAGAGGGAGGGGCAGCTTTCCTCGGATACGAGGAAGAAATTAAACCCGGTTTAGCTCCAGTGCCCGGTCTTAGCTCTGTTCAGACACAGGTCTGTATGTAAAACGTAACAACAGGATGTGTAACAGACTCTGACGTTTCCTCCCTGTCATTCGGCTGTTTGTGCTTCCTCCTCTGAGTCTGCATCTCCTCCTCTCTGAGGCTCCGCCTGTTTACAAGAGATGCGAGGAGGAGGAGGAGGCTGAGCTCTGATGTTCCTGATGTGACATGTTCAGCTGGACCAGGTCACATCTGTCTGTACTGCGATGCATCAGCTGTCTTTCGACCTCATTTCTTACCAATATGGCGGCGTGTCTGTGAGGAAAATATGGGCTCAGGAACGTGGTGCTGTATCAGCCTCCATTCTGCTGGTGTCAGTGTTTATACCTGATGATGAACCTGCGGCAGAGAGTATTATAACTCACAGTCAGACAGGACAGCATTACTTATAAAATATACATACAACTGTAAATCTAGAAACAATAAACTTACACACAGGAGTAAAAGCTTTGAGAGAAATGTCGGAAATAAAGCAAATAAAAATTAGTCATTAGCGGAGTAGCGTTGATGAGAAACAGATGAAACGTTATCATTATGTGCAAATGAGCAAAACATCCATCGTGGCTGCCTTTATCGTCCTTAATGATATTTTTAGAGTACACGAGATGAACATGAACATGTGCGTGAACGTTTAAGTCCACTCAGACACAAGGTTTTTAATTATAGCGCCCTCATCAGGGTGAGTTTGGTTTGTTTTTGCTAACTTGCTCACCAGAATGTTTCTTACTAATAATATGTTGATACAGTGAGACGGGAACACCCTGAGAAGGAACATGTTGGATAAAAGAAGAAACAACAGAAACACAGTCAGAAATCCTTAAATTAATTTAATCAGTAATATTTACATAACAGGAGCCATCCAACAGACTGGAGAGGATATAACATGATTAAAAGAAATATATTTGAAATGTTTTCTGATTTCACCTTCCCTTGTTGATGCCATAAAGATCCTGAAACACATTTCATGTGTATTTATAAAAGCAGGCTAGATTATGACACAAAACCCTCAAACTACAATAACCCCCTACATGAAAGAAAGAGTCAAACTGTAACGAGCAAAGACAGAAAACTTCTCGGATCCGTCACGTCCGAACATCCAGAAGCTTCTGTCTTTGCATCCCAAAAAATGCCCGCCAAAATAAAACAAAACACTTTAAACCAATGGAGCAGAAATCCACAATTTATACCAACAATTTCTGAACCAACATTACTTTCCTTATTATAAAACTGTAAGATTGTACACTACATAAAATAATTGTATTTTACAACAATAGAACTTTAGGCAGTAAAATAGGTTTTGATTGAGGTAATTACATCATGGTTCTTGTACAGAGTAAAAAATAAAAAAAATAGATTTTTCATCTGTTTTTCCCTAAAAACCACCCGACCGACGCGCTTTTTATGTTGCTGTCGCTTCTTTTCTGTCGCTGTCGTTTCACCACAAAACCTCCTCAGCCAGATCAAACTTTTCAACAAGGACGTCAACACAGAATCTGTTTGGTAGAACCTGTTCGATCACCTCCACCTGCCCACTGTGAGACACCCAGGCTTCAACATGAGTCATGTTTGAGATCAAACTCGAAGGTAGCACAAGTCCAGTTCTCTTTTCAAACTCGCCGAATCACCGAAACTTCCCTGTGACTGTTTGCTGTGGTTCAACTTCCTGTTTCTTTTTTACTCAGCAAAGATTCAGCGCCATCCTCTGGAACTTGTCCATTTATGAAATACTGATGGGTTAACTTCTTGAGATGACAACATGACAAGAAGCAAGAACCCGACCAGAACCCAACAGGTCCTGACAGGTGTAAAATACTTGCGACTGTTCGTTCGTTGACAGAGTTGGTCGTCTGAATCCAAGGTAGTCACATTTAGCAGTGACGAATGGGCAAAGGGGAGGATAGAACAAGCTTCCTGTCCCAGTGAAAGCTTGACCACATTTGCACAGTCAGGATTTTTGACAAAGCTCAGGTGAGTCCTTGACTTGTGACCGGCTTGATGCTAATAAGGAAGGCTGCGCTTCCAGCGAAGCGCCCTGAAGCCGCTGGATTCTTTGAGTTCTTCTGGGCTTGCTGCGTATTTACATTGTCCTACAAACGGCAGCAGCATGATGAGGCACTGAGAAAAGTTCAGCTTTGGATAAAACCCTGTGCTCGTCACGGTCACTTTTTATCCAACCGTCCAATCACAGTGAAGAAGGGGCGGGACAAATACCACAAAGACCAACAAATGATGGAACTCGCTGAGGTTTTCCTCCTGCATAAACCAGAGTATCCTTCCTCCCAATTACCTACTTGCTACAGCCCTCCCTTTATTCAGAACAAGAAATCTGCCTCGTGCAGACATTTTTACTTTCATTATGTCCTCATCATAGACGCAACTTTCAGATGGAAAAACTAGCTAGGCTAAAGTTGCCTTGGACCTACTGTACCTGACTGACGCGGACTGGCATACAGCATCCTCCTAAATCAGAGCATACAAGTCGTTCTTCCTTTGGAACTACCGAGCAGTCGATCTCAAACATGACCCAGGACAGGCTGAGTACGTCTCTCTGAAGAGGTGGAGGTGATTCTTACAAGAATCAAGGCACAAATCTGGACAAGACCTGACACACTTTGAAGAATGACTTATTGCACCTCGTTGACGATGGAAACTGACACACTGCACGTTCAATGCCTGCACATACTGCCTCTACCTTTCTGAAACCAGTGAGATGAACACACTGAGGAAGTCTGAGCTTTTCTGAACCTTCTGGTTCTTTCACCAGAAAGGAAGCTTCTTTAGGAGTGCAAGGATTCTGCAGAGGAGCAAACTGGGAGGAGATATTTGGGGTATCAAGGGTTCCAGAAGTAAACTTTAACTCTGTGTCTTGTGCACAAATAAGACTTGAGTGCAAAAGAGCTTTTTGGTAACGTTCATCAGCTTCCTCACAACTTGTTGCCTGAGCTGACAATGGCATCTGAAGATCAGGGACTTTGGAGTATGAAGTTAACCAAAGAAGCAAACCGGGGTCAGACGGATCTGACATGCTTTGACCCGTTCACACAGAACACTGAAGCCTGACTGAGTTCATGTTGCAGAACAATCAGGTTAGGTCATTGCAGAATGGATAACCCTCCTGGAACCAGCGGCTCCTCCCACTCTGCAGCTCTACAGGGCAACACATCAAGTCAAAGACAAATTTGACATCAGAACTAGATACGTTTTTTCGACGAATGGAAAAGCTTCTCATGGAAAGAACTTCTGAGTTTTGTAGCAATGATGATTTGGTGGTGGTCCATGCAGACATGCAGGTTTATCTACCCTGTATTAGTTTGAACAAATATTCCCAAGAGTTTCCCTGGGATGTGGAGCCAGAGCCGGAGCCCAGCACTGTAGCATCCAGGACAAGGCCTACCAGGACCCAGCCTGGAGCTCCTTTTAATAGCTATCCCTTGGTTTTCCTCTTGTTCTCATTAATGGTCAACAGCTCTTTTATGGATTATGGCCGATGTGATACAGGTATGTCCTACAGTACTCCAGAAACCAAGCCCCAGGTATTTATTAAGTGGCCCAGGCTGGATTAAAGAGCCCACTGAGGACTGACTGAACAAATATGGTGGCAGACATTCAACTGAAGAGCGATTGAACAGTCCTGCCATCACGTTGACATGCTGAATGATACAGTGCAAATACGATAAGACGCTTTAAGAGCTTGCTGGCCGTTATCTCACTGTCTTGACTTTGCAGCGAGATCCTCACATCAAAATCCATCAACCGAACTGTCACGATAGAGCAACTCTGTTTCTCTGTTGACTCTGCACAGCTGCTGTGTAGACACCAGCTCCGTGGCAGCACCGAACCCCAAAGAGACGACGATTTAAGCTTTTTGGACAGGCTGGTTTCATGTGCTCTTACTGGGGAATTCTCTCACTCAGAGACTTCAGGTCTCGACTTACCAAGCATGGCTCATATTTTCTAGGGTCTGCTTGGCGGTAACTTTGCTATCATGGAGATACAGGTAGGCTGTGGTTGGACATCTGCATACCCACCATTTTTTGAGACAAGGGCAGGTCTGATTGGCCACTACCCAACAACACATGGGTGGAGCTTCCTGTAGAGGCAAATCTACCGTACAAGTGAGGAGCCCATCCTACAAGCCTACTCAACATGTAATAGGAAACTTCTAAGTGTCCTTGGTGCCTGTGTACATTTACACATGGGAGAATGATCCAGGTAGAAATCTAGACAAGAACAGAATAGCGCCAAGTGATGGAGGGGCACAGCGCAAAAACTGGGACAGTAACTGACAGCTCGACATAGGCCGACTGTTTTGGGACATCAAGCCGTCATTAGGGAGTCAAACTCACCTCATGGAACAATTTGCCCTTTTTACTGAATTATTCCTCTGACAGGATTCTTCCACTCGGACATGGTGAGTGCCTGAGTTTGTTTTAGGATCTCATGACCACACCGTGACAAAAGAAGGAGCTGTTCTGATACAAAAACAAGCAGCGGCCCCCGCCCCCAAAAATCAACTGGTTTCAGGTAAATTATCATGTGACATAACAAATAATAAACAACAACAGTGCAGGTCAAGATGTCAGCAGTCTTTTTTCCACCAATGACGCTCGGTATCAGTCAGAACTTGAGTCTGGGTATCAGGTCTGTTATCAAGAGGAAAAACTCATATTGGAACGCCTCCATGTGACGATGACCAAATTTGAAATGTTTAAAAAGAGAGCGTCAAGGAGGATTTTTAAAGAAACATGAGGTCAAACAACCGAGCCGGTTAGTGGAAGTCCACCAGTTACCTAAACCAAGAGATAACTGGCACCTGTAGATGACAAACAGAAATAACACTTAAATTGAAATGTGGGGAGAAAGTCTCGCACACAAAGCCGACACCTGTCCAAAAGGCACGAGTGCTTCGACATCACCTGTGTGTTTACGTTAGGGATGGACAGAACAGTCTGATTTACAAAAAGGTGTAATTAAGGGAGTAAGAGCTGATTGGTTTATTTCTGCTCTCTGTCCCTGGTTACAAACACGTTGTAAGGCGATCATGGACCTGGTTCTTCATCCAGGGTTTGTGTTCAGGATCAGAGGCTGGCACCACTTCATTTCCCTACACTAGCTTCAGCACCTGAATATATTTCAAACCCTATCAAAGCTGTGTTCAACAAAGTCAATCACTGATTTATTCTAATTACACGAGAACTGTATTTTCTGTCAGTGCCAGAGCTCGGGAAGCGCCGAAACACTGCTTAGAGCCGACAGCAGCACCAAAAAAAACCAGACAGAATCAAATCAAGCCGTCATCCGCGAGAGATGAGCCACAAAATCCACATCAGACCATCCAAACTCAGCTGGAGATCTACAGTCACATCCACTGTAGAAACTCACAATCTATTCACAACACTCAGCAGCAGTGCAGCAGGTAGCAACAAGTGTGAAAAGTGAGGCGTGAACATCTTGATTACACACAGGACACAAGTGAACACGAGACAGGACACAGGCAGGAGATACAGGAGCTGCAGAGTGATCGACTGGTGATTGGATGAGCCTCCTGTGCTTCCAGTCTTAGGTTTGTTCAGACGGATCAGATCATTAAAGCAGAAACTTTCCCCTTAGGTTTCTCAGAGAACCGTCAAAAAACCAAACTCCATCATGTCTGTGTTCATAAGATCTCCTGTCCTCTCACTCAGCTGGTTAAACTCCCTCCTCCACCTGAGCTGTGTCTGCATGAACTCTCCTGCTGCTTCCAGCTCCTTCAGGCTGACCAGTGCCCAGAGTGATGAGCTGTCAGCTCGGATCAGTACCAGGATTTCTCTGATGGACACCAACTACTGGTTTCAGCTGTGGAGCGCCTGTCCATCTGTCTCCGCTGAGTGGCAGTTTCACTGTATCTATCAAGTCACACGTGGGCTGAGATCTGTCTCACTACAGCGCTATGAAGCCAAAACAAACAGATGTTACTGAGATTTAATGACAATAAACAGGCTGAGAGGATGCTGAGAGAACTACATCAGGAGGCAGGTTTGTAAACAGGCTGAGTTCATGCTTTGTCAGGTCTGTCTGCGAGACAACTTTAAAATGACTGTTTTTTGAATGGAGTTTGGTTTGACAGTTTCTGGTGCAACTTTAGGATGTCAGGAGAATCTTAACGACCCAAATTTTCTCTCTTCATTTGAATTTTTTTCAACTATAGCAAAATTCAACACAAATTCCCTCCCCTTGATTCGGACCGCCTGGTGGTCTCTCATGTCTTTTCATCGCGGTGCAGAACTCGTCCCTCTGCCGCTCTGCTGCACCTCTCTCAGTCTGATGTTGTTGATGTGTGTTGCATTGCTGGTGACGCAAAACACACTTTGAGTCTGGGTCTGAGAGGCCAATTTAAAACCATGATGATCCAAAAGATGCATTTAGGCTGGAAGTCTGAGTCTCAGTGTACGTGAGGCTACAGCTAGCATGGAGGCTAAGCTGCATCCTGAGCACGTCTCTGTCCTGGAAGCACACAGACTGAACTTCATGCCCTTTAACAGTAGATTAATGCCGAGTCATGGTTCGCTTACTGTCTTTACCTGCAGCTTTCAGCCACAACATGAGCAGAGTGAATATGAATGTGTCAAACCTCTGTTTGAAGGTAAAGACCGACCGTCTCATGCTCTGGCTGTGATCGAGTCTGTATTACACGACTGTGGTTACCTGATTAAAAGGTGTTTTCCTGCCTTGTTTCTGTCCAATCAGAGCGTGACAACAGATTAACCCGCTCCGCCTCCTGTCCACATGTCCCGTGTGTCCTGTGTGTCGAAGCCCTTTGACGGAAGCCACTGTTCGTCTTTAAGGCTTCACTGTTTGATGTGTGTGTGTGTGTGTGTGTGTGTGTGTGTGCGTGTGTGTGTGTGTGTGTGTGTGTGTGTGCGTGTGTGTGTGTGTGTAGAAAAGTCTGGTAACAAGGCTGTACTGTGACATATTGCATAAATCACCATCATCACCTCTATGGTGTTAGAACTCACAATCAAATCTAAATCTTATTAGCATTCTGTGTTAGCACTGCACGTTAGCATCGTTAGCTCCCTGTGACACACAAACCAGAACAGGACATAAGTGCAAGAGTGTGTGTGTGTGTGTGTGTGTGTGTGTGTACGTGTGTATGTGTGTGAGCAGCCCTCAGAGCGGAGTGTGTAGGTGTGTGTACTGCTGTGACGGTGGGGAGGAGGGGGAGGAGGAGGTGTTAGGGGTGGGGCTGTTAGCCAGGCGGGGGGAGGGGGAGGAGTCAGACAGCTGCAGCTCCTCCAGCTTCTTCAAGTACTCGTCTCTGAGCGCCAACAGCTCCTTGTAGCGCTGCTCCACCGGACTCTGCTGCTGAAATACACAACACACACACACACACACACACACACACACACACACTACTCGTTAAACCTTCACAGAGTCAGGGCGGTGACCTTGTACTCATGCACTGACGAACCACAACGGATCAGAGAGCGTATATGTTAGAAGTCAGTGGTACCTGCTGTCGAATGCGGGGGTTCCAGCGGATGTAGTACGTCACCCACAGCTCTAGGTGGCGCATGCTGGCGACCGGGTAGAGAACCCTGCCGGACTCGGGGGTGTAGAAGGGGTTTAAATAATTCTCCATCTTACTGTTGACCAGAGACCACAGAGACACCGTCTTCGACCTCAGCTCCTGGAAACACAGAGGGAGGAGGGCGAGGCGTTCACCGACACGCAGGGACAGGAGAACAGAAACAGGAAGTGTTTAATGTCGTAGAGAAACAGGAAGTGTTAAATGTCGTAGAGAATCAGGAAGTGTTTAATGTCACAGGCAAACAGGAAGTGGGTCAGGTGCGTCCTTACGTGCTGGTCTCGTGCACTCTCACAGTTATAGAGGAAGGTCCCGAAGCGACAGCTGTACAGGTGATCCAGGATGGTCAGCAGGAGGCGCTCATTGAACTCAAACGCTGTCGGAAACTAGGAGGAGAGGAGACAAGAGGAGGAGATGAGAGAAGGAGGCATGAGAAGATGACAAGACGACACAAGAGAAGATGACAAGAGGAGGAGACAAGAGAAGGAGACAAGAGGAGGAGACGAGAGAAAAAGGCATGAGAAGATGACAAGACGACACAAGAGAAGATGACAAGAGGAGGTGACGAGAGAAGGAGGCATGAGAAGGTGACAAGAGGACACAAGAGAAGATGACAAGAGGAGGAGACAAGAGAAGGAGACAAGAGGAGGAGACGAGAGAAAAAGGCATGAGAAGATGACAAGAGGAGGAGACAAGAGAAGGAGACAAGAAGAGGAGACAAGAGAAGATAACAAGAGGAGGAGACAAAAGGGGGAGAAAGAGAGGGAGACAAGAGCAGGAGACAAGAGGGGCAGACAAGAGGAGGAGACAAGAGGAGGAGACAAGAGGAGAAGCCAAGAGGAGGAGACAAGAGGAGGAGCCAAGAGGAGGAGACAAAAGAATGAGACAAGAGATGGAGACATGAGAAGGAGGCAAGAGTAGGAGAGAAGAGAAGATGACAAGATGAGGAGGCAAGAGGAGGAGGCAAGAGGAGGAGACAAGAGAGGAGACAAGAGATGGAAACAAGAGACAGAAGCAAGAGGAGGAGACAAGAGGAGGAGACAAGAGGAGGAGACAAAAGAATGAGACAAGAGATGGAGACATGAGAAGGAGGCAAGAGTAGGAGAGAAGAGAAGATGACAAGATGAGGAAACAAGAGGAGGAGACAAGAGGAGGAGACAAGAGAGGAGACAAGAGACGGAAGCAAAAAGAGGAGACAAGAGGAGGAGACAAGAGAAATAAATCCAAGATGGCCTCTGATCAGGTAACACTGATTTGTCTTTAAGGTTGGATCTGTGTCTTCACAGTGTCCTTCCTGCCGTGTGGACTGAAGCCACCTGGAGCAGGGCTCTGATAGGCTGATGTGCTCCTGACCTCATACACCTTCTCAGCACTTTGATGTCTCTTGGTGCTCAGGTGGGAGGAGAAACAAACAGGTTAAACTCACCTGTTTGGTCATCTGCCACACACAGTCGATGAACTGAACAAAGATGGGAGACCTGTCCTGGTCTGCGTGGTTCTTATCTCCATGTCCTATCCTCTGCGCACACACACACACACACACACACACACACACACACACACACACACACACACACACACACACACACACACACACACACACACACACACACACACACACACACACACACACACACACACACACACACACACACCGTTAACAGGAAGGTCACGTTACCTCCATGAGTCATAGACACAGTGTTACAGAGCTCCTGCAGCCACACACACAGACGCATGTTCAAACGGTTCTTACTGATGCAAACTTGTGTCCGAAGCTGATCCACTCTTTCTCAATCAGGACCTGAAACAACACAAACACGTCACATCAGGCTTCATGTAAGATAACTTTAGTGCATCTCGGCGTGTGAGTGATGAGTCTGCTGTGTCCTCACCTGGAAGCCTCTGAGTGTGCGGAAGTGACTGTCCAGCATCAGCATGGCCAGAGAGGTGAGCTGAGCCGTCCTGTCCCAGCCGTCACTGCAGTGCACCAACACAGAGTTTCCCCCTGACACCTTATCTGCCACCTGGATGGCTCCTGACAGCACCAGCTAACACAGCAGGACACAGGTCACACAGAATACAAAGACACTGATGGTGATATACGGAGGCTGGGCTTGCTGTCTCACCTTGACGTGTTCCAGCCAGTGCGTGGACTCCAGGCTGGACAGCCAGTGAGACTCCTCCACGTTGGGGTAGACGATGTCCTTCAGCTTCTTCAGGGACTCTCTCATCACGTGGATGTTCTGGATGTCCAGGAAGATCAGCTCCGCGTTCTGGTACTCGTCGCCCTCGTAGCCTCCGCCCGTCGCCTGCAGAGAGAGAAGATGAAAGAATATCAGGACGCGTCTGCTCATTCAGGTAATATGTGGAGATGTTACAGGAAACGTGGGGACACTACAATTCATCCAAATCTTTCTGAGCGTAGATGTATACCCTCTCTGACCTCTGACCTCCTGTCTCCTCTCACCTTGTTGGCCACAGCGTTGACGTTGGGACGGGCGTCGTAGATGGTGAGCTTGGTGGTGTCGTTGGCCTCCCTGATCATGTCCAGGTAACGCTCATCGTCCTTGTTTCTTTTACCCGACATGCCGACCAGAGGCTGACTGCAGCGCACGATCACCGCCTGGTTCTCCCTGTGGATCCACGACAGAACCTGAGGAACAAACACACCTCAAACATTTACCCACAGGACACGGAGTGACTGCCAGGTAGCTTTGACTACGTTACAGAGAGGATCCCGACAGAGACAGACCACAAACAGACCTAACATCGCTCTCTGCAAACACACCAGACCCCATTGATAAAAACAGTGATTTTACCTCCCAGAACACAGGAGCTGCTGCTCTACGGCTGCGACATTTGGTTAGGTGTTTTGTGGTATTTTAAAACTTTGGTGTTTTAAAAAGTTAATTTGGATCTAACACAACACATAAACACAAACATGCTAACAGATCAACGGTAGACCTGCAGCTCCTGTCAGGTAAAATCAGTGTTTTTCTGAATGGAGTCTGGTGTGTGTGCAGAGAGCGATGTAACGTCTGTGTGTGGTTAAAACAATCATCTTCCTCTGTAACAAAAAGGTCTATCTCTGTAGGGATCCTTTCTGTCATGTTGTCACACACTTAGAATAACAACCTGAGCCTGTCAGTGGAAACAACAAGAACTTTTAGAGGACGACCTTTGACCCATCAAGGATTATGTTGCAGCCATTACAGCCTGTTTTCACTGTTTCAAGTACAGGAGTGACCCTTCGGTGTAAACGCTCTGAGTGGACCTGCAATAGTCCAGAGTCGTACAAACATGCTCTCTGAGTCTCACCGGGATGCGTCCTTTGGACCTGAAGGCAGCGACTCTCCTGAGGTCCTCCTCTTTACTCTTAAAGGGAACAGCCAGCACAGTGGGGTAGGTGTCACACAGCTCGTAGTTCTTGTTGATGAATGTAATACGCCACTTGTTGTTAGGTAAGCCCTGCAGAGAGAGATACACAGTGAATGATGAGTAACGCTATTTTAAGAGGACAGTTTAAGTTCAGCTCTAACCTTTGAACTCTGCTGATTGTGATGTCATTAATTACAGTATTATCTAATTATTCTTATTCCTAGAATCTCCTCCAAGTCAAGTTATGCTGCAGATACTTCAGTTTATATTTTAGAGTAATTTAAACGGGACTCTGCAGTGAGCAGGTCCGTCCTCAGTGTAACGCTCCCCTCTGCCTCCCTGTTATTCACAGCTCTGTTCACACCCCCACTCTGCAGAATCACACATCAGTACGGAGCGCTAACGCTGCTCTGTCCCTCCTCACCTGCCGTCTGAACTCCTCGATGGGTTTGTAGACGTTCCAGCCGTTCTCCTCGTACTTCTCCTGAGTCACGTACGCAAACAGCGGCTGGAGGGAGACGGAGAAGGAGTCTTTGAGTTTGCAGAATAAAACAGTTTAATGGAGGCAGCATGGTGAACATCACACAGACATCCTAAACTTCACATCTTTATCATCTGTGGTCGGAACAACAGGCAAATATTATCAGTTACAGCGACATAAAGCAGTAAGCAGGAAGATGAAGGATGAGACACCATGAAGAGATTTGATCAACATTTTGTAAATAAATTAATAATAAAATAAACTATCATACACTTTTTAAAGGCCTTACTTTAATATACTCCGTGTCTGTTCTCCTGGACACTAACCCAGTGTATTATTAGCTTTGTGACTTCTGTAATGCAGGACGTGGCTGCAGAGCAGAGAGCGAAGGCTCTGTGAATGTCGCCCTTTTCACACTGCCAGTTCAAGGTGGGATTATCACGCTTCTGTTACGTTCCGTCTTCTGTGTAAAACACACGGAGGCTGAATGGTGGGGCGAAGTCGTTCCGCCTCTGAGGTAGCAACAGAGGCGGAACGCCGTCAGTGTAAACAGCGGAGCCGGCAGGTCGTGACAGCGCCGCGTGTGTGTCGACGTCTCCTGTTAAATATTCTTACGGAGCTGTTTTAAAACCTTTGAAGTGCTGCGGCGAAATAAAGTCTTTCAGAACCACGTCGGTTTGGATTGCTTTCATATGAAACGTCTTTACAAAGACGAGCCTGCTTCACTTGCTTCAATACTGAATACCAGATACATAGATACATAGATAGATTGGTAGGTAGGTACTTTATTGATCCCGAGGGAAATTGAGGGAGAAAGAGTTATCGCTGTGGATGATGGGAAGAAACAAGCCCACTAGCGTTACAGCGACATCTACAGGAGCGGAGGTCGCTGTGATGACAGGAATTTGAGGGAAATATGAGTCCAATCAATTAAATGCATCAATATGAGGGGCGGGGAAAAGATACGTGTATTTTTGTACAGCCCTATAATAAATCAAAATAATCAAAATAAATAATTTATACTCAGTTTTTATAAAAAACTCTTTTTGAAATGACGTTCTGATTTTTTACGACAGACTGTCAGAGAGTGAACCCTCCTCCAGCCTTATAATACAGCTTGGAGACGCTTATGGGATTGAATGTAAGGTTTGTCAGAGTCTGCGCGGCCCAAAGCAGAAACATCAAAGCATCTCTGCTGAGGATATTAGCAGGCAGATGTAGCCGAGGTGTGTGGGCGGGTAGCTGTGTGACACAGTGTGCGAGGAGGCTGCAGCTCCGAGTTTCAGCATCCTGCATGAGCCTTCGTAGTATGACTGTAAGAAGACAATAATGGTGTGCTGCTATAAATACCTAAAATAAAGGCGGTGAAGCATTCTGTTAACACGATTCCTGCATATAAAAAGTGTTAATGGAACTGTTTTCCTTCTGACTGTCCAAATAATGAGGCTCAAACTGCCTGTGACATCCTTACATACAGATATAACGTCTCCTTTTGTTCTACAGACGCCCTCATTGGGTCAGTAGATATCGGTAGTTGTTGTAGATGTCGGTAGATGTCGTAGAAGTCGGTAGTTTTCTTACCATACTGTGTGAGAGGGGGAAGGCGTGTCTGAAGAGGAGCTCAAAGATGTCTCTCCTGCTGTGACCCTCCTGCTTCAACGCAAACCTCAAGTTCCTCATGTCCTGAATATAAACACAGAAGATCCATGACTTCACACTGATCACACAAACACACAGAGGACACACTGAGCTGTGACAACCAGTGAGCTTTAAGGTGTACTCCACACATTTAACTTCACTCTCATCTCTTTTCTCCCACACACTCTTCTTCTTCTGTTCCAAACTCTGCTGCCTGCATGACTCACAGCACACTCAACCTCCAACAGTTCAGTCAGAGGTCAGAGTTCACGCTAATAGCAGAAGCTAAATGAAATCAAAATGAACCCCACATATCTTCTTCTGTGGTTCTCTGGATATTAGAGGGCTTATAAACTGTTTCAATACTTGTTGCCCAAAATAAATAAATATGAAAAGCATTATTTTAATATAATTACATAACATCACTCATTCATCTGCTGGACATGAACCTATTCTTAGTCCCTTCAGGCGGCGTGCTATGAACTACAATCAATCCCAGTGACAACACAAGAAAAAGGGGCGGGGTCCTGACGCTCCTGACGTTGAGCCTCGTGCACACAAACACACCTTGCAGATGATATCAAGGCCGTAGGAGTTCTCTCCTCTGCTTGAAGCCCCGCCCATCTTCTCCACCCGACTGATGGCACCCAGAGGAACGTCCAACATCACCACCCCATCCTGCGGGAAGAGCAGTCAGCATTTAGTTAGCACACAAGATAAGACTAAAAAAACACATGCTACAGGCAATCAACCTATGAAGTTGGTCAAAATGCTTTGAATATTCACATAAGAATTGTAGCTTTGTTTTGTTGCTAATGTTTTAAGAAGACAAAATACACGACAACGTGGGGAACAGAACCATCAGATACTCTCAAACCCAGAAACCTCAGACAGTTCAATGACAGAGTCGCAGGTTCAACGTGTTCTACTAAACATTTAAAAGCTTCTTAACATGGAAATTCAATGGAGTGCCACAGGGCTCAGCTCTGGGTCCCCTAGCTTTTAGTGTTTTGTAAGGGTTAGGCGAGGTGTGATCAGAGCTACTGTTTGAATGAAACTTTGTTTTTCCTCACAACGTTAAGGAAGTGATAAAGGAAGGATCCTGTTTCTGCTCAGAGCAATTTTGTTTTGACTCGGGGAAATTCTTGTTTCCCCTTCAGACAGTCTTTAACTGGTGTTTGACAACAACATCAGGCAACATTTGAACCTTGGTTTGGCTCAAAAAGTGAAGTTTGGTTTTGTTTAAATGACAGAATGATAACCATGGAAAGTCACAATAAATAAGGCTGCTGGTTTTCTCTGTGAGCCTCGTCCTTGCTGAGATTATTACTGAGGAGTTAAATGTGACTTACAGCGTCTGAGCTCTTGAAGTAAAGTCTGTAGTTGGTGATCAACACTTTGCCTTTCACGGCTCCGTTGAACGGACAGATGTAGATGACGTCTTTATCTGAAAACAGGAATGCAGTTCATTACTTGAAATGTAACCCGTCTTCTCATTTTACACAGGCTGCTTCCTCTCTCATATCTGTGGTTCACATGTAGATACATATTTTTAGTTAGCAGTGACTTCTGTGAGAGCAGCACACATGCAGAGAAGAGGAAGCAGAACGGAGAGGAGAGGCGTGCAGTGAAGGAGGGATATAAATACCTCTACTGTCAGAGTTTAGTTAGACTGACTGACACGAGAAGAGAGCAAACTGGTGACAACATATCAAGCTTTGAAACACACCGTCCTCACTGCAGGATCACACAGTAAATACACTTTTAAATTCAAAACACAGTTTGCAGCAAAGTGTCTCAAATGCATTAAAAGTTTAAAGATGTCACAGACGTCTCATATTTGGCCTAAAGCAGTTTAGTCATTCTCAGCGAGGGTCGGATGAAGCATCAGCTTCCAGCAGTGAGCATCTTCACTTCACAGGGAGATCAACTTCAGTGAACTCTGACCGAAGAAGTCGCAGCTTCAACTACTAGCAAGAGACAAACGTGTTTGACCCCACTGACTGCCTACAATTTTAGTGACACTGACACTATTTTACTTATATGTTAGCGCTAATTAGCAGCTATCTGTGTCTGTGCTCACCACACATGGTTTGTTGGCTCATACGTTTATTTGTTTTGCCGGGCGTTCACGAGTCCGCTCCTCCTTTACTCTGATAAACAAACAGAATCTCCTCTGTGGGAACATGAAGGTAAACGCTCATTCACCAGCTAATGGATCAGCCACAGTCATAGACTTTGATAACTTAGTGTTTGCTAAGCCCTCGCATCTCTCTAGCTCCACCCATTCTTCCAAATATGGTCACTTCTGGCTCCAGGAAACCAACATGGCAGCCTGAACTGCAGGCTTCATTTACACAGTGGTGAGGTCACGGCGGCTCCGTTCATTATTTATACAGTCTGTGGTTTTTACAGCTTCTCTGCAGAAGTCAGACGATTGGACCAAATGAGCGCAGCATGTTGTTGTTGGAGCTAAAAATAAGACTTCTATTTACTGAAATAACTGCAACACATATGCTGACATAATAGACCTTTAATCTACCATCAATCAATTTCTTTTTTCTGCATTTATTGTAAAGGGACCAGCTACAATATCAAGCATACATGAGTTAGCTAAAAGCTAATGTCCAGCCCCTGGGCCAGGTCAAGGGTCATGCTTCAAAGGTCTGTGTCCTCCTGATGTGTGCACATAAACACAGTAATGTGCGCAGCTTGTGGAAAAAACGTTACTTGTTGGTGTTTACATTTCTAGAACTTGGTACGAGCATGCTGCGTGCTCACTGGCTCACTGACACTAATGGACTCTCAGGTATCAGAGGTGTGTATGATGAGCTATTCTTAGATAGTATGGAAGCAGGTCAGTCAGCATTATAAAGGGTCAAAGTGCAGGGCCCAGCCCCAGGTGATGATAAGCCGTCTTTAATGAGCTGTAATGACTCTGACTTTAACCTCAGCAGTGAAACAAGAGCTGAATGATGAAGAACAACCAGCCGTGTCTCTCGCCCTCACACCCCGACAGAGCCGCCCGGCAGGAGCAGAGAGCGCGGTGTGGGGCGAGTACTGAAGAAGCTTTAGGCGCTGACATACAGACGAATGATCACCGAGCGACACTTTAAACACTGATGTGAGTGATGGAGCTGCATGCGCTCACCTATTATCCTCTCCTCTCCTGGAAGCAGAGACACGTCAGCTAACAGCTCCATCTTCAGAGACTCTCTGGACGTCTGAAACACACACACACACACACACACATATATAAATCACTTTATGCTGAGGCTGTGACATGTGACAGCTTCATTAGAGCTCTGTACTGTCAGGGCACACAGAGCAGGTTTGTTTGGGCCAGGTGAGGTCAGTGCTCAGTGAGGTGAGTCTGCTCTCTCTCCTTTTAAAGATGTTTAACACACACACTGTGAGAGGAGGATTAAAGGAGCTCCTGCTGCAAACTCTCACTTCAGATCCACGCTCTTCTTCAGTGACCTCTGGCCTTTAAAACGTGTTCATGTCATTTAAAGGACCTCAAAGGAAATGTGCTTTTATCTTCCTCGTGTTGTCCATCATTAGGCCGGTTACACAGTCTTTAAACGACAGTTAAATCACACTGATGAGACTCAACAGCTCACATGCACACTAAACAAAGTGTAGAGATCAATATAGATATGTATATCTTATGTAAACCTTTCCTACATGCAAGCTACTGCAAGTCTAATCTGCAGGACGTATAACAGAAGAAGGAGAAGACTCTTATTTTGAAAAGAAGAGGAAGTCATCATCGTCTTTTCAAACACTATAACTTGTTGTTTCGACCATCGAGGCGTCCTACGATCCGTAAAACTTTAAGATGTACAACTAAAGCGTGTCACTGCCGGATCCGTACTGCACATGTGCAAACCTCATCAGAGATAAGAAAGAAGCAAGATGTCTCACTCCTCGGCTGTTTCCTTCGTCAGCTCTGAAAAACTTTGTGTACGTTTTAGATGAAGAGTTCTGTAAAATAAATGTTTACGTCTTTGGATGCTTCGGGGCGTTCCCTGTGCTAATGAACAATCTGACACTGAGGAGAGAGAGCCAGTTCAGCTTCAGCAGGTTTGGAGCATCTGGAGCTATTGATGATAAGATGCTTCTTCATCAGAGTAATTCTGGACATGATTATGAGCAGAGTGAGAGCACTTACACTGGAGATGTGTGTGTCCAAGGCGTTGGAGTTATAGACTGAGACTGGTGAGGCCATCGCTCAGGGAGGGGGCTTCCACAGGCTGAGAGAGAGAGAGAGAGAGAGAGAGAGAGAGAGAGAGAGAGAGAGAGAGAGAGACACACACAGGGTTAACAGTGTCAGGGTCAAGTCTCTCAGCAGTGAACCTGGCTGCTGTCTGTCAGTTAAATGCCAAATTAAACACCAACATCTTCTGATTTAAAAACCTGAACACACCTGATCACACACCTGATCACACACCTGATCACACACCTGGTCACACACCTGGTCACACTCAGTAACACTCACACCTGTCCTGGAGACTGCTGCATACCAAGGAAGCTGCAAAACTAGTCGATGTATTTGGACACAAACGGCCAATAGCACCTTCACGATTAAAATACTCAAAGTGACAATTTCCAGTGTGGCCTATGTGAAGGAAAGACGGTCATGGAGGGAGGAGCTTCTCCTCTACTACCCACGACTATGAAACATTATGTTCTCAGCAGTCAAAGTAAAGCAGGCGAAAGGCTCTAAAAGATCTCATGTGAGGAATACAGATAAAGAGTAAACTCTCTGTCTCTCTCCTCCTGCAGGTACATGTTACCAGCTCCAACATGGCCGTCACACAAACATCACCGCTCTCCTCCTGAACATGATAAAAACACCCAAACAGGTGAAGTGTAGAGCGCGTGCAGCAGCGTCTCTCACCTGTCTAATCACTTATTAATGATCACTTGATTATAGTCTAAAGGCTGACGTTTGCCACCGGACAGGGAGAGCTCGTAGCTCAGCCCACACACTGCTGATGAGCAGAGACAGTAAACACATCGTGTATCGTCTCTGCTAATGAACAATAGAATAAAAATGAATGAGTGAATGTTCAGGTGCCGCAGCTCTGCTTATATACGAGTTAAATTAAAGGTGAGTTACTGTGAAAGAAGCTCACTAAACTTTAATCATCAATAATTAACCATCAGCTCTCTTCTGTTATTACAGCGTTCAGCAGAGCAGACAGGAGGAGACGTCAGGTGAGCGACAGGTGTTCAGCGTACACGCCATATACATGAATGTGAGGAGGTGGGAAACAGAGACACCACAGAGCAGCAGGGTAACCTCAGGGTGAGCTCAGGGTCTACTGACTCACAGGATGATGTTCAGGTAACACGGACAGAGACAGACAGAGTCTGACACCTGACATAAAGACAGCAGACCCTCTGAAAGGTGCGTCTTTAGATTAAAGTAAAAACAAGCGTTTACTGTAAAGCTCATCTGTTTCCTGCTTCTGTCACACCGAGCGTTTAATGACACACCTGGCACATGGACCTGTCTGAACATGAGAGAGAGGGAGGGAGAGGGAGAGAGAGAGAGAGAGAGAGAAAACAAGAGAGAGAGAGGAAGAGGGAGGGAGAGAAAACGAGAGAGAGAGAGAGAGAGAAAACAAAAGAGAGAGAGCAAGAGGGATAGAGAGTGAGAGTGAGAGTGAGAGTGAGAGTGAGAGTGAGAGTGAGGGAGAGGGAGAGGGAGAGGGAGAGAGAGGGAGGGGGAGGAAGAGAGAATAAAGAAGGGAGAGAGCAAGAGAGAGGAAGAGAGGGAGTAAAGCAGGGAGATGGAGAGAGTAAAGGAGGGAGAGGGAGAGAGAGGGAGAGAGAGGGAGAGAGAGGGAGAGAGAAAACGAGAGAGAGAGAGAAAACAAAAGAGAGAGGGGGAGGGAGAGAGAGAAAATGAGAGAGAGAGAGGGAGGGGGAGGAAGAGAGGATAAAGAAGGGAGAGAGCAAGACAGAGGAAGAGAGGGAGTAAAGGAGGGAGAGGGAGAGAGAGGGAGAGAGAGAAAACAAAAGAGAGAGGGGGAGGGAGAGAGAGAAAACAAGAGAGAGAGAGAGGGAGGGGGAGGAAGAGAGGATAAAGAAGGGAGAGAGCAAGAGAGAGGAAGAGAGGGAGTAAAGCAGGGAGATGGAGAGAGAGGGGGAGGGAGAGAGAAAGTGAACCATGCAGCAGGGTGAGTCAGAGCGACAGGGTGAAAGAAGTGAAACTTTATTTTGACATCCGGTCATGTGACTGATCCTAATGTAAACTGCCTGATGAGCCTGTAGAGGACTGACTGATGAACATCACTGTAACCTGACATACACCTGATGAGTCACACAGCTGGATCACTCCTGGGCCCACCTCCTACTACCTGTGTGTGTGTTTGTGTGTGTGTGTGTGTGTGTGTTAGTTTGTTCACTATGTCGTACGAGATCCAGAGTAAACACTTGTTCATGTGACGGGCGGGCCGTGTGATGTTACAGGTGTTGATACAAACCAAACCATCATGATCTTCACTTATTGATTGTTTGACATCTAAAACAACAACACACTAATGAACATCTGAACATTTACAATAAATAAAGAACATTATTATTATAATGACATATTATTGTCTGCATGCTGTTGTGCCGTGCAGCGCTGCAGGTGTGTTTGGATCGACCTGGTCTGTTTCTCCCTTTGTGGCTTCTTGTGTTTAAAACATTACATCCTGATCAATATAAGAAATATTGTTAATTATTTTAGATACTTAAAAAAACAGATTTAAGAAAGTGTTTAAATGCTGAAACTTTGCTGTAGAGTAAACCAGTGTTCAGCTCCGCCTGCACACTCCGCACTGAGCTGAAGAGTTCACTGTAGAAGCAACACGCGATGTTTTCTGACAATAAGTTTAAATTTATTCCTGAAGATAAAAAGAATCCTTTTGATTTAGAAGAATTAAGCCATAAACATGTTTCTACGATTAAAAATGAGACAATAAAGAAATAAAAGCGACTTAAGACGACAGAAAATATAAAAACTTGAAGGCAGTTCAAACGACAGACAGAAAACAGAACGACTGTTTTTGTAGCCAGCAGTTATTAAAGAGAAAAAAGGTTTATTTATTTATTATTTCATAATGTCTGCATAGAGTAAAACTCTGCACACCTGTTTCACAGCACAGGTGTGTAGGAGAGGAAGAGATACGTCACAGTTGCAGGTAAACAAGTGTTGCCTGATACAAGCAAACAAATGTACTGTCTCCATGTTGGACAGTGTGCGGGAGTTTACCTGCGATTTAGAAAGAATTTCTGTCTTGCTAACTGTGGTGAACAGGCGAGTGTCTGTGCAGGTGCAGCACAGGTAGCTGCCGTAAGACGGACCACTGAGGGAGAGGACATTTGTTGGAGTCTTATAATGTTATTATATTAAAATGCTGTTTATCATGTTCTGTTGCTACCAAACACTGCAGCTTCTGCCAATTAAATATTATTATGTCTGATTTATTGTTAAATATAACATAAAAAATAACACACAAGTATTTTACATGAAACTATATTAAAACAAACGATCCAAAATGTCAACATGTGAATAAATGTGACAATAATAATTCACATTATGTGTAAACTACATCAGAGTGCTGTGGTGCATGTTCCTCTTGTTCATCAGCCTGTATATGTACAGTACATCCATGTGCATCAGTCAGTACTCTCAGTCAGCGATGATGACCTGACAGAAGCCGATGTAGCACTAAAGCATGCACAGGTGAGCTGACCACCTGTCATTTCTTCACCTTTAAATGAAACTAGAACCGAACACAACACCAGATCAGCTCCGGAGCAGCTGTGACCTGCAGCTGATACACCTCACATTAAGAAGACACAACAAAGACTACACCTGCACACACCTGATTCTACATGTGATCACAAACAGATCACATGATGGTATCATGAAGATATTATGATATTACCTCGTTACGCAGACTGGTGAGTGACAGTTGGACACTTGTTAGAACAGGGTCGGTGTGGTTCAGGGTGTAGCTGTTAGCTGCATGTTGACAGTTGACGGTTTGGTAGCAGCTCCTCGCTGTGAATATAAACAGCTCAATGCTTCTTAATGTCTCCTTCACGATATAAAACACAGTCAGCGTCTGGCCCGGGTCGTGTTCGTGTCGGAACCGGACCACAGAGACCGGAAATAGGCGGACTGAACCAGAACAAAGCTCCTCCAGAACCCTGAACTGAACTTTTCCAACTCTGCCATTCCAGCAGGCACAGCTGTGGAGCTGCACCAGGAAATAGCGGAGGCCTACACGGTACGACAGCTCGTTCCCGCCGAAAAACAGGGCCGTTATACCCTCCAGAGCACAGAAACCTCCGGTAAACACCCCCGAAGGAACCCCGGTGTGACCTCAGGAAGCCCCGCAGAGGCCAAATGTCTGAACTTACCCGCAAAGTGCGATTCTCCCGTGGCTGAATGTCGATCTGTTTCCCTCAAGCCACAGCAGGAACTTACTCCACGTCACGTGCCGGCCTGTCAGGGCGCGGATTGGCGGGTTGTCAAAATTGAGCTCGCATTGAATGCTGGGAAATGTGGTTTCGTTGATAGGCTGCCATGTTCCTTTTAATGGATAAAGAAAGCGGTTTTCTGTATATTTTAAA
The DNA here is from genome assembly GCF_022749685.1 of Semicossyphus pulcher. Classification (NCBI taxonomy): domain Eukaryota; kingdom Metazoa; phylum Chordata; class Actinopteri; order Labriformes; family Labridae; genus Semicossyphus; species Semicossyphus pulcher. Next base: position 1,393,510 of record NW_027211695.1, read on the forward strand.
GATTAAATCAATTATATTATATGATATTATATTATATGATATTATATTATATTATATTATATTGTGTTTCAATCCTACATACATATTATTTCATAACCTCTGCACTGTTAATGATTCTGAATAAGATTTTCTTCTTTTTATTTGTGTTATTTATTTTGTAATTCAGTATGTCTAAGGGAGCCTGAGAAGAAGAATTAATTGCCAGCTACTGCTTCATTGTAATTGATGTGCACAACACAGATAAAGAGCTTGTACACATCTGTGTGTGCGTGAGGGCTGCTGATGGCTTGAGCGCGTGCTGAAATATCCTGGTATGAATAACAACATTTGCCGGAAACCAGTGCAAATATGAGAAAGTGAATCAAAGCTGAAAGGAAATGGTGTTAATCAGATCTTTCTGAGGATATATTGTGTCCAATAATCTAACATACTGCATTTATACTGTTAATTTAACATGATTTCTTGATGTATTTAACTATTTAACTGTATTTACTTATTCTGGCAATTATATTTATTTCTGACATTCATATTTAAATCACCACAGAGCCCAATGCTCAGCAATTTTATATCTTATTTTATTTTTTTTATTATTTCTTATTTGTTGTATATAAGCTGCACATACCTGACATATTTTTTACTAGTATCTCTGTGTCAGAGAATTTCCCCCTGGAGATAAATAAAGTATTTCTGATTCTGATTTCTTTCAGTCCAAATTCAACTTTCCATTTAAGCATCACTGACCTGTCTCTCTTCCTCCATTACTTTTCAAACACATGTCTCAACTCATACTGCAGATCTCCAGCAGAACAACCTGCTTGGCTCCACCATTCTGGTTTCAAGGCTGGCCGCTCACTTGATATTGTCAAAGAGAATCTCCTCACTGCTGGTGTGACCTCCCTCTCCTCCATCTTCATCCTGCTGGACCCGTCAGGTGTTATCTGCCACTCATGACCTGTGAGGACCCTGGGTGTGAAACTGGACATCCAGCAGTAACAACTCACTCCTGTTGAACTCTCCACAACATCAGGATGATATATATGCTTCTCCTCTGGAGGCGCTGCAGGGTATGGTCAGGGCTCCAGTCATTTTGCATCTGGACGACTGCACCTTACTCCTCCTGGCTGTGCCATCTGACCTCTGCAGCTCATCCAGAATGCAGCAGTGCTTCTCCCACAATGCACCCCTTATCTCTGCACTGACTACTGAGGGCTGCTTTAATCCGACTAAAGACCCTGGTAATGGCTCATGTTCATCTTTTATCCTGGACCTGTGGATCAAACCCCCCAGACCGTACACTGCCCGACCACCAATCACATCGTTACTCCCTCACTACTGGGGGGCCCTGATACCCTCAACAAATCAGGAGACTGTTAAACTGTCCGGGATCCACAATGGAGGAATAAGCCCCCCATTGACATCAGGACAGAAGAAGCTCTAAACATACTCTGTTCAGACTGAACCCTGGACCAGAGGAGGCTTCTTTACTCCTGCAGAAGTACAGATATTTGTGTTAAAGTATACGTACAGATACTCGTGTAAAGTATACGCACAGATACTCGTGTAAAGTATCGTGTCCTGCAGCATCAGTGCAGCGTCCAGGCTGTGAAACATCCTCTCAGTATAAAGTCAGACGGGTCCCTCTGAAGGACATTTCTAGCAGCTGTTTCTGTGCTAAGCTAACTGAAGCTCACCTCATATTTGGAGACTATTAAAGTGAAATCCTGTGAACTTCAAATCAAAGAATAGTGAAAATAATGAGCATTAACTTTGCTCCAGTGTGTCAGTCAGTGGATGTGGAATGTCTTGCCATGTGGCTCTGAGTTCTCCCCGTCGCTCACAGACATCAACATTCACCTCTTGTCCACGCTCCAGTTTCTCTCTCTGTTCGTCTTCACACGTCTTTTACTCCTTTTCTTCATGTTACGTCTGTCCTGTGTGATGTGACCTGATGGAGACACCAAACAATCTGCTTTTAACAGACGTCTTAGAAAGATCCTTTATTCGTCCCACAACGGGGAAATTTGAAGTGGATAGTGCAACATTACAATAAAGGGCGAATAAAAATAAGTAAGCAAGTGTATCCTAAAAAACAATGTGTACAGACTGACTGTCCACACTCCAGCTGCAGTTCTCAGCTGCACCAGTAGAGGGCAGTAAAGCTCAGATGGTGTATTAGGAGTGATGCAGTCTCTTTACAGTTGAGTACTGCTCAGCTGCACTGTGCGGCTTTATATCGACCCGTTCTGGGTGAATGAAGTGTCTGCATAGAGAGAGGAGTTTTATTAACTCTCATTTAATATGTATTCACTTATTAATTATGTATCACAATAAAATATGTTATTTAAAGGGGCGTCACTATAAGCCTGCAGCCTTTAATGTTTTTTTACGCACATATAGATGAAGAAAAATGGAGCAAATGTTTCATCAATGATTTGTTTCAGACTCTGAAAGTCTTTTAAACATGCGTGCTGTGTGCATGTAGATGACGTCATGGTGTCTGGTTGTGCTACACAATAATAATGTATTAATTGATGTTATTCTGAGACAGAATAATGTAATAATAACAGACAGCATCATTTGGCTGTTTTATGACTCATTAATAAGAAGTGAAATGTTGTTAGAAGCTGTAACATATCAGCACCAACACAGAGCAATGCTGCTGACGTCAGAGAGACGTGAACCAGGAGGCACGTGTGTTTATAACTGACCTGGGGGGGGGCTAATGAACTAAATTACTTTTTTAATCAATGTGACAGTGGTCCAATCAGAGGCATTGATTAAACAGATGAGGACAGGATCTCCTTGTCAGTGCATCAGCTCACACATGGTCGGCCTGAGCTCTGCTGTTATAGATCTGAGGGAGGGATGATGTCACACCTGGCCCGAGTATCCCTCTGCTTAGTATCCATCATACACCCATTCTGTTGAATCAGAGCAGTTAGGAGTCAAACTGAATAAAATAAGACCATCTTTATACTGTAACACATTGAATATGCCTGCTGTACTGAAATGACCGTAGATACATACGTCTGATGTCACTCTCAGATGCCGTCATCATGTCGTTTCCAGGCTGGAGGTCATAAACGTGGCGTACCTGGAAATCATCCTTGCTGACTGCGCGAGCTGAAAAGACATGAACAGTAAAAGTCTGGAGGGAATCTAAGTATTAATTAAGTTAATATTATATTAGCTAATAAGTGTATTAACTAGTTATTTGTTTCTAGCTAACATTATGCTAACATGATGTTTCCTGTATCTCCACCAAACTCTTTTAGCCTCTTAGCAGCTATTATGTAGCAAGTGGCTGGATGCTAACTTTAGCTGCTGCCTGGTTGAAGCTAACAGCTCCTCCTTACTTAGCAACTTGCTTAGTTGCGTTACGTCAGCACATCTGATATAATAATTAGTTAATGACCACATCAGACCTCCATAAGGACATCACAGTATACAGCCAACTGAAGCAGGGCACAGAGTACTATAGTTACTATAGTTACGGTAGTTTATTGGCAAAAATAAGACATGGACAGGTCAAAGAGCAAACCAGCCTATAAACACTCTGTATGAGCATTCAGTCCAAACTGCCTACAACGGGTCCACTCCTCATTAACAACAGTTAAAGTCACCCAGCAATCAGTTCTCAGAACACTTCAGACATCAAAGCGACTTAAAGAGAGTGAAGTTTGGTGGTGATGGTAAGAACAGCGTGCATGACGTATTAAAGTGAATCAGTGATCGATCACCCTCATGCATGAATCAGACATCAATAGTCGCCTAATTTCACACATGATCCATTATGATGACGATACAGAATAAATAGAAAATAAAATAAATACATATGCAAGTGAAAATAGCAGATGTTACACCCTGGTCTGAAAACGTAACAGCTAATAATAACAGCAGTGACATCAGAGGAAAATGGCCGCCATGTGGGTGAATGAGGTCAGTTTTGTCTCTTAGCAAAGATGTAAACTTTTGAACAAGAAGAGTCTCTGCTGTTTGTTACAGTCTCAGTGTTGCCTTTGATGTTTTAGTCTCATGATCACGTTACCTGCTGCTCTGATGAAACAGGACGGCTTCAAACTTTTAATGAATTCGTTTTTCTGTGTGGACCAACAGACGAGAGTTATGAATGCACTAAAACGCCTACAAATAAAATGATTAAACAGACGTGTGTGCACTATTCTAAAAGAGGTCTGACCCACAGAGCAGCAACACGAGCTCTGATTGGCCAGCTGTCGTCTCTGCTGTGAACGGGAACAGGTGTCAGGCTCAGAGGGGTCAAAGGTCAACAGCTGGTCAGCTTAACTATTCTATTATTCATCATGTTTGACACTGGAGGGGAGGGAGGTTATAATTAGATCTTCTCATTAGTATTATTAGAACTTATTTTGGTCTGTGTGAAGATTATTGAGCTATTAATAATAACATTATTAATAACGTTATTATTAACATGTTATTATTATTAACATGTTATTATTAACATGTTATTACCTTTGTATTTATGCGAAATAACCGTCAGTGAATAATGACGCTGACAGCTTTAGTCGCTGTTCTCAGGTCGGTTCAGTGTCTGCATTTATGTACCTGTGTCATGAGAATGTGTATGATACATGTTGATGTGACAGGTGTTGACACACTCCAAGTCTCTAAACTCTTTTGTTGTTTGTAACTTCTCAGTTACTTTCTCTTTAAATTTTTTTTTCCAGAAGTGTTAAAAATCCTTCGAGAAGCTCTTTGAATGTCACCAATCACTGGACTCTACCGACCGGTGTCTTTGTTCTTTGTGTCTTTGATTCAGATGTAATCTGCCACTAAATGTTAAAGTAAACGATCACATGGTTTTACTGTATCTGATGTTAGTGAGTTAGACTGAGCTGAAGCTTTCATCGTTACCTGAAACGTTCCCATCATACATATAATCTATGATGAACATGTGCTCCAGTAAAAAAGCAATCACTGCTCAAACAGCTGGTCTGAAAGAAGTCCCGCCTCTGACCGGGCAGGGAGCCAATCACAGATTAGGACAATGGGGTGGCACTTCGGGGTAGCCAATCAGATTCTGAGGCCTCTTCAATCAATAGAGAATTAATGAAGACAGAGAGGCTGAAGAGAGGAGGCATGATCAGCTGACTCGTCTGCTTCCTGTTTAACATGTAAACTGATGGAGTTCACACCTGTTCTGTCTGTACCTGCATCCTGACACACGTGCACCTGTTAAATATTGAGATGTCACATCACATGTCATCTCAGTATTTAACAACGTCATCACAGACTGTCCTCACGTGCTGCACGACCACCTCCACATCTTTAATTCATGTCTTTAAATGATCTGAAGATTCGGGCAGTGAACTTCTCTGCTGTCAGCGCGGCTCCATGAATCCTCACTGAGCCTGAAAGTGTTTGTTCAGTTTATTTTTATCATCCTTTAAATCATTTTGATGCAGAATCAGAGAGCAGAGAGCGATGTGAGGTGTTCTGCTGCTGCTGGAGCTGGTTTGTAGTCTCAGCACGTCCCTTTGATACCGACACACACACACACACACACACACAGAGGAGGGGGAGGGCTGCGGTGATGCTGAGCCGCTCCAGTGAGTCCAGTATGGAGGCCTGACGTCAGGACTGGGAGGGGCGGGGCTTGTGGTTCGTGCGGAGCCTCGAGCGGATCAGAGCCGGTCTGTGTCCTCTCATTCATCACCGGAACTGTGCAGCAGCTCGCGCGCCTCACCGTCTCCATCCTCCGAGCAGCGACCAGCAGGACCCCCCCGGCCGGACACCTCCCGCGGTAAGCCCCGCTGCAGAGCGGACACAGCCGGTCAGATAGCGGAGGAGGCTCGTGCGCTCCTGTAAGGATCATTATGACAGCCTGTGCGGGCTGAGCAGCGCGTGCGGTGCGTGCAGGCCCGCCGCTTCAGTCCGTGACGCCTCCGCTCTGATGATATTGTTTGCTTTTAATCTGTGCGGGATTATGTAACGCGTTTAATGCGCTCATAGAGAGAGGGAGCGCGTGCGGGATTATTCAGCCTCCGTTTCATCTGATGGGCGCGCGCTGGGATCTCTGATGACGACACAGTGTGAACACGTTATTACAGCATCATATATGTTCACTGGTACACACAAACACGCGCGCACACACACACACACAGGCAGATGTATCCTCTTTATGTGTTTATTTGATAAAACAGCTGAATCAGCTGATTGATTATTGGTTATTGATTATCGGGTGGCAGATGGTGGTAAAGCTGCGGTCTGGGGTCCTCTAAAGGTCGTCCCGTTTCTCTTGCTTCCCGGAGCATCCTGCAGAGCTCCATCCTGTTATTACTGCAGATATCAGGTGTTCATGTATGTTCACTGTAACTGCATGCTGATGATGTCACATCAGCAGACTGATGATGTCACAATAGATATGGTGGTAATGATCATGAGTGCGGCCTGTCAGTCAGCTGAACATGAAACAGTTTCATTAAGTGATATTTGATCCTCGACGAGCGGCCGGCTCTCTGACTGTCATCGAACGTCTCGTGCTCTGCTGTCTGTAAACACTTTAAATAATCTACATTCATTTCACGTCTCTGTTGATGAACGACGTCCTCTCGGCGTTCAGGATCACAGCTGCTGTTCAGGCAGGCTGCGTGTCCCTGTTAGCCTGCCGTCCTGAGATGTGTCACCTGTGACGTCTACCTGACACATCGCTGTGTTTCTGTTTCTCTTCTTTCTGCTGGTCTGTAAAAATCTAACCTTCAGACATCCTGAGTCTGACCCTGAGACAGCTCCTCCTGTAGAGTCAAACACTTTTTACTTACAGGTGTATCTCCAGGTTACATCTGATTTTAAATAATGATCCAGTAAATGCTCCCCTCTGATTGGACAGTTTTAAATCTTATTTCTCTCGAGTGCCTCCTCTCTCTCCTCTCTGTCGGTGTCTGGTACAGACTCTGTCTCTCTGTCACGTTTAAATAAAGTTTGATGAAAGCATGATTGTGGAGTCTGCATGGTCAGATATCTGTGGATGTTTCTGATGCTGTGAAACAGGACGCAGAGAGCAGGCGGTGAAACAACAGATGCTTTCTGTCAGAGCCGTCTCACGACGAGTCAGTTTGGTGATGTGTTCACTTCATGTTCACGCTGCACTGTGTGATCGATAGTTAGTCTGTGAGTGAGGACAGAAGACCACGGACGACCAGGACCAGGACCTGGTACCTGTTCTGTTGCTGCCTCAGTTTTCTTCTGATAGACTAACTGATGATGTTGATCTTTGTAGAACAGATGTTACACATCTGTTGACAGAGTAACAGAGCGTCCTCCTATAGATGTGGCTCAGGACGAGCTCTGCGACGCCGTCTCTTCAGGGTTCAGTTAGAGACACCGTGATCCAGAGTTCAGCAACACCAGATCCTGCTCTGATTGATCCGTTATTCCTCGTGTTCTATAAAAGCTTGTTTGCTAATGATGCTACATTTCTGCAGCTCCTTGATGAAGGGAACTGAGTCAGACTTGACGGACGTTTTAAGTTACCTCCTTTCTGCTCGCTGCGGTCACTCCAGTCCAGCAGGTGGCAGTAATGCATCTCTAGGCTGGAAGAAGAAAAAGAAGAACTCCAGTCCCCTGAGCTAACGGTTAAATGAGAAGCAGGAGTAAAGATGAGCTCCTCTGTCTCTCAGGTGACACAGCACACCTGGGCGACACAGTGAGCAGGTATCTCAGACAGACTCGTGTGGGGTTACATATCAGTGAACACGTGTGGGGGTTACGTTACATCAGTGATAACGTTACTCACATGATGTGGGCATGTGAGCACGTTCATTAACGAGGTCACAGACGGTAAATACGTCAAGCACGTTAGCTACGTTACTCGCATAACTGATGTCAACGATAACATTAATGTCAAATTCAGCTCTTCAGTCAGACTGCGAAAAACGCGTCATCTGGTAGAGGCCAGGGAGCTCGCTAAACTACACTTCCTCAGTCTAGGACGCCTCTGATGTCATGTCTCGTTCAGAATCGTCAGGTTTGAAATGTCGACTGCAGACCTGAAGATGTTTCAGACGATCCACCGTCGTGTTTCAGACTCTGTCCCGCTCTGAGCCGTCGCCTGCAGAGAGACGGTCGTATTTCACTCCAGCGTCTCTCGCTGGGACGTTCCTTTCAGAGGGAGGGGCGCAATGCATGCTGGGTGTTGTAGGAATGTAGAATGGGCGAAACCACGAGCTGTTTGTACGACTTTCTCCACAGCAATGGCGCCAATTTCAAACATTATTGCTTCTATGGATTACAGAGAACACCAGCTGTGACTGATTAAATGATTAAATCTGAAATACTTCATGAATGCTCTGGGGGGGGGGTTCTCTGCTGGTGCATCTCTGTCATCATCGTCTCTGAGGTGTGTGGCCCTTTAAACAGCCACACTTTCATTATTTCACTCCTTTAACCTGACACATATTCAGCAAGCTTTATTTTGAAAGTCTTACTGGCCGTTGCATATTTATCAACTGAATCAAATCAAAATTTTGAAGAGCTGCTGACAGAGCTGAGATTGCACATTAATATTTACGCTGTGTTCATCACTGACGCTCGCTATGCTAATGAAGGTAGCATGTAGCATATGAATCACTCGTAACCATTGTTACATTCAGCCCAGTAATATCACTGTGAGTGCAGCTAAAGTTAGCATGCTAACTCTCAGAGGTCCAGCCGAAGCTGACAGGAAGCTGTTATTTTTAGTGTTGTCCTCATGACGTGCAGGACAAGTGGACAGTTTGACCTCTGACCCGGGGGGGGGCAGAGGAAGTCAGGACACTGGACATAAGGGTTTTATTGTGAAGGGTCAACAAACCAGCACCTAAGCTGGCTAACAGCCACAGCTAATATAAGAACTGCTGGTCAGAGTGAAGTGGACATATGAGCCTCTCTTTACGTCTCCTGTGACTCCATCACCGTCTCCATCAGGCATGACCCTCTGAAACAGAGCTGTGGGGGGAGGGGGGGCAGATCTGCAGGCGGGTATCAGCATCCATTCCTCAGCCTGAGCTGCAGTGCATTGTGGGCCGTCGCTCCTCTCTCTTCATGTGAAAACACTCCATTTGGCCGACCATCTGGACTCTTGAAAAACCACGAGGCCTTCAACCCAACAGAACTGGGACACGAGAGAGAGGGAGAGAGAGAGAGGGAGAGAGAGGGAGAGAGAGAGAGAGAGAGGGAGAGAGAGAGGGAGAGAGAGAGGGAGAGGGAGAGGGAGGGAAAAACGGAGAGAGGGAGAGAGAGGGGGGGGAGAGAGGGAGGGAAAAAGGGAGAGAGAGGGAGAGAGGGAGGGAGGGAGGGAGGGAGAGGGAGAGAGGGGAGAGAGAGAGGGAGAGGGAGAGGGAGAGGGAGAGAGAGAGGGAGAGGGAGAGGGAGGGAAAAAGGGAGAGAGGGAGAGAGAGAGAGGGAAAAAGGGAGAGAGAGAGAGAGAGGGAGAGGGAAAAAGGGAGAGAGTGGGAGGGAGAGAGAGAGAGAGAGAGAGAGCACAAAATGGAGGCCGAGCAGGGACGGATCATTGATTATTAATTACTGATCAGTGTGTTGATGCACTGTCTTTGGTTGTTTGCTGCTCTGTAACATGTGATGATTATATTTACATTAAACATGATGATGTCATTAACAGGTGACAGTAATGCACAGGTGTTATCAGCTGTTTCTGTGGTTAGGGAGATCGAGGAAACGTCCCTCTTAAAGCTGCAGTCTTTGAGTATGCGGCCACTAGGGGGCAGCAGACCGACTGAAAACAGCCTCTGACATGTGATCACATTATAACTGCTAACAAACAGTGTTAGAAGAAACCCTGTAAACACACGGAGAGCCGGCCGAGCTCACGGGGGCCGTGCAACGTCAGATCTACGTGTGGTGGGTGGAGGCCTCTAGTGGCAGCGCTGGTTATTACAGGAGAACAGGAGAAGAAGAGCGATGGAGTCACTGAGGACAGGCACAAAGTGTCTCTCAAACAGGTTCTTGAATTAAGGTTTATTTTAGCCTAAATCTTTCATCATGCGACAAACAAACAACCTGTGAACGTTTGACGTGAGCCGAACTCGTAAGGAGGAGGACGTGCTGCCAGGTGTCAGAGGAAACATCCTGTGTGTGGTATTCGAGTGTTGAAAGAACATGTCGGTTTTTGGCGGATCAATTTGATTTGTGGCGACTCGTTAATAAACTTATTTAGTTATTTTAGAGATGCTGCGTTCAGGGATCGACTTCTGTGCATGCTGTGTGTTGATTTTCAAAATAAAAGCCCTCCTCCTCCTCTGCCGCTCAATGATCTCGATGATCTGATACTGATTGTTAAAACCATGTTGGCGCTGAAGTAACATCACAGCTGAGAGTGAAGCTGCAGTCACATGACAGGAAACAGGAAGTTATTGGGTTTTGGACAAAAAGCAGGAAAGTGTGGGGATGTTTTTCTATCATGTAGACTTCAGTGAAATTAATCTGGATGATGCAGTTTTTATCATCGTTGGATTTTAAATAAAGTTGAATTAAAGGCCTGATCATTCTCCTGTGGGAAATACTGTCTGTTGTCATGCTGTAAAAGCTGCTGAAGAGAGACAGACAGGGAGAGAGACGGGGAGAGAGAGAGACAGTTTGGTGTGATGTGATGTCTTGTGACAGTTTGGTATTTGGATTGAAAGCGTGGAGGCTTTATTCTATTAATCATGGAGGGAGAGAAAGAGGAGCAAAGCACAACATGGACATCCTATTCTTCCTCCTCTGTCAACACACTGACTCACACTGTCTCTCCCTGTCTGTCTGTCTGTCTGTCTCTCTGTCTGTCTGTGTGCAGACAGGGACAGACGGGGGACGTGGTGGTTGTGTGTAGTTTTTAGTTGTGAACGTCTGACTGATGCTCGTGCTGTTAACGTGTTTCTCTGCACTGAAATTAGGTTTTCTGTCTGAAACGATCTGATGAGTATCACACACAGATCTGCTGCACACGTCCTCCTATACACTGTTCTAAGATTTGGTAAAGTACTGGATGTCCCTGAAGAGGACGCCTGGGCTCTATTTTTACATTATCAGGCTCTAAATGTCTCCCGTAGATGTGTTCATCCTGCAGCAGTGAAACAGGCTGTAATGGCTGCAACATAATCCTTGATGGGTCAAAGGTCGTCCACTAAGAGTTCTTGTTGTTTCCACTGACAGGCTCAGATTGTTATTCTAAGTGTGTGACAACATGACAGAAAGGATCCCTACAGAGATAGACCTTTTTGTTACAGAGGAAGATGATTGTTTTAACCACACACAGACGTTACATCGCTCTCTGCACACACACCAGACTCCATTCAGAAAAACACTGATTTTATCTCACAGGACACAGGAGCTGCTGCTCTACTGCTGCCTTATTGTGTGTTACACACATATTGTGTTGGACTTGGATGAAATATTTAAAACAACAAAGTCACACAATAACACAAAAACACAATCACTCGACGCAGCAGCAGAGGACCTGCAGCTCCTGTGTTCTGTGAGGTTAAATTACTGGTTTTCTAAATGGAGTTTGGCAGCTCTAAAGACAGAGTGAATAGAGCGCTGTTTCTGCTGCTGGCTGATAAAATCTACTGGAGCAATTTCAAAACTTTTACTACCTAACAGGAATTTAGACCCTATAAGATGTAAAAACGCAGCTCAGGTTAGAAGTACTGAATGTTGCTTTCTGCGCGGCTCTTTGGCTCGTCTGTGTTCTAGCAGGAGAAAAGAACAAGGTGACATGATTGAGGACGAAACATCGTGATGAGTGATAAGGAGGAGAGGAGAGCAGTGTCACTGAACGTCACGATGAGAGTGTTTTAAAGGCTGACAGGAGAGAGTGTGTTCGCATGAGACTGACACGCACGTTACATGAAGCAGGCCGAGGTCACGTTCTTTATTCGTCCTCAACATGCCTGTCTCTGCTTTTTCAACCAGCTGCTCAAATATGAAGATTCTTTACATCCTGTGGAAGTGAATATTTGAAGATTTTAACAAAAACAAATAAATAAACTGGTCATGGATCCGTCAGCAGATTGATCCATGATGAATCTGTTAGCTGCAGCTCTGCATGTTGGAGAGAGCGAAATGTGCATCTCACAGTGTAAGAGTATAAATCTGCCTTTAATAGAACATGTGACTCTTCAGGGACACGCGCACACACACACACACACACACACACACACACACACACACACACACTCATTGTGTCGCACTGAGGGGACCTTGGAGATTAATGAGTGTATAGGTGCTGCAGTGCAGAGTCAGGGCGGGGGGAGGACACAAGGGGGAGGAGGAGGGGCAGATTTATGGAGGAGGGGGTTGGTAGGGAGGATGAAGAGGGGGTGAAGAGGAGCTGAAGAATGAGGCTAGGATTTAGGAGGTAGGAGACAAGGAGGAGGTGGGCTGAAATTGAAGGAGGCAAGGAGAGGTGAGAAGTGGAGGAGGTGAAGGTGAGAGTGTGCATGAGCAGTTTTATTGTTTGCAGAGCGACCCGACTCGTGATGAACTACTGCAAAGTCAAACAGGGCTCAGTGTGTGTGTGTGTGTGTGTGTGTGTGTGTGCGTGATGCATCACCTACCTCCACCTGAAATTGGACGCAGCAAACATTAAATCTAAAGAAAAGGAGGCCGTCATCTCCTCCCCTCCACAGCTGTCTCTCTGTGGGTATAATGACGCACACATAATCCCCTCCCCCACCCTCCCCCGCCCCTCCCCCACAGCCAGCCTCCTCCCCCCGTTGACCCTCATTCATTTTATAGCTGCTAACATGCACGGTGCTAACATGCGCTCGTCCTGCAGCACAATCAGATCGCACAGATGTAAACAGGAGACGCTGCTTTAACCTCGACGTGAACACAGATTATTTATAGATGATATTTCACTGATTGCTTGAGCTCGATGAGGATGATGATGATCACAGCAGGATGAAGAGGATCAATCACTGCTGCAGCGGTGCGTCACTGTACCCAGAGATGTGATCATGTACTAAAAGAATGGTTCCTTCTGTCAGATTATTCACAGAGCTCATTGAGAGAGATTTACAGAGGAACAAACAGGACCGATTAAATATAAACGCAGACATGAATAAGAGGATTTAAAAGCAATCTTGATGAAGGTCGGTTTATAAAAGCATTTTAATAAAGACTAAAACAAATAAAAGCTAACATTGATCTTTTCTTTATGATAGAGGGAGAGGAGAGTTTATTTACAGAGTACCGAGTGTGTTGGATGAAGTGATTTGTCACAGAGCCTTTGGGACCAGCAGGGCTAAGATGTAAAGTTTTGGCACGTTCTTCTCGCACTGATTAAACTCTGAAAGCTCACCTCGGTTAATTACACTTATATAATCCACAGTTCCTTCTTTAAAAAAATCCCTGCATGGATTAAAATGTATCTGCACACCTTTGTCCTCACTTAGTGCAGAAATGTTCCCTCGTCTGCAGCTCCGGTCGAGTCCACGAATCAGAACATTTGTTCATTTTCTCGACATGATTATAAATGTGACAGACAAGAGTCAGAGAAGAATGAGACACGAGGAAACACTCTGATCGGCTGTCCCATCAGGCACAAGTTATTTTACTCTTTAGTTTCATGCGGATCAAACAAACAAGTTAAAAACCTGTTCACGTTTCGTTAGCAGAGCCAGGCTAGCTGTTTCACACTTCATGCTAAGCTAACTGGCTGTTGTTTGATAGTAAATAGACAAATATCAGAGTGATATCAATCTGAAAGTGAAAAGGTCTATTCCCCAAATTGTTGGAGTGTCCCTTTAAATAGCGCCCGTGTGAATCCGCAGTGAAAGCTGCTTACAGATTGCATCTGCCAAAAATATGTATTTCCACTCTCTGCGTCTGTTTGTCAGCCCATGTCACATCCCTCTCTCCTCGCTGAGCCGCCCCCCGTCACATCCTGATCTCTGAAACTATAATCACAGAGGCAAAGAGCCTCTCATGTTAATATGTTAGCTCTTTGTAAGAGAGTCACATGACCTGCAGATTTGACTTGTGCAACTATGTCGCTGTGTACATTCAAATATTAATGATGAAGAGTCTGGTTGCAGCTGCTGTAAGAAATGTACACGTTAGGATGAACTGTTAGCCTTAATATAATGTAAACAGGTGAGCTGTATAAAGATTCTCCCCGTACAGTCGATCTTAGCGGTGTAAGCCTGATGTTATTGTTTAAACCCTTGAGGCACTGGAAGCAACGATCGAGGTGCCTGGAAGGATCCAGATGTTTAGAGTTGAAGGCAGAATTACATTTGTGTTGGGTTAGTAATGAGGATCGGACACTGTGTTCTCTCGGCGGTAGCTTCCATTGATCTGTAGTGAGCTGCAGGCTGTAAGTAGGCGATAGCATCGGCTTCAAGTGTTTACTTTCAGGTACGCCAGCTGCAGAAACACACGTTTGGACACTGGAACCTGAGATGACGTTCCAACAATGAAAACAGGGTTGGAGTAGGGACATCTAAGGCTCTTGGTGGGTGTTTGGCCATTTGAAACAATGGGTGAACTTTCAACAGTACTATGGATACTTTAAACACTGTGATGTAAAACCTCCATCAGGCAGATCAGTGTGTCATTGTCTTTTGGTGGTATGGTGACTCTGATGTGAGCTCAAAGTGGCGTAGCATCTTGTCAAAAGGCCTTCAGGTGATTGCAGCACCTGGTAAGCGTATCCTACCCTGTTGTGAATTATGCATCCTGCGTCAGGTAACTCATTATTCATGAGCAGTGCTACATTATACAGGTGGCAGTCTTTAAGCACATTAGCTGAAGTGGCTCAGTGGACGCTTGGAGAAAGTAACGCTGCCTCTGACGCCGCCTGACTCACCAGTTCATACTGAGGTAAGAGCAACAATCAAAACTAAGTTGTTTATATTTATTTGTTGTTTTATTAAACACAAATGTCAAACTTCATAATATAATGTTTCTTTATTTGTAGGAGAAACAACACCTCCCATCACATGGGCCATTTGTTGCTCACTGGTTGGTCCAGGACCAGCCGAGGATACAGACCTTCTGACTGATGACCTTGATGACACGACATTAAACTTTAAATTAACATTAAACCCTGTATGTAAAAGAATCATTCAACGTAAAAATAAAGAACCTTCAATATTTAACTAGCTGAGTCTTTTTGGCTTGAACAGTTGGGGATGCTGTAAGACGCCTTTGTGTGTATTACTACAGAGATGACCTCATGGGGTCAAATTACTGAAGGTAATCTGTGTTACCTTTAACCTGGGTGAACATACAGTATATATGTGTTTGTGCGCTGTTGACTTTTGACCTATGAGGAAACATCTAGTCAGAGAGTTGACAATGGATGTAGCTGATGGATGAACACTTGAGTACACCGCGGGTTGGTCCCAATTTATCCACATCTCTCAACCACACTTTAAAAAGATTGATGTCAAACAGCATCATCTCTGTTTTAAATGCCGTTCTGACATTAATAATATGCTCTTTGTTTGCCTTACTAACCGCTCGTCATTGTAATGCAGCCGTGTAGCACCTCGATTCCACCGGACAACGCGTCTAATACATTCAAACCCTTCAGAGAGCGTGCCAGAGGCGGAGCGTCTTGCTTTTCCGATTGAATGACTTGACCATAACAATACTACCTACCTACCCTTGTCAGGCAGTAGACAATGGGTTCTGGTTGCAGTTCAGCCGATAGCATTCCCCATTCTAAAGCCCACTCTATCCTGATTGGTCAATCGTACTCCGACTACAGACAAGAAACCAGAATACTTATGACATCATAGGCGGTAGAGGGTTTGACCGAGTTGGTAGGCTCAGAACATTCCACATCAGTGGCAGCCATCTTGGTTCATGAAAATACCTTGACGGCAATTAAACCAACCCCAAACTTGATAAACGGTTATGATTGGCCTGACCTAAATCAGGTCAGATGAAAATCTGTTCGAACAGAGGGGTACAAAAAGAGGATAAATAAACCATTGCAGATTCGCTAAGTTCAAAGGTTAATGGCTCTAAAGGTCATCTTGTGTTTGACAGTTCAATATTAAATATTTAACACGTTAGAGGAACACTGTATAAGATGCACACTCCGCACCAGTCAAACTTTTTTGATATATAAATGTTAGAGGTGATTGATCTTATGACATTACTTGTGATATTATAAAGACTGTGGTTGTCACTATTCAAACCATTTTATAAAAGTCATACTCATGCACATCAAGTCTTCAATTTGTGAAATATACATACATTTCCCCAAAACACAAAAAATATGTTTTCACAAATGTATTCTTGCTTCTCTGAAGAAGGCCAGCCTAGAAGTTGTCTGTTGAGGGCATAGACTGTATTTAATAAGTGGACTTAGACTCTGATGTCCCCCATGGATTCGTGCACTCTTTGACACGTCCCACATCCTGGAGGAGAGGGTGGCGGTGGAGAAGAGCAAGGGCTTAGCAAACACCAAGCTACCAGCTAATGCTAGCTTTGTTTGTAAGGTGCATTTGTACCTCACAGTAACTATGGTATATATGGTGAGCTTATTTGGGCTAGAAAAGAAAACTAGCTTTAAACCAAATGTACTTACTGGAGTACGAACCTTTGGAGTCGCCCCCTGCTGGCCATTATAAAGAATGCAGGTCTGCATTGACTGAGTCCACCTCTTCCATACAGTCTATGATTGAGGGACGTTTGTGTCTCTGCTGCATCAAAGCTTTTTGGGTTTGGTACAGTATACAACTCTGTACTGGTACCATGCCATCGCCTCAGATAATCAGAACATGTGATTTTATGTAATTTAACAAAAACACTGACATGTTCAAAAACCTTTTGAAGCTTTTGAACAGCAGAGGAATACTTAATGTTCAGGTATGATGCATGTGCATTTTCTCACCTGTGCAGGTGACAGTGTAAAAGTATATTGCACACTTATCTGATTGTCATGGCAACAAGCACAGAGTGATGATTGACAGATTCACCAACTAATCATTTTCTGGTGCCTGTGTGTCAATGGTTTGTTTCATGTGTAGGCGGGGCTACGTTGGAAAAATGACATGGAGCCTGCTATCGTGCAACAGAGTGCTATGCTTATGTGTTTGGGTCAACATGGAGCCTACTGGCATGAAGCACTGGAGCCAAGGATCTACCCAGGAGACATGAATGATTTTGGTGTCCATGTTCTCATCACTTGACCAACAGGATAATCTACTGAAGACATGGTGTGTTCCTCTGAGTTTTGTATTATTCAGGTGCCAAGAGACCTGTTCTGTTCAGTATGATGCTCCTATAAGTTATGTGGGGAAAGATAATCTATGAATCTGTGCTGGCAGCATACTCCAAATACAACCACCTTGTTGTGATTTTCATGACAATGCTTTCTGTTGAGGCTCTAATACCAATCTCCCTTTTGGCATGTGCAGAGTTAATAATGGTAAATCTTAATTTATAAATGATCTCTTTGGAAATTAGTGTTTTCATAACAAAGTGAAGCAAGGTTTGGTGCTGTGCACATGCTGCCAATGTCGATGCAAAGACGCCATTAGACAAGAATGATGGAGTTTATGTTTTTCATTAGAGTGAAAGATTCCCTTGAGGTTGGGTTGCACAGTGTTGACACTCTCCTGATGTTACATCAGATATAGTTGATCTGAGAAAAATCACATGAAGTAAAATCGTGTGAATAAACAAATCCTTGTCCTTCCTGTTTAATGAGTCCATCAGAGAAATCCTGGTACTGATCCTAGCTAACAAACAAGGCACTGGTCAGCCTCAAGGAGCTGGAAGCAGAGAGATTTTTTTATTTGCATTTTATTTAACAAGGAAAAGCCTCATTGAGATTAAAAATCTCTTTTACAAGAGTGTCCTGGCCAAGACAGCAGCGGCACATTTTAACAAAGTGCTTAACAGGGCTGTGTGAGACTCCAGATGTAGTTATGAACCCAGAGATGATCGTGTTTTCTGAAAGGGTGAATATTTGCTGGTTGTGTTTAACCAAAGTGAATAAAGAAACACAGTATTACCATATTTAATTCCCATAAAGTTACCTCTGGTGATTGACAATCACTCTTGTCCCGCATGACTTGTTGGTCAGTTCATCAGTAAGTGTTAGGGTTAGGGGATGGAGCATGCTTTCGTGAGTTTGGTTCTGACTTTCCACACCAGAACTCAATCCTCCAAATCTAACACGAGCATCGTTTAAATACCAGGCCCTAATCTGCACATTTGATGGCACTTTTTTGCAATGTGCCCAATCCTATTTCATTTGGAGTTCGCTGCCAGCCAGAAAGAGGAAGAGTAAGCCAGAGCGTGAGAGAGTGAATAGGAGAAGAGTGAATCAATGAGTGTGTGAGAGAGAGCGGGAGACAGAGACACAAAAACAAAACAGCATCGCTCTCATTGGCAGGAGCCGAATACCCGGCCAAGCCTGACACCTCATCTAAAGGCATCAAAGCATGATGGAAAAGTACCAGTATCCACAGTGTGTGTGTCTGTGTGTGTGTGTGTGCACGCTGTGGGCAGACAGTGTTTTCACTACAAATGCCCTTTCAGCTCACATGGCCCATTGATAGATTATTGGAACATGTCTAACATTTCTGTGTTAGCCTCAACAAGCCCCCTCAGGGACTTACTGGCACCCCTCCCTCCAACCCCTTCCTCTAATAGCATCAAAAGACAGTGCATAACCTAACACACACTAACAGGTAGTGAAAAGGGGCTTATAACACCCTAATAGAGCCAGTAACACACAAATGGTGTCCCTGAGGATTTGTACAAATTGTCCACACATATTTCCACAAAGGTTTAGAAAAAGGTAAATTTTTTAAAGATAATATTTGTTATACTTGTACTTGAAAGAGTTCCGGCTTTTCAGTGGTGTCATACTTGTTGATTGAAGGATATGGACACAGCAAGTCGTTAGTCTTCAATATCCAGCATCCATGTTAAGAATGTAACTTTTAAGGTTCCCGATTCATCTGACAGTTACTCTCTTTCTACCCTAAAGCAGCACTCTGATGGTGCTCCTGTAGTATTAAGCAGCCACAGCAAAACTTCATAATTGTCATGTGTCCGGCATCATCTTTGGATGTCTCATGTTATCACAAATATGAGGTAAACGCTGTGTTTTAAATTTAAGCTAGCACTGTAAAACCTTTCATTATTTTGTCCCCTTTTTTGAGGCAACATATCTAAGCAACACTAAAAATGATCCTCTCTTCTGACCCTTCTCTAGGTCCCCCTTCTTGCATTTTAGTGTTGCATGTTAAATGACAGAGCAGAACCAGAGAGAAAAGAAGCATTCGAGTTCAGACGCTCAGTAGAACTGATTCTCATTCAGGTTTATGGAACTACTGCATTCCATGCATGGCCAGTGTTTGTCTTCTGTAAGCTTGGATTCTCAAACAAGAGGTCTTACCACCCGAAGAGTCTGTGCAACATCTCTGCAGTTCTTACAAGTTTTCTCCACATTCTGCATATTGGTCCTGACATCTCTTGAAATCACTTTACTTACTTGGGAGGACCATCCTTGAGTGCTTCTTTTGCTTCTTTTCTTTTAACCACTGGTATTTTTTTTTTAAATTTCTTATAGTCTTTCTAAGTCTGTACTTTGGGAGGTGGTGTACAGCACAGATATTCTTTACTTGATTTCTTCAGCTTAGCCACACCACTGTATGCTGAGTCCTCAATGACGTCTCCACCTGAGGTCTGCTGGGCCCTGTTCCTGGTGACCTGGTGCTGAATGTCTGGTCACATGCTTTCATGTTTTGTGACTTGGTGCTATCCTTGGGTCTAGCCTTTCCTGCATTTGGCAAGAGTTTCCAATGTCAGCCAAGTCTTCTAGCTTCCAGTGGATCCTTGCTTGCCTTGCTCTTCCATAGGCCCTACCTGCTTCACTATGAAATACAATTCATCCTTGGAAGGCATGTGATTGTGCCTCAAACAGGCACCATAAAGGCAACACCTGTCTTTTTGGCCTCTGGGTCATTGCTTTGTTAGGAGCTTCTGGGTCTTGATATTTTCAACTGTCCCACCTTGGCCTATCTTACTATGAAGATGAATACAGATGTGGATCTAGATCTTTTTCCTGGTATGCTACTTCAATACGGACCAGCTCTGTCTGATTAATTACACATTGCCCTCTGTCTGTGTGACCATCTTTTGGTTCAACCCCTTCAGTCATGGTAATCCTCCCTCCATGAATCACCATCTTAACGTGGTGTTTGTATGTCCCTGTGAACCTGGGAGCTGTGTTGTCCGGGGCACTAGCCCCTGGTAGGGTCTCCCAAGGTAAATTGGTCCCAGAGAAAATACCAGACAAAGAGCAGTTCAAAAACCCCTTATGAAGAGGCAAGAACATGTGACAGCTACCTTGCCCAGATCAGGGAGACCGGGGCTACCCCCTGGAGCCAGACCTGGGGGGGATGCTCGTTGGTGAGTGTCTGGTGGCCGGGCGTTGGTCCATGGGGCCCGGCCGGGCTCAGCTCGAATGAGCAACGCGGAGTCGCTGCCTTGTGGGCCCACCACCTGCAGGGATAGGCATAGGGGTTGGGTGCATTGTAAACCTGGCAGCAGGCAAAAGGGGGTGACCTTGCCGTGCTGATCCCCAGCAGCGTAGACTGGTCCCTACAACCATCCATCAAAAATTGGGAAGATGAGGGCCATGGAGAGGAGACAGCTCATAGTCGTCTCATCTTGACCTCTATTTAAAATGTCCAACTGGCAAGGTTAAAGCTAATGCAGAAACACAGCGAGGACATAATACTGCCTTGGTATATGCCACAGGTCCCTTGGGGAATAAGGTGTAGGTATTCTCTTTCCTTGATGCTCCTTAGATAGGCAGAGACACTTGGATTCCATGGGGTGGGCTATGGAAAAGACACATTGTCATGTCCTGTACTGCCTGAAAACTTGGGAGGAGGGGGTGGCCAAGTCTTTTTATTGACCTTCTGGACTGCAAGGCATTCAAGAAAGGAGGTGTGTTGCATCTTGTCTTTCTTCAACTGTTGTAGGACGCTTGATTTGTCTTGGTCTCGAGACAGATGTCAAAACACTTTTTCAAGGTCTCTGGCTTGTCTTCACACCATTTTTACTAATTCTCAGATAAGGAGAACTTTGGATTTAATTTCGAGACCACTCAGTGGGTGTTTTTATTGAATACGGATATGACAAATCAGTTTTAGGAGTGACTATGGTTTCCATACTTTATTATAAGTATGTCATGCAGTTCTGGGTTCCTAACTGAACTGAACCTGGTCTTACCTCAGTCTCAGGTTTGTCTCATTCTTTATATACACCGGTCTTGGTCATGACCTGGTCTCAGTTAAGGCGATTTTAACTTCAACACTACTTTGTTGTCAATACAGCAGTACTCTGACTCGTGTGCTAAGTCTTAAGCAGCATTTCCATGAAACATTTTTTGTACTGTTGAAATTTGAAATGTCTGCACATCGTTGATCTTCCACAGATTGAAAAGAGTTCATCCCAATGTATCAGATATTTAAGAGTGGCAGGTTTATGCATTAGCGTGACAAGCCCCAAGCAAAAAACCCTAAAGCCAAACTTTCAAGCACTAGTACTAGCCAATCACAGCACAGAGAGGTGTACCTGGGATTTATTTGGGAAAAAATCACGAGTTGCCAAAAAAGTGGCAACTGCCATGTTTGTAACTCCACCTTTAAATTCAAGGTCAGTGTGTTAGTTACCTCAAGAGCATTGGGGTAATGACAGAAACAACACAGAACAGAGTTGTTCTTTTGGTGCCATCTACAACTGTTCCAAGAAAATATTGGTTGTAATGAGTAACAAACGTATTTGAACCGGACTGCTTGGTGGAAATGTGGCTTGTCAGTATTCAGTGAAAGTTGTTGAGTCAATATTCAGAAACTTTTGACATTTCACACTCAGTCCTACCTTATGTATATGTTACTGTATGTTTTCAGATACTTATCATGTTTTGTTGTATTTTATTCTATTGTATCACTGATTATTTGTATGGCTTCTTATGATATGTAGCATTCTTTCTTTTTGCACAAGCTTGTTTTATTTGATTTGCTCACACTGTACGGCTTCATGTGTTAATGTATCCCAACTGAATTAAATGCAAGAATCTTCACAAGCATCTTGTTTTTGTGTTCCTTAGTGCAGATCCCTAACACGTGACACATGTTTGCTCAGAGGGTCGATGTGTCGACTAAAAACAACGGCCTAGCACATAATTTAGGACCCTGCACATTGGCTTTCTTGATGGACTGCCCCCTGATCCACAGCTTTGGCTCTGTTGACACCTGGTATTCACACAAGTGATAGGATCTCACTTCCTTGCTCTGAATGCGTATAAACTTATATAATGATCATCAATCATCATTCTCATTATGAAAACTAATCATTAGAAAAAGGAACTCTCATACTCGAACTGCAACTTGATTTTATTTTCAACTTAAACAAAACTTCATGTAATGTTTTGTTGTAAAAGCCTGCCAGCATTGAGATCCAAACTCCATTCAAAAAATCTTGTTGGCCTTTGTTTGACCAAGGAAATAAATAAACAAATGGCTCCACGTTTATCGGCTTGTGCCTTACCGCCTGCATCACACAGAGTGCAGTGTGCCTGATGTACATTCTTGTCTTCTCAGATTGGGTCCTCTCATAACTTGTTGGATAAGATAGCAAAACTATAACCTAAAAAGTTGATATTAACCTTCTCTTGCCTACAGGAGTAAACCTCCAGGAGAGCTCACGCCCGATTGGTACTTCCAACAGTAAAGATGTAGTCTTTGTGATCATCAATGTACAAAGATACACTTTGATTTTTGCTTCTTGTAACTTTATAGTTGGCAGGGCTGCAACTGAGAATAGACCTGCAGATTTTCTTAAGACTTTAACCTCACTGTTCTTAAACTAACAATCATACTGAAATTTAGATGGACAAAATATGTCCATCAACAGAAATCAAATCAGATCAAGGTCACTGTAAGACACCTATAGTTTCTTATTTTTGCACAAAGCAGGATCGTTTTCTAACCTTACCAAGTTGGTGGAGAAACCTTACCAAACTCTGACCTTTATGTTTGTATGAAATGATTGTTGAAAGTTTGGTGAGATTAAGGAAAAGATCATGGTTTGGGCTCTGAAGAGTGCACTGCTACATCTTGGAAAAAAAACTACAACCACAAGGTTGAAAGTATGTTTTTGGTGAGTCCCCTCTTTGGTGGACCAACCACTGCTGGGTGATGGACGCCACCAGTTTGTAATACTGAAGAATACTACGAATGAGAAGTCTTTCTTATGAAGGCAATTGGCTCAGTCACCATTGTATTAACTCATTCAGTAGGATATAGTGACACAGTACAGACACAGTACAGACATTTGTTTAACTGAAAATGTTCCAGATTATAGTGTTAATGCCAGGTGTGAACAGTGCCTTTATGGGCCCTCTGCACATGAGGGCCCCTGAATCCTCATTCCCCTGTTTCTCCTAAGTCCAAAACCTGTGCCCACAACGCTGATATGGGGTGAGGGTCACTGGAGTTTATATGTACCCACTCTAATGACTGTTAGCTCATCTGAATACAAAAACAGACATCAAGTATCCAAAGCATCACAATCATTTGCTAACTGCACAGCTTTCTTTAGCCAACTCTTTAGTTGTTTGTTTTTTTCTGTCTTGCTTTTTACTTATCTGGTCTATTCATCCACACGCCCTCTCATATCCGTCTCTTCTACTTCACTTTCTGAGCCCCTGCCATCTGTGTGCTTTTCCACTACTTTGGGACCATGATTGTGTTTCTGCTGATTCAAAGTGTTCGGGTAGGCAGGAGTGTCTTTCTCTTTCTTTCCTGCTGGTTATTCGTTCCTCTACCAATCACTTTCACTCACGTTTCCTTTTTCAGTTCCAAGTTGAGAAGTCTATTCCTAGGATTCTTCACTTTATGCTCCCAGCCTGTATTTTGTCTTTGTCAAATATGGCCTATTTTAAGTTTTAAAAGGTCACACACAAGTACAACACAGAGCTAGCAGTGTAAGCTACTGTGAGCTTGTGGTGGTGGCCTTCACCGTATTCACACAGCGGCCATTTTCCTCTGATGGAGGGAAGTTTAAAAGCTGTAATTATGTTGTACTGCTTTGTTCCAGTTATAGTTTAAAGATAAAGCAAATTCAGTCATATTTAAGGGTAAATAGCAGATTTGATCATAATTAAACTACAACTAATGTTAGCATTCAACAACTTCCTAGCTAACATAACTAATTGATAGTGTCACATGAAACAATAGGAACATCAAATGGTATTGATACTATATAATGGTAATGTTAGCCAGGAATTGGTTGAATGCTAAAGTAACTGTTGTGACTTGTTGGCACCTTATGAGTTATAAAATGTGTTGACTTTATTTGGAGTAACGGCGCAATGAAATTCCAAAACCTTAAACACAGCAGGACAACTTTACAACAACACTGATGCATCCCACTCTGAGCCTCAGGTCAGGTGGCTGCTGTGTGAATATATGGAGTGGACAGAGCCTGCAGCAACTACTTGATTTCAGAACACCCTTGATTATTAGCCAGGGTGAAGTTGCTCTTTAAAAAGTCCCGTATGTTAAACGAGGACATGCCTTCTCTAAAATCAAAGACTTTGGTTGCTCTGCTTTCACAGACGGCTTACAGTATGTTCCATCCCCTCTGTGCAGGCCACACAGTATGGACATACAAAGGATTACTTTGCTTTGACATTAATCTGATTATTCTTTTCTTTATATCACACTAAGCGACAGAGGAATTCTTGAATTGGTTGTAATCAGACACTAAAGCCACATTTCGGCACAGTATGTTATTGGCTGTACTTGACTGTACTCACTTGGAACTGATACAAGTACTTTCTCTTCTTAGTCATCCACTGCAGATAGTACCTAGTCACTGCCATGATTCACTGCCACATGAAACGGCCATGTGTTGTCTGTGTTTGTGTCTTCAGAGCATCACAAACACAGGCTGGAACCTTTAGCTAATTCACTGAATGAACTTTACCCAAGTTTCTATCGCAGATCGCTTAACCACACCACTGAGAAGTGGAAGGGATTGTGCAGGATTTCCCTTGTCACATTGTCACAATGATTCCCTCTAACCAATCAGTGTTCTGCAGTGTTTTCACATCAGCCTTCAGTATTGACCTAGTCCTATCTAAAACTATTGCTGATGGAAAACCAAAGAACAGTTCCAAGCGAGTCGAATGGTGTCCAGACAATTTTACCATACAGTAAAAATGAGGTCAAAGATGCTAAGTCTGTGAGGAGTGAATACAGCTGTTTTCTGTTTCCTGTTTTGAGTTAAACAGTCATTTCCGACTAGTAAAGAATGACATCCAGCTCTGAGACACTTCATGAATGTGATATACAATAATCTCTCCTCCACTTTGTATCTCATCAGTTGTTTCAAGATGAAGATTGATACCAGCCTGACTATGCCCCAGCTTCCTGAGGCCCTGTCCCAGACAGGCCTCCAGTTTACTGTGGCCACTGAGGAGGACTTTGATGATATCATGGCTATGAGCCAAGACATCTATGGAGGCCTGGACTACCTGCCCACAAGATATACCAGCTGGCTGCAGGAGACCAACCGCACTGTCATACTGGCCCGCAAACAGGGGAAAGTGGTAAGTTCGATGAATAGTATTTTAGACGATGGGATTAAGAAAGCAGAAGTCCATGAGGAAGTCAGTAAACATCTATCTGTACATCTTATTTGTTTTTTTATGGCTTCCACGCAAATATGGACATGTTTGTAAAAGGTAAGCCTTTCTTAAAGCATATTCAGTTGGTAGAAAAACAGACCCTTTTAGAACCCACCAGGTAATCTTGCGCACTGTTACCCCAGGTCAGATGAAACTCGAATTTTGATTCTGTTCATTAATTAAATGTTGCCATGTGTGCCAGTGTGGGCAAGAATCTGAGTGATCATTTGGACTCTATGCACCAGCTGCATATCTGAAAGGGAAAGCAGCAAAACAAGACTTTAACAAACCAGCAGCCCTATATCTTGGAAGTATTGACTTAATGTTTTGCTTTCAGAAGTTGGCCTCAGTGACTGTATACAGCTCTCATAAAGTCCCCACCTCGAAAGCACTCTTGCACACCTTCCAACTGTGAGCTAAACTAGTGAATGTAGGCCCCGTTAGCTTGCAGAGCTTACAGTGATGTATCTGTTGCTGTGGTTGTGTAGCTGTGGTAGAACTCTGCATATGGTTGTTAATTGCTGTGTCATCAAATCCTAAACCCCTGCAGAGAGAGGTCTTGTTCAGTGTAAGGTGTTAATCGGTGAATAAATCGAGCTTTGCCTTCAGCCTCCGCTTCCTCTTCAAAAAGACAGTCCAGTATAGCATCAAAACAGCAGCCTTGCATTTTATCTCAGAACTTGCATTAAAACAGAACCCATGGGGGCGCTGTTTAGTTCAGTCGGTAGAGCAGGCGCCCCATATACAGAGGCTACAGTCCTCGTCGCACTGATCGCAGGTTCGACTCCCGGTCTGCCGATCATTTGTGCATGTCATCCCCCACTCTCTACTCCCAACATTTCCTGTCTATCTTCAGCTGTCCTGTAAATAAAGCCAAAGGCCAAAAAATAATCTTTAAAACAGAACCCATGGACAACTACAGCCACTAGAGGGCTACTCACTCCAGACCTGAAGAGAGCAATCCACTAATAATGTTTATACGCTCTGATTAACAAGTTCTTGTTCCCAAATCTCTAAAACATCTGAGAGAATTTTCTTTTCATATTTTGTCTTCCTTGTTTCTCTGTGACGCTCTGCAGATTGCTCTGGAGTCAGTGTGTGTGATCGACGATGGGGAGACCATGCTGGTGGAAGGTCTCCGTGTCGCCCCGCAGGAAAGGGGAAAGGGTGTGGCAGGAGTTCTGCTGCGCTTTTGCTCAGAGCTTGTTAAATCCAAGTACCCAGATGTCAAAGTAAGCCGCTTGACCCGTGATGATCAGCTTGGACCAAAGGATTTCCAGAAGTATCGCATCATAACCAAGCAGGTACAAGCAGTAATAGCAGACAAAGGTCCTTTATTCATGTGTTTCTTGGTCAACTCACATTTGGCCTTTCTTCCCCTCAGGGTATTCTGCTGGTGCGCTTCAAAGCTGAAGACCTCAAGCTCCGTCTGTCTGAGCTTGGCCTGAGTGGAGACCTCCAGTCCCCTTTGTCCACCTCCTCTAATGCTGCTCCGGTGCGTCTTGACCAAACAGCTATTCACCATATGTTTCTGACCACTGACCTGTTGCAGGGAGTCCTTCCTAATTCAACCATCATTCAAGACTGGCAGCCATTCAAACCTTTGCCTAGTAACATGGCAATCCTACTGAAGAAGGAAATTGACTGGATGGTGGATGATGTGACCAACCCTACAGTGGCCAGCCTCTGCACCTTCCCTTTCAGGGTGCCCATTGGAGATGACTGGTAAATCTATTTTTCCTATTAAGTGCCAGGCAGATGTTGTAAGTTAAGTTTTTGATTGTTCCATTTGGGGGCTGCCAAAGATGAAAATGTATCAAAAACGTATATTTACAGTACGCAACAAGGGCAAACAGGCTACAACAGGCAAGTTGATTTCCCCAAACCAGGCCTGACAACCTCTATTTCCTGGAGGTCCAAAGCTCCTGTTCCCAATAAATAGTAAATGAATCCAGTTCACTGACTGGTCTTTCTCTCGCTAGGTTCAATCAATCAATCTGCTCCACTTAGTGCTCCCCCTAAAGGCCTGGAGGGGATTTTTGAATTGCATTTCTCCTAACAGAAATCTTTTGGGCTGCTGTAAAGCGTTTCCCCTTGTTTGCCTTTGTACATAGTGGCTGCAGGATAACATAAAAGTACAAGTTCTGTACGGATTAACTCTAGTATTACTGACCAATACATCTTTTTTGTTAACCAGGTATTACTTGAACATTGACATGTTTGGTAAAGACCTGGCTCTGGTTCGGAAGCAGTTCTTGTGCCACCTGCAGCGCCACACTGCCACCCTGAAGGGCCATGTGATGTGCCAGATGTTCCTGGACCCACCGCTCTGGAAGCCCATGGCCGATTTCTGCAACAACACCTTGAGCGTGGAGCTGGTGAAGGAGTACACAGAGCAGTGCGTGGTGGAGTCAGATGTCGTCTAGTTACAGAATGTGGATGGAAGCGAGTACAAGATGAAGGAGCCAGAATGAAGACAAGGGTCTAGACAACCAGGAATGGACACAACTCATTACATTTAACAGATAAACACAGCCCTCTGCATTGAGGAGACAGAAACCAAGCAAACAAAATGTAGGCTCTACGAAACAAAACCACTTCTAAGAATGCAGTAAGTTAGATTCAACAATACACAAAAAATACAGGGCGTGGACATAAAATCAGGAGCACATCATCTATAATAGGTCTGTGACTAATATATAGCATTTATAAGGATTCAAATATATAATTTGTTTTTACTTTCTGTGCTTTTTTTAAGGCCATAGTTTTTGGTTCACCCAAAAAAACAAACAAGTGGGAACTTTTAATAGAGATCTTAAGGGTTCAAAAAATTTGGTGGCAACTTGGGTTAACAAAACCAAACCCAAAGATAATAAATATTTTTGTAATCTATTAAATTATGTTATAATGATTACAGGTGTTTTTGATACTATGTCCACCCTGTGTATTTCTACATTCATAACGAGGCGTAATAAGAGTGATGAAATTGAGAAAGCTTTCTCACACCGGTAGCAGTGATGTAACCTAAAACCCTAAAACAGGCAACATGCAAATACTTTCCTTTAAAAATTTAAGTACCCTTAGGGCATCTCAAACATTTCATCTCTATTCTTTCTGTAAATATGAACTTTCTAAATATGTACACAAGCTGAGTTGGGTTACTAAATCTGCACAACTCTGAAGGCACTTTATGAAAACTGAACAGACAGGTTGTGTCTAGAATGAAAAAGGAAAAGTTCAGGATCAAATAGGGATCATTTACAGATCACATCACTCTAATGTTGATGGGCTCTTCTATTAACAAGTATTACCGTAGGAACGCCAACAACAAATCTTTGCAGAAACAACAAACAACGCCTGTCAGTGAAATGAACAGGCTCAACCTATCCTTCATTATGGTCAAGCTTATGTCTTAGCGTTTGTCTTTTTATTCAAATCTTTGACTGTATATATATATATGTTACTAATTTAATATTTTTACTTATAATGCTGCAATAAAATTTAACATAAATTATAAATTTCCGAAGCTCCGAGTGAAATCTAGGCTCACTTTTGTAGATTGCTAGCATAGAGCCAAAAAAAAAGTGCTTATGCTTCGATATAACAGATTAGTGCAGTTTGCTACTGATTTCAGCTAACGCAGGCAGAATGACTATAATGAAAATAATGATCAGAATTAACTTCAATGTGCTGTTAGAGAATTAAATCATCACTAATAGCTGGCACAACAGCAGTGTTTTGGTTTCAGCCATGTTAGAGCAAAATAACTGTATTGACATATTCGCAATATTGTTGATTATATCATGGCCAAGGACAGTACTACATTCTGGAAGACTTGTACTTGTCCTTTAAAATCAGGACAGCTCAAACACAGTTTCAGTCAGCAGTTTATTCGATGATGTTTTGTTCTGCTTCAGTACTCTTTGTCCTAGACTCTCCATAACTCTACTGGAGCGATGAAGAGCATCCTCCAAAAGTTATTTAACATTAGGGATATTTCATCTCGCTTTTTGAAACATACACAACCATAGCAAAAATAATTCCTCACAATGAAACCAGTTAACTTTAAATAATGATAATAAAGCCACACTAAGTCCATGGCTCTTGGATGGCAGTGTTGGTTAGTCTGTTTTCCACCACAACTGTCCAAACTACTGGATGGATGGTCATAAAAGTTGGTGCAGACATTCATGGTCCACAGAGGATAAACCTTAGGGCTTTGATGATTTTTCATACTGCCACCAGTATGATAAATACTGGATAGTATCCAGTGTAATCTCAAACACAAATGGCAGATTTGCCCACAACTTAGCCCAAAATTTTGTGTGCCTCCGGGATAAATTGTATAAGAGTTTAGCTATCCTCTGACATACTATTTAGCTCCATTGCCAACAATTCAGTTTGTTTTATGACCAAATACCTGCAGAACCAATGACATTTCCATCAGCCTTATCTGTATTTTTGTACCATGCTTATTAGCAAATGTAGGCATGCTAACATGCAAACCAAGTTGACGTTTAACATGCTAAACATCCTCATGATAACTTTTACTGCAAGAATGTTAGCATGCTGACATTAGCATTTAGCCAGTAATGCAACCTCAGAAAGCTAATAGCATGAAGAGATCTTTTGGTAAGTGGCCATGGTATAAGCACAATATAAGACACTGATGTGTCACCATATAGTATGTAATGAACTTGGTGGAGGAAACAACACATGTTATTTGGCCTCTACCTACTGGTTATTTCATTGTTTACATGGATAACTGCATCATCACATTCATTGTTACATCACATGCCTCTACTTGAGGTATGACAGCAGGGCCAAAATGTTCTTCAAACATCTCTAGTGATTAATACAATGATATCACAAGAACATCCATAGCAACACACGCGATTTTTACACTCCCTAAATCTCACTTTAAATGGACCATTTGTCTGAGCCAGACAGGAATATCTTTATGGAAAAACATCCTAGTTCTTATAGAATTACATCGCCTCCCTGTTGCCTTGACCAGCTATTATCTTGACTTTGAACAACTTCTTCTGGTATGCAATTTTCTAGGTCGTGAGGATGACTGGGCCTTTTTTCTGAGGAAAGTTAAATGATAAGTCAAATGATGAGACAAAAGGGAAATAAATGATCAAATTACATATATTTTAGGAATTAACCATTAGAAGGGCCATAATCGTCAACATACTGCAGGGAGCATTAGAAAATCTTTGTTTATAACCAAAGAAAGCAACAACTCATTTAAACGGATGCCCTATTATTTGCTGCCAGGAGTGGAGTGAAGCTATGGGAGGTTTGAATCCATGGGAGACTTTATTTTCACTATTTGTTTTCTCGTGATCACCAAATATTTTTGTGTACACTATAGTGACCTTGTGTTAGTTGATCCAAGATTATTCCCTGTCCTGGTTGCATTGGCAGCCCAATCTGACTTCTCATTTGCCTGATCTTCCAGCTCGTCCCAGAGAATCCCAAGACATTCTGGTTCAAGGGGATTTATATTCCTGAAATTGAACATGTTCTTTGTCTTCCTGTGTCTAAGCATAGTTAGACATGCTTAGAAACCCTCTGTTGGGGATTGTCCAAGAGGCATCTCAATCAAGCCAGCACATCCTTGTGAGATACCCAACTCGGGCTTCACCAGTTTTGTCCTCAGTTTCCATAAAGGTACCACACGAGTAAGCTCAGATGAGTTGATTAAGGGCCTTTGAGGGTGCCCATATGAGCAAAATGTGGCCTACTTGGGACCCCCCATGCTGTCTAAATGGTATTGCCATTTCTAATATTCATGAGAATATTCTTATCTTTCATTCCTAAGTTCTCACCCAGTTAGGCCCATGAAGGCCCCAATTGGACAAATTAGCTTGGGACCAGCTCATGTTGCTGTGAAGGGGCAAGGGTTGCACTCCAAGTACTGCAAGTTCCTTCCAGATGTCTGAGCTCCTCACCCTGTCTTTGGGGGCGAGCCAGATCCCCTGAGAAGACAAATCCATCATTTCATTTCTTCTGGACATAGCTAATGATTTCGGGTTAAAGTAGACCGGTAAATTATCAAGCATGGGTTCGCTTGTCCGGAACAGCGTCCGCATTAAAGGTGATGCAGCAGATCAATTGTTTGTATATTCTATAGTCCAATTGTGAACGACGTACTTCCTTTAAAAAATGAATTGACTTTCAGCAGTTACTCTCTCACAACCCACAGTGAGCAGTGACTATTGTTGTAGTAGTTGAAGGCTGAAATGTAGATTGACCAGTACATCCACTGTGTGACTTAGTGCTCAGGTTCCTCTTCACCAAGACAGCTTGTTAAAGCAGGCAGATGGCAAGGACCTGTCAATCCAGTATTACTTCTTATCCTCAAAAAACCCAAGATAGTAGAACTCAGGTTTCTTGATGGCAGCTAAACAGTCCCAACTTGGAGTTGGCAATCCACCATTTTCTTGGACGCCAGAATCTGAGGTGCCAATCTTCTGCTGCACTGCCATGTATAAATTCTGCCCTTCTTTGTCTAGTGGTCATGAGAAGTTAGTTTGGTTGGTTTGATTTTGGGATCACGGAAAAACAAAGCTATTGAGATCATCTCGACCCATGTGCTGTACTGCCTTCTTTATGAAGACGATATGAGGAGGATAAAGATTCTAAAAGCCTTTATCCAGTGATGAAGAAATGTACATATGCAGCCCTCATCCATCTTTAAACACACACTATGATTTAGTATAGTAAACCCTAACTAGGTGAATAATCTTTTAAACATATTCTGTACAATTAGTAGATCTTTTCCTCACAATCAAATACACCTTCTGGTAGGTTTAACGCAGCCCTAACCCTTCAACAGACTTTAAATTTATTCACTAACTTATTTTTTGTTGTCTTGTCATAATAATATGTAATCCATGTAAATACTGAACGTTGAGCTGGAAAGCCACAACACTTTTTGTGTGATGCCGGAATGAAGACTAAAATGTTAATACTTGAAAGGCTGAAAAAGATTATGGACGCCTCATTCTAAGGAATCAAAAAGTGAATTTATCTCTGAAAACTTGTTCACTGATCACCTCGCTTTTAAACAAAATAATAATAAAAATGTCTATTTCCAGTGTTCACTCCATGCAAGCTGCTGCCATTTCACTTTTAGCACCATTTCAGCATGCTATTCCTCCTAAGTTTACATACAATCAGCATCCCAGCAGGCATAAATAAAGTAGATCTCTTTTATTTGTCCACTGGGTGGGGAGGGAGACGACTTTACAGGCTAAAATGTTAAGTATCTGTAACAAAGGCTGCACTCGACGGTGGGGGAAAAGCCTTGCCAACATAGCATCCTCTTGGGGTCATCCCACTACCTCTTAAATATTTTTACAGGAGTTATGTGTCTTTTGATATCGCTGTATTCTGGAAATGATCACTCACAGAAATCATCCACCATCAAACTATTAGAAATTGGGTTGTAAAGCTTTGAAAAGTACTTTGTTTAAAGCAAACTAAGGCCTTAAGGTTCCATTCAGACCAGTAATAATTTGAGTTTTTTGTGTACCAACAAATGTTCTTCCAAATCGGATTGGGCCTAAACTCTGTTCAAAAGAAACCATCTTTGGTATGCCAAACAGTCTTTCAGATTGCTAGGTGCTCACTAAAGACATAAATAGGGAAGTTTCCATTGATCAAACACTGATCTTATTTTTACCAATTGAGTAAGAGGTGTGCATATTAACAA
Source organism: Semicossyphus pulcher (assembly GCF_022749685.1). Classification (NCBI taxonomy): domain Eukaryota; kingdom Metazoa; phylum Chordata; class Actinopteri; order Labriformes; family Labridae; genus Semicossyphus; species Semicossyphus pulcher. Next base: position 1,426,935 of record NW_027211695.1, read on the forward strand.
TAATTCCCCTGGCGCCATCAGTCTGTTTTGCCGAAACTCCATCAACTTTAAATGTATGACCAAACTTTAGTACATTTATAACAGTCCAGTATCTTGAATTTTGTTACGAGTCGTCTATAAAGTCGACCCAGTCATCAGCAGAGCACATATCTGTTGGATGCTTTTATTGTTGCTCATCAGGAGCAATTTGACATTCCAGACAATTTGGCATCGACATGCAAATGAATCCGTCAGAAGCTGAACGTTTCTGTCTTTGCTTGTCAATGATCTAAATTTCTCGTTACATAAAAAGGTGCCAAAGGTGAAGGGACTTTCTGCCACCGAGTTCTGCAGATTGAATCAATCCAACCGATGTGGTTTGATGAAATTCATTGATGTCCACTTTAAATGTGTTCATTAACACTTCTACTAGATCACGTAGAACCTCCCCAGAGTTTGACTTGAACCTGTGTGTTGAAGAGTTTAGATTTGGACAGTTCTGTGTGACTGTCAAACACATACACCAACAGAGTCCTTGATTTAACGTTTTCCAACACCAGCCTCATAAAAGTGATGTCAAATACTGGTATAGATCTACCAGGATAGGGTTATCAATGTTTATCAATTATTTAGTCTCGCTGTTTGGGTCAGATCCATGTTGTTTTAAATTTCCCTTTGCAGGGCGGTAGAGCTCAACACTGCTTAGAGACTTTAAATTGTGTCTTTGTGAAACTATAACTCCAGCTTGGGTGTCAGAAGTTTCTCTCCTCCATTGGAGGACAAACAGGTCAAGTTCTCTAGAGAACCTTTGATTTAAAGAAAGAAACCTTTGTGGTCCCTTGTGTCAAAGTCAGACACTTTCCAGGTTGAGGTCACGGTAGAGGAAAGGGCAGCAGAGATTTAAAACCTATACATGATGTAGCTGTGCTGCCTTTGCTCTCACAGACAGGTCATCATTTAGTCAGACGTCCTTCACAGCTAAATGTTGAATTTTAGGACTCTTTGGATGATCCAGAAGTCCTTTGTACAAATGTGGACAAATCACTATCTTCTGAAGAACCATTGATGAAGGCTTCATGATAGCAGCTAGCATGGGCACTCATCACCAGCATACAAGTACACAGAGGATGTGTTTGATGATGAGGAAAAAAAGGTTTGATAAAAGGGTGAATAACGAGCTCCCAGACTCCATTAATCAGGGAAATATCTTCAGCCATGAATTCTCAGACGTGTTTCCAGAGTGCTGTTTGCAAATGTCACATGACATATTGGGTACATCCAGTAGGAACTCTGGACTTATGCATTATTCTTCTTCACTGGATGTGGATGCATTGTGTGCTTGAGGGAAGCTCAAAGAAGTGCCAAATTTCATGACTGCTCAATTCTGCTTGTCAGTTAGCTCACGATACATTTATAGATTTGTTATTGGCAACATGAAAAAGTCTCATTGTTCTATGCTTACATAGTAGCCCCAAAGCACACCAACAAAGGTCAGAGGTCAGAGGGGGTGTCCTGAGTGTGTGACTTTGACACTGAATTGGATTCTTGGAATTATTTTGGTTACTTGAAGCACTTTGTTTGAAAAATGTGATGATTGTATACTTTGTATACAAGTGATAAAATGCTGACACATTGTGCTGCAAACCCTCTAAGTACTGTAGGGTGAAGTGTTATATTACTGTATGTTTTCTCAACTACTGTACAAGCCATTGAGTAAGTGGTTAAAGCAGCATGCACTTTAGTTGTCTATGGCAATAACAGATACGCTCCCATCTCCTGTAAAGTAGCATCGCCTTCTGTGGAAAACTAATGTTGTTGATGTCCAGAAACAATCACACAGCGTCATGTCTCTGTCCGTTAGACGATGCTTCTACAGAGCTGAACCATTTCACAAAGCACCTGTAGAGCAGTTTGTACAGCAGTATACAGTGGCAATGAAAATAAGACTATATTTTATTCTCAGATACTACGGTTAACACAATAAGAGGTTGAAATGGCTGTTTTGAACGAGTACTGCAGGTTTGAGTTAGTTAAGAGATAAAAACATTTAGTATACTAGTTTTTCAGTACTTTCTGTGAGTAATTCCATTGTGTGAGACCTTATACTTTAACATTTCAGAAGGAAATATTGTCCTTTTTAATCCACTACATTAACCCAACAGCTGTAGTTAATAGTAACTTTAGAAACTAATGTTGTAACATGCTAAATATAAATAAGACGCACTGCTGGAGTTGAAACTAGCCAGCGTGTGGGTAGAAATGTGTAGGCTTCAGAGATAACTTTATTTTAATATGCACTCAGTGATGCAAACCTCTCTGTACATTAAATCCTTCTCTGTGCTTCATTTGTAGTGATTGCTTTATCATGGCTTGATTGGTAATGCCTTGGACCTCCACAAGGGGGAACATGAACAAACTTTCCTCATTTGTTGTATTTTAAGTAAAGACAAGTGACGAGTCTGTGTTTTCTTTCACATTATTTTCACTTTGCTCTCGACAGCTTCCTTTCCAAGAGTTAGCTGAGTCATCCTTAAAGTGAAGTTACAAACGCTTACTATCAGTCAGGGCTACTGTTCCCCCTGCTTCCAGTTTTTATGCTAAGCTAGGCTAAACAATTACTAATGGGACGGATATTAGTGTGAACACATCGCTCACTGCTGGATTGTCACTGGTTATATTTTACAAAGGTTGAACCATTCTTTTAAGTAAAATCCTTAGGGTATGGAAATGTTTAGCCTAGCTTAGCATAAAGACAGGGGACAGCTAGCCTGGCTGTTAAGGTATCTGCATTGTGAAGTACTGATGGAAAATATTCCCAACATAGCTCAGTGTTTCTCAAACACATCTCACATCATGATATTCTGAAACAAACCTTTGTTCAGAGATATTAACGGTGAGACTCACGACAGGAGGCAGAACTCAACCTGGTTCTTTTGTCTGGAGAGACATGAGTCTCAATACAAGACACAGATGTGTGGTCAATGCTGGGTTGTATTTGTTGTTAGGAGGACACGTGTGTGAACGCCACATCATACAGTAGCACGGCTCACTGGATGACTGCACCATCCAGTGAGCCATGCTAACTGGTCACTTTGGTGCATACTGAATATCTGAACAAATTTCAGGTCATGAAACATCCACAGGTGTGAGGCGGTGGACGGTAACGTCTGTAGTGGCAGCAGGCTAAGAAAGCTAGTCTAGACGCGCCTCTGCCTGCATGTTTTCTAGCTCCCTCTGGAGGATCTAAGGCCTTCCAAGGACAGATGAGATATTATCCCTCGAGCCAGTTCTGGGTCTGCTCCTTGGTCTCCTACCAGCCGGACGTGCCCAGAAAAACCTCCAAAGGGAGGAGCCCAGGAGGCCTCCTGATTAGATGTCCAAACTTTTGCGCAGGGGAAAGGTCACAGAGAACTTGGTGGAGGTTCTATCCATGTCAAAGCCAGCTAAAGACAGGTCCACTTATCAGCCAGCGCTGGTGACTGAGGTCAGTGGTGGGAAACGAGAAGCCAAATATTCATTTGAAAAAATCAGCAACTTTAGGAATCTCACTCACTGGATCAGCCACTGGTTTGGCCATTAGCTTCTGTGGCTAGCAACATGTAGCTACACCATCTGTGTCATTCTAAACAATCATGACTGCACATGTGCAGCTCTAAACAAAGATAAGCAGGACGCCAGATGTCTCACTTGTTCTTCAAAGGACAAACTTTGGACTTCTTTAAAACCAGTCTGGGTTGTTTCTAAAGTCCCTCGCGCTGTCGCTGCTCCCTGTTCAGCAGGACATGACGGTTAGCTCATCAGCCAAATAAAGACAACAACACTCGGCTCATCCCTCTGCACCGTGAGGTACGACAGGGCATGATGGCACACAGGGAAGGTTTAGTGACAATTGGTTCAACACTACTTTTCACAATGCATTGTGGGATACTTTGAGTCCACTACATGGGTATGAAAACGATCACTAAACATTCGGACAGCACAGAGTGTACATAGTGAGTGTAGTGATCTCGGACGCAGCCTGAATGTCTCTGCAGTTTAACCTGCTGAGGTTCATGAAACGAGTAAATGTGCGACAGTGTTTAAAGATCTGATTTACACGAGGAGGGATAAATAAAGGCTAGAGGTCAAACCCCTCCCTCTATATGAATCTGGTGAAACGATCATTTATCACTCTGATGTTCTAACTGGTTATTTTTCAGCCTGCATGGTGAGTATGTCACTGAGCAGAGCCTGCTCCTCCATCCTGCACTTCTCATTGGATCAGAGCTTATTGCTCATGTAGACCAGGTGTGAGTCGTAACTATGTGGTGTTCATCCTTCGACGCTCACCTTGATGGTGCTCAGTTGAGTCTTTAGTTCCTGCAGCTTCATTGTGTAGTTTCTGATTAAACATGAGTGTGTGTGTGTGTGTGCCGTTTACCTGCTGACACACCTCAACACCTCCCAGTCTGAGTGCAGACCAAAGAGAGGCCTGCATGGAGACACTGTGGTAAGTGAGCACACACAGCGATCAGTACGATGTTCACTAACTGTAATACAGGTTGTTTTAGAAACTCCACCAGACCCCCTTCATCAAATATTAATGAGTCTGCTTTCACTGTGTCACTATGATTAATAAACATGTTAAAGAACGTCTGCTGTTTTGTCCTTAATAACTGAATGAACTGTTGTCATGACGACACTTTGACATGAAACCAACAGAAACAAAGTGACAGTTATGTCTCAGTGTCTGTCTGCAAGGGGCAGCACAGGCCTGCAGGGGGCAGCACAGGCCAGCAGGGTGCAGCACAGGCCTGCAGGGTGCACCACAGGCCAGCAGGGTGCACCACAGGCCAGCAGAGGGCAGCACAGGCCTGCAGGGGGCAGCACAGGCCAGCAGAGGGCAGCACAGGCCTGCAGAGGGCAGCACAGGCCAGCAGAGGCCTGCAGAGGGCAGCACAGGCCAGCAGAGGGCAACAAAGGCCAGCTGTTGCTGGATACAAGTCAGTGAAGAGGAGCAGCGCTAATGTGTCGTCCTGCTTTACACACACAGAATTATTTATGAACCTTCACATGACGAACGACTCGTCTTGTCTTTGCAGCGCCTCATGTACACGTCTGATATCAGGCTCTATCTTCATTATCTGGTGCAATAGAAGTCTCTTTATCACTGACAGCACTACTGCACTTTTGTACTCATCTTATCATACTTGTGTCTTATCACTAAACATTGTAGACTGCATATGCTATAATTCACTCACATCTGATGCTGGTGGTGTCACTGTCACAATCTGGCTCTTAAACCTCCTTCAGGAAGTTTGATTTTACTCAGATAATATTAATGATAAATATCTGTTGTGTGGAATCTGATAAAATGACTTTTTTTGGTTTTAAGTTACAGACTTGTCCTTGTGACATGAACAGGATGCAGATAAAAAGAGAGAACAGTGGTTCTGTCTGGTGGAGAAAATAAAAATATGACCACATAATGTGTTGTGATAAGTCTGCTACAGCAGAATGGTACAGAGAATGTGAAAGGCCCACTACGTCTGAACTGGGATTCGAAACCAGGAACCTTCTAGCTGTGAGGCTTTTGGCAAATTCACCTCCTCTGTCCTCGCATCTCTCTTTCAAAACCACACTGGGAGGAGCGAAGACACGAGGAAGCGACATGAAGAAGCGATGTGAGGAAGCCACAAGAGGAAGCGACACGCGGAAGCGACACGAGGAAGCGATGTAGGGAAGCGATGTGAGGAGCGATTGTAAGTGAAATCAGAAGACCCCATAGTCTCTGTGTTGCCCTCTCCAGGTCGTCTCGTTCCCTTACGTTCTTGTAAGCCTTTCCCGTCTGTCGTTTTGAACCCTGCTTTGGACTGATTTTGCACCCTGGTCTTAATCAATGACTGTATATATAGATGGACGACGCGTCTCCATCTGCTCCCATTGTACGAAATTGATGCAAAAAAAGCCCCTGTGATAGGCGCTGCAAATAACTAATTAAAAATAAACGTCAGAGAGATGAACACTTGGACGTGAATCAGCAAGATAATAACTAACTATAATGACAGAAACCATGTTTGAGAAAAATGTATTTGACATGTATATTGATTTTATAGTTTGACTCATGTCCCACCTGTTAACATGGAGGAGGCGGGCTTTATGAGCTATACTGCAGCCAGTCAGCAGGGGGCGCCCGAAATGTTTTGGCATCACTTTTAGAGCTGTCATGTCGTCCATCTTTTTATACAGTCTATGGTCTTAATCAATACCGTGCATTAGAAACTAACAAATGAAATGCTTACGAAAAATATATAAAACGATCACAATCCAAATCATAGTCACCACATAGATGCATCAAAGTTCTTGAGCTGTGAACAAAACAGCTGGAGGTAAAGTTGTAGAGTCATCTCACACTTCTGCAACACAGCAATACACTTGCTCCTGCTAGCTAGAAGCTTCCTGCAGCTGTAGCTAATATTAGCTCGAGGCACACAGCACATGACAGGGGTGGTTTACTTAGAGCTAACAAAGCTGACTCACAGTTTTCATGCAGCCTGTTCACAGTCCTCTTCATCCTCTTCACCATCCTCTTTATCCTCAATGTTTGGCATCACCGCGTCCTCCACCGCATTAGCAGTTAGCATCCTCACTGCTGGAACTAGCCCTCTGTGATCGTCGCCGACAACATCCCCGAGTCTGCGTCATTCATTATCAATAACAAAGTAAAACGGTTCATAAACAGCTGATTAACTTAACACAATTGAACCTGTAACGTTTATTGTATTTCACTAAATCTATAGTCTGTAGCGATAACTGCCAGTTAAACTGTTCTACGTTAAAGTTATGACGTCATCAAACGCGCGATGATTCGAACCAGCCAATCAAATCGCTCGGCCAGCAAGTTCCAACGGCATCATCCCAGACGTTACATGAACGTGATTACGCACATTAAAAAAATGACACTTTTCGTTTTTTGTTTATGAAGTTCGGTTTGACGTCTTTATGTCGGTAATTTATCCGACTTTTTGTGTTTATTATAATTTATTTTTTTGCTGCTGTGAAAAACTTTGACAGTGTTTATTAAAAGCACAATAAATAAAAGTTATTATATCATAATGATTCATATCATGGCCGAAATAGCATGCTAAGTGTATCATAATGTGTGCTTCCCCTCTTTTTGTCATTTAGTTAATAAAGAAATTATTTTATATTATTATTAAATAAATAATTACAATAGCGTGATGGACAACTAATCTTTAATGATATTTGAATGATTAATTGTGTATATTTTGGAGATGTAACAACTGTCTCTGTACATTGAAATAATTGTATTAATGTAATTTACTATGTTTTTCAAACAGTAGATATTTCATAAATCCGCTTAAATCCATAGTTTCAGTCGTTGAAACATTAAAGTTTATAACAGTTTCTTTATTTAATGATAAAATAGTAAAAGATTAAATAACTGTCGCTGGTTCCTCTGTTCTTTTTGATGCGTCAAATTTATACTCAAACTTTTGACAAAGGAACTTCCGTAGAGAAGAGAGTGACCTGGACCGGAAGCTGCCGATGGTTAAGCAACCAGACCTTCAGAATAAAAGCACCGCAATTTAGGACCCTTTTTAATTGTCATAACTATGACATAGCTACACGGATTATTGATTTATATTGTTTAGATACTTTATAGATTAATAATTCGTTAAAGCAGAACATAATCCGGGAGTGAAGGTTTTCCTGCAGTTGACATATGTAAAGAGGGTGCTCTTATTCTGAAGGGTACGGAAAGGAAGTGTGATTGTTGTTGCTGCGGATCCCGGAATAAAACCTGCTGAAGGACTCTGGTTCACACAGGTCCACGTAAATCCAGCTGCAGCACGTCTGAGGAAGCAAAGGACAGACAGGTGACACATAGAAAACAGGTGAGTTATAACTAGGGGACACCGGGGCACGTACAGGTACATACAGGTTTTAGTTTCGGGGTTAATAACCTAAAACCTCAGGGACTAAATAAATATAATGTGTATGTAGGTAACTTGTGTTTTACCTGTTAACAGTCATCACATGTTTATACAAGTAATGTTATCATCCCTATACTGTTACATTGTAATAACACATGTCATACCTTCATATAAAGACCAGGGGACACAGTAAGCTTCCAAGAATGTTGAACTCATTGAACTTCACTGTTACCAGGAGGGCAGACTAAAACTTCTAATATGATAAAAACGTTAAAGACGTCTGTCTGACGTCTGACGTCAGATTGCTTCAAAACTAGTTTGGTGTAAGGCCAGTAAGAGAGATGGACCACCACAGAGCATGTGCAGAGTCTCGTTTCTGATTGGTCCAACTTCAAATGTTACAAATACCCCGGGTTTTCAACTCAGTCGAACAGCTCGTGTTACACATTTTTAAAAAGAAGAAAGGGCCCTTGAAACAAATGATCTTTAAAATAACTGGTTAAGTTACGTGATGTTAGTTATGTTAGCTAGTTAGCCTGCTAGCTACCTATTGCCAGGCGACAGGAGCGTTTGGTGTTGCAAGGGTAAGGGCGGGAACAGCTGGTGACACAAACAGGAAATCCTCCGTAGACCAGACCGTCTCATTTCAGTTCAGCCTCAGCGTCAACACAGACTCATCCTCCGTAGGCCGCGTCCTCCGATGGCTGCAGCCCCTGGACTGAGACACCGCTTGTATGTAAGAAGTTAGCCTCAGTGATGTCATCCATGGGTGTTTGGACTAATGTTTTAACGCCTTGTGTTTGAAACTTTGGCGGTCGCCATCCTGCAAATGCTAAGTTATCAGCTAATGGTAGCACTAGATTTGGTAAGGAGCATCCATAATTCAAAGAAAGTGTGATATTAATCAGGATGCTAATTTTAGCTAGCTAGCTAAAATGTACATCCGATAAAACAGCCGACTTCTTAGTTTTAGTGAGATCAAACACTGAACAAGACTTTTTTTAGGTCGCCATGGTAGCGACCTGTCAATCCCAGGTAGCCCCGCCCTAACCCCTCCCCTCTTCCTGGTCTGTGTGACTCTCAATGGGAGCTTCAGTGACTAAATGAACATCATGCTGTGTTGAAGAAGACTTGAAACTAGAGACTGAGACCATAAACTCATTAGGAACATGTTTACTGAGGGAATACATCAGGAGAGGAGGAGGAGCATGTTCTCATAGACTTCTATAGGATCAGACTTCTGGAGTCGCCCCCTGCTGGGTGTTAGAGAGACTGCAGGTTTAAGTGTCTTCTGTCAGGCAGAGAGGATCATCCTTGTGTGTCATCGAGCCGCAGACAGACGGTGAGCTGTGTATGTTTTGTATCTAACCTAAAGTGACCCTCAGGACACACAGACAGATTTCACCTTGAACTCTGTTCTGTATTGATAACATGTAAGCCAAGGTCAACTTGTTGCTTTCAATCTAGATAATGTTAATCAATGATCCTGAGTCACGTTAACCCTGCTGCCCAGGTTTATAGTCTCTTTATAGGGAATAATAAACCTCATCCACCTGTTTACCCTGGCAGCAGCTGAAGGTGGAGGATCTCACAACAACGCTGAATGAATAGCAGTGTAGTAATGAGTAAACAGAGAGAGAGAGAGAGCACAGACCTTCACCAGGACGACACCACGATCAACAGCTCTGCTGCACGTACACACACACACACACACACACAACTAAGATGGTGCACACATGAGGTGCTTATGTTAGCGTGTTATGCTAACACTCATGTTTAAAGAGGTTTATTGTGTCCCCTTGGACAAACTGCATTTCTTACATACCTGCTATATTTCTCTCTACAGGTGTGTCTGAGGCAGCTGTTGTGTTTTGTGAGTTTAGCTGCACCAAAAGTACCAGGAACTTTTTTATTTGGAGCCTCTTTTAAAGGGACTAAAAGGTTCCTCCAGCCCGTTATCGTCTGTGCGTCCAGCAAGATTTAAAGACCCCCCTCCCCATCCAGACAGTCACATGACCTGCTGCTCTGCAGGACTTGCAGAAAAGTTCAGTTCTGCCAGGCCCACCTCCAAATTAAGTTTTAACCCCTGGTGCAGGGACCAGGACTTTTTACTCCCTAAAAGTTCCTGTGTTTGAAGCTAGCTGAGCCCCTCCTAAAGGGGAAGTTCCTGCAGTGGAAACGCACCTTTTGTCATAAAATCCTGTTGCAGTTTAGTCATTGATATTTGTTGTCTGTGAGCCAGAACAGGTCCAGGAGTTAACAGCTCGTCGTCAGCTCGCGCTTCATCATGAAATCAGGTCAGTAGTTTATCTGTAATCCTGCGGACACACAGACAAACAGCACTGAGACACGACCTCGCTGCTGCAGGAGATCAGCAGCATGTAAACAGCTGAGAGAAGAACCTTTCACACAGAGCCACAAGACAACCTGTTGTCTATCAGTGAACCTGGTTAGAAGTCCTCTGACACACCGAGGCAGGACGTTTCATGGTTACAGCTCTGTGTCAGTGAACACGTGTAGAGGACGCGTTAAAGATCAGCTCTCTGTCTGTGAAGGTCGAAGAACAGACTCCTGTATTTAAATTAACCTCATACTAAAGGAACGTACCCAATGCACCTCTGTACTCTCACCTTTGTTACTTTACATTGTTAACTCTTTTGTCCTCTTCCGTCAGTCAAACAGAAGAAGATGGACTCGCTGATTCCTGACCTTCCCAGCGGCCCGCTGGACGTCTACAGGAAGAAAGCTTCATTTAACTGGAAGGAAATGCTCCTTCTCCTCGAGGGAGAGGAAATGCTCGCTTACAAGGTGACCGCTCAGGAGCACATGTGCACACAGCGAGGTGCTCTGATGTTCTGTGGTAGCCAGGTGCTTCTGTGAGCCTAGATACTGAAAGAACATGGACGTGCTTAAAGTACTCTTTAAACGTTCTGCTCTCCTCTCCTACAGAACCACGTGTTCCAGACTCTGGAGAAGGACCCTCTGTTCGCCCGGCGGCCCGGCGAGGACGTCTCTTTGGAGAAGATGAGAGAGCTCACCTTCCTCAGGTACCCACCCAGAGTGGACTTCCTGTGTCATCTGTTATCGGTCACATCCTCTATAAACTGTTCTTAACACGTCCACAGGGTGAAGAAGCTGTTCGCCTACGACTTCCTGACCGATGAAGAGGCCATGGCTGATCCCTGGAAGGTCGTGGTCCTCAATAACTGTCTGGGCATGTACGACTGGTCCTGTGGAGCCAAGTACTTCCTGAACAGAGGGGTGAGTGTGTTGGCATTAATGTTGTGTACATACAGAGGCCTGAGTATCAAACGGTTCATCTGTTTAGAGATCTGTGTGTCTCTTTACCGAGGCCTTTTATGACGAAGAACATTTCATCTTTGGACGGTTAAAGTTATTAACAGTTAGTTTCATGTCCATTTTTTTAATCTTTAATCTTTATTTATATCCTCTCAGGTCCTAACAAAAGCATGTGTGTGTTTCAGATGTTTGGAGCGACGGTGGCTAACACTGGATCAGGGAGACACAACAAATATGTTCAAAACACAAAGGTCATGGAGGTGAGACTTCAGCCCTGCGGCCTGTTAGACCTGCTGGTTGGTTCAGTATGTTGTACCAGGAAACACTGACTTCCTGTGGTCTGCAGCTATGTCAGTCTGCAGCTCTCAGTCTGCAGCTCTCTCAGTCTGCAGCTCTGTCAGTCTGTAGCTCTGTCAGTCTGCAGCTCTCAGTCTGTAGCTCTGTCAGTCTGCAGCTCTCAGTCTGCAGCTCTGTCAGTCTGTAGCTCTGTCAGTCTGCAGCTCTCAGTCTGTAGCTCTGTCAGTCTGCAGCTCTCAGTCTGCAGCTCTGTCAGTCTGCAGCTCTCAGTCTGTAGCTCTGTCAGTCTGCAGCTCTCAGTCTGCAGCTCTGTCAGTCTGCAGCTCTCAGTCTGCAGCTCTGTCAGTCTGCAGCTCTGTCGGTCTGCAGCTCTGTCGGTCTGCAGCTCTGTCAGTCTGCAGTTCTGTCAGTCTGCAGCTCTCTCAGTCTGCAGCTCTGTCAGTCTGCAGCTCTGTCAGTCTGCGGTGTACTTCATCACCTTCATGTGTCTGCAGATCTTTGGATGCTTTGCTCTGACTGAGCTGAGCCACGGCAGCAACACCAGAGCCATGAGGACCACAGCCACCTACGACCCCTCCACACAGGTCAGCACATGCACCACACACACACACACACACACACACACACACACACACACACACACACACACACACACACACACACACACACACACACACACACACACACACATACACACACACATACACACACAGTGAATAAAGTGCGAGCTGGTCTCGTCCTCAGGAGTTTGTGATCCACTCTCCGGACTTTGAGGCGGCTAAGTTCTGGGTGGGGAACCTGGGAAAGACTGCGACGCACGCTGTGGTGTTCGCTCAGCTCTACACACCTGACCAGGTGTGCCACGGCCTGCACTCCTTCATCGTCCCGGTAAGACCCTGACCTTTGACCTCATGTTACAGCTGCTTACATTATCAGGAGGTGTTATGTAAAGATAATGTACTGCGTGCAGACGTAAACATCGAGTCGATGGCTGTTGATTATCGCTCAGTCATGTGACTCCTGTTTGTAGATGTGTCTGTGCTGCAGCTCTTTGCTCTGCTGCTTCCTGTTCTGTCCTCTCTGTCCGCTGTGAACAGGTTAAATCTACAGACGTGTTTCTGCAGGATGACAGGATGGACTTAGTCCTCCAGAGTCTGTTAATATGCAGTAAACAACCAGAGAATGCTGTCATTGACCAATCAGAATCAAGCGTTCATCAAAGCTGTGTAATGAGTGATGTGATGTCACATGTCTGTGTGTGAAGAACAGCTGTTCTGACGCGAAGCATGAAACACGATCTGTGAGAAAACAAACAGAAGCTTTTATTTTGTTGACAACAGTCTAATCCAGCTTCCTTTGGTGCTGGCTTTTCAAAAAAAACTCCAGATACAGACTTCAGAGTCATCACACTGTCTCCTTGACGACACATCATGTTTAACATTGTACTCTGTGCTGTTCTGGTGTGTCATTGTTCTCCAGGTGAGAGACCCTCACACCCTGCTGGCTCTGCCCGGGGTTCTGGTCGGAGACATGGGCAAGAAGCTGGGTCAGAACGGGCTGGATAACGGGTACGAGGTCACTAGCTTATCAACACACGAGACAGACAGGAGCTGAGACAGGTGCACAGACAGCAGTGTGTCAGAGAGGAGCAGTGACAGGTCAACGATTCAGTCCTCCTCTGTTATTACATCAGATCTCCTGCAGCGCCTCCTCAGGAGTCAGGTGGACTCTGAGCTGCAGCTCTGCTCAGATTCAGTCCAGGTTAAACAGATGCACACTGTAGGTGTTGCAGTGCTTGTGTTCAGCCACCAGGGGGAGCTGGAGTCACAAAGAAACATCAGACTGACGGTGAAGCATGATAAATCACACAGGTTTAAGCTCCCCCTTCTCCTCACCTGGATGATCAACTTTATTGATCATTATTTAATATTTATATTTATCGTTTAATATTTGTCTAAATTATGAAATGGAACCAAAAGTTACAAACTTTTATTATGTATTTATTATTATTATTTATTGATGTATTTATTATTATCACAGGGGTTACTTCAGGTCACACAGAGGCCACCGTCCGTCTATCTCTATTTAGATAAGGTGTTTGCTTTCATTCAAGGCTTTGTTTAAACATGATCTGTGTGTGTGTGTGTGTGTGTGTGTGTGTGTGTGTGTGTGTGTGTGTGTGTGTGTGTGTGTGTGTGTGTGTGTGTGTGTGTGTGTGTGTGTGTCACCTCCGTCAGGTTTGCTCTCTTTCACAACGTGCGGATCCCTCGAGAGAATCTGCTGAATAGGACCGGAGACGTGACTCCTGACGGACGATACGCCACCCCGTTCAAAGTCAGTGAGACGCTGATCAGTGCAGAGGCCTGAGGTCGAGGTCAAAGCTGCATTAATCAATTTCATTGATATTTAAGATGATTATATGTGCTCTGTAGGGCTCACAGTAACGATGTCATTGCCTCAGTGATTTTGTTTGCTGTCAGAGGAGGAAAGAAAACAGGAAGTACTCACGTTTAACAAACTGGGAGCAGAGAAGACTTTTATTGTCTTAAACACTCAAACTGATTTGTTGATGAGTCACTTCCTGTCGTGTGATGTTGAACAGACAAAGTGCTGAACCTGCTGAGAGAGACTTTACTGTTCCTCTGAGAGCCCTTCAAAGTAAAAGCCTCCTTGCTTTGGTATTTCTGCCTGGTATGAAGTGTTTGGATGATGCAGGGACATCATCTGCAGAGTGATGCGATGCTGGTTGATGCTGCATCCCCCAAACTGTTCTGAGATAATTATGAGAATGTGAACTGGATGTTACTAGCATCCCCTTTAAGTGTGTGTGTGTCCCCTCTTCCTGCAGGACCCCAACAAGCGTTTCGGGGCCTCCCTGGGGGCGCTGTCGGGGGGCCGGGTGTCCATCACCAGGATGGCTCTGACCAACCTGAAGCTGGCTCTCACCGTGGCCGTCCGATACTCGGCCACCAGGAGGCAGTTTGGCCCCAAAGACTCGGAGGAGGTCCCCGTCCTGGAGTACCAGCTGCAGGTCAGAGAGCAGGTGCACACATTCACAGGTATCAAAACACCTGTCACTCTCCTGTTTAAACACCGTGTACGTGTGTGCTGCTGTTTCAGCAATGGCGCCTGATCCCGTACCTGGCGGCTGCGTACGCTCTCGAACATTTCAGCAAATCCATCTTCATGAACTTTGTGGAGTTTCAGATGGGACAGGTGATGAAGGACAGGAGCGACAGGCAGGTACGGAGACACCACCATGCACGTGTGTGGTTACCACTTCCTGTTATGTTTCCTCTTTGAGCAGGATCAACATATATATAGATTATTGTTATTATTTAGTTTCCTGACTGCAGGAGTCCTGACCTGAGAACACGCTGAGATCATGTGTTGTATTGTTAAAAGGGATCTGATGCACTTAACCAGAGTTAGCTTCAAGCTACGTCACACACATCAAACAACCCTGAATGAATATGCTAACGTTAGCAGCAGAGACATTTGTGTTGTGTTCTTACCTGCAGGCGGAGATGGGCAGAGAGATCCACGCTATCAGCTGCTCCGGTAAACCTCTGGGCTCGTGGACGGCTCAGAGGGGGATCCAGGAGTGCAGGGAGGCCTGCGGGGGGCACGGATACCTGGCCAGTCAGTCTCCCACACACACACATACAGACACACACACACACACGCACACACAGAGTCACCTGATGTCTCTCTCTCTCTCGCAGTGAACCGCCTGGGCGATCTGAGGAACGATAACGATCCAAACTGCACGTATGAAGGAGACAACAACGTGTTGCTGCAACAGACCAGCAACTACCTGCTCAGCTGTCTGCACGCTAAGCTACACGGTCAGTCACCTGAGGGGCTGGCACCGAAGCTCCATGTCACTACAGATTCATTAGTTATGATCAATTTATCAGTTGATAACTGATCGTGTCTGACTGTTGTCAGGGAGCTGGTAGAGCTGTAGTTAGCCCTCAATGCTGCGGCTGTAATTCAGACTGGACAGCTAGCATGTTAGCGGTTAGCTCACCAGCTAGCCCCGCAGGTATCCAGGCCTGTATGAGGATCAAACACCTTTACATCGTAGCATCTTTTAGTTAGCTCACAGTTAGCTCGGCTCCTTTAGCCTGACTTTAAAACATCAGGAGGTGAGTTCAGGTCAGGAAGGGTTTGGACTGGTTGGATCTGGTGTCAGGTGAGGACGAATGTTTACCTGCCGTGTGTTCTGCTTTCAGACGGAGTTCGGATCGAGTCTCCTCTTCACACTGTCGACTTCCTGAACGATTCCCACAAGATCCTCCAAAATAAATTCACAGCCACAACCGTGGACGAGTGTGTGAAGCCTGCAGGTACGCATGCTTTACTGTCTATCTTGTTATTCCAAACACACACCTGTCCTGTCTGTGTGAACCTGACTGTCGGCTCAGAGATTTCACCCTGTGAGTGCTGTCCTCGTCTGCCCCTCTCAGTGTGTGTGTCGGCGTATCAGTGGCTGGTGTGTTTCCTGCTGGAGGAGAGTCACAGGAGGCTGGAGCAGCAGAGAGCTGCAGGACTCGAGGACTTCGAGGCTCGAAACAACAGCCAGGTGAGCGTCGGGTCATGTGTCCAAACAGACGCTTCATTCTTCTTCTGCAGGTTTTAACTGTAAAGTACCTGTGTCCATCAGAAGAAATGAAGCTGGTGACCTCAGATATGATCCGAAGTGCTCTCTTAGAACTCTGATTAGAGACAGGAACGTGTGTGTGATCTGATCCTGAGCTCATCTGGTGTGTGTTACCCACGTCACAGTCAGACGGGTGTGTGTTGTTCTGGGAAATGTGTGTGTGTGTGTCACTGGATGAGACGGCTTGTTTTCGAGTGTTAACCTGACGTATTGTAGTTTAAAGGTCTCTGGAGAGTCAGGCCCACTGTGAGTCTGCACATGTGCAGAGTGACGTTACATGTTACTCAGAGTTACGTGTGTGTGTGCTCTGTAACGTCAGGTACGTCTGTTGACAAGACGCTGGAGCTGGAGAAGAGGGAGGGGTTAGCAAATGCTAAGTTATCAAAGCTAACTATGGTAACTGTTATTGATTAAGATGCTAATGCTAGCTAGCTAAAAACAGTCTTTAAACAAAATGACCAGCAGAGTGTCTTTAAGAACAACCAAACACTGAACAAGACATGTATCAGGTCGCCATGGTAGCGACCTGTCAATCAGAGGTAGCCCCGCCCTAACTCCTCCCCTCTTTCTGGTCTGTGTGACTCTCAATGGGAGCATCAGTGACTAAATGAACATCATGATGTGTGTGTGTGTGTGTAGGTGTATTACTGCCGCTCTCTGGCGATCGCCTACATAGAACAGAGCTGTCTGCAGAGGTTTCATGACCTGACCTTTGACCCTGACACTCCAGCTGCTCTCAGACCTGTCTTAAAGAAGCTGTGTGCTCTGTACGGACTGTGGAGCCTCAGCAGCCACATGGCAACGCTCTACCAGGGTCTGTACCTACGCACCTGCACCTGCTCTACATACTGTACATCTATATACAGACACATACACCTGGATTACCTTGTGCTGCTCTGTGTGACACAGTGTTGCTCTGTGCAGGTAGTTACCTGAGTGGAGGGAAACCTGCAGAGTTGATCCAGAACAGCATCCTCATCCTCTGCTCACAGGTACTCACACACCTGCCTGTCTGCCATGTGTTCGCTGTCACGAGCTTTTTACAGGTAAACCTGAATCATGAAACGATCACTGACCCTCTCTGCTCCCCGCAGCTGAAGGACGATGCTGTAGCGCTGGTGGATGTGTTGGCTCCTCCTGACTTCATTCTGAACTCGCCTGCAGGAAACGCTGATGGACAGGTGAGCACACAAACACCTGCAGCTGTGTTACACACAGTGTGTGTCTGCAGCTCGTTAGATTATTAGGTAATAACACACCTGTGTGAGTCTGACCCTGACATCAGGTGCTCAGGTAAAGCTTTATGAAACAGTGAGGCCTCCCAGCCGACCATCAGCTATGACATCATCCAGGTGTAGTGTGACACACTACAGCAGGCTAACAGTTTGTAATGATAAGAGCTCTGACCTCATGATATGTGCTGATGGTCGGCTGGGAGGCCTCCCAGGTCTTGGTCCAGGTCTTGGCCCAGTTCTCGGCCTAGGTCTTGGTCCAGTTCTTGATCCAGGTCCAGGTCTTGGCCCAGGTCTAGGCCCAGGTCTTGGTCCAATTATTGGTCCAGGTCTTGGTCCAGGTCCTGGTCCAAGTCTTGGTCCAAGTCTTGGCCCAGGTCTTGGTCCAAGTCTTGGTCCAAGTCTTGGTCCAGGTCTTGGCCCAGTTCTCGGCCTAGGTCTTGGTCCAGTTCTTGTTCCAGGTCCAGGTCTTGGTCCAGGTCTTGGCCCAGGTCTTGGCCCAGTTCTCGGCCTAGGTCTTGGTCCAGTTCTTGGTCCAGGTCCAAGTCTTGGTCCAAGTCTTGGTCCAGGTCTTGGTCCAGGTCTTGGCCCAGGTCTTGGCCCAGGTCTTGGCCCAGTTCTCGGCCTAGGTCTTGGCCCAGTTCTCGGCCTAGGTCTTGGTCCAGTTCTTGGTCCAGGTCCAAGTCTTGGCCCAAGTCTTGGTCCAGGTCTTGGTCCAGGTCTTGGCCCAGGTCTTGGCCCAGGTCTTGTCCAGGTCTTGGCCCAGGTCTTGGCCTGGATCCTGGACCTCCAGCTGCCTCTCCTCACGTCGCAGTAGAAGAATCAGGAATCGGTTGCAGTGTTTAGCAGGATGGTTTGTCGGTTGGGACCGAGTGTATTGTAAATGTGTCTCTGGCTCCTCCTCCTCTCAGCTCTACAGGAACCTGTGGTCCACAGTGATGCAGGGCGGCCAGGTGCTGGAGAGGCCGTCGTGGTGGAAAGAGTTCTGCTCAGACAAACCTGTGGTCGGGTCTCTGCGTCCCAAACTGTGAAACCCAGAAACTCTTGGCTCCAGCACAGAACATCGTCAGGTCCAGATCCAGCATGTGTCTCACAAACTGAGCACGTGAGACACAAACGATGACTCTTGTTGGTGTCCAAACACTCATACAGAGCTTTAAGGGTTAATATGTAGGGAAATGTTAATGTGCTGTTTGGACACAGTTCTGAACAATACAAGAACCTCGAATCTTTAGCAGAAGTCCAGATGAGCTGAAGGAACCATGAAGCCGGGTCCAGTGTGAGGAGCAGGTTTCTCTGCAGATCCTCCAGCTGTTGTTTCTCCGTCCGTAAAGACCGACCTGTTCTGAACCAAACAAAAACACAACCCTCACTATGATGTCGTTGTCTGTTGCTAACGGTAACATCCAGAGAGCGGCCATGACACACCTTAGCACAAATAATGGCACAGACATGACACAACATTAGCTCATTTCACTTAGCGGCTCATAAAGGTCCTTTTTCAGCTGACGAGCTAGCTAGCTGCTCGAGCAACACGACCGCCTGAAAACTCATTTTATCACTTCAGAAGTGCTCTTTGTACACGGCTGCTAACAAACACGACATGCTAAGAGGCATCCCATTCATCCAATTACAACACTTGGTGTGTCACACACACACACACACACACACACACACACACACATAAACACATAAACAAATGAATCCAGAAAGACAAATGTAAAGTTCAAAACACGTTAAGAAAATGACCTCACACTAACCTACTTCACACACACTCAAAGTACAGGCCTTATGCTCCCTGACCGATCCCTATAAGAGCACACACACGTTTACATCAGGCACACACGACTCCACCAAAGTTTCCACAGGTCTCGGGTCAGGAGGCAGGTTGTCACAGAGAGCAGCACCGTGGTTACTGAACGCACCTTCACCTGCTTTGGTTCATGCAGGAGGCTCAGCCCTGATGACCTGAGGGATCTGGTTGGTGCCATAGTTTAAAGCTTTGTAAACAAGAAGTAGAACTTTAAAGCCAGTGAAGGTGCGTCAGTACAGGTGTTGTGTGTCCCGTCCCACAGAACGAGTCAAACTGTAAAAACACAAACAGTCTAAAGCAGACGATTGATATGCTCTCTCTCTCTGTGATCATCTCCCTCCTCACCTCCTCCGTCACTAATATTCTTCTGTTGAGTCATTGAACAGTGTCAATGACACAGGAAGTGATGGACCTACACAGTCTGAGTTCAGCTCACTTCACGGACTTACCTGAAACATGATCGATGATGAACCTGCTCTGTTCATATATACTGACCCTGTTAGCGTCCACATCGTGTGAGTGTCAGTTAAAGGTCAGTAAGGTTTACATTTTTATCTCTCATTGTTTCTACTATAAAACACTAAACACACACACACACACACACACACACACACACACACACACACACACACTCGCACAGATCTTACTGACCTTTAATGAACGTGTCTGAACGTGTAACCTGAACGCACACCTGCGTGTGATGCTTGTGTGTCTGTACTTCACAGCTGGAATGCATCATGGGATGTAATATTGTAATAAGTGTAAATGCTGATGTACTGTAGATGATGTAAAGCACCACATGAGCCTTTAAAGAAAACACACAGTGTCTTTATACAAACGTACAAATTAAATACATTTACTAATAAACTCCTGTGAGTCCTCTGTGTTTGCAGGTGTGAGCTTCGTAGCTTCACCTAACGATGGGCAGGTAGCAGAGCGTTCACAGTGACGCTGAGCGCTGGAGGTCATTTACAAACGTGGCCTGCAGCGCGGCTTACTCCTCTTTTTCCACCTGAATCGACTCCGACAGATTCAGATGTCGGTTTGCCGCTGAGGCAGGAGTAACCGTGGAGACGTCCCCATAATATGAGCCAACATAAAGCATGATTACTCTCCTCCAAAGTCCTCGGTTTGTGTCTGTCAGGCTGATTTAGAGACGCTGAACCGTCCACTTTCACATCAGCACAAACACCAGAACAGAAAATGATTCATGACGCTGCAGTTTGGAGGAGAGACGGGAGGGAAACTCCAGCCCGTGTAAAATATGAGGCAGCTCTGAGAAGGAGGAGAATTAAAACATATTTTTCAGTGAGTGCAGAATGAGTCAGCGAGGATCCAGGTCCGTCTGCCAGCTCTGTGATAATCATGAAGCATCACACAGGATGAGGAGCATCTCGCTGCGAGCTGTGAAACCGTCAGTGATTTGTTGAAGCGGTCACAGCCAGCGAAGTGATTCATCGCAGATTATTTAATGTCTGTCAGGAAACGTCTAAACACACATTATTCTCTCCCTGCACACACGCACACACACTCACACACACACGCTCTGTCTGGTCTGTGTGAACGTTAGAGAGGATCCGTTTATTTCTGTCGGTTTAAAGAGCGTCCGAGCACACGAGCAACTTTTAAACTGTTTATTTAAACTCTTTTTAGGCGGGCGACAGAAACCCCTCGTGTCTCTTTGTTGCATGTTTGTGTCGTTACTGCATCCAGAGATCAGACGGACAGTGATCACCTTTAAAGCTCTGGGTCTCGGTCCAGTCTGGTGGTTCTGACGCTCAGGCTTCCTGTGCTGGAGCGGGAAGTCCCTCCTCTGTGTCCCAGTCAGGGGGCTGCAGCCTTCCAAGGCCGATTGCGTCACAGCTGGCTGTCCCACTTCAAAAGCTCCTTCAGATGCGGCCAACGAATGTGTCCTCCGTTCCCTAACCCTATCCCAAGATGCATTGGGCGCCAATTCAAACAAGATGGCGGACTTTGACGAGGCCAAGGAGGACACTTAGAATCGAATAGCTCGTGTTACACATGTTTAAGAAAACCAAAGGGCCATTGAAACAAATTCTTTAAAATAAGAAGTTAACTTACTTAATGTTAGTTATGCTAGCTACCTGTTGCTAGGCGACAGGAGCAGCGTTTGGGGATGCAAGGGTAGACCAGACGGTCAACGCCGGCTACGAATGCAGCATCCCCTCGTGTTTGTTCTGACAGCATCACATGATTTATTCTGTTAAAGCTTGAAAACGTTTCAACTCTGTGGAAACAGGAAATGAATTCTTTGTGTGTGAAGACAAACTGATTCATTATTTCAGCTACCAGAGATTCTTCTTCTGCACGCTCAGCTCTTCCTAAAGCTGCTCTCACATGAAGGAGTGCCGTGCAGCCCTGTGCAGCCTCTCATCTCACAGGCCGGCACTCATTCATTTCATGGTACGTTACATTTATAGTCCCTCCGTCTGCATACTGTATACGGCCTGTTTGAAGCGACCGCAGGACGACTCAGCACGGTGTCAGTTTCCCCTCACTGAGGTTCTCTCAATGGTTCAAACTGTGTTTTTAGACCCAAATATAAAGTGCTCTGTAATTAAAGGACGCTCGGTCATGGAAACACGAACGCTCTTTGGTGCAGGAAAACATTTTTAGACATATGCATCATTTAATCATCCGGAGCAGGGTCGGCGAAACGTCCCTCTCCACAGCTGCCCGCCTCAGCTCCTCGGATGTTCTGGGTCGGATGGGACGCAGTTTCCTCATCATGTACCCAGAATACCTCCACAGAGAGGCATCCAGGAGGAGCCCTGATCTGATCTTCCAGTGCCCGTGCGACTGACTGTCCCTAAAGATTTAAGATCCCTACACACTCTCTTGTATCAGTTGTTTTGGTCCACCGTCCTCTGGCCTCAGCTCCAGATCTTTCTGGAGGTTTCCAACACGTCCCATGTTAGAAAGATCAGATACTTTGGACTCTTTCATTTGGGACATCAACGTGCTCCTAACAGGTGAGGTGCTGACACTTACTCCAGCCACTTCAAACGTACGACAAACTGTCCGAGTACAATCACAGGTCGTCTGCAAAAAGAACCACAGAACCTGCAGGACACAATCACCGACCTTCATCCAAACAACGAGCGCACAAGGAGATTGACCAGTTACCTGAATGGAATCCACATTGCTCCTCTCTGTCGTCTCCTCTCTCTGCCTCCTCTCTGCCTCCTCGCTGCCTCCTCTCTGTCGTCTCCTCTCTGCCTCCTCTCTGCCTCCTCTCTGTCGTCTCCTCTCTGCCTCCTCTCTGCAGCTCTTTACTCCTGCCTTGATTGGTAAGTCGGCACAGGTGAGCTCAATCACCTGCTGCAGTGAGGGAAGCACACAGGAGAGAGACACACAGCAGTACAACAGTGAGCAGACTGTTGGCTGGAGGTCAGAGGTCTCCAGCGCTGCCCCTGCAGAGCGACCTTCCTGCAGGTTTTTTCTCCGCACTCTAACACACCTGATCTGAATGATCAGCTCGTTACCAACCAGCTGAAGGGAGGGATTGATAACGAGCAGATCGTTCAAATGAGAGCGCTGCTCTGCCCACATGTTGCTGCTGTCTCCACGCTCAGGCAACAGAAGTGTGTGTGAATGTAGGTCAGTGTTCCTCCACCACGATACATCACACTGTGAGCTCGAGCAGCTGCAGGCTCTCTGCAGACACGGACACACAGCTCTGCACACATACCTCAGTGTGTTTGTATCTGAAGCTTTTCTTCTCCCCTGTGAGTGAACGCTTTTCACGTTACCTTAAAAAGAAAAGGTCCGACAGCGTCCGAGTAAGACGGAGACAAAGGCAGCCTCGAGCCGTCACTGCTGGTGACACATCAGTGAGTGTTACTCAACAGTGTGAAGGAGAGTTTGTCCTCCCCGTCAGGCTCAAATATCACATGAATGTTTGCTCACTATAAGGAGGGAAGCATCACAGTGATCACACTGAACCAGAACCTTCAGCTGATAATCAACACAAACTGATGTTTGATGAACCAGCTCAGTCGCTGAAGGAGCCTCGTGAACTACAGAACAGGAAGCAGCCACTGAAACAGACACCTCTATACACAGTGGTGACTGCGGCTGCTTCCAGACTGGACCTGTTATAATTTATACACTATTTTTCTATTCTTAGTCTAAACCTAAATAGACGACTGAACCCTGTGAGTGATTTGGGTGTAAACGTTATCGCCACACGTCGTTCTGCGGTCTGACTCTGATTCATCCTTTCATGTCAGCACACACACCGAAGAGGGGCACCAACATCACAAGCACGTACAGTTGTGCTCTGGTAAACTGCAGTTAATCT
Source organism: Semicossyphus pulcher (assembly GCF_022749685.1). Classification (NCBI taxonomy): domain Eukaryota; kingdom Metazoa; phylum Chordata; class Actinopteri; order Labriformes; family Labridae; genus Semicossyphus; species Semicossyphus pulcher. The sequence continues at coordinate 1,450,483 of NW_027211695.1, forward strand.
GCTGAAACACTGCTTGTTGGTTCTCTGGTGTAAATGTTCAAAGTGTGCGACCCCGCTGAAGGCTGCAACATACCCTGCAGCCTGTAGGGAGCGCTACATGGTGAACTCTGAGGACAGCAGGTCGAGGTAAACAGTTAAAACAACACATCGTGCTTCGGGTAAGAGTAAGTATGTTATGCTTACTAGATTAAGTACTTGGGTTACGTACGTAACGTAAAATCAGTCAGCTTAAAGTTGAGCTCAAACGGCATTTCGAGAGTATCTAGCTTCCGTATCGTGACGTGTTTCCGAGTGAAACAGGACGTGCAGGCGGGACATATCATTAGAGGGATTTGATCGTTGAGAAGTGGGCGTAGACAGACGTTCTCCACAGCGCAGCAGCTAGCTAACTGACCGAGCGTTCTTGGTGCTCTGCGGCTAAATGTTGCAGATTGATTGGTTGAAATTGTTTGGTGCTAACTTACGTAAGCACGCGTGAAATTGAGTTTTACCGGAAGAAAAAATGATTTTGATATAAGAATATGAAGAAATTGATTTTCTGTATTTTTGTTGGCCTGTATTGTCAAATAGATGCACAATATTACCGGGGATGTGATCTAAAAGGATTAAAATGAGAATTTTCATTTCACCTCGACTTTAATTGTCACACAGGACTCGCTCTCCGGTCTCCTGGGCGATGTGTCTGTTTGATCCATCCGTCGCCGTCTGCCTGCCCAAATCGTGGATACACTCTGAACACAAACATCCCGGTCAGTTCTCCTGTACGTGAGCACAGAGCAGTTTTTCCTGTTGGATCAAACTTTAAACGTGTGAGCCACCACATGAAACACAAAGCTCTGCTCCGGCCCTGTGGAAGACTAAACACTGTAAAACTGTAAAATAAACCGAGGACCCGTAAAGAGCCGGGAGGAGAGACCGTGTCGGTGCGTCTGCGGCGACTTCTCACTGAACCAGAAGCAGCTTCCTCTGTGTTGTTCCACATTCCTGCGGGGAGACTTGTTTCCACTCAGGAATGTTTATGAGGGCCGCGAGGAGAGCCGGCCTTGTTTCCACACAGTCAGGTATTATTCTACTGAGCTGAACACCTCCTAACTGTTTCCTGAGAAATGTCCCATGAGTCACTGCCTGTGACCTAGATTCAAAGGTGAGGGACTGTGGCAGGACGATAAATAAGTTCTATTCCACACGTCAGACACCACAGATGTAACAACACACAGTTAAACGTCTGTGAAAACTTTATTTGCTGTTAAAGGCTCCGTCCGAAGGCCGCCGTGGAGCCAGAGTACACGTAAACATGATGAAGAGTCACATCTCGAGCTCGTCGGCTCAACAGAAACATCAGCACACACACGGTTCACGACTGGATGAGGAGAAACATGTTACAGCATGAGAGACTCGTGCCAACCACAAACCAGAGACAGCATGAGGACGGCGAACATGTGCTTCACACAGAACGATCACACAAAGGAGGCACCAGTGGGGAGAACATTCGCCTGAAAGTCAAACAGATGAAGCAGAACGCAGTGACTGAGGACGACAGCTCGACCCCTGCAGAGCTCACAGAGAGAGCAGGAGATCTCTGCTGAATGAAGCCTCCACTCATGAGCCAATACAGCACGACACATAGATAATAACATACACAAATATCACCTTTCATTTCATTTGGACTCACAACATTTTTATTCCTGCATGTTGGACGAAAGCTGCGATATTCTCCCTCCAGATACAGAACAGGCAAAACAAGAGCACGGCGCTCGGCGGCTGTGGGCAGGAAGGTCTGTCCATCACGTCTGCAACAACACCAACCTTTAACCCTTTTAATACTGATGTAGTCCACTCTGTAACGTGGACTTGCATGGATGTGTAGAAGAGTCGAGGTGGTGGGGGCACTAATGTGTCCTGCAGTGGGAGCACAGACACTCATACACGCTGGTACCTCTTCATTAAGCTGACTGTCTAAGCGACCCAAAGGGACGGCCTTCACGCGTGCTCCCAGCAGTCTTTATTTGAACCCGAACAGAGAGGATAAAGGCAAAGGTGATGAAGGTGATGAAGGTGATGAAGGTGATGAAGGTGATTAATGCAGGCCTGATCTCATTAACGATTCTATCATTTATCTATTTTGTTTACTATTTAGCATTCGAGTTGGCAACCTGCCAATCAAACGCCACGTCATGTGACTCTCATCATCCATCCATACATTCAGCATTACTCCAGTCCTCCTCTCTTGATTGGTCCTGGTCGTCTCCAAGGTGTTCTGAAGCCAGCTGGGACATTTAATCCCTCAGGTGTGTTCGTGGTCTGCCCTGTCAGCTGGACATGACCTGAACAAGGAGGGCACCCAAAGACAAGAAAGGCACCCAAAGACAGCGACTCTACTGACGACCTTCAGCTCTCGTCTGACCTTCCGCTTCTTTGAGCTTAACGTGGGGCCCTGACAACCTTCAATCATCATGGAGAGCTCGTTACTCCAGATGAGGGATTACCTGAGGACTGGAAACTTGGCAGACAGGCTACCTGTCCTTTACGGAGTAGACCATCGGGCCCTCCAGGAACCAGGCCTGAAAGAGGACCTACAGGGCCCTCAGCATGAAGGTAGCACCTGGGGCAGGACATAAGAGTGGAGTCAAATCCTGCTACCTTTCCTGAATCTCCTGCAAATGAAGGTCAGGTGAGCTGCCAAAGTGTTGTCAGGTAATGGTAGGGGTCTTGGAGGGCAGACCACCTGTCCTGGCTATGGGAGAGTAGACCAGCTCTTTACAGGTGTATGGATACCGCAGGAGCTGTGAGGACCTCACGCCGCCTGTTAAAGATGATTTTTGGGGGAATTGAAAAGCTAAAGAGCGACTGTTTCGATTGAATTATCTGCGTACCATCATCACCTTTTATTTATTATTTAATTGCAAATATATCAACTTCACTGCACACCTTTCCACTCAGCTTCTATCTTGTGTTACGCAGCAATAAAAGAGCCTCATAACAAAATCATATTATGAAGGTAAACATGTCTACAGGTAGGAAATATACAAAGTCAAACAATCATGAACTAAAAAACATTAAAGGGGTTCAGGTGTAGGCGAGTCTGTTGGTGCAGGTGGGCACTTGTTCCTGCTGACACCTGGTCAGGGACACAGCTGTCAATCGACTGAAAACCACGTCGTCCATGAGTCCTTTTACTTATTTACAAGTGACAGCCAGTTGTGAGGTGTCAGAAGGTGTGTGGGCTTCACAAACCCCCGATGTGTTCTTCCACAGAAGGTAGGGCCTCAGATGTTCCTCACTCTGCAGGAGAGCGTCGGACGTCTACTGCATGATGATGTCAGGCTCGATGTTAAAGAGGAGGTCGTCGTTGTCCCTCCTGACCTCCAGCAGCAGGGCCGACTCCTCCTGCAGCGCCCCCTGCAGGTCGGCTGTGGTCATCATGGGCCTGCCGTTCAGTTTCACAATAATGTCGCCATCTTTGATTCCACCTCTGGAGACAAACAGAGTGACGAACATTCAGGACAAGGATTCATTTCATTCAGAAGCGAGCTTTTGTTGTAGGAGTGAATGAATGAATGAATGAATGAAGCGTACTTATGTGCAGGCGAGTGAGGAACAACCTCATGGACATAAATCCCACTGGTGACGTTAGGGAAGTCCGGGTTCTGCTGTTTAAGCTCTTCAATCAACCTGAGGAACACAAACAGCCGCAGTTAGAAGAGAGCAAGACACGCTTGTAGAGCAAGTGAAAGAAGGTGTTGATGACAGAGGGATTCAGGGTTGGAGGCAGCGAACAAAGTTTAGTTTAGTTTTAGCCGCGAGAGCCGGAGTTATAAACAGGGTATTTCTATGCAGTAGAATGTGAAAAGAAGAGGACCCAGCATAGATCCCTGAGGGACGCCTTTGATATGTTTTAAGCTGTATGCAGTGGCATACATCATGCTTTGGAAAATACTGAAAATGTCTCAAACATTATAAAGGTAAGGTAAGGTAAACATTTTAAACAACATCAGATGAATCCCTCTCTTCTTCGTATCAGAATAACGAAGGATCATCGGTTCAGACTCACGCTGGCGTGATGGTCAGCATCCTGATTCCAACGAAGCGCTTCTTTATTGACCTCACATCTGAAACAGAGTGTCAGAGTGAGGTTCTGTGCAGTCAGCCGGGCGCTCAGATGCACTTTGACCTGACAGTCAGACTCACCTTTGTTGGGTTTGTCAAGCGACTCGTTGAGGAAGCGAGTGATCCTGTCGGAGGGGATGGCAAAAGAGATTCCTGCTGCAACCTTCAGGGTGTTGATGCCGATCACTTCTCCGTCCTAAATGAAATCAATATTCACATTTAAGTCAAATGTAAGTTAAACAACAGAACCAAGCAGAGAAGGTGATTGACAGGTGTCATTAAAGCTCCAGGAAGGAAACAGAAATCTTACCAGGTTGACCAGAGGTCCTCCTGAGTTTCCGTACTGTGAGGGAACATGTGGTTACAATCAGTCATTGTTACAACCCAACAAATCAAAACTTTTACTCTGACCACATGGCGCTCAAGTGCTCACGTTGATGATCGCGTCGGTCTGGACGTAGTCCATGTCCGAGTCCCTGAGGCCCAGCTCCTTCCCGTCCCTCTGAGCCGTACTGACGATGCCGGTGGTGACGGTGTTCTGGAGGGCGAAGGGACTGCCGATCGCAACCACGAACTCCCCGGGCCTCAAGTCTGCACTGTGACCCAGGAACAATATCTGCAGCTTGCTCTGGGAGGAGGGAAGGACAACAGAAAGGGTAATGCTGTAACGCTGTGACATTCACACCTACAGACAATACAGAGAGTCAAGAGTGTAACGTTCTGACGGTCAGTGTGAGGAGCCGTGCAGCGAGTTACAGTCAGGCTGAGCTCTGCCGGAGTGTTTACAGGAAGTGTGTGTTAAAAATAAAACCAAGACTTCACAAGGAGCTGTTGTATCAATGAGCTCAGCCTGTGACACACTAAAGCTTTTAAAGCAGAGCACCGGGAGAGATCAAACCTCGCCCAACCGACCAACAACAAGTCCAACATGTCTGGAATGTGAAAACCCCCAAATCTCAGCGGGGTAATAATCACATCAACAACTCTAACACACACACGTCTTTGCAAAGCTTTTCCAAATATACAGAAAGTAAAGTTGCAGAAAGACACGAGAGAAAGGAAAGGTTTTAAGAAGAAAGGAGGGCAGAGGAGGAGAAAGGGAGGACCAGCGCGGGGCTGAGTGGAAACACATGGGCAGCAGACAGATGGTGTGACAGCGAGAGAAGGAATGAGCCCAAACTGCTGTGTTTCGGGTTTCTTTAAGGTGGAGTCTCCTGGTTCCTCCCTGCCCTGGGCCGGGTCCAGCTCTTCCCGCTCCGATGAAGAGACGTCAGCCTTCGGGCACGCTGGGGCCCGAGGCTCAGCTGATATTGGTTTTAGATATGACTGCACAGGATGACCCACCCACTGGTGTCTCTACAAACACGTGGCGTGTGGCCAAGTGTTGTTCAAACCCACAGCAGAGGATCCAGTTTCCAGTGAAGCCCCTGAGTTTCCAACGTCACCAGATCAGCCTCTCTGATGTTTCCATGCCGACATGCAAACGTTTACTTTGGTTCTAAGTTAACTGGAACAAGATGATGGACAGTATATTCAATAAATAAAGCTACACTAGGATATGTTTGCCGATAGATGACGGATGTCTTCTTCAGTCTCTGTGTGCTTCTCTGTTCTACTCAGTGATGCTGTGGAGACGTGACGGCAGGTGATGCTTTGGTTGTTATTTTTTCTTCATCAGGTCTTCAAACTTTGAACGCACTATGCTCTGTTCTCTGCCCGCTCATGGATGTAGTTTGCTACCTTGTCAGAGGTGTAGAAGAAGAAACCAGACTGATCTCCTGTTTGGGGTTTTCTCTGTGACATCTTTATCACCCCGGCTCATACCCTGTTGTCTTACTCCACCCTCGTGGTCACGGGATGAAACTATGAATGACGATCTTCACGAGCATTCATGAGTCAAACACTCGTCATCACACTGAACATTCTTGTCTTCAGTCCAGAAACTGGCTAAAGTTTTCTTCAACAGGAGATTTGGACCAAACATTCTCACTAAATGTTTCCCAGAAACTTTTTGAACCAAACCGCCTTCATTCATCGCCCCGGATCTTCGCTAACGTTGTTTATAAGGTCTAAACCCGAGGAGCTCGGGATGCAGGGACGCCCTGAGCACGGACACATCAGTCCTTTTGATGTGGAGCTACAAAAAAATATCTTCAACACGTGTTTATTGTAAGCAGACAGCTTGTGTTACATACAGATGGGCTCTGGTGAATCTAACGTAGGTCTAAATGGTGACTGAAGCTTGGCGAGGGTCGACCCCCAAATCCCTCTCAGTCCTGTCACCCTTTAAATCGGTTCCCGTAGGAAGGCTGGGTCACACTTCCAAGGATGTAGAGGTAGAGAGGTGACACCAGTGCACTCAAGGACCGGTTGTTTGGCTCCATGAAGGACTCAACATGAGACAGCCGAGTGTTTGTCTGATCTGTGTCTGGACATCGCTGCAAACGAGGAGGAGCTCAGTCTGTGGCTGCAAAAAGGTTTGAATGCACGAAAGTCATACATGTAGTGACGGTGGGTGGGGCTCTGAGGCCTGGGGCGTGGCTACACACGTACATCACTCTGGCCCTGCACGCCGGGTGGTTGAAGGGGAATGGTTGGTACAGGTGCTGCCTCACATGTACGTGCAGAGATGTGAGGTTCTCTGCACAACATCAAAGGACCATCATAGACTCCGAGGTCTGAGTACTTGATCGTAGTTTGGACGACCAGGTCTGAAGCTCCACATGGACCACAGGCGCTGGACATTTGGCTCTCTTGGACCGACATTAACCCCATCATGTCCAGATCTTCCTGAGACTTCACGTGTTGGCACGTCCCTGCAGAACTTGTGCCCAGCGTGGCCAGTCTGACTTTGTTGTTTGAGGACATTTGCGAGCTTGTTTTGAACGGCCCCATGTGGCAGACACAGCTGCAGCTCACACGTCTTAAACGTCTGCATGACTTAACCCCGGGTGTCCATGGCTACGGGTCGTTGGGAGACTTGGTTTTTCGGAAGCCTTTTACGAGTGGTTGGATGCAGGGCAGGTGATTACCTGCTGCTTCGCCCAGCTTAATGATGAACAGCTGCTGCTTTATATTTGTCTCATTGAGAGCAGAAGTTCAAACCAGACTGTTTCAGAGGACGGCGGATCAGATTTATATCGCTCTGACAAAGAGGTTAGAGCCCATCCTTCAAGAGGCCCTCAGCTCAGACACTTTCCATCTTTCACTCCAGCAGATGATCCCGCCATGGTTCAGCACAGGTCGGTATCTAAGGCACCACTCAGTGTCTGAACAGATGTCCCAGGTCATGACTGCACATCTGGCGTTTCTATAAAATCTGATCTTTTCACGACCTACTGAAAAGTGTTTCTGAAGCCTTAAACGAACCATATATGGACTTCAGGATGCAAATCTTGGCCCGTGTAGTTCAGAGGCTAAAGGAGGAATTAGCTTTCCAAAATATGATGAATAAAAAACCCGCCTGGTTAATAAACTGTGGCCTGTATCAGCCCAGTGAATCAGCAAACTGCTGCGACTTCAGCCGGTCGATGAAATCCCCTCACTAATCCCTGAGACGCTCTTGGCTGTGGACGAGCTGGAAGTGTTCAGTGTCGCCCCGGGGGAGGTTTGGATTCTGACTGTGGTCCATTACTCCACCCTGTTAACACCTCTGTGAACCTGGACACGTGACGCACACTGTAAACACGCACGTTCAGGCTGCTGACCGCAGAGAAGAGGAAAGCCTGCAGACGGTCATTACCCTGCAGGAGTCTGACTGGAACAATGGGAGCTAATGGAGGTTTGTTAATGCAGCCCTGTGGAGTCGCCTCTGTAAACAAACCGGGTCTGTTTACATCCAACGTTTCCCACCAACGTCTCACGTGTACCGAGGTCTCAGACAGCAGCTGAATCTAAAGAAACTGGACTGCTCTGAAAACGAGTCCAACTATAACGATCGAATGTTTCCATCACGCTCACGTCGACGTAAATGTAAATGAGGCCTCCAAGGTGTCTTAAAGAAACACACCAGCCAAAATAAGATATAATATAATGTGTGTTCTTCATCGTCAGTGCTGACCATGTCTCTGACTGCCGTGTACATTATGCTCTCTCCATGCAGCCTCTTCCCGCGAGCTGAACTCCAGATGTTCATCTCATGCACATCTGCTTCCAGGAGTTCAGCTGCGTGCCACAAAACTGTTAGACGATCTGGTTCCTCGGTTCTGTTTACATTCATGACGTCTTTTAAAGGAGGAATTTAAACTGATTTGACCCTCTGACTGAGCAGACGTCCACTCTGCTCCTCAGGTGAAGCTTTCACGCTGACCAGGTGTTAGCAGCCTCCGAGCTCTCGGAGTAGGCTGAGCGGAAATGATGCATTAAAGAGATTAAAGTGTCGTGTGGATGAGTCCCGTAAAATTTAGGTAGTGTTAGACCTTAGAGGCCGGCCCTCTCCATGACGACACCTGTTCTCATGTCTACAGCTGTGGACTCACCTGTGGATTGACTTTGATGGTAGCGATGTCAGACTTCTTGTCGATGTCTTTGATGCTGGCTTCGTACACGTCACCGTTATGCATCTGGACCTTCAGAGAGGAGGCAAACATCGGAGAAGGTTTCCAGCAGGTGTTCTGACTCTGATGAGAAGCTGAGAGTCTTTAAAGTGAACACAGGTGCTGCACAAAAGAGTCGCTGCGTACCTTGAGCTGCTGCTGGCCGGACACAGGTGTGGTGCTGGAGACGACGTGGGCGTTAGTCACAATCAGGCCGTTCTCTGACATCACAAACCCTGACCCACTGGACAGAGGGATGTTCCTCCCGAACAGAGGATGTCTGTGAATGAAAACATCAGAATGAAGTGTTCAGTTTCATCATCTCGTGTTGAAGGCGGTTCAGGTGCAGCGGCATGAGGAGGAAACATGTCTGCAGCTCTGCAAGCCAACGTGCGAGTGTTCGGAGACAGAACAGAGGCACGGAGGGGGATGGTGCAAACGAGAGCCGAAGCAGAGAGCTCACCACATGTTTAAAATCATATCTGTTTGCTGTTAAAGCCAAATGTTAGCAGGTCTCATTCATAAACACACACACACACACACACGTACACACACACACACACACACACACCTCAGTACCTGAGGAAGAGCTCGATGTGCACCACAGCAGGAGCGATCTTCTCCACCACGTCAGCGATGAAGTTGAACTTGTAGCGAGGGCTGACAGCTTGTGACGTACCTGTCAGGATAAATGTGATCAATGATCCATCAGTGATTTCAGAGAGAGTTAATCAGGCACGGATGACTTTACATGTGTTATGGATCTACAGGAGAAATCACTGGACGTTACCATATGGCTCTGATAAGGACCAAGAGGAGGACAACATGTGTGAAGTTTTGTTCCCGCCTGCTCAGACTGTCGGGGTTATAAGAAAGATACAGCTAGGTATCATCTGCATAAGACGGTATGAGATGTTGTGCAGGGCCGCGATGGAGACATCAGCATGACGGCTGCAGCTGAGTCAGCGAATCTTCTCAGTTGGATGTGTTAGACTCACGTTCATCAGCGCACCTGCTGTCCGTCTGACATGAAAACTACTTCTGTTTAAATAAACGTCACTATTATTTAAACAGCATCCTTTAACAGGTGATCCACTTTCACCTGTCAGCTTTAGCAAACAGCACAGGACCGAGGACGGAGCCTTGGGGCACCCCAACAAAACACAGAAGACATAAAGTGACTGACACCAAACGGAGCCTTCAAACTGATCAGTGCTTCTGAAACACTGAGCACCTGCAGGAAGGTCCAAAGGTCATGGCAGCTGCAGGAGCCACAGCATGTTCATTTATCCTGTACGAGCCGCAAAGCAACACCTGGTGGAGCCTAAAGCCAGGCTCCAGGTAATCAGTCGAGGTTTCACCAGCTTTGGATTTACTGAATGGAACTTTATTTTGTGTGAAGACAAAAATAAGAACTGCTGGTGGAACAAACCCGACTGATAACAGGTGCTTTACTGTGAAAGGTCTCTGAGGAGAACAGAGCTGCTGATGTTCCACTTGGTCTCTCATGAGAGCAGCAGCACGTTCCTGCAGTGAGCGCGCTCAGGACCTCATATTCACTCTTTAAGCACACTTGGCAGCACTGATGGAAACTTGTGAATCCTCCCGGGTGCGTTTGTTACCTCCTGCGCTGTTTAACCACTAATAAGAAGCTGCGTGTCGCCTCCTCGCTGTTCGCCGAGCTCAGTCAGCCTGAGAGGAAAATGTGGTCTGTTGTTTCAGACTGAAAACAGATTCTGTCCGAGCGAGGCCACTGGGTTTAAAGTCTCTGTGAAGTCATTCAGCCTTTAAATATCACTAACACAGCACTACAATAATAATGAAGTAATGAGTCATGAGAGTGATCGGAGACGTGTTCCTGTTTTCATTTACAGGGACGGTTTGTTTTTAAAGTGAGGCCGCGTGAGGATCAGATCCACAGGTTGTTGAGAAGGTGATCAAGTGATCAGTTCGTCTTTCTCTGATCAAACCTCCAGTTTGTGAGCAGGACTGTGAAACTGATGCTCCTGATCCCGGCAGAGGAGGAGTCAGGCTTCAGGAGCTTCATGTGAACACGTTAACAGTGATGTCATTATGAAGGCCTGTGGAGAAAGGAGGCATCGGGGTCGGGTGGAGGGTAACGATTTTGTCTCCTAAACTAATCCTACAAACTGAGTAACAAAGTAAAGTCTGTATCTGTGTTGATCCAACCCAGTTTTACTTTGAAAAACCAGGACAACAGGAAGCTGGGTTAGCTGATCCTGGAGAGCATGATGGGATTCCTAAACCCGCATCGTTCTGATCTGAGAGGACGGTGAGCACGGCTACAGTTCGGCTGGTGTACCAGAAGCTAAGCTACGTAGCGCTTTGGAGCAAAATGTTCTCAACACCAAAAAAGGCTCACGTTCTGATCGAGTGCGTCATCGCGGCTCAGTGTCAGGTCTCCGTGAAGGAGCGCTCTGAAGTGTTTCTGCTGGTAGGAAGTGAAAAGATGTTTCCTCTCAGAGTCGGCTTATGCAGCTCCAGAAAGAACCCGAGCCCACTCCTGTTGTTAAACCAGCACCTCTCTCTACATGTCACGGCTGCCCGGTCCAGATCTGACCCCGTTAAAACCTCCTGCATGTGATCAAGAGGAAGATGGACGGACGGTCGACGGTGCTCCGAGAGCGGCCGAACGTCACCCAGCAGCACTGAGCATCTTTTGTTTCTGAACCAGTTGACAGGAGGAGAAATGTTGTTTACAATAAAACCAAAGATCATGTGACACAAACAGTGGTCTCTTAATGTTTCTGGAGCTGTGTGACCTTTGACCTCGACAGGACTTTCCTTTAAACTTAATCTGTACGATGATTCAGCCTCGTTCAGCCAGTCAGACGTTTAGTGTTATACTTAGAGTGACCACGCCTGCAAGATGTGATGCTCCACTGACCCAGTGTGTGTGTGTGTGTGTGTGTGTGTGTGTGTGTGTGTGTGTGTGTGTGTAAAGTGTGTAAAGCCAGACTAAATAATGGGTTAGAGATCAAAGGAAATGTAAATAGAGTGTGTGGTGTGCAGGGACTTCCTGCTTCCTCTGTTGATGTCTCTCAGTGGGACGTGAGTGAGTGTGTGTGTGTGTGTCAGTCAGTGGAGCAACAATCTGTTTCTGTCATCAGCACACACACACACACACACACACACACACACACACACACACACACACAGGGCTTTAGGAGGATCATATTCCTGTGGTGACTTCTTCTTGTTGTCTGATGAACACCTGAAGCTGCGTCACACAGGTGGTCACATGATCAGAGAGCTCACAGGAAGTGACGCTCCTCTGCCGAAACAGGAAGCTGCACACACAGGTGAACTGTCAGCTCAGCACACACACACACACACACACACACACACACACACACACACCTGGCCCCTGTGCGCTCCTCTCCTGCTGCACACAGACTCCAGCTGAGCTCGGGCACAGGAAGCACTCGTTCACGGAGTCACCTGCAACAGGTCTGAGACCGTGTGATGAAGGCAGGCGGGGAAGATCTGACTGGTGATTAAAAGTGACATTCTGCACGTGAAACACTCCTGCGCCTGTTAGCTGCTGCGGCTCTGCATGAAAGGTCACGAGAGTTCAGGATTCATCGGGTGAACAAAGGTCATTTCTCCATACACTATTTGCCAGCCTTTAGCCGTCAGTCACAGCTCAGGGATCGTCAGCGAGGCTGGAGGATCAGAACTCAACAGTTTAACTGTAACGTTCACTGACTGAGCGACAGCCTGCGGATCAGACGGGACAAAGGTAAACGACGTCCACAGGTAGTTGGAGACACATTCTGCTCAGAGGAGACAGAGGACACGCTGACACAGAGAAGACTCGTAGATAAGACACGTGGGAAGGTGTTTGGTTTGGACCCCAGAGGTGTCTGTCAGGTCGGAGTCACAGGAGGACACAGACAGAAAGCTAATTTACAACAGAAGTAAAAACACATTTAAAAAACAACACATTTAATATATTCATGTTTTTATTGATCTCCCTGTTCTCATATGTTTCACCTCTCCTCCTCCTCCACACTTTGATCTTTATATATGAGTGCATGCTCAGGTGAGTGAGGGTCCTACCTGTGCCGGTCTCACACGGTCCCTTGTGGATCTGGGTGACCCCCTGCTGTCCCTGCTGCAGGTTCTTCCTGCTCGTGGCCTTCAGCTGACACACGTTCCTGTACGTCGTGCCGTCGCTGCCGCACACCTGGAGGCTGAACCTGCACTGACAGAAGCCTTTGGGGATGCGTTTCCCCGCCGGGTGTCTGCACTCCAGCCCGTCCCCGCACGGCAGGTCGTCCCTGCGGCCGCACGGCTCGCCCTCCGCCTGCGCGCACACCAGGCAGCAGTTACAGCGGTCCGGCACGTAGCCGCCGGGGCAGCTGGGGCTCGGGCAGGTGCTGACGTCGCACCGGGTCGGACACTTGGGTTTGGGCTCAGCGTGCGCGGACTGTCTGAGGAAGAGGAGCGCAGCGGTGTACAGGAGGAGCTGCATCGTTCGAGGGAGATTCTAGAAACTCCGAGAGAAGTGAGGAGACGTTTACGCAGCGATCATGTCCCTGGTTCCTCCTGAGCAGCGCTGACTGCAGACTCCACAGGTCCACACAGAGCGGCCGCTGTCCGCTGCTGTCCGTTGGGTTAAATACAGAGGGACAGAAAGGTCCTCACTCACCTATACCCGCGCGTAATGTGGAGACAACAAAGACTGTAGGCTGAGCTCCTCCAGCAGCAGAGAGGCCGGACAGAGGAGGAGGAGGAGGAGGACCAGGGGGAGGAGGGGGAGATGTGGGAGCTCCTGGAGGAGGAGCTCAGGATCAGATGTTGGCCGTGTGTGACCTCAGAGATCCTCCTGCAGGTCTGCTGAGGACGGTCCTGTTCGCACCAGCACACAGCGGCTCCTTCATTCACATGTTTACAGTGTTTCTGCTTCACTTCAAATGTTGTGTCAGGGCGATGGTTCGAACCCCGGAAGTCCTGTCTGACTGAAGGATAAACACTGAGGTAACTGAGGTTCAACATGTAAACAAACATGAGATCATAACAATAGAAGTGAATCCTGATTGGACGGAAGCATCGACATCTGCAGATCATCAAAGGTCAACACACCGGAACAACATGCATCCTCAGTGTTTGACACCTCACGTGGTCTGAGGCGGGGTTCGATCCCGCGTCTCGAGGCGGCACATTAACCACTGGTCCATCTTCAGCGCTGAGAGAGATAAAGATCAGACTGCGCATGTGCAGAAAGTTCACGTCCATCATGATCTTTATGATCTTCGACTGCTCTTACAGCTCAGACTACACCTGACCTGACAGGTGAGCTGGTGCAGAGGTGACAGTACCTGGTTAGGGTCCAGGTGACGTGGGTCAGCGGACAGGTGATGATATGACAGGATTAAAATTCACACCTGAGTTTTGTGTTCATTTTTAGAAGCTCTGCTCCTGAAGCAGCAGAGCTTCCGGATCTTTGTGAACTCGATGAGAGCAGCAGGTCATGAGGTTGGGGCAGGTGAGCAGACAGGTGGCTCCACAGGACCAGGACGTGACTTAGTTATAAATGATGATATTCATGCGTCCTGGTGTTCCTGCAGGACGAAGGACCCTCCTGAGATTCTCCTTCTTCATGCTCATGCTGCTGACGCTCAGTTTGTCCTTTAAGGCCTCCGTACTTTTACTCTGCAGCAGTTGGAGCGTAGTTACGTCGTGAAGAGAGTGTGAGGTCAGGTGAGGCAGCACACCTGAGCTCAGAGCTCAGTGCACACGCTCCGTCTGACGGTCACGCTCACTGCTGACATGAATTCTCTGTATTCACATCTCATTATGTTTCCTGAATAAGAGTTAGATCTCTGTGACGTGTGAGTCACATGACACCGGGGACACTCTGACCTCCGCTTACACACACAGGATGTTTCTGCGTCTGTTATAGTAAAATAATTCTGTGTCCTAGTTGATGGATGACCCCTGTGAGGGCAGACAGATGCCCCTCCATGACGTCGGGGTAGATAAAGTTGCCCTCTGGCTCGACTAGCAGGAACACTGAGTGTCCTACTTTATGCAGTCGGATGTTCTGAGTCGTCTTGAACGCAGCATCGACCCCCTGAGTGTGTCTCGTTGTTATTTCTAAAGATAATATCAGATGGTCAGGACGAGGTGTGTGTGTGTGTGTGTGTGTGTGTGTGTGTGTGTGTGTGTGTATAGAGACGTGTGTATTTGAGACAGTTACTGGAGGTCATGGACACACACACACACACACACACACAGTCTTTATGAGACATTTAACACACCATCACTCATTGGTCTCACAGCCTGACTCAGAATAGTTCGGTCCAAACAGGAAGTGTTTGTTGTTCTGACGTCACAGACACTGCCGTGTGAAGTCACACTCTCTGATTAAAGCTCGCAGGAGGAATTCTTTACTCTGGTGCCATCCACTGGAGGGGACCAGAGTCACAGGCAGGCAGACGTCAAACCTCCTCATCACTCAGTGTTTCTGTAGTTACTCTGACGACCAGAAGGGGGAGACAACATGTCAGCATGATCTGTCTGAAGATGAACCCGACAGATGAAATGCTGAGCCGTCAGACTGACTCACGTCTTCAGACTCACCGACAGCAGAGAGCAGCATGTTAGCAGCATTAAAGGTTAAATTAGAAACACGAGACTTTCCAGCGTTTGATGGAGAAGCAAACACAGACGACAGATCTGGGTCGTCCAAAACAAAACTCTTTGTCGGTCCTCGTTTTAGAAACACACACGTTCACAAAGACTCAAAGCCGGACTCCTCAAACGATCTTTAAACGACTGATCTTCAGTCAACATGAAAGACCAGAGCAGTCACGGCGCTGCAGACACACTGACAGAACGCTTCGGTCTCACCTGAGCTCCTGAGGACTCACTTTAACGGTCCATCGTCTCCTCTGTGGATCCAGGGACCAGCAGAGCCGCACAGACAGCTGGCTCAGTGTGTCGGTGAGTTTGATGCTCATTTCAGGAGCCTGTTCGAGATGACCCTGTGTTTACTTTAAAGACCTGCAGGAGGATCACGGTTTGTTAGACAGCTGTCACGTTAATCAGAATAACAGAGACGGCTTTAAACACTTCACAACAATACAGACTGAGCTGCTGTGACGTGACACATTCAGACCTCTCCGTTTTCTTTGGCAACATTTTATTGATTGATTGAAATCACAGAGCAGGTAAAGACAGCGCCGCCTCCACACGTACCGGAACACACCAGGGTTTAAAGCCACACGCAGATGACACACGAGTGTTTGAACAGCAGGCTCCTTCTCTTAGCGATGATGGGTATACAGCAGGCGTAAACTGGGCATGCTCAGAAACTAGACTGGACCTCAGACATGAACCCAGTGTTTACAACGCAGAAACAAATTTTAACCTTTGACTTGTGTCTGCAGGTTTAAGATCATTACTGAATCATTTTCCTCACGGAGCCCTGAGTGAACGCTGCAGTAACCACACCATCACAGTCCTGATCTCACATCTCGTAGGGCTGATTGAAAGCAGGATCTTTCTGTACCAAAATGACACCTTCCTCCAGCCGTCTCCTGGAGGGAGGTGTCTCACTGTCCGCCGGTTTTCAGCTGCGAGCTGCTGCTGTGCTGCTGATCTGGAGAGATGTTAATCCTGCGGACGTTCAGCTCGGCAGCGAACATTCTGGCCTTCTGGTAGAAGAAGAGCGAGAGCTCGCGGTCGATCAGGAAGTTGTGGTAGATGGTGGCGAGGCGCGTGCACAGCTGCAGCTGAGACTGCTTGTTGCCCAGGTCCATGGCTGCAGCCAGAGCCAGGTGGTAGTAACCTGCTGCGTCAAAGGGGTCCTGTGGGGATTAAACATTCATACAGAGGATCAGAAACTCCAGATTCACAGGACAAGCATCCCGTGTCCATCATTACATGTGACTCACCTTGAGGTCATAGAAGATCATGTCTCCCAGCGTCTGGTACACCCTCACATAGTACAGGGTTTCCTCGTCAAACAGCAGAGGGGTTGGACACAGGGTCAGGGTCTTCAGGTAGTGGTGTTCAGCCAGTTCATACTGCTCCAGACTGTGGTACAGGGAGGCCAGGCGGTGGTACGCCACGCGCTCATTCAGGGGATCACCTGTGCAAACACACAGCACAGCGTTGGATTTCAAACATCGGCGTGTGCAGAAGAGTTTCCTCTGCGTGGTTTTCTTTCTGATGAACGTTTGAGCTAGGCTAACTCGTGTACCCCGGGAACCCTGTCCCTTTAAGATGACGCTCCTCCTCCTGACCAATCACAACAGTTGACCTAATAGGGGGCGGGCTCATGCCTATGACGACATCCTGAGTCTGTCATCACGTCAGTATTAAAAGAACTGGACAGTAGTTTAAGTTACGTAAAGTGAGTGTTAAATGATGCTAAATGCTGTTCTGTTGAGCAACAGGAACTAGCTACCTAGCCTAGCATGCTACCTCATCACATGTTTGTTGATCTGATAGTTTGTAGTGTATTTCAAACTCCTCGTCCAGACTGATGATGCAGAGCTGTAAAGAGTCTTGAACAAGCTGTGAGCGTCTGACAGTGATCGGGCCACGTGTCTCCTTTAATAAAGACACAACGTAAATTACAAACAGAATCTGATCAGCAGGAAGTTGGAGGTTTTTGTACCCAGGGTGATGCTGATGTCGAGAGCCGTCTGAGCAAACTCCACAGCCTCCTCGTACAGCTTCAGACGGAGCATCAGGTCAGACAGCTTGTTACACAGACGCAGCCTGGAGGCCACGCTGCTGCTCTTCACCGCGATGGGCAGAGCTCGGTCCTGCACAGCCGACAACACAGAGTAAGTTAGAAGTGTAGGAGCGAGTGTCTGCATGTGCTCTGTGACGCCGAGTCTGTACCCTGTAGAAGGTGATGGCCTTGTCTCTGTCCCGGCTGCTGTTGAAGAAAATGTCTCCAGCAGCTTCCAGAAGCTTCAGGATGAAGCGGGTGTCTCCTGTGCTCAGAGCCACATCCTGAGCCACCTGACAACAAGCACAAGGCCTCACTATGAAGGTTGAGCTCAGTTTGTTGCTAAGCGCTCCCTCCAACAACAACACGTACCTGAACATACAGGTCCACCAGCTCAGTCTGGTCCAGCAGGTGGTAGATCTCCCCGGCCCTCAGCCAGCCGTACGCCTCCTCCTCTCTGCAGCCCAGGTCGATGAAAATAGCCAAACTGCTCTTGGTGTGGTCCAGAGCCGCCCGGTACGCCCTGAACACACGCAGGTTACTCCTGATGCTCCTTCAAACCACTGCTTTCATTCATCAACATATACCTGTGTTCTGGAGAGCCTATAAGAAGAACATCGCCTGTTATACTGGACCTGTCCCACCGTCACACTCACCTCTCTGTTCCCAGACTGAGGTAGAGTTTGCTGACAGCCTGCAGGGCGTCCCCCTCCTGTCCTCTGTCCCCGCAGCGCTTCAGCAGCTGGACCTGGTGCTGGCTGTAGATGAGACACCGGACCTGGTCCGGACTCTCAGACCCGTACAGGCGGACCAGGTGTCTGGTGGCAGTCAGCTGGCCTGGTGATCAGAGACGTTAGAACACAATAAAGACCAGAAGAATATAAGTGTGTGACCTAAACACTTACAGTCTAAGAGGTTAGCTTTGATAGCTAGCAGCAGAGCCCACTCGTAGCATCCTTTCCCATAATCCATCAGCTGCTGCTTCACGTAGTGCTGGCCCAGCTCCAGCAGCACTGAGATGAAGTTCTCCTCGTGGCCTTCGTCGTCCAGCTCAGAGAAGAGCTGCACAGCCTCGGTCAGGTGTCTCTGAGCGAGTCCTCTCGCTCCGGCCTTCAGACACAGCAGCCCTGCAGGAGGAACAGGAGGCACAGCGTCAGCTCACGGGCCGCGACAATCCTCTGCTTCATGTTAGCATGCGTCATCGTACCCTGGTTAGCCTGAGCCACAGCCCAGTTGGGCATGTCCTCATACTCCTGGCAGATGTCAACAGCGGCCTCGTAGCTCTCTGCTGCCCTCCGGAGGTCACTCATGCACCGCAGTGCCACGCCGCGCATGTTGAGGACCAAACCTGAACGTGACATTGAACAAGAACGTTAACAGTGATGATGAATAGTCTGACGTAGGTTTAGACAAATAATAAACCTGCATTCTGTCTACTGTCCAGTCTGAGTGTGATCCTATAGAAGTCTATGAGAAAAAGGTCCTCCTCCTCTCCTGATTTATTCCCTCAGTAAACATGTTCCTAACGAGTTTATGGTCTCAGTCTCTGTTGACTCTGAGGAATCAGCTAGTACATTTAGTTTAAAGCCTTTTTTAAGCTAGCAACAAATAGCATCACAGTTGATCTAAAGCTGCACCTTTGCTAACCGAGCTAGCCTTAGCGTTAGCTGATAACTAAGCGTTTGCTAACACCTCGCTCCTCTATAGCTCCACCCTCTTTTCCAAAAACAGCCACTTGTGTTTCAAGATGGCGTCACAGAGGCTCCTCCTCTTCTCCTGACTTCTGTACCTTCGCTGGCTCCTCAGGTCCTGGCTCTATCATCTTGCAGCGGACCGTCTCCATCATTGTCTAACTACAGTAACGTATAGAAAGCTACTGACCTTCTTGGGGGGTGGTGCAGTGTTCTGGCATTGAATCTAGGAGCTGGTTCAGGATCTCCAGAGCAACCTCTGGCTGACTGTTGTCGATGTGAAGCCATGCCAGCCAGCTCAGGGCGCCGTTTCTCTCTGGGACAGAGGGGGGGAGTTGCCTGTTGTTGATGAGAGTGTGCATGTGGGAGATGGCGTGTCCCACCATCCTGTGCTTACAGAAGAGCTGGCAGAGACAAACGGTGAGCTGATGGATCAGATCGTGGTCCTGGGGACTTCCCTCTTGGAGGTTTTTGGTGGATGAGAGGGCTTGGTGTAAATAAGGAGCCACCTGAGCGGGGATAGATGCTTCCTGTTCTGTGATCTCACACGGTACGTTAGCATTGTCCAAAGCTAGCAGCATGCTGCTCAGACAGTCAGTGAGGCTAGCAGTGGGCTGCAGAGATGCTCTCCTGGCTGAACTGACGCTGAGGTGGGGGCGTCCCAGCTCGCTGTAGAGCCTCCCCAGGGTCAGGAAGCCGTGACTGGGAGATGTGCTCCATGTTCTCTGAGCTTCGGCACGTAGAACAAGGAGTCTCTCCAGGAAAGGAACGACCTGAGCCCCCTCAGAGCGAGTCCAGTGGTGCTTTGCCAAAAGGTGACAAGCCCGAGCCTCTGCCATCCTGTTGTGGGCCAGAACAGCTTTCTTCAACATGTATTTCAGAGCAGAGTCGTCCTCTAAGCTTTCAAGGCACTCTGGGATTCCCAACAACAAGGCAACAAGCCTCTCAGTCACAGCGAAGAAGCTCTCCGAGTTGTTCTGTAAAAGATAAATGGACGTCAGGTCGGAATAAATGTGTGCCAGCAGCCGGAGGTCTGTGAAGCCTTCTCGTGGCACGCTGAGGGCTTCCTCTAAGTAAACCCGGGCCTGGCTGAACTTTGACCTCCCAGCACAGAGCTTTCCCAACAGAAAGCACAAACGAGTCTGCGTCCAAAAGAGTCGCTTCTTCCTGGCTGTTTCCCTCGCAACGCCAAGGAAGGCAATCAGCTCCGCCTCGTCGGAGTGACCTGTGAAGGTGGAGGAGGCGAGGAGGTCAGAGGTCAGTGCGTACAGGACGCCAAACTCTGGTTTGTAGTCCTGTCCCTCCAGGAAAGAGAAGAGGGGGATGAAGTAGTCAGTGTCGATGTTTCCTTCTACAGCTGGGTGACTCGTGAAACAGGGTAGGTTTGGGTTTGTAGCCTCTGTAGTCTGGACCGAGTCCTCGAGAGTCCCATTCAAAGTCACAGATCTGGAATCTGTCAGCGACGGTTTTTCTTGGTCCAGAATCTTTTGAATGTTTCTCTTCAGGTCAGTCTGCTGAGCGTCCGCTTTGACCGGAGAGTCGACTGCAAGAGGAGGAAATATAAAACAGAGACAAGAGACACATCTACGCACGTGACACTAAGCTGAACATACTCACGTTTCTCCTCAGAGTCCTGGTAACCGATCGTATCTGAGATCAAACAACAAAGTACGAGTAATTTAATCTCATTTCAGAAACTGAGAATGTGTCTGCTGATCTCAGGTTGATACGGCTCAAAGCATGCTCCCCTAAATAACCCGACAGACCTGCTAGCATGAGTCAGGTGATATCTTACACCGTGTGCACGGCGGCGCACAACTGTTAGCGCTCGTTTCTGACCGCTGAAGTCATTTTCACGCGTCACACGTTAATATCTGTATTTGACTTTTCATCACATACTTTCGCTTCCAGTCTCACCCAGTTTGTAGTTCAGTCCGGCATCATGGCGACATCTCTTCTTCAGTAAAGCTTTGGTTTCCTCTGTGACTCGGTCCTCGTGCAGGCTGAAGAACGTCCCCTCCTCTCCGTCTAACAGAACGTCTGCTGAGCTGCAACAGGCACAGGATTTTCACTTTAATCTAAATGTTTTAAATGTCCCACACGGGAACATATCGCTGATGCACTCACTCGTAGATGTGATCAGACGGTTTCACCAGGCTCGTCCTGACCAGGCCCACTTCTCCCGTGGCCTCCTTCCTTCCTGTGAACCAGTCGAAACAGTTCACCAGAAGTCCCACGATGATGATGCGCTCACCGGGCGCCACGCTCAGCTCATCTGGACCCGCAGCATCGTACTCCTCTGTGGCCTCACAGGTTCCTCCGGCTGGACAGAGGAGAGGAGATATCACAGGAGGAAGAGGAAGAGATGAGCCAGAGCAGCAGTGTCGACGGCCATCTTTAAAAGCTGTGAAGCCGCTCGTAACAGAAGCCGGAGCAGATGTTTGTGTTCTCACCAAACTGCAGCGGGAAGTCACACGCAGGTTTTCCATCACCGACTAAGATGTTCTCTGCAGCAGACTTAAGAAACCACCTGTGGACAGATGCATCATGTGACCTGAGAGCATCACACCTCCTACCTTTACCTGCATGTTCACAGACCAGAGACACCCTGACACCGCCCTGTGTTTGGACTCACTGGTGGAAAGGGATGACCGGCTCCAGAGCCGGTCTGGGTGCGGTCCCTCTGGATCCATCAGCCAGGCAGAGAACGGTCCACCCCGAGCCCAGGAAGGGGGGCTCAAACTGGGCTATGTCCCCCTGCTCCAGGTACAGGTCCCCTCCAGAGGTGGAGCTGTCAAACATCTGGTTGGTGCTGCAGCTGGCAAACAGTGAACCTGAAACCCAGAGTGAACTCACACGTCTTTCCTTTACTGCTCATCACAAAAAGCAAACACAAGGACGATAAAGTTTCACGAGTTATTCTGTGCAAATAGAAAACAGAGACCACGCGTCAACATGCGGCAGGATGCATGGATTAGACGTCCCCCAGCTGACAGACAGAGTGTGATCACTCACCGTCCTGCAGGAGGATCCCTCTGTACATCAGGTTCACCGTCTCCTCCTGAAGGGAAACTTCCACAGAGACGTCGTCCTCCAGAGAACTGAGCCACAACTTCTGGTCCAACAGCAGATTCTCCAGACAGCCACCCAGGAGCCCTGCAGGAGGGGAGAGCAGGACGGACTCATCTCCATGGTTACGAGCAGACGGTTAATAACAGAACGCGGTGACGCGGTGATTCACAGCCAGCTTCAGAGTCAACAAACTTTGAGTTTATCATCACCAACAGGAATATCTTTGAACCTGCTGCAGACACCTGTGCGCTCCCTGTAGGTGTGGTGCACTCAGACCTACCTGTGCTGTAGTAAGTGGTGAACTTCCATATTTCCTCAAATGTTTTGAATGTGACGAAAAAGACTTTTTCTTCACTGCTGATGGAGACGAGATGAGCCGACAGCTCCTGCAGGCAGAAAACAACCAGAGAAGGTCAGCCGCTCCTTCAGGTCTCACACCTGGCCCAGTCGTTCACAGGTAACCTGATCGGATTAGAGCTATGGGACAGGATCAGGTCATCTAATCGTGGCTTGTGTTCGGAGAAAACCTCCAGTTTGGGTCGTTCAAAACTTTGGAGCAGCATTGGGAGAACTTTGATCCAAGCAGAGGCAATAAAACTTATAAGTAGGTCAAAGGTCAAGGATTTCGTCCCTATAAAACATTTTGCCAAACATCTGTTAATATCAAACATTAAATATTCATGTAGAAGCAGCTGTCAGGATCATGTGTTCTGTGTGGATTTTGGCGCCCCCTGTGGACAAAGCATGTAGCATGAAGTCCCACACAGAGCACTGGTCATCTGGATGTGTTGGTCCTTAAAAGTCAGTACCTGGCCGGGCCCTGGTTTTTAAAGGTTCTACTCACAGCCACCGGGTGTCGCACTCGAGCACCACACGCTCAGATCACACCAAATAAACTCATGGGCAACAATGTCGTCCTCAGCCACCAGACTCCATTCATAAAAACACTAATTTTACCTCGCAGCGCTTGTAAACACACTTGCCTATAAATAGTTGATGGATAAAAAGTAGGCCGTCAGTGAGGAGCGTGCTGCAGGCCTTCAAATGAGAGTTTCTCTGAACACTTAGACGCCATGATGGATCGACTCTGGAGTTCATGCTGACGCGAATCAAAGCTGCTCGTTAAACTGACAATCATTTACTGTTAGCATGAAACCACAGATCCACAACATGAGAAGCGTTTACATCCTGACTCATCCTCAACGCAGGAAGTGGAGTTTTTACAGCTCAGTGGTGCTGTCAGCTGCTCTGTGTGTGTGTGTGTGTGTGTGTGTGTGTGTGTGTGTGTGTGTGTGTACCGTGAACAGAGCGTTGACCTCGCTGCTGTCAGCCTGCAGGATTCTCAGTTTTCCTCTCAGCATTTCCTGCAGCGAGTCGTCTGCAGGAAGCCGCTCAGGACCCCGGACCACCTCCAGCAGGACGGCCAGAGCTGAACACACACACACACACACACACACACACACACAGCACGTCCCGGTCATTATTACACTGTTGTCTGCATCGTATCGCTTCAACACATGAACTCTTTAAAATGTGGTCTCTAAGTTTGACGAGTGTCTAACTTCTTTATGTTTCTGTTATTGTTTGTGTAACGATGGCGCTCACAGACTCTGTTCCTCCAGCTCCACTGTGACTCTTTTTGAATGTAACGTTAGAGATCATCTACGTGCACCTTCCTGAGCCTGCACTGAAACGTCTCCACGAGGAATTTCAATGTTAACACGACATGAGACGAGCTGTCATATTAATGTTTGTAGAACACTGAGCTGCTTCCTGCTGAGCTAAAAACACTTGTGTCACAGTGAGGCTCTGATCTCTGTTCTATTTATAGATCATCTTGTTTAGAGGTGTAAAAGCTCCTTCTTTATAAAGATTAAAACAAATCAAACATCAGAGATAAACTGCAGCGATGTGTCTGATGAATGATTAGAGAGGGTGGTGACTGTCACAGATTAATGAGTGACTGCAGGTTCAAGGTGTAAACCATCCCTCACCTGACAGGTCACCTGACAGGTCACATGACTGTCCACTGAGGTCACATACCTGTCTCATGACTCGTCCAACGCTTCCTCTCTAATATAAAAACTTAGAGCCTCAACAAGTCTACTGCTCCTGCTCCGCCCGTGCTCACACTGATTTGCTTCAGACCTGATTCCGGTCGGGCCAATCACAACCGTTAAGCTAATACTGGGCGGGTTTAGGTGCTTTAATAAAGAACCAAGATGGCTGCTGCTGATGTGGAACGTTATGAATCTGTGATCCGGTCAGTTTGATACAAACTGGACGGCAGCTCAGGCTCAGGAGACGCGTCGCTGCTGACTCCTGTCACGTTAAACGTCTGCTTGTGTCGAAGCAGGAGCCATTTGAACTGAATGGTGGATGTCGTAGCTACCTAGCCTAGCAGGCTGACTCTGTAGACGTCACATGCTAGTTCTTCTGATTGGCTGCTCCTGCTGATGTCACAGCTGAGAGGTTCAAGCAATATTTCATGTTTACAAAGAAATACGACAAACATTTTAGCAGAAATTGTTAGCATGCTAGCATTTACTTATGGCGCCCATTAATAAATGTTAGCATGCTAACACTATGCAGCTGAGGCTGAGGAGAGATTAGCTTTGAAGGGTTAGGGACTCAGCGATGACGTCTGAGGGAGGACAAGCATCTGAACTGAGCGAACAACAACATCGGCTGCCGCGGCTGGATCAGCCTGTGAGGAGTACGAGTACCTGTTGGGACGGTGTCCTCACATGTGGACAGAGTTCTCTTCAGACTGGAAGCATCTCTGCAGGAAGTACGCACTGAAAACACACAAAGAAGAAGAAGTGATGATGTAACGCTCTCTACAGGCGTTCTGTATGTTCACATTCAGCCACATCACACAGACAGAAACACGTCACACTTCGGCTCCAGCACGTTAACAATGTGGGCTGTGCTGAACGCAGCTCCTGAGCTCCTCAGAGCAGAGACACGTCCTGACGTTAAAGCAGCCTGAATGTGGGAGAGGTCACCAGTCCTGACCCCAGACCCGAGCACTGACCCCCAGCTGACCCGGGGTGTGTCAGAACTCAGTTTCTCTGTGCTGTCACACCTGGACGTACCTGCAGGGTCTGTGACATCACAGCTACTCCTGAGCCGGACCTGCTCAGGTAAGACACTGACAGGAGAAAACCGAGGGAGGGAGGGGGGTTTAAAGATAAAACTTTATTGATCCCCAGAAGGGAAACAAACAATTTTAGACACAATCAATCTTATAATTTAAACTCTTCATGATATTTGAACCAGATTCTCTAAAGGAGGTAAAAACTGATCAAACATAAAAACATCTTTAAATTCATTCTTTATTCTCTGTCAGTTTAAGGACATTCTCTTCATTGTAATCCACTCATGTGTTCATAATTAATTATAACTCTTATTTAAATGAATGTTTTCATTATGATCTTATTAATCACACGCTGAGAGGTTTACTTATATTTGTTATATTTTTATATTAAATTAAAACTTTTCAATAATTTATTCCTAAAACTGACTTTAAAAACAAAGACAGCTCTGTGTGAATTGTTTTTATTCTTCTCAGTTCTAAGAAGAACCAACCAGAAACATTCAAACAGTCACTGATATAATCTTTGGTAGAGTTTGTTCTCAGAGTTCTGGTACCTGTTCTGCTCATCCTCTTGGACCTCTCCGGACCCTCCCGGACCTGCTGTCCGTCTGCAGACACTTTACTCCGGTACCAGCTGCCGCCGGTGTCTCGGTCCGGTCCGACCGACATGTCCGGTGAACCGTGAAGTCTCCCCGTTACTCAGAGAACACCGGACCGTCACATGCCTCCGCTGCACCTCTGCGCTCGTACGGGAGACAGGAAGGTCCTACTGACCGTGGTCCTCTTCAAAATAAAAGTCTCTTTGTAAACACTTCTGTCCCGTGAGAGAGCTGCTGTCACGTGTTTCTCTTTGGCTCATCCGTTCACTGAAGAATTCAGCGCTCAGATGAAGGTCATAACTTTTTATCACATTTAGCAGGAGATGGTTTTAGTTATTAAATTATGTTGGCTTCTTTTTTTAAAATGTATTTTATTATTTATGTTATTATTTAAAAAGTGGGTGTTATGCTGATTCGGTGTTTAGTTTATATGAAACGTATTTCTCTGTTTATTTACTTTATTATTTGTTTAACTGTATTGTTGAATTGCATTGGATGAAGTTTAGGGTGGGTTATAACATAGTTCATTATTATTATTATTATATTTGTAAGGGTCCTGGCTAAAAGTATTTAATGTGATATATTGGAATACAAAATAAAAGTAGCATTACTGACATTACGCTCTTATTTTGAAGTTACTTTCAGTGAATTTCCTCCTGTGAACTGGACGCACGCTCCTCACAGAGGGCCTTAAACTCTCCTGTATCACATTAACTTGTCTTCATTGATATGAAAGCTGCAGGTTGTGTATCAGCGCGGTGAAAACATCAGGTTAATAATCAGTCAGTGAACAAATAAAGCTGCTCTCATTTCCACATCAGCGTTCAGAGGGGACACGGGCCTGCATGTCACACAGCGCAGCAGCTTCATGTCCTGACTGTTGCACACAATGACTGTATGTATATTTGTATACAGTCTATGGTCACACAGGACTGTGTGTGTGTGTGGTGTGTGTGTGTGTGTGTGTCAGTGATTGCCAACATGTCAGGAACTCACTCAGCGTTTCCTCTCTGCGCTCAGTTCCTCTGAGCGATCACAGCAGCTCGTCGTTCAGAGGCTGCAGCAGCAACAGGAGATGGAACAATCACACGGCGCTCCTCACGAGTCATAAAGCACTTTAACCGCACACGCAGGCGCAGTCAGGTGACCACAGGTGTAAAGTACACAAATGTTGAGTTTTATAATGTGATTCAGGGCACGCACTCATTCTTAGTGACTTCCTGTAAAGCATCTTTTTTCTTCTTTGGTTGTGTTCCTTTTCTTGTGTGTCAGAGATGTTTTCTGCCTGCACGTGTGTAAGTGTCACGCTGTCTGTCTGATCTCAGGTTGAATAAAGGTGAAATTAAAAAATAAATAAGAATATTTTCCACTAACTTTAGTTCTGTTTCATGAGCCTAAATGGTTGTTTATTCTATAAAGGCATTCTTCTTTATAAATCACCCGTGACTCCCGGTGGTGCTGAGCTCCGCACAAAGAGGATGATATTTCTCATCATCGAGTCGCACCGTTATATTGGTGTAGCAGTTTGTTTTCTGCTGTGAGCTGTAGAGGGCGCTACTCATGGAGGAGCATCTAAACTGTACCGCATTCAGCCATACCCCCCCTCTGTGGTGTCCGTCACTGACGTTAATTTCTAACAGTTGACTTCCGTTTGTTGCCTTCAAAATAAGAGGCTACACGTACCGGAGCTACGATCAGGCCGTTTTTTCCAATATAGTTGCTTTTATTTTGAAGACATTACATCCGGGACTCTCTTGCTATCAATGACAAATCTGACCGCTCTCTTCAGCATTATCCAAACATTAGCTAGCTGAGTAGCTGTTAGCTAGCTGGTAGCTAACTGTTAGCCGGACTCTCCAGGATCCAGACCCGGTCCGGGTGAACCCATGAGCCGCAGAAGGACACAGAGTCTGGCAGAGACTGGCCTGACTCCAGACCTCCACCCGACCTTCATGGAGCCTCCCGGGTCCTCCAGCCGGGCGGACGGGGACTTCCTGGATCTGGAGCCCGACGAGGAGCTGCTGTGCTCGGTCAGCGACATCACGGAGCACCTGGGCCGAAACATCACGGTGGTCCTGGAGACGGCTCTGTCCGAGATCCGCAAGATGGTCAGCATCCGGATCCGAGTCCTGAAGATGGAGCTCCGAGAGAAGACCGAGGAGATCC
The DNA here is from genome assembly GCF_022749685.1 of Semicossyphus pulcher. Lineage (NCBI taxonomy): Eukaryota > Metazoa > Chordata > Actinopteri > Labriformes > Labridae > Semicossyphus > Semicossyphus pulcher. The sequence continues at coordinate 1,478,466 of NW_027211695.1, forward strand.
AGGTGTTAAAGGCCAGACTGGACTCGGCTCACAGGGACTGCAGGGACCCGTTCCCAGGCGGTGCCACCCTGGATCCGTCCGCAGATTCCGGCCTGAAGAAGCCGGACTGTAATAAAGCCAGCAGCGTGGACCCCCGCAGGGCTAGAGCCGTCCTGCCCGGGGTGAAGAAGGAGAACATCGACGCGATCTGCGACTACCTGATGAAGGACAAGAACTCCAGGGGGGGGCAGGACACGGACACAGACCAGAGCAGCGACAGGGAGGCCCGACCGGACCCGGACCCGCACTCCCTCCACCTGTGGCCGGACAGCGGACTGGCTGGTCCCGGGTCTGGCCCCGGAGACTCGGAGGACCTGTTCAGCATGCTCCCCTCCGGCAGTAAGAGGATTTACGACTACGAGTGGATCGCTCCGATGGAGTTCTCCTCAGACCTGAAAGGTAAACAAAGACAAGGTGTGTGGGCGGAGTCGGACAGGTGTCACTACACACCTGAGAACACCAAAGAACACGTGCAGTGTGTGTGAAGAACCCAGACACACGGAGGAACCGCTAGTCACTGTAAAATGATAATGAGGTGTGTAATGAGACTGAGTGATCAGACAGGAAGTTTACAAAAAGCTGCAGAATAAATAAAAATATTAGAACATATTTATTTACATGATAAAGAGAACAGCATCATAAACAGGCATAAACCAACTGATTAATCGACGATGAGAATGATCGTTCGCTGCAGCTGTCAGAACCACAGACTGTATAAAACATGTTATAACATGACACCGGAACAGGAAGTAGTTTCATGGGGGCAACAATCGATGTTACACCAAATGTTTTTGATCTCATTACATAAACTGACTTTTAAAGGAGACAGGACTTAATCAAAGGGTCAAAGTTCAGAACTTTATAATTAATGATTATGAATAAATCAACATGATGACATACTCTGATAATCAGACACTATTTAATAAATCTGTATTTATATTTAATATACTTTACTACCTCACTTCAGAAAGGTCAGACATTCATCACCTGCTTATTAGAACACACATACTGATCTGTCAGAGGAACACAATAACAGCAGCAGAATGATGAGTGACAGAACATCACCCAGGACTGATGATCCTCACAGTGACGTTTGTTTGTGTCCCAGTGATGAAGGAGCCCGAGGGCGAGAACAACACAGAGACCGAGGATGAGGAGGATGAAGAGGAGTCGTCGAGGAGGGAGGAGGGAGGGCTGGATCAGGTCCAGGACCCCCTGTCTCAGGTCCAGCCTGCAGAGTTCTCCATGGAGCCCCACAGCTCTCCGGGGGAGGGAGGGAGTCCTGTGGAGGAGGGGGCAGAGCGGCCTGAAACAGGTGGGTCACAGTGAGGGTCAGGTGTGTTAAAACAGGAAGAAGGTCACAGACAGACTGATGGATCAGCTGATTAACAGTCTATTAACTTTGCTGTGTTCACTGAACAACAGAAACTCTCTTATATTAAAGAAGAAACATTTATTCAGTGTTTGGAGCTTCATCAAAGGACGACAGTCACATGACAACCTTTCAGCACCGTCTCTACTTCCTCTTTTATTTTGAAAAAGTATTTTTAGAGAAATTATGTTTTATCAGCCTAAATCTGTGATAATCTACAGTCACATGACTGATGAGGGGAGGTACTTAAATTAACCAGGACCCCCTCAGAGTGACTGTTGGACGAAGCCTGGTGGCCTCAAAGAGTGTCACTCAGTACTTTTAGTTCTCAGCTGATGGAATAATGTGTGTGTGTGTGTGTTGCAGGCCCACAGTTCCCCGGTCACACCTACATCTGCTCTCTGTGTGGAACCTTCTGTCCGGACTCTGTGTTCCTGGAGGAACATGTTAAACTGATACACCTGGACTCTGCTGAAGCTCTGCAGGCGCTGCAGTCCACCTGCCCTGCGGCCCCCACCCTCACAGAGAGCAGCAGTGAGTCCAGGAGGAGCCGGGGGGCGCAGGCTGAGGCCGGGGCTCGGGGAGGGGCGGAGCCTGTGAAGAAGGAGGTGAAGATGGAGGGGGGGTACGAGTGCGGGGACTGCGGGCGGCACTTTAACTACCTGGGGAACCTGCGGCAGCACCAGCGGATCCACACGGGGGAGAAGCCCTTCATGTGCCCCGAGTGCGGGGAGCGCTTCAGACACGCCGCCCGCCTCAAGAGCCACCGCCTGGTCCACAGCGGGGCCCAGAGCCCCTTCCCCTGCCCCCAGTGCGGGAAGGGCTTCTCCGTGCTGTCCGGGCTGAAGCGGCACCAGCGCGTCCACACGGGGGAGAGTCCGTATGCCTGCCCCCAGTGCGGCCGCCGCTTCAAGGAGCTGGGGAACCTGTACACCCACCAGAGGATCCACAGCGGGGCCACGCCCTACTGCTGCCACACCTGTGGACGCAGCTTCAGACACCTGGGGACCTACAAGAGCCACCGCTGCACCCCATCACAGTGACCCCCCACAGCTGATCTAGGTCTGACATTTACAGTGTGAGTCAGAGACAGGGAGGGGTGCTGGATGTGAGGGGAGGTTTCACTCTATGTTTATGTCTTGGGGGGGCTGCAGTCTGACCTGCTGCCTGTGTTTGTATGTTCTGTCACTGTCATGACCTTTGACCTCCCATCTCACATCACTGACTGTCAGCTGATTACATGCCCTGGTCTTCAGCTGGGGGGTTCGTTCAGGAGTCCCGGAGCTGTTTTCGTGAGTCTGCAGGTTATTGGTAGACTGAAGGGTTCAGAGTTCATTCGAGGAGAGGTCACTGAGTTGTGACGTCGTGTCAAACGACATTTCCTGTCACAACGACCAAGAGAAGCAGGAAGAAACAGGAAGCAGCGAATGTTTGATACTTGAGCCTGAACTGAAACGTTTAATCCAGAATCTAAATAATGAACTAACCCATTAATGATGCAGCTGTCGCCAGTGCGGCTCTGACTTCCTGTCAGGTGTTCAAAAGCTCAGTGAGGTCAGAGGTCACGGAAACAAACTGACCAGCAGCTCCGCTCGTGTGTCAGCCTGTTTACAGTAATCTGGAACACTTCCTGTTTATCCCAGCTCTGATCATATTGCTCTCAAACAGCCGTCACAGTTTACAGACTCACATCAGTTCTCACATCGTCCGTGATATTTCCAGTGTTCTGTGAATGATTGTATTCCAGGAGACGATGTTTCGTTGGGTCACGAGGCCGACTGTTCAAAGACTTTCATCTGATGCTATCCAGGATCAGCTCATCCAGCTTCCTATTGTCCAGGTTTTTCAAAATAAAACTGGACTGGATCAACCTGATCCAGAAACAGACTTTCAAGATAACCAAAAATCAGCAGTGTTCTAAATGAGACTACACACTTTGTCCACAGGGGGCGCCAAAACCCACACAATGAAACAGCTGCTTTACATTAAATATTTCTTGTTTGATTTTGATGCTGTTTGGTGGATTTCTTTATGATGTTAACTTTATCTACTGTCACTGTGGAGATATACAAAATATAAAAATGTCTTCAGGCCTTCAGTGGATTGGTCCAAATATGAAACCCATGAATGGAACAGAAACTTCTGCCACGTTGATTCAATCCAAACATTTGATCCACAATAAATCTCACTGTTTACCGCCAAAATAAAGGTACAGCTAACAGCTAACGGCTAACATGAAGGTCTGATCCCTGCAAAGAATGACGAGTGAAACAATGTGTGGAGAGTTTCAGATGCTTTGTGGCTTGAGACAAACTTTCTCTCAGATTATCTGCTGATTTCTGCCTTTTCTTAGTGTCCAACATGTGGACAGCAACTCCCATGATCCCACGCTCCTTCATGACATCACAATCAATGTGTGACTTCATGTTGACCCTCCAGGACACCCTGCCCTCACCTCCCTGTGAGAACACACCTTTTAATGCAGCAGTGTGACAGCAGTGCCCTCGTGTGGACTGACGGTGTAACTACAGTCACTGCTGCTGCTCCAGTCTGTGCTGATCAGAGTTTTTACTGTCATGTTCCACATGTTGGGTATTTATTGATTGATGAGTTTATTTGTCAGGGACAATGCAAACACCTTGTGGCAGGTTACAGTAACATGAGACATAGAGGGTTTCTAACCAAGGCTTATCTGTGACCCCTGACCCTGGTTAGGCTGTTCTACTCAAAGGTCAGTACAAGTCATGTTTAAATAGAGCTCATGCTGAAGGTTGATTCTCAAACATGATTATTAAATTTGATACGTTTGTCTGTTTGGAGACTGAACAGAAGAAAACATCTCATGAGTCTGTTTAATCAGCTGACAATTCTTTACATCCACTGATCCATCATGATGTCGACTCAGACAGACAGTCATGATAAAGTCAGGATGAGCAGTAGGACTGGAACATGTGGAACATAACCATGATGTAAACATGACGTCTGAGGGCCGACAGGAAGACGAGCAGGAAACAGAACGAGCCATCAGACTGTTTCCTGCTTCAGGACTTTCTACTTTCACTTTGTCCTGTTGTGACGCAGATCTGTTCTCCGTGTTGAAGCTTTGGTGAGTCACACTTTTCTCTGTTTTAAAGACTCAGATTAATTCAAGTGTAACAACAGCTGGATGCTAACAGTTAGCAACCGGGCTCACTGGCTGCTCTGAGAGCAGATAGTGTGCTGGGATCAGACCACTGCTCCTTCCTCTGCTCGATACAGGGACAGAGCTGCGCCTTTATCTTACCCTGCTAACAATGATAATGCTAACAGTTAGCAACCGGGCTCATTAGCTGCTCTGAGAACAGATAGTGTGCTGGGATCAGACCACTGCTCTTTCCTCTGCTCGATACAGGGACAGAGCTGCGCCTTTATCTTACCCTGCTAACAATGCTAATGCTAACAGGACAGGAGGAGGGGGAGACTGTCCACATCAGACACTAAACTGCAGTTTAAATTATTGAAATAACTGGTGAAAGTAAACAAAGAATAAATATCCAAAGAGCACATACGAAGACAAAATGGCGGCAAAGCAAGTCAGTGAGACACTTCCTGTTTCCACAGTGTGACCTGAGTGTGTCAGCAGATCTCTTGTGGCTCTGACGCACTTAAACACACAACATCAGAGCTGCACTGAAGCTGTCTGAACGCTCACTGTGTGACTACAGGGACAATCATTCAGCCTGAGCTCAGTGTCATGTTGGACGTGCAGCTCTGAAACAGGACTGACTTTGTATTCATGTTTGAAACATACAAATCATCACAGGATCGTCTCATGGTTTTGTCTTCAGTCTGTACTGTATGGCGTCATTTCAGTGCCAAAAATCCGCGCGCATAAAAACCATGATCAGCGCGCATAAAGACCAACTCTCTGCGCGCTCGCCGTCACTTTCTGCGCGCTCGTGGTCTCTGTGTATACGCTCGCTGTCACTCTCTGTGTCTTCTACTCGCTCGGCTTGGCTGAGTTTTGGCACTTTGGGGGCGCACATTGAATAGACGGCCCCGCAACCCCCCCTCCTTTCTGATTGGTCACTTTAAACGCCTACTGTCTCCAGGTCAGAGCCAATCCGAGGCAGAGTAGGGCGGGTCATCATTGCGGTTGGCAGAATTTGATTGCGGATCGAGATGTCAGAGAAAAAAGAGGTAAGTTGAGGAACAGGCAGATATTTAAATTTAAATGTATTGAACAGCTTGGGAGTAATTGTGATAGTTTATTGACTTGCTACAAGGGAGAATGGAGGCTCTCTTCCTCCAGTAAATCATGCAAATTAAATCTTTTAAATCTTTTTTCTTTCCTTGTTTGTCTATTTTTAAAAACTTTTTTTTTTATTCATTTATTAAAAAGTTGTATATGTAAATATAGAATGTATGCAGCAATGTGGAACTATTTTTTCTCTTTCCCCCGTCTGCTGTTGTGCTCCTTTACACAAGAGTAGACCCACCTGAACCCGCTTCTGCTTACTTCATATCAGGACTGCAGGATTATCATGTGGGCCTAATTGTTGATGTTATAATTGCAAATATAATTTCAATTTAGTAGAACTATAATTAATGACAGAATATCAATAGAATTAATTAATAGGATTTTAATATGATTTAAAAGAACAGATTTACGTTACTGTAAACACCCCAGATTAAAGTAAATTAAGGGTTGACCAGACGTCCCAGTTTATCTGGCACAGCCCCATCATGCTGTTATAGGCTAGCATTGTATATCTGCCTGTTCCTCAACTTACCTCTTTTTTCTCTGACATCTCGAGCAATCAAATTCTGCCAACCGCAATGATGACCCGCCCTACTCTGCCTCGGATTGGCTCTGACCTGGAGACAGTAGGCGTTTAAAGTGACCAATCAGAAAGGAGGGGGGGTTGCGGGGCCGTCTATTCAATGTCCGCCCCCAAAGTGCCTAAACTCAGCCAAGCCGAGCGAGTAGAAGACACAGAGAGTGACAGCGAGCGTATACACAGAGACCACGAGCGCACAGAGTGACGGCGAGCGCGCAGAGAGTTGGCCTTTATGCGCGCTGATTATGGTTTTTATGCGCGCGGATTTTTGGCACTGAAATGACGCCATAGTACTGACTTCTGCTCTGCACGCGCTCCTTTAGGTCAAAGTCCTGTCAGCTGCAGAAGCAGAAGTGCACAGGGTGACAGTTTGACTATAAACGCTCTATGAGAACATGACTCCTGCTGCTCATGTGTATGCACTGTTTCACTGTCAGCGTCATTCATGGAAGCTTCTGGTCACTTCATGAGGTCCAATAAGCTCCTGCAATGAAGCCTCCTTTGATTGGATCAAACCTGATTGATGTCAGAACAAAGTGAGACGTTTGAGCAGAACAACACGTTCAGACGGAGTTGAAATAAAGACGTTACAAGTCCATTCAACGAAGACACACCTGCTTCTTCTTCTGCTCCTCTTTCAGCCCACATGGCTCCTGGTGACTCACAGGCTGAATGTTGAAGGAAGTTATTAGAAGAAGTGTAGAAATGTTGTCGGGCTAACTCAACTGTCGGCACGGCTCCAGTTAAACTGTTGCCAGGCAGAGTTTGTGATGTCAGCTCTCCTTTCTGATTGGTTCATAACGGCTCATTTCTGACTGTTACACGACTTGAATCCGTAATCTTTACACACACGTTACAAACTGCACACGTCACTGTGGTCCAGGGATCTTTATGGGAACATGACCTGTAGATCAGAATGTGTGTAAAATATTGACATGTTAAACAGCAGTTCTTCCTTCAGCCTCACATCAGGTGGACTGATGAAGGTGAATCATCTCCATCTTCTCTCTGTGTTTCCTCCACAGCTGAAGCTCAGAGTCTCTGTGACTGGATGTGACTGCAGCAGCTGAACTCTGTCACTGTTGTAGCGACACAGCTCTGCCAGCAGGGGGCGCTCTGCTATGGATCAGTGTGAGGACACAGAGGAGGGAGCCCCTCCCTCTAAAAGCTCTCTGTGTGGGGAACAGGAAGCTCTGAGGTGAGATGAGGATCTCTAACTGTCCATGACTCTCCTCCATGTCACAGCTCAGCACTCACATCACTGCACCATCATCACTCACACTCACTGTCACACCTGCTGCTGAACAGGTGAGTAACAGCTCACTGTAACTAATAATGTTGTTTGTTTGTATCAGGATGCAGCAGCAGAGACCAGACTCTCCTGGACCCAGCTGTGTGTCCATGAAGAGTGACCAGTCTAAGGGTCGACCTATGAACTTTGAAGGTGACCAACCTGCTGATGGAAGGTAAGAAATATAAAATAAATATATATCTCTAAAATAAAACCCCTGCTGAGAAAAGGCTCATGCCCTGGTCCAGAGCTTCATTGTGTGCTCTCTATGTTTACGCTTTAATGGAAACATTGTGTATTTATAATCCCTGTTGAAGAGTGGACCCCAGTTACATCACTCCGTACGCTGTTTAAAGAATGAATAATTACAGGACAAAGGGAGGGATGTGACTGTTACACTCTGAAGACACCTCTTATTATTGTCCCTTTGATAGCTGATAAAAATCAGCTCTTCTTCTCTTCTTGCTCCTTCTTAGTCGTGTTTATCCGCTCAAACTACTCTGAAACCTTTTGGAGTTTTTCTTCTTTAACTTTCCCTGAAGTCACATATCAGTTTGGCAGAGAAGGCCTGTTGTTAAACTGTCTCTTGCACCTCATTAAAGCTGATTCTGTAGTAAGCTGGTATAGTTTGTCCAATCGCAGTACTTTGAGAAGATTCAGAAAAGGTTAGTGAGGTGAGAGGTGCGTACAGATACACCTGCCTTTAAACGACTGATCTGCAGGTAAATCATAGAGGCTTTCTACTGACCTGTGGTGGATACTTCAGGGCCAGCTCATCTCCATCCACCTGTTAAACACAGCCCTTCACCGGGTGTTACCCAGCTGGAGAGCCGTCACTGCCATAGTTTAGAGCCATGCAGATCGCTGGACCTCAGAGGAGAAAGTTCCTGTGAGACAACAAGGAGCCACAAAACGTCCCATGCTGCTGTGAGAAAAAGCTGAAATGTAAAGGGTTTAGATCAACATGTCGGTGCAGCCGGTGGAGATGAAGATGACCTGGCAAGTAACTGGGACAACTTTAGAGCAGAATTTGAGGACTTTTCACTCGCATCAGGATTGGCTGAAAAATCAGCTGAAGTGCAGGCTGCAACTTTGAGGAGAGTGATGGGCAGCGAATGTCGCCATAAATACAAGCATAATTCAGGCATCACAGCAGAGCAGGCTAAAGATGCAGTCGCGATTCTCAATGCACTGGAGAGATATTTTAAGCCAGCGAGTAATGTCATATTAGAGCGATATGTTTTTAGAAACTGCAAACAGGAGGAAGGTGAGCCGATTGATGTCACAAATTGAAGACACAAAGCTGATAGCACTCATGGAGCGGTGCAGACAAGTTAAACTGTGACTGAGTCAAGAAGAAGCTGCAGTTCAAGGTCAAAGAGGTCAAGTTCCATGGACACATTCTGTCAGCAGAGGGACTCAGGGCAGACCCAGACAAGATCAGGGCAATCCAGGAAATGCCCCTCCCCACTGATGCTAAGGCAGTGCTGCGGTTCATGGGGTTCATGACCTACCTCGCAAAGTTTATGCCACGCCTCTCTGAGGTATGTGAGCCACTACGTAGACTACTAGACAAGGATGTGGCATGGCACCGGCTACCTAAGCATGAAGCAGCGGTTGAGGCGATCAAGTGACTGGTCACAGCAGCCCCGATTTTGAGATACTATGACGTGACGAGGCCAGGCACCATCCAGAGTTATGTAACTCAGAACAAAGCCCAATTTGCATGGCATGGGCAGCCCGACTGGGTCAATACAGACTGTGGATCCCAGTTTGACTGTGAAAAATTCAGGAAGTTTGCAAAGGAATGGTACTTTTAACTTTGAAATGTAATCACCTAGACACCCAAAGTCTAATGGGAAAGCTGAGTCAGCTGTGAAGATAGAAAAGAACCTGTGCAAGAAAGCAGACAGTGCAGGTAATGACCCTTGAATTGCCATTCTGCAATGGAGAAACACACCTACAGAGGGCATGCGCAGCAGTCCAGTGCAAAGACTGATGGCTCGGAGACTACAGACTTCTCTTCCCGTCTCTGACGCATTCTTAGAGCCAAGCATTGTCAAAGGAATTCCTGAAAAGCTGCAGGCTAAACACCAAATAGCCAAATTCTGGTATGACAAGTCAGCCAGAGATTTGCCAGAGCTGACTATTGGTCAAGATATCAGAATGAAGCCTCTACCTGGAGACAGGACTGCCAGATGGAGGAGAGGAGTATGCCTTCAACAGGTGGGCCCCAGATCATACCTGGTGGATGTAGAGGTGACATTCTATGGGTGCAATTGGGTGGACCTGAGTCCCGCAGAGGGGGAGGCGCTCAGACACCAACACAGAGCAACACAGCAAGCTGCACAGTGGCCCAGCCCAAAAGACAACAGACAAGGAAAAGGACAATGACACTGTGGATAAGGAAAAAATCTGCCAAGAACTCACGCCAGTCAGGCAGACTGACCTACCTCAGCCCATAAGCAGCTCACCACCCACAGCACACACAGACCACTATAAGACAAACAGTGGCAGGCTGGTGAAAGCACCAAAGAGACTGGACCTATAGAAAGGACCTGGTTCTGTTTTATACAGACTGTTTTCAGTTTTGAGATTTTGAGAAAAAAAAAAAGTTACAAATGTTGATAAGGGGGAAAAGGGAATTTGTAAAATGTCCGAGCAGATGACACATCAAACACGGTGTTTCGTCATACATTGGAGGTACGTTGGCGGTTTTAGTTAGTTAGTTAGTTAGTTAAGTTATTGGTAACTATAAAAAGGGAGATGTTACAGGTGGTTGTTGGGCTAAGAGCCCCTCTAGTGTTGTGTTCATGTACATCCCAGCAGGCAACAGCTATGCAGGACGACTGCCCCTGCCTTTTTTTTGTAACAATACAGTTCTACAGTTCATACACACCTGCTGTAGCCTCTGTGAGGTTATTCATCAAAACAACAAAAAATCCAAGAGAGAAAAACACAAAAAGCCACACGGAAAATCCACACTGGTAACACTGAAAGTTTCAGGATAAAAGAGGATGAACTGACACTGAGACAGGGGAGCACAGAGACTAAATAAACTTGGAGGTGAGGCTAATCAGACACAGGTGAGACAATCAAGGGAGCAGGTGAAAACAGTAGCCTAAGGGAAGGGTACATAATCAAACAAGCAGGAAACACACAAAGGTCAAGGAAGTAATAGGGAGCTGGTGTGAAGTGATGATTCAGTAATGATGACCTCAATTAGCAAATACTCCCTCTGAGTGAATGTTCATGAAGTCATCATTTACAAATGAGTATTAAGACGTGAGCACATCTTTCGATGTCAAACCCAACTTTTTTCAGTGGTCAGCAAAAATAAGGGAATTGGCCTCGCTGTTCCAGTAGTTTTGGGCAGGACTGAATAATCACTGCAGTTACCTGACCTTCCCGGTCACTTGCTCACCTGTCTTTATTTCCCTCATCAGCCTTATTCTGAACATACTGGACCATTTCTGTTATTCCAATGAATGTTTATATTCATGCTGTTTGCTTTGTTTCTGTCTCTGTTTATATTTTGCTATTGTAGTCTTCGTGCTTGAACCTTGACCTGCCTGCCTACCTGTCTGTAAACCATCAAATTCACAATAAAGTGTTTGGGTTCTTCCCTGCTACCGGTTCTCCCAGCCCTGTGAGACCCAGAAGACACTACATCTGATTATTTCATGACTTGATTATGAGACATTTGGAGGAAGTCTTCTACCAAGGAGATTAGAAAGGCAGCTCTGTCTATGGCAAACAGGGAAGTGTCTTCTAAGGCTTGGCTGAGGAAATCAGACAGCTGACCCAGTGATCCTGGTGGCTCAGTGAAGTCCAGCAGTGTGACTGCTTTGTGAAGTGATTAGCTAAGAAAGCCTCTACATCCAACATCCACAGTTACACAGCCTGAGCTCCTTCTCTGTGTCAGACTCTGCTCTAACATCTTCTGTCATTAGAGCCTTCTTCTCTTCTGGAGGTCTTTTCTTCTCAGGGTTAATAAGCTCAAATATGATCATCTACTGAGTGGCTTCTGATCGTGGGATTTAGGCCATGGTCATGTTGGTGTAATGGTGCTTTTAAACCACCTACATTCATGCTCTGTGATGTCATACTGCTGTCAGAACACCTTTTGTAATCTGTGTCAGTAAATGTCCTTAAACTTGATGTTTCCTCCACAGAGTTCAACAGGAGAGCCCAGAGGTTCACAGAGATCAGTCAGCCCAGCAGCATCAAACCGACCTGGACTCCACATTTATGGTGTGTACAACAGACTTTATACAATGAGCTACATGAACCACAGATTTAATGCTAAGCTATCATTCTGTCTCCATGCTGTTCTGTTCTGAACAGCAGGCCTTCAGACTGACTGATGAATCACTCGTTGTGTTCTACCAGTTTAAATGTTTCTCACTCTGTTCCAGCTGCTGGAGGAGAACATCTGCACATTTGTGAAAATAGAGCTGAAGAGAATCCAGAGGGTTCTGAGTCCAGATTACCCAGCATGCCTAGAGAGTCAGGAGGAGGACGAGGAGGTTCTGGACAGTAAGGAGGAGGAGCAGAGGAGGAGCAGCAGAGAGGCATTTGTGAAGATCACTCTGCACTTCCTGAGGAGAATGAAGCAGGAGGAGCTGGCTGACTGTCTGCAGAGCAGTAAGAGAGTTTTTACAGATTACAGGTTTTTTTGGACATTTCCAAACGCTGCTTTAATATGTTGCACAGATCTGTATCAGATCAGATCATGATTGTTCCTAATGAGCTGAAAAAGCTGAGGACGAAGTCAAACTACACAGCCACACTTTATTATTAAGATCATCTGCAGGATTCACCTTTTGACATCATTTGTTGTTTGTTCATTCAGGAACTGTTGCTGCAGTGAGCCGACAGAAACTCAAGTCTAACCTGAAGGAGAAGTTCCAGTGTGTGTTTGAGGGGGTCACTAAAGCAGGAAACCCAACCCTTCTGAATCAGATCTACACAGAGCTCTACATCACAGAGGGAGGGACTGGAGAGGTCAATGATGAACATGAGGTCAGACAGATCGAATCAGCATCCAGGAAACCAGACAGACCAGAGACAACCATCAGACAAGAAGACATCTTTAAAGCCTCACCTGGAAGAGACGAACCAATCAGAACAGTGATGACAAAGGGAGTGGCTGGCATTGGGAAAACAGTCTTAACACAGAAGTTCACTCTGGACTGGGCTGAAGACAAAGCCAACCAGGACATACAGTTCATGTTTCCCTTCACCTTCAGAGAGCTGAATGTGCTGAAAGAGAAGAAGTTCAGCTTGGTGGAACTTGTTCATCACTTCTTCACTGAAACCAAAGAAGCAGGAATCTGCAGGTTTGAAGAGTTCCAGGTTGTGTTCATCTTTGACGGTCTGGATGAGTGTCGACTTCCTCTGGACTTCCACAGCAATGAGATCCTGACTGATGTCACAGAGTCCACCTCAGTGGATGTGCTGCTGACAAACCTCATCAGAGGGAAACTGCTTCCCTCTGCTCACCTCTGGATAACCACACGACCTGCAGCAGCCAATCAGATCCCTCCTGAGTGTGTTGACATGGTGACAGAGGTCAGAGGGTTCACTGACCCTCAGAAGGAGGAGTACTTCAGGAAGAGATTCAGAGATGAGGAGAAGGCCAGCAGAATCATCTCCCACATCAAGAAATCCCGAAGCCTCCACATCATGTGCCACATCCCAGTCTTCAGCTGGATCACTGCTACAGTTCTGGAGGACGTGTTGAAGACCAGAGAGGGAGGAGAGCTGCCCAAGGCCCTGACTGAGATGTACATCCACTTCCTGGTGGTTCAGTCCAAACTGAAGAACATCAAGTATGATGGAGGAGCTGAGACAGATCAACACTGGAGTCCAGAGAGCAGGAAGATGATTGAGTCTCTGGGAAAACTGTCTTTTGCGCAGCTGCAGAAAGGAAACCTGATCTTCTATGAGTCAGACCTGACAGAGTGTGGCATCGATATCAGAGCAGCCTCAGTGTACTCAGGAGTGTTCACACAGATCTTTAAAGAGGAGAGAGGACTGTACCAGGACAAGGTGTTCTGCTTCATCCATCTGAGCGTTCAGGAGTTTCTGGCTGCTCTTCATGTCCATCTGACGTTCATCAACTCTGGTGTCAATCTGATGTCAGAAGAACAAAATAAGTCTTTGTGGTCTAAATTATTCAGAGAAAAATCTGATCCAACGTGTTTCTACCAGAGTGCTGTGGACCAGGCCTTACAGAGTCCAAATGGACACCTGGACTTGTTCCTCCGCTTCCTCCTCGGTCTTTCACTAGAGACCAATCAAAATCTACTAAGAGGTCTGTTGATACAGACAGGAAGACACTCAAAGACCAATCAGGAAACAGTCCAGTATATCAAGACAAAGATCAGTAAGAATCTGTCTGCAGAGAAAAGCATCAATCTGTTCCACTGTCTGAATGAACTGAATGATCGTTCTCTAGTGGAGCAGATCCAACAGTCCCTGAGATCAGGACGTCTCTCCACAGAGAAACTGTCTCCTGCTCAGTGGTCAGCTCTGGTCTTCATCTTACTGTCATCAGAAAAAGATCTGGACGAGTTTGACCTGAAGAAGTTCTCTGCTTCAGAGGAGGCTCTTCTGAGGCTGCTGCCAGTGGTCAAAGCCTCCAACAAAGCTCTGTAGGTGTACACATAACTTCAGGGGTCCATACTATGAAGCAACTTCTACATACCCATGGTCTCTGTTACTGATCTGGTTTCACTTAACCTGACAAAGGTGATCACGACAAGTGGTCACACGATGCTTGTTATTAACTCGACAAGTCAACCCAGGGTTTCTATGGGCAGAGTTAACATAAAAGGGGTGGAGTCTGCAGCGAATGACCAATCACACACAGGGACAAGTCTGACATCAACTGTAGTATCGCTGCTCCATCATCAGAGCACGATATAGCCTATTGACTATACTAACACCTGTGTATTAGATTGAATCAATACGTTGCTCAGATGTACTTTTGTGGCGTTCACGACAGACGTATTCTTTCAGCCTCGGCCGTATCAAACAGAATTATGGGGCACTTAGAAATAAATAGAAAAGCACAATTTAAAGCAGTAAGAATGCTAACTTTCATATCTTGTAAAGACAACAAGTACTTCATGCTTCAGAGCTGTGATCAGGCTGTGTAGACGTATATCAGTAAAGCTAGATGAATCTTTAATGAATATATTTCATGCAGACGGTAAACAGGAAGTGTTCTACTGCTCTGTCTCCCTGCTCCCTCGCCACCTGCTCTCAGAGCTCCTGATATAAGAGACCTGGTCAGTAGGTAGTGCTTAGTACAGGTTGATTTCTTATCTCCAACATCACCTGCTGATCTGCCCCAGTAAGAATTGAACCATCTTCATAGTGCTGAAAACCCTGAGTTAACCCTGAAGCTACCTCGAAAAAGGCAAATCCCGTTTTGTAGCATACCCCCAGGTTTAATGTAGCTTTTCTTTATTCAGACAAAGTGACTATGTTTTATGTTTGTTTTGTCTTGATTCTTTTCAGGCTGAGTGGCTGTAATCTGTCAGAGAGGAGCTGTGAGGCTCTGTCCTCAGTCCTCAGCTCCTCTAGTCTGAGAGAGCTGGACCTGAGTAACAACAACCTGCATGATGCAGGAGTGGAGCTGCTGTCTGCTGGACTAAAGACTCCACACTGCAGACTCTCAGGTTGGTGTGCAGCTGTTTAAAATAATGACCTTCTGAGTTCTTTATAAATCAAATATCTAATGGATTTGGAAACTCTGGTCTCAGACAGTTCTTGAGTTTTGTTCATCTGGACTCAAATGTGTGTGTCTGAACAGAATCATCCCCTTAACAGATCTAATGAGCCAATGATGATGGGTGGATGGTGCATACACTTAAAAATAAAGAGTCTTTTCTCCAGGCTCTACAGGCCAGTACATCTTCTGACATACACACAGCAACAAAGAGATAGAGAAAACTGACTTATGGTTACAATGAAAATAAAGAAAGTTGAAATATAAGCAATTAAAAGTAGAGGTCGACCGATAGTGGATTTTTAAAGGCCGATATAATAACGATAGTTTGTACGAGGATAAAGCCGATAGCCGATTAATCGCCTGATATCTCCCTACCCCACAAAAAAAAATTAATTAAATTAAATTAAATTTTGTTATTTATTTGACACAGACTTTCAGTTAAACAGTTATGTGTACGGATGTAATAAAGATAAAGATTGTTCATTTAAATTAGAACAGAACATGAATCTCAAAAAGTAATCAATAACTACATAAATAAAATAAGTAGTAAAGAAAATATAATCTGCAGATGAACATCTAACTCAAACTGTTGTGCCCACATTGTGCCTTTCCTCAGCAGAATAGTCCCATAGAGGGACTGTGTTTCCTCCAGCTGCCATCTAATGTAAGAAACAAGAAACATGTAAATCTATTCAATATAACTATTCATTAAATAGGCTATCAAATAGATAATGTATATATATATATATATATATATAACTTTATTATTTACTTTTATAAATTTAATATTTATTTCAATCTACATGAATGATTTAAGTTGCACTTTATTAATCCTTTTTAAATTGAAATGATGCTGCAGTTGTTTTCTTAAAGTTGCTGGTTTAATAAAAATCTTTCTGATAAAGTAAAGTTTCACTAAAGTTACAAATGAATGGTTATTATCATCACGGAAGCTTTCTGGCATATTTGGGAGAAAAAAATAGAAACACTAATTCAGCAGAAACAACTCAAGTAGCATCAAAGAAGTTACCATCAGAATCTTATATAGAAAGCAAATGTATCGCCCCTGCGTCAGTCTCTGGCTCTTTCCCTTTAACTTTACCTACACATTGTTGTTCACAACAGTTTGTGTTGACGCCGTGACGTGCTTTACTCCTACAGCAGCCTTATGCAAACGCCGGTTTTTAATAAACCTGTTTTTTGCCACTTGGACTTTGATAGTAAGTACGGAGAGTTTCCTGAAGTGTGATCTGCTGGATTACATCGTTGGAAAGATGTTGGATTTGTTTACATGGCGATGCGCTCCGTGGCGTGTATCAGGCCAGATGCTGCACGTCCCGTTACATTTTTAAATACCACTCTTACAAACTATTAGTGTTTGTGCACATTACCGGAGTGAGAAGGATCATAAAAAGTGTGATTTCATGTCATGAATGGACAGCTGGCGTTACGTGGTTGGATTATTTAGAAGAGAGAACGCCAAATTGGTAAGTAATTTAAGAAAATTAAACAGTTAAATTATTTACTCTCCTCCCTGCCTGCCCGTCTTATATCGTGGAGAGCTGATATTGTTGCGTTATATTCCAGAGATAACTTTTGTGGGGAGAAATAAACTGAAACGAGTCAGATATAATATGAATCACGTACCACCTGTCAGCTGTTCCCCGGTACAGCAAAGGTTTAGCCCCCACCCACCCCTCTCATGGTCTCCACGTACGAGTGGCATTTCATGGTTTTCTAACAGTTGTTCAGAGTATCCTCGGGAGTTGCACACGCAAACTTTTCAGCAAAAGTGCCCCTCAAATGATCAGATATGATCCAATTAGTTGTGCTAGGCTTGCACTCACTGCTAGCCAAATTGTAGCCAGCTTGCTAACCAGAGACAGCAGCATGAGCTCGGCAGAAAAGCAGTGAAAGTTAACGATAGTCTAATTCATTAATAATGCAATACTATAAACAACAACCTGATCATGATCATAATTTGTGAATAAAGCTGTGTTATAAAGTTAACTTTAAGTAATTATCCCAGGTACCTGCATTACCTGTATGTCACGTACAGAGACTCCATTAAAAAGGCGAATGCACCCGATGTACGTACCAGCCTGAGGCTGCGCAGCCATCGGCCACTATCGGAGCCCACATCCGCCGATGATAATAGTTTTTAATAAGTCCTATCGGGGCCGATTAATCAGCCAAAACAATCAATCGGTCAACCTCTAATTAAAAGTGTAAAAATGATCAAAGAAGTAGGACTGATAATAGTTGTAGCAGTTGGAGTCCAGCAGGTGGACAGCAGTAGGCGGTCTCAACAATCATCCACAGGAAGCTACGAGACAAAAGAGGCAAACAACAACAAAAGCTCTGAGGAATATATAAAGTCAGTAACACGCATTAGAGGACATGAACGATTACAGGCAATCCTTACTCACCTGGAAACTGTGTGTGTGTGTGTGTGTGTGTGTGTAGTCTGTCAGGCTGTCTGATCACACAGGAAGGCTGTGCTTCTCTGGCCTCAGCTCTAAGCTCCTCCCACCTGAGAGAGCTGGACCTGAGCTACAATCATCCAGGAGAACCAGGAGAGAAGCTGCTGTCTGCTGGACTGAAGGATCCACACTGCAGACTGAAGACACTGAGGTACATTCAGTCACTTTCCCACCTCCTCTTCACTCCTGAAAATGTGCCCACATTACCCAGAGGAGCTGCATGTGAGAACACAAATTTCTGAATCAGCTGACCTGGACTTTAATCAGACTTTAACCTGCCCGCCCCCCCGAGCACACAGTGTTTGATGTACAGGTTAGCCGGTGTGTGAGCACAGAAGGTAACTGTCTGCTGTGTTCACAGTGAGCAGGCGGGCGGGGTGATGATGGCGTTCATGTTGAGCAGAGTTTCTCTGCTTTGTAATCTTTACTGCTCGTCTGAATGTTTTATCCCACTCTGTCTTTGCATGTTCGTCCAATCGCATGTAGCATTGATATCAACACAAAGCTTCATCATCAGGGTGAGCACATGTGAACACAGCTCCTGTTTCTTCCTTCAGGTTGGACCATGGTGGACGGCACAGACTAACACCTGGTCTGAGGAAGTGTGAGTGTGTTTTAAGTTTGATTCATGAGAACACAGCTGCACATGCTCAGTGATGAGTTTCACTCAGGATTTAGTTTCTCTCAGAGGCTGGAAAGATGTTAAAATTCAACCAACTAATTTCAAATCTACAAACTGAACAGAGTGAGCTCAGAGATCTAAACTGATCAATACATGTAATCAGATCCATGTGAAGCAATAATCAATCTGTTCTGAGTGTGTTCTTACACTCAGTCTGGAGCCTTGTGGACTAAAGAATCCAGACTGTCAGGAAACTTTGAGCAGCAGACGGCAGTTTAAATTTGAGGTGTAAAGGTCTGAACTTTGTGCTGAATGTGACCTCTGAGGTGGAGCTCATCACAGTCTGAGACAGCAGATGGTTCACAGCTTCTTAGTGCTGCAGTGGAGGATGATGGTTTTATTAGGATCACTGGATTGTATGATGTCAGAGCTGTCAAATATTACTCTCAGCTGAATATGAATGTAAGTTTGATTGACTCTCAGTAACTGTCAGTAAAGTTGTTCTTGAATGAACAGATGATAACCTGCAGCTGTGTCGTGTCTCCTTCTCTCCATCAGACGCCTGTGAGCTGGAAGTGGACACAAACACAGTGAACAGAAAACTCAAACTGTCTGACAACAACAGGAAGGTGACACGGGAGGAGGTTCAGTCATACCCTGATCATCCAGACAGATTTGACACCTGGCCTCAGCTGCTGTGTAGGACTGGTCTGACTGGTCACTGTTACTGGGAGGTCGAGTGGAGCGGAAGGGTTAAAGTATCAGTGAGTTACAGAGGAATCAGCAGGAGAGGAGGCAGTGAGCACTGTGTGTTTGGATGTAATGATCAGTCCTGGAGTCTGTCCTGCTCTGATGGTGGTTACTCTGTCTGGCACGGTAACAGAAGAACACAACTCCCTCTCTCCTCCTCCTCCTCCTCCTCCTCCTCTGGTAGAGTAGCAGTGTATGTGGACTGTCCTGCCGGCACTCTGTCCTTCTACGGAGTCTCCTCTGACACACTGACCCACCTCCACACCTTCAGCACCACCTTCACTGAACCTCTGTATCCTGGGTTTACAGTGTGGTCTTTTGGTTCCTCAGTGTCTCTGTGTAGGTCAGAGGAACTCTGCTGACTGAACTGAAGGCTTAAATCAAGAAGAAACTGGACTTGGTTGAAGAGGTCCACTAACCAAACGTTGTTGTGGAGGGACCTGGTGATGTCAGACAGCAGAAAGTATGATCCTCACATGACCGTATAACTTGTCAGCTTCACTCTCCGTGGAACATTGATTCTTCTGAATCCAGTGAAGAACATTTAGAAAGAAAGGAATGATCTTGTACGTAGTGTAAAATGTAGTATCCTGTTCCCTGAGCTGGACAAGCCTGATATCTGTATGTGCCTTTTTCTACTCTTCTATCAACACAGTGTGCACTCTTTCAAAATAAAAGTCTTTATTAGCTTGATTTCCGTGTTTTTATGAAGTTGGGGTAAAACATATTTTGTGTTATAACAACTTTGATAGAAGGATGAAAAACGTTCCTCTGTTCTCCTCCTGAGGCCGATTCACACAGCCTGCGTGAGCAGCCGTCATGGTGTTCAGACATTGTTGCTGCAGAGAGGGATTTACATACAATAGCAAAAATTACTATAAGCAGAGAGAGAGAGAGAGAGAGAGAGAGAGAGAGAGAGAGAGAGAGAGAGAGAGAGAGAGAGAGAGAGAGAGAGACCTACACACAGCAACAAAGAGAAGAGAGATGTTCTGCTGGGAAACCTTGGGTCCTACCATTCATGTGGATGTTACTTTGACACATACCACCTACCTAAACATTGCTGCACACTGAGTTCACCCCTTCACAGTATTCCCTAATGGTAGTGGCCTCTTTCAGCAGGATAACGTGCCCTGCCACACTGCAATCATGGTTCAGGAATGGTTTGAGGAACACGATGAGTTCAAGGTTTGACTCGGCCTCCAAATTCCCCAGATCTCAATCCAATGGAGCGTCTGTGGGATGAGCTGGACAAACAAGTCTGATCCGTGGAGGCCCCACCTCGCAACTTACAGGACTTAAAGGATGGTTGTTCTGTTATTTAGCTTTGATGAATATGTTATATAATATATAATATATGTTATATGCAAAATGACGCCATCTGCTGGAGTTTTCATATGTCTACACCCTCTGTAGATCACAACACCATGTCCTATTGGTGGAACACCACTATAAAAGGGCCATTTTGTTTCATCTGTTTGACTCCCTGATGAAGGCATGTTGCCGAAGCGTGTCAGAGTTTGTTTTCAGGTTTAACATGACCTTGCCAATACCATCAAGAAATGTTCATACTTTAAAGAGAGGGCCTTGGAGCTTTCTTCTGTGTTTTGGCGACATGTGTCCCTATCCAAAGAGCACCTCAAGCTTACTCAATGTGAGTCCAGTAAGCGCTCCTTCCCTGACGTTCTTGGTGTATATTTGACTGTTGAGTGTCGGTAACAAGTAAACCACCACAGGTAGAGACACTGGTGGCTCTCAGTCTGTAATCCTGGCCAGTGCACTTCCTTTTTCAGATCAGTCCGTGTGTGGTTATGGTGCTATGCTGTGAGCCATTGAGATGGGCCACATCCTCGGCCTGTGCATCTCATCCATGTAGAATCATATCTAGTCTCTGGTTTCTTCCCTGTCGCTGTTTGCCCTGCTTTGTCAATTAGAGGCTCTGCATCTTTAATGGGTGACAAAACTGACGACAGAAAAGTTCCTCCTGCATTGGCAGTGTTAGACTCTCCTCAGCACACACTGACATTCAGACTTATTTCCTTCATGTGATCACTGGTGCTCAAACACTTAAATATAAAGATCTCTGTCCCATAGAGTGCTTATGCCGGTCATTCAGGAGAAACTGATATGGAGAATGACCCGGAGAATGCTCCTGTGTCTCCAGGTGAAAAAGCGTCTGTGCTGGTGCACTCCCCAACCCGTCGCCTCCTGACTGTATGTCTCTCCTGGTGACCCTTGAACGCCTCAGGGCTGCTCAGAGGGCTGACCCCACACTAAACATGTTGGGATCTGGTTAGAGCAAATTGGTTATTTGTATAACATGAATAATGATAAATATAGATTTTTAATTTCATTTAAAAAAATCATTAATCATAATTACTGATCACAAGGCCCCACCCTGGGATGGGGAATACTTACCAAAGAGAAGAATCTCAACACTCTGCTCAATAAATGTCAGTGTTGTGAATATAATATCAATATTTTGATTCAAAAGTGAAAAAGAAGGTTTGAATTCCAGCACTGACCTTCATGACCAGCCGTCACCATGGAGATGCAGATATCTACAATGCAAACAGGAGTGTGTGTGTGTGTGTGTATATTGGTGACGTGAGCAGAGAGAGAGAAGCAGATACCACAGAGGTGGTATCTCCAGTCCTCAGTCAGGTAAAGGGAAGTAGCAGTTTCTCCCTGTGAACACAGGACGGTGCAGAATGAGTGATTCATGAGTTATGTAACAAGTTCAAAAGCATCCTGGCTGTTACACTTATGGAAACACTTCCAACATGGTAAAAAGCACCAGGACAAAGCTGTGTGGCTCAAACAAGGACCTCCTTCCTCACACTCACACAGTACAGAGACTATATCCGAATGACCTCATTGCACTCACCTGAGTTACCTGGATAAACCCATCGATGATCCATAGAAGACCAATTTAAAATACTGACCACAATGAACATAAGAAACACTGCATGTTTGATATTAATAAAAATAGAAACCAACAATAATATGGTTCTTAAACCAATGAAACTTTCTGCATTGTTCCATCTGTCAGCTATAAAACATGTAGCATTAAGCTAATTGACTAAATGAAACAAGATGAAACATTAAATTAATTTATATATTTCAACACATCTCTGTAATTCATCTCTAAACATCTACTTCAGCTCAGAGTGTTGATGTGAAACCTAAGGGCATTTTATTGGACGGATTAACAAAGGACAGCTTCCACACATCTTTATGTTAGCATTAGCATTTCTTGTGAGAATAATGTCAAGGCTTGCTACATTGTTAGCTTCAGAAAGCAGTGTTACTTGTTGGCAATCCTAGCTTAAATAAAGAGCCCAAAGTGAAGCTGACTGACACAGAGACAAACATGTTAGCCTGTAGCATATCAAACAATGTGACTTCGATATAAATATATTAAACTACAAACATTTATCAAACACCCCTCCAGGAATCACCACCTTAACGTGGTGGAGGGGTTTGCGTGTCCCTGTGAACCTGGGAGCTGTGTTGTCCGAGGCACTAGCCCCTGGTAGGGTCTCCCAAGGCAAATTGGTCCCAGGAGAGGGACCAGACTAAGAGCGGTTCAAAACCCCCTATGAAGAGGCAACGACGTAAACAAGCTACCTCGCCCGGATCAGGGAGACTGGGGCTACCTCCTGGAGCCAGACCTGGGGGGATGCTCGCTGGTGAGCGCCTGGTGGCCGGGCTTTTGTCCATGGGGCCCGAATGAGCAACGTGGAGCCGCCGCCTTGTGGGCCCACCACCTGCAAGGATAGGCATAGGGGTCGGGTGCAATGCAAACCGGGCAGCAGGCAAAGGCGGGGGCCTTGGCGTGCTGATCCCTGGCAACATAGACTGGTTGTTGGCACGTGGAATGTCACCTCTCTGGTGGGGAAGGAGCCGGAGCTTGTGCGGGAGGTGGACCGTTACCAACTAGAGATAGTTGGGCTCACCTCCACGCACAGCTCTGGCTCTGGAACCAATATCCTGGAGAGGGGCTGGATTCTCCCCTTTTCCGGAGTTGCCCAGGGTGAGAGGCGTCGGGCGGGTGTGGGGATACTCACAAGCCCCCGGCTGAGCGCCGCTGTGTTGGAGATTTCCCCGGTGAACGAGGTGAAGAGAGGAGCAGAGCTGTCAACTGATCACCACCTGGTGGTGAGTTGGATCAGATGGCGGGGGAGGCTGCGGGACAGACCTGGTAAACCTAAACGTGTGGTGAGGGTGAACTGGGAACGTCTGGCCCCTGTCCGCGCGGTCTTCAACTCCCACCTCCAGAAGAATTTCTCTTGCATCCTGGGGGAGGTTGGGGACATTGAATCATATGGGCCGTGTTCAAAGCCTCTATTGTGGAAGCGGCTACAAGGAGTTGTGGTCAGAAGGCTGTTGGTGCCTGTCGTGGCGGCAACCTAAGAACCCGTTGGTGGACACCGACGGTGAGGGAAGCCGTCAGGCTGAAGAAGGAGGCCTTTCGGACTTGGTTAGCCCAGGGGTCTCCAGAGGCAGTAGACGGGTATCGAGTGGCCAGAAGGGCTGCAGCTTCTGTGGTTGCGGAAGCAAAAATTGGCTCAAGCTATTTTTAGCAGGGCTGGAGAACTGCTGACCCGGACTGAGGATATTGTCGAGCGGTGGAAGGAACACTTTGAGGAACTCCTGAACCCAGCCAAAACGTGCTCTGATGAGGAGGCAGAGTCTGAAGTTCCAGGGGAAGCCTTATCTATATCTGTGGCAGAGGTCGCTGAGGTAGTCAAGAAGCTCCTCAGTGGCAAGGCGCCAGGTGTAGATGAGATTCGCCCTGAGATGCTAAAGGCTCTGAACATTGTTGGGCTGTGGAGGTCTGGGACAGTACCTGTGGAATGGCAGACCGGGGTGGTGGTTCCCAATTTTAAAAAGGGGGACCAGAGGGTGTGTCCCAACTATCGGGGTATAACACAACTCAGCCTCCTGGGTAAAGTTTATTCCAGGGTGCTTGAAAGGAGGCTCCGGCCGATTGTCGAACCTCAGATACAGGAGGAACAATGCGGATTCCGACCTGGCCGTGGAACACTTGACCAGCTCTTTACCCTGGCAGGGCTGCTTAGGGGGGCATGGGAGTTTGCTCATCCAGTCTACATGTGTTTTGTGGACTTGGAAAAGGCTTACGATCGTGTCCCCCAGGTGGTCCTGTGGGGGGTATTGCGGGAGTATGGGGTACCGAGGCCGTTGATACAAGCCATCCGGTCGCTGTATAACCAAAGTGAGAGCTGTGTCCGCATCCTTGGCAGAAAGTCAAACACGTTCCCAGTGCGCGTTGGCCTCCGCCAGGGCTGTCCCTTGTCACCGATGCTGTTTGTGATTTTCATGGACAGGATCTCAAGGGTTTCCAGTTTGGGGACCTCAGGATTTCATCTCTGCTTTTTGCAGATGATGTTGTTTTGTTGGCTTTATCAAGCTGGGACCTCCAGCAGGCATTGGGGCGGTTTGCAGCCAAGTGTGACACGGTTGGGATGAGAGTCAGCACCTCCAAGTCTGAGGCCATGCTTCTCTGCCGGAAACCGGTGGCCCCTCCGGACGGGGAGTGAGTCTTTGCCTCAAGCGAAGGAGTTTAAGTATCTCGGGGTCTTGTTCACAAGGGTAAAATGGATCGTGCGATTGACAGGCGGATTGGTGCAGCTTCAGCAGTAATGCAGGCGTTGTACCAGACTGTGGTGGTGAAGAGGGAGCTGAGCCTGAAGGCAAAGCTTTCAATTTACCAGCCGATCTACGTTCCAACCCTCACCTATAGTCACGAGCTTTGGGTAGTGACCGAAAGAATGAGATCGCGGATACAAGCAGCCGAAATGAGTTTCCTTCGGAGGGTGTCTGGGCTCAGCCTTAGAGATAGGGTCAGGAGCTCGGAGATCCGGGGGGAGCTCGGAGTAGAGCTGCTTCTCCTTCGCGTCGAAAGGAGCCAGTTGAGGTGGTTCGGGCATCTGGTTAGGATGCCTCCTGGGCGCCTCCCTTTGGAGGTTTTCTGGGCACGTCCAACTGGGAGGAGACCCCGGGGCAGACCCAGAGCTCGCTGGAGGGATTATATATCCTGTCTGGCCTGGGAACGCCTCGGAATCCCCCAGGAGGAACTGGAAAATGTTGCTGGGGAAAGGGACGCTTCGGTCACCTTGCTGAGTAGGCTGCCACCGCGATCCGGCCCCGGATAAGCAGAAGATAATGGATGGATGGATGGATGGATTGCATTTATCAAACAGGCTCTCTGGAAATTTGACCTTCTTACCCAGGCTCTGTGTTCTTATTGTTCCAACACCAGCCAAGCACACGTCACCTCATCACGTCTGTGCTGCTGTCTCTTCTGATACCCAACCATTCCACCGCCATATTAGGAAGTTGCACTTCCTCCACGTTTGTGCCATGGCTGCAGCTGGAGATACTCCTGACAGGTGTGTGTGGGTTAGTAAAAAGGGGGATAGGTGATGAAAGATGCAGACAGAGACAGACAGACAGAGTGAGTCCCTGTGTGGACTGACACAGTAACTGAGACTTTAACCCCGCAGGAAGCCGGCGGCTGAACGCAGACGTGGCTCTGCTCTTTAACTGAGAAAAGGCAGCTTCCTGGTTTTTAGCGCTGGTTGAGAGTAAATACACACCAGCAGCAGAACAACACTCTGCGCTCGGTCACATTAAAAACACAATGCAGCGCTTTGAACAGGACTCAGCGCTCCATCAACAGTCAAAAACAACACAGCAGGTTTTCAGGAACACACCGGAAGCACCACGCATGGAGCTAATGCAGCATCTTGCTAGCTGACACACACTCGCCTTTAAACGTAACAACAGGACTAAGGAGGTTATAAAATGACTCCATATTAACACACAGAAGAAACCAAGTATATACAAACCTTGTGCCCCCATCAGCCAGGCGTTTCACCTGCTCAAAGGACCGTGTGGTTGATCGTTTAGGAAGACGCACATGCCGTTTTACCGCGTCTCTGCTTTTCTCCTACCGGCACTACCCTTTCAAAATAAAAGCACCGGTCCTTATGATGTTACTGACAGGAAATATTCACACAGCCTTCAGAAAATGAGCTTTAAAATACTGGAAGACAAATCAGAGATTATTGAGGTCATTCCAGCAGGTAGAGAGAGAAGTCCTCTGTGTGAACAATAAGTAGACTGGTGTTCAGTGACTGAACACCATAAATAAAGTGTTGTTATGAAGAAAGTCACAGAACTGATTGGACACTACTTTCTCCAGGAGCTCTGTGATAAAGGAAGCTTAGATATCGCTCTATAGTTAGCTCAGGTGCCTGAATCAAGATGAGGCTTTTGAACAAGAGGCTTCATTACAGCTACTTTAAATGACTGTGGCACATAGCCTGTCCATAAAGACCTGTTAAACACATAATAAAGCTCACTAAGTGAAAGACTTCCTGAAGCAGCCCAGTGTGAATCAGGTGTCAGAGACAGGTAGATGGTTTAGATGAAGAAATGATTGAAGTGAGTTCAGGAAAAACAGTCCAGGTTTAAATCATCTGCTCACACATTTAGTCTCTAATGTTTCGATGGCATCATGAAACACACCCAACCCCTCCTCAGTTCACCATCAGCAGCTAACTACAGAACAGACAGAGGAAAGAGGTTAATCAATACATGAGGTAACAGGAGAACCAGTGGTTCAGCTGACATGAAGGTGATGAAGTTACGTCTCTTTGTGTGGACAAAATGAAAATAAATGTAGCTCTAGTTACTAACATGAGTACAGAGCTGTAACAATCAAACCATAATAACAGGATTAGCTTGTCGCTAACTGGTTCAGTGTCAAAGAATGAAGCTTTAAATTGCTGCTGTAGCTTAGCATGCTACATCTCTCTGAGGGGTCGCTTCAGTGTAGAGAAGCTTCATTTACTGTGGAGGAACCGTTAGCTTAGCTTCACTACGTTTATACAAGGAGCAGGGAGACAGAGAGAGAGACATGCAGCATACTTCACACCCATCGAGCGAGAGCTATTAATGGGAGTTCATGAAGAGCTGAAACACAGAATCTCTAACAAAGGAAACACTGCTGCTGTGACAAAACAACCAGAAAACTACTGCGGAGCGACTGAATGTGCAAGTAGCCTAAAAACAGCCGATACATTCACCAACCACTCTTCGTTAAAAATGTCTTAGTTATAAAATGCAGCAATTACTCGTTACTTTAAAAATGAGCAGTGAAAGTTAATGTTACTGTGGAAATTACCACCAAGATAAATTACAACCTCTCATCCACAATGCTAGAATATATTACAACCATGTAGCTATATATGTATATAATGCACAATTTACCATTCAGCAATGAAAGGGTGGCGAACATGACAATTGTAGACGTCATTTGAACACATTTTAATTTTAATAAAAATATCCTAAACACGGCGCTTTATGTGCTGTGTGATGTTAACAAGAAGGTTCAGAGACATCGTGAAGGGAACAGTTTTGAACATTCTCCACAGAAGAAGAAAGAAGAAGACTGAGCATGCCCAGGTACTTCAGCTGTGCAGCTCTGACTGTAACAACCCTTGGATGCTGATGAACACCTGTAAACAGATTTATTTTTATGTTCAGTTACTGTTATTTAACATGCAGGTACATAATACACTGTGACAGTGAGTTACTTTGTTCAGGCATGTATAATTACACTCACCAGTAGGTGGCAGAGTATGCTTCTTGCTGCAGAACATGGACACGTAGAAGAAGTCTCTGGAAGTAGTCGGAGCCCGTGTTCTTGCAGTCATTTCTAGTGTGTACGCATGGTGTTGATGTTTGTCGATTGCTTTTATGCTTTGCCAGCCCTGCCTGTGGAGTAATAAAGTACTTGTTCTACACTACAAATGCCGTTGCTGTCTGTGTGGTGTAACACTGATAGACTTCATTAATACCTTTTTAAACGTCTTTTCAATAGAGAAAATGCTTGCTGGGCATTTTTCTGTTGAAAAGATGTTTAAAAAGGTACATGCATGTTGGTTTCCGATCGCAGTGACTGCTGACTGAACTGATAAGTGGTACTAGGATCAATCAAGCCTGGCTTTATCTGCTATCTAGGTTTTGTGAAACAGCCCTCCGGACACAGACACACACTCTCTGAGGTGGGTCTTTGTGCTCATTGGTTGATAGGCTCATGTTTCCTGACAGTCTATTGGCTGCTGTAGCGTCACATTTTTATTTCTCCTCTTATATCATCTCATAAAATGATAAACTTCCTTCAATAAACTGGAGGCTGCGACCTTTGTTCCCCTGTTGCCATAGTGATGACGTGATAAGTGAGTACTTTGACTTCCTCCAGTTGAGACGCAGATCTGTTCTCCGTGTTGAAGCTTTGGTAAGTGACACTTTCCTGTTTTAAAGACTCTCAGTCACATTCATTCAAGTGTAACAACAGCTGAATGCTAACAGTTAGCCACCGGGCTCACTAGCTGCTCTGAGAACAGAGACTATGCTGGGTTCAGATCACTGCTCCTTCCTCTGCTCGATACAGGGAGAGAGCTGCGCCTTTATCTCACCATGCTAACAATGCTAATGCTAACGCTAACAGGAGAGGAGGAGGGTGGCCTAAAACACACATTTATCTGATGACTGTTTGGAAGCTTCTGGTCACTTCACGAGGTCCAATAAGCTCCTGCAATGAAGCCTCCTTTGATTGGATCAAACTTGATTGATGTCAGAACAAAGTGAGACGTTTGAGCAGAACAACACGTTCAGACGGAGTTGAAATAAAGACGTTACAAGTCCATTCAACGAAGACACACCTGCTTCTTCTTCTGCTCCTCTTTCAGCCCACATGGCTCCTGGTGACTCACAGGCTGAATGTTGAAGGAAGTTATTAGAAGAAGTGTAGAAATGTTGTCGGGCTAACTCAACTGTTGGCACGGCTCCAGTTAAACTGCTGGCGGGCAGAGTTTATGGCTCATTTCAGTTACAGGACTTTGATGTGAAATGTTTACACACGTTACAAACTGCACACGGCACTGTGGTCCAGGGATCTTTATGGGAACATGAACTGTAGATCAGAATGTGTGTGTAAAATATTGACATGTTAAACAGCAGTTCTTCCTTCAGCCTCACATCAGGTGGCCTGATGAAGGTGAATCATCTCCATCTTCTCTGTGTTTCCTCCACAGCTGAAGCTCAGAGTCTCTGTGACTGGATGTGACTGCAGCAGCTGAACTCTGTCAAGGTTGTAGCGACACAGCTCTACCAGCAGGGGGCGCTCTGCTATGGATCAGTGTGAGGACACAGAGGAGGGAGCCCCTCCCTCTAAAAGCTCTCTGTGTGGGGAACATGAAGCTCTGAGGTGAGATG
Source organism: Semicossyphus pulcher (assembly GCF_022749685.1). NCBI lineage: Eukaryota > Metazoa > Chordata > Actinopteri > Labriformes > Labridae > Semicossyphus > Semicossyphus pulcher. Next base: position 1,507,895 of record NW_027211695.1, read on the forward strand.
AGGATCTCTAACTGTCCATGACTCTCCTCCATGTCACAGCTCAGCACTCACATCACTCCACCATCATCACTCACTGTCACACCTGCTGCTGAACAGGTGAGTAACAGCTCACTGTAACTAATAATGTTGATTGTTTGTATCAGGATGCAGCAGCAGAGACCAGACTCTCCTGGACCCAGCTGTGTGTCCCTGAAGAGTGACCGGTCTAAGGGTCGACCTATGAACTTTGAAGGTGACCAACCTGCTGATGGAAGGTAAGAATGTAATAAAACTATTAACATGTGAGCATGTCGTCTTTCTTTATAGGACAGCTTTAGAGGGACAGGAAGTATTGGGAAGAGAGAGTGGGGGTGACCTGCAGCAAAGGGCTGAGGTGGAGTTGAACCCTGGGCCACTGCAGTGAGGACTGCAGCCTCTGCACATGGACAGACACACTCCAGCCCCTGAGATAAACCGCCTCCTGCTCACTCTCCTCTTTTTTCCGGCTCCAGAGTTTTAGTTTGAACTTTCCCTGAAGTCACATATGTGGAGATGTGTTAGACAAAACCAGCCTGTTTTAAACAGTCTGCACCTTCACAAAGATCTCCTCTGTAGTTTGAAAGTGTTCTCGTTTGTACAGCAGGACTTTGAGTTTATCCAGCTTTAATCTCTATTTACAGATTCGACATAAAAATGTCGAATCTGAAGTTGTGAGGCCGGATTTTAGTACAGGAAGTGTTCTGGTGTCAGTTTGGAGTCTGAGTAATATTGACCAATCACGCATCAGGAGGCTGCGTTGTATGCAGGTAAATCAAAGTCCGTGTGGAGAGCTAAGAGGAGGAACGTGTAATGACATCACAGCTCCATCAGACGATGATTAAGCTCCTTATTGATCTCTATAAACAGACATCTGCATGCTAACAGCTAACAAGCTGTTGTAGATCAAACATTCAACTTGAGATAAATTCCCTGACGCTGTGTCACGAAAGCCGTTTAATGTTTAGATTTCCCGACTTCCCTGAATGCATCATAAATGATGGCTCCGCCCTCCGTCTCATGTCAAAGTAGTGTTCTTCTCCTCTTGAGGACAGACCTGACAAAGCTTCATGTTGTTCCTAATCTGCATCATGATGTTGTTCTTTCAGCAAACTGAAGAGCCGTTAATTAAAGTCGATCACAAGAAAATCTGTTTCTGTTTGGGCTTCATCCCGCTGCAGTAAGCCAGAGTGCAGCCTCTGTGTAACTTACTGTTTACAGTGAGACTGAGACTCAGCACAGACAGATGAACGGGCGCTCCTCCGGGGGATGGGACGAACCGAGAGATGACAGCGTTTATTTAGCAGACACATCTGGAGGGAGAATTTACCTTTGATCTGAACACACGGTCGCTTCTAAAGCTGCTGACTGGACTGTAAACGATGCAGCGCACGGAGGAGGAAGGCTTTATCACTACACACTGGCTACACTCCCAGAGGATAGATCGTCGTCAGATGATAGCCAATGGGTTCAGAGATAGATCAAGCTTTGGTTTTCTGATGGTCACACCTGCTGCTGAACAGGTGAGGAACAGCTCACTGTAACTAATAATGTTGTTTGTTTGTATCAGGATGCAGCAGCAGAGACCAGACTCTAATGGACCCAGCTGTGTGTCCATGAAGAGTGACCGGTCTAAGGGTCGACCTATGAACTTTGAAGGTGACCAACCTGCTGATGGAAGGTAAGAAATATAAAATAAATATATATCTCTAAAATAAAACCCCTGCTGAGAAAAGGCTCATGCCCTGGTCCAGAGCTTCATCGTGTGCTCTCTATGTTTACGCTTTAATGGAAACATTGTGTATTTATAATCCCTGTTGAAGAGTGGACCCCAGTTACATCACTCCGTACGCTGTTTAAAGAATGAATAATTACAGGACAAAGGGAGGGATGTGACTGTTACACTCTGAAGACACCTCTTATTATTGTCCCTTTGATAGCTGATAAAAATCAGCTCTTCTTCTCTTCTTGCTCCTTCTTAGTGTGTTTATCCGCTCAAACTACTCTGAAACCTTTTGGAGTTTTTCTTCTTTAACTTTCCCTGAAGTCACGTATCAGTTTGGCAGAGAAGGCCTGTTGTTAAACTGTCTCTTGCACCTCATTAAAGCTGATTCTGTAGTAAGCTGGTATAGTTTGTCCAATCGCAGTACTTTGAGAAGATTCAGAAAAGGTTAGTGAGGTGAGAGGTGCGTACAGATACACCTGCCTTTAAATGACTGATCTGCAGGTAAATCATAGAGGCTTTCTACTGACCTGTGGTGGATACTTCAGGGCCAGCTCATCTCCTGTTAAACACAGCCCTTCACCGGGTGTTACCCAGCTGGAGAGCCGTCACTGCCATAGTTTAGAGCCATACAGATCGCTGGACCTCAGAGGAGAAAGTTCCTGTGAGACAACAAGGAGCCACAAAACGTCCCATGCTGCTGTGAGCAAAAGCTGAAATGTAAAGGGTTTAGATCAACATGTCAACATCCTGATATGAAGTGAAAATCATGTTCTTCATCAGTAAGCCAAATTGTTGTTTGTTTATTTAACTAATTTATTAATTAACTGGTAATCATTTTTAAATAATTAACAACAACAAATGATGACTTTGACACAGATTTGTCTTTTGATCATTTTATTATAATTATAAAAGACTTTTGCAAAGGGGTCAGAGAACCACAGAGACGCAACATTTTTTAAATTCAGTAACCGTTCAAACACGTGCGTGATGCGGGCTGAATGAATGAGGGAGTCGAATGAGGGTTTTATAGTCTAGAAAACCAGCTCCCGACCAGGTGAGGTTCACAGACACAGTTACCATAGAAACCACCTAAGAGCTAAAGTTACCTCTCTTTCTGAAACGGCAAACCCGAGGTTTCCCTCATATCAGGGTTAACAAACCCGGGGTTTTCACTAAACCCGCTTTCTGAACCCCAACCCCAGGTAAAATCCAACAAAACTGTTGTTACAGGTGATTGTGGGGCTAAGACCCCCTCTAGTGTTGTCCTCATGGTACATCCCAGCAGGCAACAGTCATGCAGGGCGACCACGAAATAAGGTTACAACAGAACAGGATATACCCGCTGGCAGCAAGCTAACTAAAACACTCAATAAAGCTTTGAAGAGGTCCCACTATATGATGCCAACGCTAGACGATGTACTTTATAGGCTGTCTAAGGCTCGCATCTTCACCCTTGTAGAGGCATGCGACGCCTTCCTGCAATGTAGACTGGATGAGGAAAGCAGTCACATGACCACCAGCAAGCGCTGGTTGAAGCTGCCATTTGGTGTATCTGTTGCACCAGAAATATACCAGTGAAAGCACCATGAACTGCTGGCGGGGCTCAGTGGTGTAGAACCCATTGCAGATGACATTCTGATAGTTGGATGTTGGGAGACGGATGAGGAAGCCGTACAGGATCAAGACACAAAGCTGATAGCACTCATGGAGCGGTGCAGACAAGTTAAACTGTGACTGAGTCAAGAAGAAGCTGCAGTTCAAGGTCAAAGAGGTCAAGTTCCATGGACACATTCTGTCAGCAGAGGGACTCAGGGCAGACCCAGACAAGATCAGGGCAATCCAGGAAATGCCCCTCCCCACTGATGCTAAGGCACTGCTGCGGTTCTTGGGGTTTGTGACCTACCTCGCAAAGTTTATGCCACGCCTCTCTGAGGTATGTGAGCCACTACGTAGACTACTAGCAAGGATGTGGCATGGCACCGGCTACCTAAGCATGAAGCAGCGGTTGAGGCGATCAAGTGACTGGTCACAGCATCCCCGATTTTGAGATACTATGACGTGACGAGGCCAGTCACCATCCAGAGTTATGTAACTCTGGACAAAGCCCAATTTGCATGGCACGGGCAGCCCGACTGGGTCAATACAGACTGTGGATCCCAGTTTGACTGTGAAAAATTCAGGAAGTTTGCAAAGGAAAGGGACTTTGAACTTTGAAATGTAATCACCTAGACACCCACAGTCTAATGGGAAAGCTGAGTCAGCTGTGAAGATAGAAAAGAACCTGTGCAAGAAAGCAGACAGTGCAGGTAATGACCCTTGAATTGCCATTCTGCAATGGAGAAACACACCTACAGAGGGCATGCGCAGCAGTCCAGTGCAAAGACTGATGGCTCGGAGACTACAGACTTCTCTTCCCGTCTCTGACGCATTCTTAGAGCCAAGCATTGTCACAGGAATTCCTGAAAAGCTGCAGGCTAAACGCCAAATAGCCAAATTCTGGTATGACAAGTCAGCCAGAGATTTGCCAGAGCTGACTATTGGTCAAGATATCAGAATGAAGCCTCTACCTGGAGACAGGACTGCCAGATGGAGGAGAGGAGTATGCCTTCAACAGGTGGGCCCCAGATCATACCTGGTGGATGTAGAGGTGACATTCTATGGGTGCAATTGGGTGGACCTGAGTCCCGCAGAGGGGGAGGCGCTCAGACACCAACACAGAGCAACACAGAAAGCTGCACAGTGGTCCAGCCCAAAAGACAACAGACAAGGAAAAGGACAATGACACTGTGGATAAGGAAAAAATCTGCCAAGAACTCACGCCAGTCAGGCAGACTGACCTACCTCAGCCCATAAGCAGCTCAACACCCACAGCACACACAGACCACTATAAGACAAACAGTGGCAGGCTGGTGAAAGCACCAAAGAGACTGGACCTATAGAAAGGACCTGGTTCTGTTTTATACAGACTGTTTTCAGTTTTGAGATTTTGAGAAAAAAAAAAAGTTACAAATGTTGATAAGGGGGAAAAGGGAATTTGTAAAATGTCCGAGCAGATGACAAATCAAACACGGTGTTTCGTCATACATTGGAGGTACGTTGGCGGTTTTAGTTAGTTAGTTAGTTAGTTAAGTTATTGGTAACTATAAAAAGGGAGATGTTACAGGTGGTTGTTGGGCTAAGAGCCCCTCTAGTGTTGTGTTCATGTACATCCCAGCAGGCAACAGCTATGCAGGACGACTGCCCCTGCCTTTTTTTTGTAACAATACAGTTCTACAGTTCATACACACCTGCTGTAGCCTCTGTGAGGTTATTCATCAAAACAACAAAAAATCCAAGAGAGAAAAACACAAAAAGCCACACCGAAAATCTACACTGGTAACACTGAAAGTTTCAGGATAAAAGAGGATGAACTGACACTGAGACAGGGGAGCACAGAGACTAAATAAACTTGGAGGTGAGGCTAATCAGACACAGGTGAGATAAGATAAGATAAGATAAGACGTGAGCACATCTTTTGATGTCAAACCCGACTTTTTTCAGTGGTCAGCAAAAATAAGGGAATTGGCCTCGCTGTTCCAGTAGTTTTGGGCAGGACTGAATAATCACTGCAGTTACCTGACCTTCCCGGTCACTTGCTCACCTGTCTTTATTTCCCTCATCAGCCTTATTCTGAACATACTGGACCATTTCTGTTATTCCAATGAATGTTCATATTCATGCTGTTTGCTTTGTTTCTGTCTCTGTTTATATTTTGCTATTGTAGTCTTCGTGCTTGAACCTTGACCTGCCTGCCTACCTGTCTGTAAACCATCAAATTCACAATAAATCATTGTAGCAGGTCTTAACATCTGAGTTTGGGTTCTTTCCTGCTACCGGTTCTCCCAGCCCTGTGAGACCCAGAAGACACTACATCTGATTATTTCATGACTTGATTATGAGACATTTGGAGGAAGTCTTCTACCAAGGAGATTAGAAAGGCAGCTCTGTCTATGGCAAACAGGGAAGTGTCTTCTAAGGCTTGGCTGAGGAAATCAGACAGCTGACCCAGTGATCCTGGTGGCTCAGTGAAGTCCAGCAGTGTGACTGCTTTGTGAAGTGATTAGCTAAGAAAGCCTCTACATCCAACATCCACAGTTACACAGCCTGAGCTCCTTCTCTGTGTCAGACTCTGCTCTAACATCTTCTGTCATTAGAGCCTCCTTCTCTTCTGGAGGTCTTTTCTTCTCAGGGTTAATAAGCTCAAATATGATCATCTACTGAGTGGCTTCTGATCGTGGAATTTAGGCCATGGTCATGTTGGTGTAATGGTGCTTTTAAACCACCTACATTCATGCTCTGTGATGTCATACTCCTGTCAGAACACCTTTTGTAAGCTGTGTCATTAAATGTCCTTAAAGTTGATGTTTCCTCCACAGAGTTCAGCAGCAGAGCTCAGAGGTTCACAGAGATCAGTCAGCCCAGCAGCATCAAACCGACCTGGACTCCACATTTATGGTGTGTACAACAGACTTTATACAATGAGCTACATGAACCACAGATTTAATGCTAAGCTATCATTCTGTCTCCATGCTGTTCTGTTCTGAACAGCAGGCCTTCAGACTGACTGATGAATCACTCATTGTGTTCTACCAGTTTAAATGTTTCTCACTCTGTTCCAGCTGCTGGAGGAGAACATCGTCACATTTGTGAAACAAGAGCTGAAGAGAATCCAGAGTGTTCTGAGTCCAGATTACCCAGCATGCCTAGAGAGTCAGGAGGAGGACGAGGAGGTTCTGGACAGTAAGGAGGAGGAGCAGAGGAGGAGCAGCCGAGAGGCATTTCTGAAGATCACTCTGCACTTCCTGACGGGAATGAAGCAGGAGGAGCTGGCTGACTGTCTGCAGAGCAGTAAGAGAGCTTTTACAGATTACAGGCTTTTTTGGACATTTCCAAACGCTGCTTTAATATGTTGCACAGATCTGTATCAGATCAGATCATGATTGTTCCTAATGAGCTAAATTAAACTGATGGAGGAAGTCAAACTGCACAGCCACACTTTATTATTAAGATCATCTGCAGGATCCACTTATTGACATCATTTGTTGTTTGTTCATTCAGGAACTATTGCTGCAGTGAGCCGACAGAAACTCAAGTCTAACCTGAAGCAGAAGTTCCAGTGTGTGTTAGAGGGGATCCCTAAAGCTGGAAACCCAACCCTTCTGAATCAGATCTACACAGAGCTCTACATCACAGAGGGAGGGACTGGAGAGGTCAATGATGAACATGAGGTCAGACAGATCGAATCAGCATCCAGGAAACCAGACAGGCCAGAGGCAACCATCAGACAAGAAGACATCTTTAAAGCCTCACCTGGAAGAGATGGACCAATCAGAACAGTGATGACAAAGGGAGTGGCTGGCATTGGGAAAACAGTCTTAACACAGAAGTTCACTCTGGACTGGGCTGAAGGCAAAGCCAACCAGGACATACAGTTCATGTTTCCCTTCACCTTCAGAGAGCTGAATGTGCTGAAAGAGAAGAAGTTCAGCTTGGTGGAACTTGTTCATCACTTCTTCACTGAAACCAAAGAAGCAGGAATCTGCAGGTTTGAAGAGTTCCAGGTTGTGTTCATCTTTGACGGTCTGGATGAGTGTCGACTTCCTCTGGACTTCCACAACAATGAGATCCTGACTGATGTCACAGAGTCCACCTCAGTGGATGTGCTGCTGACAAACCTCATCAGGGCGAAACTGCTTCCCTCTGCTCGCCTCTGGATAACCACACGACCTGCAGCAGCCAATCAGATCCCTCCTCAGTGTGTTGACGTGGTGACAGAGGTCAGAGGGTTCACTGACCCACAGAAGGAGGAGTACTTCAGGAAGAGATTCAGAGATGAGCAGCAGGCCAAAAGAATCATCTCTCACATCAAGACATCCCGAAGCCTCCACATCATGTGCCACATCCCAGTCTTCTGCTGGATCACTGCTACAGTTCTGGAGGACGTGTTGAAGACAAGAGAGGGAGGAGAGCTGCCCAAGACCCTGACTGAGATGTACATCCACTTCCTGGTGGTTCAGACCAAACTGAAGAACATCAAGTATGATGGAGGAGCTGAGACGGATCGACACTGGAATAAAAAGAGCAGGAAGATGATCGAGTCTCTGGGAAAACTGGCTTTTGAGCAGCTGCAGAAAGGAAACCTGATCTTCTATGAGTCAGACCTGACAGAGTGTGGCATCGATATCAGAGCAGCCTCAGTGTACTCAGGAGTGTTCACACAGGTCTTTAAAGAGGAGAGAGGACTGTACCAGGACAAGGTGTTCTGCTTCATCCATCTGAGTGTTCAGGAGTTTCTGGCTGCTCTTCATGTCCATCTGAGGTTCATCAACTCTGGAGTCAATCTGATGCCAGAAGAACAAAATAAGTCTATGTGGTCTAAATTATTCAGAGAAAAATCTGATCCAACGTGTTTTTACCACAGTGCTGTGGACCAGGCCTTACAGAGTCCAAATGGACACCTGGACTTGTTCCTCCGCTTCCTCCTCGGTCTTTCACTAGAGACCAATCAAAATCTACTAAGAGGTCTGTTGACACAGACAGGAAGACACTCAAAGACCAATCAGAAAACAGTCGAGTACATTGGGACAAAGATCAGTAAGAATCTGTCTGCAGAGAAAAGCATCAATCTGTTCCACTGTCTGAATGAACTGAATGATCGTTCTCTAGTGGAGCAGATCCAACAGACCCTGAGATCAGGACGTCTCTCCACAGATGAACTGTCTCCTGCTCAGTGGTCAGCTCTGGTCTTCATCTTACTGTCATCAGAAAAAGATCTGGGCGAGTTTGACCTGAAGAAGTTCTCTGCTTCAGAGGAGGCTCTTCTGAGGCTGCTGCCAGTGGTCAAAGCCTCCAACAAAGCTCTGTAGGTGTACACATAACTTCAGGGGTCCATACTAAGAAGCAACTTCTACATACACATGGTCTCTGTTACTGATCTGGTTTCACTTAACCTGACAAAGGTGATCACGACAAGTGGTCACACGATGCTGGTTATTAACTCGACAAGTCAACCCAGGGTTTCTACGGGCAGAGTTAACATAAAAGGGGTGGAGTCTGCAGCGAATGACCAATCACACACAGGGACAAGTCTGACATCAACTGTAGTATCGCTGCTCCATCATCAGAGCACGATATAGCCTATTGACTATACTAACACCTGTGTATTAGATTGAATCAATACGTTGCTCAGATGTACTTTTGTGGCGTTCACGACAGACGTATTCTTTCAGCCTCAGCCGTATCAAACAGAATTATGGGGCACTTAGAAATAAATAGAAAAGCACAATTTAAAGCAGTAAGAATGCTAACTTTCATATCTTGTAAAGACAACAAGTACTTCATGCTTCAGAGCTGTGATCAGGCTGTGTAGACGTATATCAGTAAATCTAGATGAATCTTTCATGAATATATTTCATGCAGACAGTAAACAGGAAGTGTTCTACCGCTCTCTCTCCCTGCTCCCTCACCACCTGCTCTCAGAGCTCCTGATATAAGAGACCTGGTCAGTAGGTAGTGCTTGGTACAGGTTGATTTCTTATCTCCAACATCACCTGCTGATCTGCCCCAGTAAGAATTAAACCATCTTCATAGTGCTGAAAACCCTGAGTTAACCCTGAAGCTACCTCGAAAAAGGCAAATCCCGTTTTGTAGCATACCCCCAGGTTTAATGTAGCTTTTCTTCATTTAGACAAAGTGACTATGTTTTATGTTTGTTTTGTCTTGATTCTTTTCAGGCTGAGTGGCTGTAATCTGTCAGAGAGGAGCTGTGAGGCTCTGTCCTCAGTCCTCAGCTCCTCTAGTCTGAGAGAGCTGGACCTGAGTAACAACAACCTGCATGATGCAGGAGTGGAGCTGCTGTCTGCTGGACTAAAGACTCCACACTGCAGACTGGAAACTCTCAGGTTGGTGTGCAGCTGTTTAAAATAATGACCTTCTGAGTTCTTTATAAATCAAATATCTAATGGACTTGGAAACTCTGGTCTCAGACAGTTCTTGAGTTTTGTTCATCTGGACTCAAATGTGTGTGGTCTGAACAGAATCATCCCCTTAACAGATCTAATGAGCCAATGATGATGGGTGGATGGTGCATACACTTAAAAATAAAGAGTCTTTTCTCCAGGCTCTACAGTCCAGTACAGTTTCTGTGTCCCTGCTGATGTCACAACAATCTGCATGTTAATGTCAAACTTCATCTTACTTTAGTCTTTAACAAGGTCACAACACACTAGAACAGATTCCCTTGAGGCAGAGACTCACTCCCAACCTGACAGGATCAATACCCTCCTTCTTCCACGTCCTCCACCTGGAAGGAGTTAAAACCTACCTGACCTCTTCATAAACTGTTTATTACTGTTACTTATTTATACAGCAGCAAATCATAACACAGTTATCTGAGGACTCTTTCAAATAGAGCAGGTCCAGAGCAACTCTGTTCTAGACAGACCAACGTGAATCCACCATGAGACAGAAACACTTTAGACTCCAGACTGATGGAGAACACACATCTAGAGAGAGAGAGAGAGAGAGAGAGAGAGAGAGAGAGAGAGAGAGAGAGAGAGAGAGAGAGACATACACACAGCAACAAAGAGAAGAGAGAGAAAACTGACTTGTGGTTACAATGAAAATAAAAAAAGTAGAAATATAAGCAATTAAAAGTGTAAAAATGATCAAAGAAGTAGGACTGATAATAGATGTAGCAGTTGGAGTCCAGCAGGTGGACAGCAGCAGGCCTCCAACAAAGCTCTGTAGTTGTACACATAACTTCAGGGGTCCATACTATGAAGCAACTTCTACATACCCATGGTCTCTGTTACTGATCTGGTTTCACTTAACCTGACAAAGGTGATCACGACAAGTGGTCACACGATGCTGGTTATTAACTCGACAAGTCAACCCAGGGTTTCTATGGGCAGAGTTAACAAAAAAGGGGTGGAGTCTGCAGCGAATGACCAATCACACACAGGGACAAGTCTGACATCAACTGTAGTATCGCTGCTCCATCATCAGAGCACGATATAGCCTATTGACTATACTAACACCTGTGTATTAGATTGAATCAATACGTTGCTCAGATGTACTTTTGTGGCGTTCATGACAGACGTATTCTTTCAACCTCGGCCGTCCATCCATCTATCCATCCATTATCTATACCGCTTATCCTGTTCAGGGTCGCGGGGGGCTGGAGCCTATCCCAGCTGTCATTGGCGAAGGGCAGGGTACACCCTGGACTGGTTGCCAGTCAATCACAGGGCCGACACATAGAGACAGACAACCTTTTGCACACACACCCACACCCACACCTATGGGCAATTTAGAGTCACCAATGAACCTAACGAGCATGTCTTTGGACTGTGGGAGGAAGCCGGAGACCCCAGAGGGAACCCACGCATGCATGAGGAGAACATGCAAACTCCACACAGTAAGGCCCACCTTGCCCAGGGTTTGAACCGATGACCCTCTCGCTGTGAGGCAACAGCGCTAACCACTGCACCACCGTGCAGCCCAACCTCGGCCGTATCAAACAGAATTATGGGGCACTTAGAAATAAATAGAAAAGCACAATTTAAAGCAGTAAGAATGCTAACTGTCATATCTTGTAAAGACAACAAGTACTTCATGCTTCAGAGCTGTGATCAGGCTGTGTAGACGTATATCAGTAAAGCTAGATGAATCTTTCATGAATATATTTCATGCAGACGGTAAACAGGAAGTGTTCTACCGCTCTCACTCCCTGCTCCCTCACCACCTGCTCTCAGAGCTCCTGATATAAGAGACCTGGTCAGTAGGTAGTGCTTAGTACAGGTTGATTTCTCATCTCCAACATCACCTGCTGATCTGCCCCAGTAAGAATTGAACCATCTTCATAGTGCTGAAAACCCTGAGTTAACCCTGAAGCTACCTCGAAAAAGGCAAATCCCGTTTTGTAGCATATCCCCAGGTTTAATGTAGCTTTTCTTTATTCAGACAAAGTGACTATGTTTTATGTTTGTTTTGTCCTGATTCTTTTCAGGCTGAGTGGCTGTAATCTATCAGAGAGGAGCTGTGAGGCTCTGTCCTCAGTCCTCAGCTCCTCTAGTCTGAGAGAGCTGGACCTGAGTAACAACAACCTGCATGATGCAGGAGTGGAGCTGCTGTCTGCTGGACTAAAGACTCCACACTGCAGACTGGAAACTCTCAGGTTGGTGTGCAGCTGTTTAAAATAATGACCTTCTGAGTTCTTTATAAATCAAATATCTAATGGACTTGGAAACTCTGGTCTCAGACAGTTCTTGAGTTTTGTTCATCTGGACTCAAATGTGTGTGGTCTGAACAGAATCATCCCCTTAACAGATCTAATGAGCCAATGATGATGGGTGGATGGTGCATACACTTAAAAATAAAGAGTCTTTTCTCCAGGCTCTACAGTCCAGTACAGTTTCTGTGTCCCTGCTGATGTCACAACAATCTGCATGTTAATGTCAAACTTCATCTTACTTTAGTCTTTAACAAGGTCACAACACACTAGAACAGCTTCCCTTCAGGCAGAGACTCACTCCAAACCTGACAGGATCAATACCCTCCTTCTTCTCCTTCGTCCTCCGCCAGGAAGGAGTTAAAACCTACCTGACCTCTTCATAAACTGTTTATTACTGTTACTTATTTATACAGCAGCAAATCATAACACAGTTATCTGAGGACTCTTTCAAATAGAGCAGGTCCAGAGCAACTCTGTTCTAGACAGACCAACGTGAATCCACCATGAGACAGAAACACTTTAGACTCCAGACTGATGGAGAACACACATCTAGAGAGAGAGAGAGAGAGAGAGAGAGAGAGAGAGAGAGAGAGAGAGAGACATACACACAGCAACAAAGAGAAGAGAGAAAACTGACTTGTGGTTACAATGAAAATAAAAAAAGTAGAAATATAAGCAATTAAAAGTGTAAAAATGATCAAAGAAGTAGGACTGATAATAGATGTAGCAGTTGGAGTCCAGCAGGTGGACAGCAGCAGGCCTCCAACAAAGCTCTGTAGTTGTACACATAACTTCAGGGGTCCATACTATGAAGCAACTTCTACATACCCATGGTCTCTGTTACTGATCTGGTTTCACTTAACCTGACAAAGGTGATCACGACAAGTGGTCACACGATGCTGGTTATTAACTCGACAAGTCAACCCAGGGTTTCTATGGGCAGAGTTAACAAAAAAGGGGTGGAGTCTGCAGCGAATGACCAATCACACACAGGGACAAGTCTGACATCAACTGTAGTATCGCTGCTCCATCATCAGAGCACGATATAGCCTATTGACTATACTAACACCTGTGTATTAGATTGAATCAATACGTTGCTCAGATGTACTTTTGTGGCGTTCATGACAGACGTATTCTTTCAACCTCGGCCGTCCATCCATCTATCCATCCATTATCTATACCGCTTATCCTGTTCAGGGTCGCGGGGGGCTGGAGCCTATCCCAGCTGTCATTGGCGAAGGGCAGGGTACACCCTGGACTGGTTGCCAGTCAATCACAGGGCCGACACATAGAGACAGACAACCTTTTGCACACACACCCACACCCACACCTATGGGCAATTTAGAGTCACCAATGAACCTAACGAGCATGTCTTTGGACTGTGGGAGGAAGCCGGAGACCCCAGAGGGAACCCACGCATGCATGAGGAGAACATGCAAACTCCACACAGTAAGGCCCACCTTGCCCAGGGTTTGAACCGATGACCCTCTCGCTGTGAGGCAACAGCGCTAACCACTGCACCACCGTGCAGCCCAACCTCGGCCGTATCAAACAGAATTATGGGGCACTTAGAAATAAATAGAAAAGCACAATTTAAAGCAGTAAGAATGCTAACTGTCATATCTTGTAAAGACAACAAGTACTTCATGCTTCAGAGCTGTGATCAGGCTGTGTAGACGTATATCAGTAAAGCTAGATGAATCTTTCATGAATATATTTCATGCAGACGGTAAACAGGAAGTGTTCTACCGCTCTCACTCCCTGCTCCCTCACCACCTGCTCTCAGAGCTCCTGATATAAGAGACCTGGTCAGTAGGTAGTGCTTAGTACAGGTTGATTTCTCATCTCCAACATCACCTGCTGATCTGCCCCAGTAAGAATTGAACCATCTTCATAGTGCTGAAAACCCTGAGTTAACCCTGAAGCTACCTCGAAAAAGGCAAATCCCGTTTTGTAGCATATCCCCAGGTTTAATGTAGCTTTTCTTTATTCAGACAAAGTGACTATGTTTTATGTTTGTTTTGTCCTGATTCTTTTCAGGCTGAGTGGCTGTAATCTATCAGAGAGGAGCTGTGAGGCTCTGTCCTCAGTCCTCAGCTCCTCTAGTCTGAGAGAGCTGGACCTGAGTAACAACAACCTGCATGATGCAGGAGTGGAGCTGCTGTCTGCTGGACTAAAGACTCCACACTGCAGACTGGAAACTCTCAGGTTGGTGTGCAGCTGTTTAAAATAATGACCTTCTGAGTTCTTTATAAATCAAATATCTAATGGACTTGGAAACTCTGGTCTCAGACAGTTCTTGAGTTTTGTTCATCTGGACTCAAATGTGTGTGGTCTGAACAGAATCATCCCCTTAACAGATCTAATGAGCCAATGATGATGGGTGGATGGTGCATACACTTAAAAATAAAGAGTCTTTTCTCCAGGCTCTACAGTCCAGTACAGTTTCTGTGTCCCTGCTGATGTCACAACAATCTGCATGTTAATGTCAAACTTCATCTTACTTTAGTCTTTAACAAGGTCACAACACACTAGAACAGCTTCCCTTCAGGCAGAGACTCACTCCAAACCTGACAGGATCAATACCCTCCTTCTTCTCCTTCGTCCTCCGCCAGGAAGGAGTTAAAACCTACCTGACCTCTTCATAAACTGTTTATTACTGTTACTTATTTATACAGCAGCAAATCATAACACAGTTATCTGAGGACTCTTTCAAATAGAGCAGGTCCAGAGCAACTCTGTTCTAGACAGACCAACGTGAATCCACCATGAGACAGAAACACTTTAGACTCCAGACTGATGGAGAACACACATCTAGAGAGAGAGAGAGAGAGAGAGAGAGAGAGAGAGAGAGAGAGAGACATACACACAGCAACAAAGAGAAGAGAGAAAACTGACTTGTGGTTACAATGAAAATAAAAAAAGTAGAAATATAAGCAATTAAAAGTGTAAAAATGATCAAAGAAGTAGGACTGATAATAGATGTAGCAGTTGGAGTCCAGCAGGTGGACAGCAGCAGGCCTCCAACAAAGCTCTGTAGTTGTACACATAACTTCAGGGGTCCATACTATGAAGCAACTTCTACATACCCATGGTCTCTGTTACTGATCTGGTTTCACTTAACCTGACAAAGGTGATCACGACAAGTGGTCACACGATGCTGGTTATTAACTCGACAAGTCAACCCAGGGTTTCTATGGGCAGAGTTAACAAAAAAGGGGTGGAGTCTGCAGCGAATGACCAATCACACACAGGGACAAGTCTGACATCAACTGTAGTATCGCTGCTCCATCATCAGAGCACGATATAGCCTATTGACTATACTAACACCTGTGTATTAGATTGAATCAATACGTTGCTCAGATGTACTTTTGTGGCGTTCATGACAGACGTATTCTTTCAACCTCGGCCGTCCATCCATCTATCCATCCATTATCTATACCGCTTATCCTGTTCAGGGTCGCGGGGGGCTGGAGCCTATCCCAGCTGTCATTGGCGAAGGGCAGGGTACACCCTGGACTGGTTGCCAGTCAATCACAGGGCCGACACATAGAGACAGACAACCTTTTGCACACACACCCACACCCACACCTATGGGCAATTTAGAGTCACCAATGAACCTAACGAGCATGTCTTTGGACTGTGGGAGGAAGCCGGAGACCCCAGAGGGAACCCACGCATGCATGAGGAGAACATGCAAACTCCACACAGTAAGGCCCACCTTGCCCAGGGTTTGAACCGATGACCCTCTCGCTGTGAGGCAACAGCGCTAACCACTGCACCACCGTGCAGCCCAACCTCGGCCGTATCAAACAGAATTATGGGGCACTTAGAAATAAATAGAAAAGCACAATTTAAAGCAGTAAGAATGCTAACTGTCATATCTTGTAAAGACAACAAGTACTTCATGCTTCAGAGCTGTGATCAGGCTGTGTAGACGTATATCAGTAAAGCTAGATGAATCTTTCATGAATATATTTCATGCAGACGGTAAACAGGAAGTGTTCTACCGCTCTCACTCCCTGCTCCCTCACCACCTGCTCTCAGAGCTCCTGATATAAGAGACCTGGTCAGTAGGTAGTGCTTAGTACAGGTTGATTTCTCATCTCCAACATCACCTGCTGATCTGCCCCAGTAAGAATTGAACCATCTTCATAGTGCTGAAAACCCTGAGTTAACCCTGAAGCTACCTCGAAAAAGGCAAATCCCGTTTTGTAGCATATCCCCAGGTTTAATGTAGCTTTTCTTTATTCAGACAAAGTGACTATGTTTTATGTTTGTTTTGTCCTGATTCTTTTCAGGCTGAGTGGCTGTAATCTATCAGAGAGGAGCTGTGAGGCTCTGTCCTCAGTCCTCAGCTCCTCTAGTCTGAGAGAGCTGGACCTGAGTAACAACAACCTGCATGATGCAGGAGTGGAGCTGCTGTCTGCTGGACTAAAGACTCCACACTGCAGACTGGAAACTCTCAGGTTGGTGTGCAGCTGTTTAAAATAATGACCTTCTGAGTTCTTTATAAATCAAATATCTAATGGACTTGGAAACTCTGGTCTCAGACAGTTCTTGAGTTTTGTTCATCTGGACTCAAATGTGTGTGGTCTGAACAGAATCATCCCCTTAACAGATCTAATGAGCCAATGATGATGGGTGGATGGTGCATACACTTAAAAATAAAGAGTCTTTTCTCCAGGCTCTACAGTCCAGTACAGTTTCTGTGTCCCTGCTGATGTCACAACAATCTGCATGTTAATGTCAAACTTCATCTTACTTTAGTCTTTAACAAGGTCACAACACACTAGAACAGCTTCCCTTCAGGCAGAGACTCACTCCAAACCTGACAGGATCAATACCCTCCTTCTTCTCCTTCGTCCTCCGCCAGGAAGGAGTTAAAACCTACCTGACCTCTTCATAAACTGTTTATTACTGTTACTTATTTATACAGCAGCAAATCATAACACAGTTATCTGAGGACTCTTTCAAATAGAGCAGGTCCAGAGCAACTCTGTTCTAGACAGACCAACGTGAATCCACCATGAGACAGAAACACTTTAGACTCCAGACTGATGGAGAACACACATCTAGAGAGAGAGAGAGAGAGAGAGAGAGAGAGAGAGAGAGAGAGAGAGAGAGAGAGAGAGAGACATACACACAGCAACAAAGAGAAGAGAGAAAACTGACTTGTGGTTACAATGAAAATAAAAAAAGTAGAAATATAAGCAATTAAAAGTGTAAAAATGATCAAAGAAGTAGGACTGATAATAGATGTAGCAGTTGGAGTCCAGCAGGTGGACAGCAGCAGGCCTCCAACAAAGCTCTGTAGTTGTACACATAACTTCAGGGGTCCATACTATGAAGCAACTTCTACATACCCATGGTCTCTGTTACTGATCTGGTTTCACTTAACCTGACAAAGGTGATCACGACAAGTGGTCACACGATGCTGGTTATTAACTCGACAAGTCAACCCAGGGTTTCTATGGGCAGAGTTAACAAAAAAGGGGTGGAGTCTGCAGCGAATGACCAATCACACACAGGGACAAGTCTGACATCAACTGTAGTATCGCTGCTCCATCATCAGAGCACGATATAGCCTATTGACTATACTAACACCTGTGTATTAGATTGAATCAATACGTTGCTCAGATGTACTTTTGTGGCGTTCATGACAGACGTATTCTTTCAACCTCGGCCGTCCATCCATCTATCCATCCATTATCTATACCGCTTATCCTGTTCAGGGTCGCGGGGGGCTGGAGCCTATCCCAGCTGTCATTGGCGAAGGGCAGGGTACACCCTGGACTGGTTGCCAGTCAATCACAGGGCCGACACATAGAGACAGACAACCTTTTGCACACACACCCACACCCACACCTATGGGCAATTTAGAGTCACCAATGAACCTAACGAGCATGTCTTTGGACTGTGGGAGGAAGCCGGAGACCCCAGAGGGAACCCACGCATGCATGAGGAGAACATGCAAACTCCACACAGTAAGGCCCACCTTGCCCAGGGTTTGAACCGATGACCCTCTCGCTGTGAGGCAACAGCGCTAACCACTGCACCACCGTGCAGCCCAACCTCGGCCGTATCAAACAGAATTATGGGGCACTTAGAAATAAATAGAAAAGCACAATTTAAAGCAGTAAGAATGCTAACTGTCATATCTTGTAAAGACAACAAGTACTTCATGCTTCAGAGCTGTGATCAGGCTGTGTAGAGATATATCAGTAAAGCTAGATGAATCTTTAATAAATATATTTCATGCAGACGGTAAACAGGAAGTGTTCTACCGCTCTCACTCCCTGCTCCCTCACCACCTGCTCTCAGAGCTCCTGATATAAGAGACCTGGTCAGTAGGTAGTGCTTAGTACAGGTTGATTTCTTATCTCCAACATCACCTGCTGATCTGCCCCAGTAAGAATTGAACCATCTTCATAGTGCTGAAAACCCTGAGTTAACCCTGAAGCTACCTCGAAAAAGGCAAATCCCGTTTTGTAGCATACCCCCAGGTTTAATGTAGCTTTTCTTTATTCAGACAAAGTGACTATGTTTTATGTTTGTTTTGTCTTGATTCTTTTCAGGCTGAGTGGCTGTAATCTATCAGAGAGGAGCTGTGAGGCTCTGTCCTCAGTCCTCAGCTCCTCTAGTCTGAGAGAGCTGGACCTGAGTAACAACAACCTGCATGATGCAGGAGTGGAGCTGCTGTCTGCTGGACTAAAGACTCCACACTGCAGACTGGAAACTCTCAGGTTGGTGTGCAGCTGTTTAAAATAATGACCTTCTGAGTTCTTTATAAATCAAATATCTAATGGATTTGGAAACTCTGGTCTCAGACAGTTCTTGAGTTTTGTTCATCTGGACTCAAATGTGTGTGTCTGAACAGAATCATCCCCTTAACAGATCTAATGAGCCAATGATGATGGGTGGATGGTGCATACACTTAAAAATAAAGAGTCTTTTCTCCAGGCTCTACAGTCCAGTACAGTTTCTGTGTCCCTGCTGATGTCACAACAATCTGCATGTTAATGTCAAACTTCATCTTACTTTAGTCTTTAACAAGGTCACAACACACTAGAACAGCTTCCCTTCAGGCAGAGACTCACTCCCAACCTGACAGGATCAATACCCTCCTTCTTCCACGTCCTCCACCTGGAAGGAGTTAAAACCTACCTGACCTCTTCATAAACTGTTTATTACTGTTACTTATTTATACAGCAGCAAATCATAACACAGTTATCTGAGGACTCTTTACAAATAGAGCAGGTCCAGAGCAACTCTGTTCTAGACAGACCAACGTGAATCCACCATGAGACAGAAACACTTTAGACTCCAGACTGATGGAGAACACACATCTAAAGAGAGAGAGAGAGGGAGAGAGAGAGAGAGAGAGAGAGAGAGATACACACAGCAACAAAGAGAAAGAGAAAACTGACTTATGACTTACAATGAAAATAAAGAAAGTTGAAATATAAGCAATTAAAAGTAGAGGTCGACCGATAGTGGATTTTTAAAGGCCGATATAATAATGATAGTTTGTATGATTGGCGATGAATTGGCCGATATCTCCCTACCCCACGAAAAAAAATTAAACTAATTTAAATGAACAATCTTTATCTTTATTACATATACACGTAACTGTTTAACTGAAAGTCTGTGTCAAATAAAAAAATAAAAACATAAATCTGGAACAGAACATGAATCTCAAAGAGTAATGAATACCTACATAAATAAAATAAGTAGTAAAGAAAATATAATCGGCAAATGAACATCAAACTCAATTTGTTGTGCCCACATTGTGCCTTTGCTCAGCAAAAAAGTCCCATAGAGGGACGACTGTTTCCTCCTGCTGCCATCTAATGTAAGAAACAAGAAACATGTCAATCAATTCAATACAGCTATTTACTAAATAGGCTATCAAATAGATAATGTATAAATATATATATATATATATATATAACTGTATTATTTACTTTTATATATTTAATATTTATTTCAATCTACATGAATGATTTAAGTTGCACTTCATCATTTTTAAATTGAAATTTTACTGCAGTTGTTTTCTTAAAGTTGCTGGTTTAATTAAAGCTTTCTGATAAAGTAAAGTTTTACTAAAGTTACAAATGAATGGTTATTATCATCACGGAAGCTATCTGGCATATTTGGGAGAAAAAAATAGAAACACTAATTCAGCAGACACAACTCAAGTAGCATCAAAGAATCTTATAAAAAAAGCAAATGTATCGTCCCGGCGTCAGTCTCTCGCTCCTTTCCTATAACTTTACCTACACATTGTTGTTCACAACAGTTTGTGTTGACGTCGTGACGTGCTTTACTCCTACAGCAGCCTTATGCAAACGCCGGTTTTTAATAAACCCGTTTTTTGCCACTTGGACTTTGATAGTAAGTACGGAGAGTATCCTGAAGTGTGATCTGCTGGATTACATCGTTGGAAAGATGTTGGATTTGTGTACATGTCGATGCGCTCCGTGGCGTATATCAGGCCAGATGCTGCGCGTCCCGTTACATTTTTAAATACCACTCTTACAAACTATTAGTGTTTGTGCACGTTAGCGGAGTGAGGAGGATCATAAAAAGTGTGATTTCATGTCATGAATGGACAGTTGGCGTTACGTGGTTGGATTATTTAGAAGAGAGAACGCCACATTGGTAAGTAATCTAAGTAACAGTTAAATGATTTATTTTCCTCCCTGCCTGCCTGTCTTGTATCGTGGAGAGCTGATATTGTTGCGTTATATTCCAGAGATAACTTTTGAGGGGAGAAATAAACTGAAACGAGTCAGATATAATATGAATCACGGACCACTTGTCAACTGTTCCCCGGTGCAGCAAAGGTTTAGCCCCCACCCACCCCACTCACGGTCTCCACGTACGAGTGGCTTTTCATGGTTTCTAACAGTTGTTCAGAGTATCGTCAGGAGTTGCACACGCAAACTTTTCAGCAAAAGTGCCCCTCAAATGATCAGATATGATCCCAATAGTTGTGCTAGGCTTGCACTCACTGCTAGCCAAATTGTAGCCAGCTTGCTAACTAAACAGAGACAGCAGCATGAGCTCGGCAGAAAAGCAGTGAAAGTTTACGATAGTCTAATTCATTAATAATGCAATACTATAAACAACAACCTTATCATGATCATACTTTGTGAATAAAGCTGTGTTATAAAGTTAACTTTAAGTAATTATCCCAGGTACCTGCATTACCTGTATGTCACGTACAGAGACTCCATTAAAAAAGCGAATGCACGCGATGTACGTACCAGCCTGAGGCTGCGCAGCCATCGGCCACTATCGGAGCCCAGATCCACTGATGATAATAGTTTTTAATAAGTCCTATCGGGGCCCATTAATCGGCCAAAACGAACAATCGGTCAACCTCTAATTAAAAGTGTAAAAATGATCATAGAAGTAGGACTGATAATAGTTGTAGCAGTTGGAGTCCAGCAGGTGGACAGCAGCAGGCGGTCTCAACAATCATCCACAGGACGCTACGAGACAAAAGAGACAAACAACAACAAAAGCTCTGAGGAATATATAAAGTCAGTGACACGCATTAGAGGACATGAACGATTACAAGCAATCCTTACTCACCTGGAAACTGTGTGTGTGTGTGTGTGTGTGTGTGTGTGTGTGTGTGTGTGTAGTCTGTCAAACTGTCTGATCACACAGGAAGGATGTGCTTGTCTGGCCTCAGCTCTAAGCTCCTCCCACCTGAGAGAGCTGGACCTGAGCTACAATCATCCAGGAGAACCAGGAGAGAAGCTGCTGTATGCTGGACTGAAGGATCCACACTGCAAACTGGAGACACTGAGGTACATTCAGTCACTTTCCCACCTCCTCTGCACTCCTGAAAATGTGCCCACATTACCCAGAGGAGCTGCATGTGAGAACACACGTCTGAATCAGCTGACCTGGACTTTAATCAGACTTTAACTTGCCAGCCCCCCCGAGCACACAGTCTGTTTGATGTACAGGTTAGCCGGTGTGTGAGCACAGAAGGTAACTGTCTGCTGTGTTCACAGCGAGCAGGCGGGCGGGGTGATGATGGCGTTCATGTTGAGCGGAGTTTCTCTGCTTTGTAATCTTTACTTCTCGTCTGAATGTTGTTTCCCACTCTGTCTTTGAATGTGCGTCCAATCGCATGTAGCATTGATATCAACACAAAGCTTCATCAGGGTGAGCACATGTGAACACAGCTTCTGTTTCTTCCTTCAGGTTGGACCATGGTGGACGGCACAGACTGACACCTGGTCTGAGGAAGTGTGAGTGTGTTTAAGTTTGATTCATGAGAGCACAGCTGCACATGCTCAGTGACGAATTTCACTCAGGATTTAGTTTCTCTCAGAGGCTGGAAAGATGTTAAAATTCAACCAACTAATTTCAAATCTACAAACAGAACAGAGTGAGCTCAGAGATCTAAACTGATCAATACATGTAATCAGATCCATGTGAAGCAATAATCAATCTGTTCTGAGTGTGTTCTTACACTCAGTCTGGAGCCTTGTGGACTAAAGAATCCAGACTGTCAGGAAACTTTGAGCAGCAGACGACAATTTGAGGTGTAAAGGTCTGAACTTTGTGCTGAATGTGACCTCTGAGGTGGAGCTCATCACAGTCTGAGACAGCAGATGGTTCACAGCTTCTTAGTGCTGCAGTGGAGGATGATGGTTTTATTAGGATCACTGGATTGTATGATGTCAGAGCTGTCAAATATTACTCTCAGCTGAATATGAATGTAACTTTGATTGACTCTCAGTAACTGTCAGTAAAGTTGTTCTTGAATGAACAGATGATAACCTGCAGCTGTGTCGTGTCTCCTTCTCTCCATCAGACGCCTGTGAGCTGGAAGTGGACACAAACACAGTGAACAGATACCTCAAACTGTCTGACAACAACAGGAAGGTGACACGGGAGGAGGTTCAGTCATATCCTTATCATCCAGACAGATTTGACACCAGGCCTCAGCTGCTGTGTAGGACTGGTCTGACTGGTCGCCGTTACTGGGAGGTCGAGTGGAGCAGAAGTGTTCATGTATCCGTGAGTTACAGAGGAATCAGGAGGAAAGGAGACAGAGATGACTGTGTGTTTGGATGTAATGATCAGTCCTGGAGTCTGTTCTGCTCTGATGGTGGTTACTCTGTCTGGCACGGTAACAGAAGACCACAACTCCCTCTCTCCTCCTCCTCCTCCTCCTCCTCCTCCTCCTCTGGTAGAGTAGCAGTGTATGTGGACTGTCCTGCCGGCACTCTGTCCTTCTACGGAGTCTCCTCTGACACACTGACCCACCTCCACACCTTCAGCACCACCTTCACTGAACCTCTGCATGTTGGGTTTACAGTGTGTTCAGATTCCTCAGTGACTCTGTGTTGTGTGTAGGTATAAGATAGAGCTGTGATATAACAAAGAGAACAGCATGTTTAAAATCAAATGCTTTAGGCTTTAAATGATTTATTTTGCTATTTTTTTAAAAGTCTACTCTGTGCTGTGGCCGAATCTAACCATGTCAGGTCCCGGCAAATTCCAGAACAATAGCGTAATTTCTGCAGCAAGGTATGATACCATTGAATTTCCATCTGTTCTTCTAACCAATCTCTTCTGACACGTTTGAAATATGACCAGAGAACAGATGTAATATAAAAAAGGGTGTTTCCAAGTGCTAACAAGCTCCACAACAGGAGGAGCATCGTAGAGCCTATAAGATCAAGCTCTATAAAGTGTATTCAGTTCCACCCAGGTGAAGCTCAGAGTTGTTGACTGTACTAGCTCATCTGTACTCATTAAACGTGTGCTGCATCAGATCCTGCAACTTCTCAGCTCATTTTTGATTGACTTTGACTATTTTTGAGAGTTTTGTACTTAGACTTAACCACCTATTAGAGCAGTGGTCTCCAACCTTTTTAAGCCCAAGATCCCTTACCTCCACTTTGGTGACAGGCAAGATCTACTTATTGAAGCGTTGAAAGAAAAAGACAGCCCAGATTGTACTTCAAACTTGACGCCTTTTATTCAGGCTAATTTTATTTTAATTACATGAAATGCTTTGGTCCACCGTTCAAATTCTTGCAACCAAGAAAACACTGTAGCTAGCATATCAAACTGGCCATAGCTGTCTTGCTTTGAGAATTCTACAACACATCAACTTCAACTTTAAAGTTTCATTATTCAATTTCATTTCAACACAAAAAGTAAAGGCATGTGACCTATTTTCCACTTATGAGGACAGTATTTTGTTTATGGTAGACAAGCAGATCATATCAAGTGTGATGCTTATCCACTAAAGCTTCATTCAAGTCACATTAATATCAGCATTTTAGAAAATAGAACTGTAATTGTGTGTAAACAAAATTCTCAGTCACTGTAAATAAGCTCAGTGCAGTTATGTCCCATCTTATGCATCATCACTTTTCACATTGCCATCAGATGTCCAAACGGTCATGTTACTCACCCAGGTTAGTGAGATGGCTGTGACTGAATACTGTCAAAAGTCACTGTCCCGTGATCTTGGTTTCAGCTCAATGTCATTTTGCAAATCAACCATCTCCACGTCAACCCCACAAGGCAGAGCAAATACCTGCTGAAATTTGGCTGCTACCTGTTCTACATCAATGGTCAGGAATGGGTTTGAGACGAATGCAGCAACATCTTCCATGACGTCTAATTCATCAAAACGCCGACTGCCACTTTGTCCAGGTGAACACAGTACTGCTCAGGGTGAAAAGTGTCCTTGTCACTGATGGCCTGTGACATTTTCTCCAGGTTGGGAAAGTGTGTCAGCCAAGTGAGCTTGGCCTTGAACGCATTCACTGCACTTATGTGGGGCAGGTGTCGGTCTTTTCCCTGGAGCTCGTTGTTCAGTGCGTTCAGTTTTGCGGTCAGGTCTGTCAGAAACCCCAGGTCCAGCAGCCACTGATCATCTGACAGCTCCTCATGCTCCTCGTTCCTGGTCTCCAGAAAAGTCTTTATCTCGGGCAGCAAATCAACAAATCGCTGCAGCACTTTGCCGCAACTCAGCCACCGGACATCAGTGAATCGAGTTGATCAGTTTGACCACCAGAGTCATAACATGAGAAAAGTTCATGACCTTCCCCGCCAAGGCCTGCAGGTGAATGACACAGTGGTAATTCACGAAGGAAAATCATGGTAATTGCCACCAGTTTGTGAATGGGGATGTCATAATCGCGGACATATTTTTTAAACTCGTAAATATCGTCACCTCTCGTTCTCTCCTTTGAGTGCAAAAGAGTGAGGAGATCCTCTTTTGTTGTAGAGTCCGGGAACGCCATCCTGACAAATACAACAAGCTGAGCTGTGTCCATTACATCCAGGGATTCATCAAACTGTAGTGAAAAATATTCACAGTGTGACAAGTCTTTTAGCACTTGTCGATCCACGTCCCCTGACAATTCCTTGACCCTCCTCGCCACTGTATTAGGGCCAAGCTGGACACTGCGGAGCGCGGTTTTGATGTTGTCTTTGTTTTTGAAGCCTTTGAAAACCGTCTCTGCAGTGATGGCAATTGCCTCCTTGAATAAATCGCCATCTGTAAAAGGCTTCTTGTGTTTAGCCAAAAGGTGACATACGAAATGAAGCTTCAGTCGCATCCTTATTTTGAGCAGCAGGTTTTGTGAAAAGCGACTGCTGGGCCTTCGACCCCGCTTCCAGCTCAGCAACTTTCCTAGCGCGGATTGCGCTCTTAGTGGGGAAACCGTCTTTGAATTTGTCTTGGTTGTCGTCACTGTATTAGAGTATGAACATTGTCAGCTGTCAAGGGGGTTCAGGCCTCATCTGGCCCTTGGCCTGTGACCTTTTTGCCACGACAATATCCTAAATCATGCTGTCATACTTCAATAAAATCTATACTCTGTGTTTAGAGAAAACATTTCATTATTTCTGTCTGCAGTTGAGTTTTACACATTCATCAGACTCATGTTTCACAGACTCTACGTCAACAACCCAGATTATTCCATCGTGGCTGCTACAGAGAGCCGTAAGTATTTTGATCTTTATTTTTTACCCTCTGTGTGCTGATTCTTTCCTATTGTATTGTACTGTATAAGCTGCTGGAGACTGAATTTCCCAGAGGGAGTCATCCCAAAGGGATCAATAAAGTTGAGTCTAAGTCTAAGTCTAAGTCTAAGAGGCTTTAGCGTGGGCAGACACAGTGTTACAGCGTGTTCATTATTGTCTGAAATCTGCTGTGTTGTGTTCAATAATAATAATAAAACTTTATTTAGCACCTTTCATACATAAAATGCAGCTCAAAGTGCTTTAACATAAGATCAAGACAAAGTTCAAACAGAACAAGATTAAATTAAAACCAAAATCCATTGAATAAAATAGTAGTGGTAATAATGATGATAAGCGATATAAAAAAAGTCATAATGATACTCATAAAAAAAAAAAAAAAAAAAGAGGTAAAAAGAATGAAACATGGGGTGCCGGTTTAGCTCAGCTGGTCTACGCATCCCATGTGTAGAGGCTACAGTCTTTGGTTTTGTCACAGGTTTGACTCCCGGTCTGCCAATCAATTGGAGCATGCCATCCCCCACTCTCTTCTCATATCCGTCTCTCTCCAGCTATCCTACACATAAAAGGCAAAAGCTAAAGAAATCTTAAAAACAAGAAAAAAGAAAGCTTCACACCTTGTGCACAGAACACAAGATGAAGTGAAGACTGCCTGGACGAACTCGTCTGTACTTCAGTCATGAAGGAAGTTGCACAAAGTGAGGCTTTCAGCGTTATGGTTGACGAGACCAAAGATATGAGCAAGAAGGAGCAGAGGTCCTTTGTGATTCATTGCTATGACAACAGGTCAATATGTGAAAGCTTCGACACCTTTGAAGCAGCAGAGCGCCTGATGCTGCAGCACGTTCAAACACAACTCAGCAAATATAGCAGAAATACGACTCAACGAGGGTGGAGCTGTGCGGACTCAGCGAGGGTGGAGCTGCGCGGACTCAGCGAAGGGTGGAGCTGCGCGGACTCAGCGAGGGTGGAGCTGCATGGACTCAGCGAGGGTGGAGCTGTGCAGACTCAGCGAGGGTGGAGCCGTGCAGACTCAGTGGGTGGAGCTGCGCAGACTCAGTGGGTGGAGCTGCACAGACTCAGTGAGGGTGGAGCTGCACAGACTCAGTGAGGGTGGAGCTGCACAGACTCAGTGGGTGGAGCTGAGCAGACTCAGTGAGGGTGGAGCTGTGCAGACTCAGTGGGTGGAGCTGCAGACTCAGCGAGGGTGGAGCTGCACAGACTCAGTGGGTGTAGCTGCGCAGACTCAGTGAGGGTGGAGCTGCGCAGACTCAGTGAGGGTGGAGCTGTGCAGACTCAGTGAGGGTGGAGCTGTGCAGACTCAGTGGGTGGAGCTGCAGAACCTCTGGAGGTCACAAATACCAGTGAACTAGCATCTGTACAGATGTGCTTTTAACCTCCAGCTACCAGGTGCAGCACTCTGTTACCATGGTAACAGTAAGGGATGTTTAGCATACTAAACACTGGAACACACACACTCAATCTCACTCACACACACACACACACACACACACACACACCTGCCAGCTCTCACATGACAGCAGCATTATTAACCATTCAGACCTCCCACAGTGCAGACACATTGCATGCTTCACATACATCATGTTCACATTTATACATGTGTCATTATCTGTATGTATGAGCTCCAGGCATCACACACAGTCAGGAGATGTTCTAAGAGGACCAGTTCTATCAGATGTTCTCGGTCGCTCATATTCATCATTAGAAGAACATAAAATAATCTCACGTTGTTCACCACAGTGTTTGTGAGTCTCTGCTCTATCATATGCACAGTTTATATACAGAATATATCAGAAATGATGTAATAGTAGAATCTCAAAAAACACGGAACACCACGGAACAACACGGAACAACATGTCTCATGCTCAAATGACCTCTCTCTCTCTCTGGGTGTGATGTTGTTAAAACACGGAGCCAAAGGATCAAATCATGATTATAAATGATGTTGAGCAGCTTTCAGGTGATTTCTTTACTGTGTTGTTTTGATGTATGAATGTCTTCATAACAGCTGTAAACAGAGAAGCTGTTTACAGCTGTTATAACTGTTTCCATGGTTACAGTGATGTCACTGCAGCAAATATAATTTAAGCAGCGAAACTACAAACTGATTTAAACTGTTATAAATTGAGGGGACAGAGGAAACTCCAGAGAGTCCGCTGTTACACTCTATTTCACTGTAACGTCGACTGACCTTTCGGATGTGTACAAAACACATTTCATTTAACATAATAAGATACAGACTGATCCTGTCTGTGGTGCGATCACTGCAGGCGTCTAATAAACTCTAAAATACCTGCAACCCACCCGACCTCGTTAGCCCCAATCCACTGTGGCATGACTGCAATATGTGCATCATTACAACACACCTAATGCTGCATACTACAGATTTTCAGAGACAGTAACGTGGCTGTACATTAAACTTGGGTTTTATTAACATCATCCAAGTATGCAGAGATTCTTTTTGTGCACTTGCACTCACAAAATATCCACGAGGCGGAACAGCTGCTGAACAAGACGGTGAGTAATCACGCATGCAGACATTATGACCGGGGAATTTTAATGTGTTGGACTTCAACAGATCTCACCGGTGAAAAAACAGCAATTACCGGAAAACAGAAACCCTGATCACACCTATCATCGTAACTTTCAACATAATATTTTAACAATAACATTTCATATTTCCAAAATGTCTTCATTCATTTACTAACCTAATGTTATTCTGAATTTATTTTTCAACAAACTGTTCTCCCGCAAACGTTTCTTCAAACCACCTCGAGAACCGAAATGTTCCTCTATCGCTCTCTGTAATCTGCATCTCATTTGTCCTCCATCTCATCGCCCGTGTAATCAAACTTTCATCATCCTCCTCTTATCTCCACCTTCAGATGGATTTTCAGGGAAATGAGCGGCTGCTGTCTCTCAGAGGGAGCAGGAAGCAGAGAGGAGAGTAAAGAGCGAGCGTCTGAGAGCGAGAGAGAGAGAGGGAGGGCGAGCAGCTGCATTAAACAGATCTCTGATCAGACGAGGAGAGAAGGAGAAGGAGAAGATGTTCTGCAGCAGCTGGAGGAAGAGGACAGACTGAAATACAACTGATAGTCTCACAGCAGAGGAGGAGAGCACACCTGTCTGTCTGCATCTGCACAGCGATGAAGAGGAGGAGGAGGGAGGACAGCAGCTCGTCTGCAGCCACAGAGAGACGGTGAGTGCCCGACAGACACCTGCAGACAGGAAACACTGCACGACAACATTCACACACACATTCACACACACATTCACACACACATTCACACACACATTCACACACACACGGATAAGGAGCAATTCATGCAGACTGTAGGAGCCGGGGAATCAAACCTCTAAACTGACTGGTAAGCAACACACTCTACCTCCTGAACCATCACTTCCATGAAGATGGGTACAAACAAGTTCAGGTGATTCTATCAGATGCTTTTTTCCAGGTGTCTCATTTCCTGCAAACGGTGATTTAAGCTTGTGTTCAAAATGTTAAATAAGGAGGAGAGACGGTGCAGCTTCCATAGAACGTGTTTGAGCTCTATCGTCTCTGTCATCCGTGTGTTTGAGCTATATAAACACTAGAGCCCGACCGATATTGGATTTTTGGGGACGATGCCGATTCCGATATTAGGTAGTAAAAAAATTCCGATATGGATATATCGGCCGATATATTCACATATGTTCAAAATGTATCTGAAAATAAAATATTACAATTCCAAATCTGAAAAGTTACTGTCACATTTGCATGACATACAAAATTCAAATGAAATAGTGTTTCTGTATCAACTTACATAGCACTAAAATAAAATATCATATTAAATAGACGTGAGTATAACACAAAAACACACAAAAGTAGGAACAAAAATGATTTTCTTGTTTTTCCCACCTTCACTAAACACAGACCAGCTCATCTGACAGACTGATGCTGTTAATAATAGTAATAAAAGGCTTAATGAGCAGGATTTTCCATATTAAATATTCCTTATTAATCAACATCATAATCCAGGAGAAGTGTGAGCTGGTGTCTGTATCTGCCCTCCGTCTGTGTTTCTATTCTTATTATTCTGCTCTGTTTGGGGCATTTAGGACGATCTATGGACTGTCTGTCGCGGGGCAGAGGTCTGGAGCTCAGCCAACAGTCCGCAGGTCGGGACTCAATCAACATGTAGCATCACACTGACATGGCTGTCTCTCTGCTCTGCTCTCCGTCTGTCTGTAACACCGTAACATCGTAACTTTAACATCTTTGTGAGACGTGAAAGGGACTTCAAACGTCTTAATTTGCCGTTCTGTGAATGAGAACAGTCCGCGTGCTTGTGTGTCACTGCTTTAAGGAGCTGCAGGTGTGACGGAGGGCGGAGTAGACAGACGCACACACCTGGCAGCAGCGCGACGATGGCTTATTTAAACAAAACCCTGTATCTTCCTGCGGGGTTGTACGGAGGTGTAGACGTGTAAGCTTGTTGTTTAGAGCGTAACTGCTATGAAACTAGCAGACAATAAAGCTTAAAGCTCCTGTACCTTCGTTATTATCGAGCTTCAAACTAACTGAGAGCCAGACTGTACACACGGGATCTCGTCTGCGCAGTTTAGATGGGCAGAGGGTAGAAACAGCGATGCTCTGAAAGCAAGCTTTGGCTGATTACTGTGATTTTAACACGAGTTTGTTGTTCACAATGTTTCGTTCTGTATGGGAAAGATAATGCTTCCTAAGGCTTCCGTTCACTGTGTGTGCTGCTCTGCTCAGCTGTGACGC
Source organism: Semicossyphus pulcher (assembly GCF_022749685.1). Classification (NCBI taxonomy): domain Eukaryota; kingdom Metazoa; phylum Chordata; class Actinopteri; order Labriformes; family Labridae; genus Semicossyphus; species Semicossyphus pulcher. Next base: position 1,538,738 of record NW_027211695.1, read on the forward strand.
GCACTCTGGCAGCAATAGTGACGTCCTCATTTCCCATCATGCCTGCTGCCTCGTGCTGACTGAGTAGTTTAAGTTGTTAAATTTGTTATTTATATTTAAAAATATTTTGTTAGTGTTTTTAATGCGTCCGTTAAGAACATATGTTCTGCATTTGTCGGTAATTGTCATTTTTGTGCTGGTTTATAGTTTAACCACGAGTGAGGAGTTGTTACAATTCTCGACCTCAGCTGTATTTTGATTAATAAACTGAGGGCTTAGCTCTCATGTTGTCAAAAGTTTAAAGTGCGCCCTCTGTTTGTCAGAAGGTGTAATAGCTTTTTCACACAACACTGCAAAAAATTGAATGAATTTAATTCGGAGCATATCGGAGGACATTTACGCCGATACCGATATATCTGCGAAGTGCGTATGTAGGCCGATAAAATCTGCTGACTGATAAATCGGTCAGGCTCTAATTATCACTGTCATCCGTGTGTTTGAGCTCTATAATCTACATACATACATATATACATTTTTAGTTTAAGATGTACTACAGTCGTTCTCATGACGATTCGCAGACGTTTTCAAACTGTTGATTTCTCTGATCATTGTGCTCACTGCAGCAGAGTGAACGAGTTAGTCCCTCTCCTCGGGAACATCCTCCTGCTCCTCCCGCAGGAGTCCAAGTGTTCACACAACAGATCAGACATCAAATCCCTGCAGAGGAGCCTCCAGAGGGAATCACAGGAGCTCCCTCTGATGTCTGAGCGCCTGTCCTTCTCTCTGAGGAGGAACCCTGCAGAGGAGTCTCCTTTCAGCTGCTCGTATCTGATATCGCCTTTCAGACAGTATAACAGGAGAGGCCTTCAGGCTCAGCTCCCTCTGAACCACGACAGGCTGATGAAACTGCTGCACCTGAGGCTTCAATTAAATAATCATTCTTTAACTAAGTCACTCCAGACACTCACTCTAATGTGATGATTCACAGCGGCAACCACGACCTCCGACCTGCAGCTGTCTACAGTCATGCTCTCATTTATACAAAGAGGTTTGATGCAAGAAAAGGGACGCTCTGCTGTCATTAAAGCTCTGTGTGTGTGTGTGTGTGTGTGTGTGTGTGTGTGTGTGTGTGTGTGTGTGTGTATGTGTGTATGTGTGTATGTGTGTGTGTCGGGGGCTCTCCGTCTGTTGAGGAGACACTAATGAAGACTTCAGTCTCTCTCTTCTTCCTCGTCCATCACTGATGTTTGTGCAGAGCTACATTTATTCTGCAGATTAGCAGCTGTTACCACCTGACACACACACACACACACACACACACACACACAATCAGAGATACACAGAGGGAGCAGCGCAGACACATCAGACCTGCAGAGTGGACAGAAGCGTCTCACATGGCAGGACGTGTGATAGTGAGGCTAATTAAGTGAAATACATCAAGCTGCTACTTTTTTGTTTCTCTGTGCAAAACGGTGCAGTTTTAATGACTAATCCACATGAGGAGTCCGTCTGACATCACGAGTGCAGCTCTTCATCAGAGCAGACAGAGACCTGACCGCTGAGCTGCAGAGGCTGAGCGTCACCTGCCTGTAAACTGTAAACAAGCACGAAAACATCTCCTGCTTCCTGTCGGCACTCACAACCTCACGCGGTGTGTGTGTGTGTGTGTGTGTGTGTGCTGCAGGTGTAGCCGCTAAACAGTCCGCGTCACATCCGCTCTGTGAACAATCTGTTTGTGTAACCACAGCGTTAACGGGAATACTGTCACTTATATGCCACCTCGCGTAACAGAGCCTCGATCATTATACTCTGCCGCGATCTGTTCCCGGATTTCCATGAACAATCATCTTTATAAAGCACAAACTACATCCACATGCTGTGAATGAAATGAACCAGAGGAGATCCACGCGTAGTTTATCAGTTATCATGCAGCGCAGGGAGGAGACAGACGTTAGGAGAGAAGCAGACATGACACAGATCTGTCTTTCTACCTGGCTCAATAACGACGCGATCTGTCCGCATTTCCACGCACAGGTATTATAAAGTATAAACATACTGTCATATGTCCATATACTGTGTACTTCACATATTTTATATATTATATTAACACAGAGAGGAGCATCAGGCTTCATGAACAAAGTTTCACGTCATCCCCCTCCCTGTGCTGCGAGTCTGCGTCACACTTTTTTGTGATGATGTTTTTAAAGCCTTACTAAGGTGAATGACGGTCTGTGTTCATTTGCATACAGAGCGGGACATGAGAACTACCTGCACGCAGTGTTGCCTTGCGTTTGCTCGCCAGTGACCACACGTGAAGCCCCTGTGAAGAATCATAATGTGGCTGCACATGAGTGTAACAAAGCCCGGAGAGGAGACAACACAGAACGTGATGAAACAGAAAATGAAGACGAGACAAAGAAAAAGGTCAGGTCGAGATTAGCTGGTATATGATCCAACAAAGAAAATAATGCACTGTGCTGACTGCAGGACGTACAGCTGTAACAAGGTGAAGCAAAAAATTGTGGCTAGTGAAAATGTTGAGTGGCTAGTAACTTTGGAAAACCAGCCACTGTGGCTGGTGAGCAAAAAAGTTAACGTCAAGCCCTGGTGACATCTCATAACAGACATCATTGTTTGTGTAGCCCTCAGTCAACAACAACCATAACACACCTGACAACTGTATGATGCCGTTTAGCATGGGGCATGAGTTGGTAAGAGGTCTGCTAATATCTATGATGTGCATGAAACAAATACAGAGTCTGCCTCGGGAGCAGAGGCCAGGTTAGCTCATGGTCTGAGCTACACCGCTAGCTACCACGCAGTGTTATAACCACTTCTATTAGTGTCCCACACGTTGGCTCGCATGTTTGAACCCTGTGTTCAATGTTTGTCAGTACTCACGCTTCTTCGACCCTCTGAGGCGGGAACAAGGTCATGTCCCAGGCGTGATGAGGCACGTCCGCGTGCAGCCAGCGAGTCCTGAGCCCTCCACAGCACCACTTAGCGGCAGGTCCGAGCACTCTGTTTACAATCAACAGCTACCGAATAAACTGTGTGACCATCTTAACATAAAGTTCACATGGCTGTAGCTTCTAACAGTCTCAGAAACTCGACGCAGAATTACAGATTGTTTCACGCGCACATTTTAAGCTAGCGACTGATTCGGCTAATTAGCGATAGCTCACAACCTGGTCTCAGGTGGCATCAACAACGCGATTTTACCGAGCAAACATGGACTAAACAGAACTCACTCTCACCGCAGTACAAACAAAAATAACATTTGGTCCGTGAACCACTTCAGTAACCGAACTTTAACAAGTCAGCGGGCTGAGTTAGCGGAGTTTCCCTCCTTCTGTTCATCTCGTCCCGCCCCTCTACCTGATTGGTCAGGAGAAACGCTGCCGCTACCTCCATGAGTGACGCGTGTCTAAACCAATAAAGTAACTCTTAGCAGTGCATGACACGTTCAAGGACTGCTCCAATAAACGTTTTTTACGGCGACTTTACATCTGTTATTCCTTACACACATAATCATAACAACATTATAAACCGTACAGTTTGAAAGTATAAGCAAAGTGTATATTGATAGATTTTAACAGGGTACTACTCTTATACATCTGTTTAAACCTGTCAAATTAAAACATCCATGGCCTTTCAGCAGGAAACTGAGACTCTTATTTTGGTAACACGTACTACATATTTGTTTCCTCACAGGATTCAAGTGACAGGAAGTGGGAGCACGAGGAGAAGGAAGGTTCTGCTGTGAGAGGAGCCACACCTGCTGTGAGAGGAGCCACACCTGCTGTCAGAGGAGGGATTAGTTGGTGTCTCGCTCTGCAGCTGACCGGCTCTTCCCTCTGCAGTAGACTCACTGATGTTTGCATGAACAGAAATGGAACAGGACGTGACTGAGCCTGAGAATCAGGATGAACATTAGTACCTCCAGGGAAACGTTGATTTTCTCTAGCTGAGAGGAAGTGAAAGATCCGGGCTGAGAGGAAACCTTTTCTTCTTTAATGGATAGTAACTAAGGACGATATGATATGCTACTCTCTTTCCTGTGGATTGTCATGGAAACAGAAAACACAGGGCGAGTCCTGATCATTCACCTCTGTAGCTCGTGAGTCTCTCACTGACGGGTTCATTTGTCAGTTTTCCAACATTAATGAGTCGGCCACAGAACAGGCTGCTACAATTTAAAACCTTGATGATTCTAACAACATGTAAGTTAGCATTTAAGAAGCTACAGCTCCCATGAACCTTTCTGGGCTTTTAAGACCTTTTCTTCATGGAGCTGCTCATTGTTTACAGTCCAACAGGCGACTAAATGAGTCAGAATCTACGTCCTGATTGTTATCCGCCCTCACATGCAGATGTCTGCCCGTGTGTGAAGTGGTTTGTGTTAACTGTTTGAGGCTGTAAAACTGTGTTAGCATTATGAGCTAGCGAGCTGTTTCCCTTAACATCAGTTACAACTGGTACCGTCTACCTGGTTTGCTCCTTCCTGCGTGGTGCCGGAGTTCCTATTGGCTGTTGACAAAGTTCTCGTCATTGAATGTCACAATTTGCATGACTCAAAAAGTCCTAATAACATTAAACATATTTTATCTGAATATCAACTGAACTGAACTGAACTGTCAGGATTTTATTCAGACACTTTTTTTCTGGACAGTGAATTACTTAAAAGTAGTTTAGATTGAGTCCGACTCTCTAGAGCATAATTTACATTCAGAGGTAGCATCACATTGTCACTGAAATCGAGGATGGAATTCAACAGGAGCCAGGACTACGGGTCGTACCCAACAGGGCTGCCCTACAACAGCAGCCTGGACTATGAGGACTACTTCCAGGATCCTGACGCCAGTAAAATCATCATCCCGTCCATCTACGCTCTGGTCTGCTGTGTAGGTCTGACTGGTAACGCCATGGTCATCTACGTGATTCTGAAATACGCTAAAATGAAAACAGCCACAAACATCTACATCCTGAACTTAGCCATCGCAGACGAGCTGTTCATGCTGAGCGTTCCCTTTCTGGCCACGTCGGCTGCCATCCGTCACTGGCCCTTCGGCTCGCTGATGTGCAGACTCGTGCTGAGCGTGGACGGCATCAACATGTTCACCTCCATCTTCTGCCTGACGGTGCTGAGCGTGGACCGCTACGTCGCCGTGGTTCATCCCATCAAGGCGGCTCGGTACCGCAGACCCACTGTAGCTAAAGTGGTGAATGTGTGTGTGTGGGGGCTGTCGCTCGTCGTCATCCTGCCCATCATCATCTTCGCAGACACTGTCCCCGCTCAGGACGGGGGCGTGGACTGTAACTTCCTGTGGCCTGAGGCGGTGTGGTCCGAGGCCTTCGTGGTCTACACCTTCCTGTTGGGGTTCCTGCTGCCGGTCTGTGCGATCTGCCTGTGTTACTGCCTCATGGTAGCCCGGATGCGGGCGGTGGGGCTGAAAGCGGGCTGGCTGCAGCGCCGGCGCTCGGAGAAGAAGATCACCCGCATGGTGCTGCTGGTGGTGGCGGTGTTCGTGCTCTGCTGGATGCCTTTCTACATCGTCCAGCTGGTCAGCGTGTTCCACCGGCCCCCCGACCCCATGGTCACCCAGCTGTTTGTCATCCTCAGCTACGTCAACAGCAGCGCTAACCCCATCCTGTGCGGCTTCGTGTCCGACAACTTCAGACGCTCGTTCCAGCGGATCGTGTGTTTCCGGTGGCTGGAGTCCGGACTGGACGCAGAGCAGGTGGATTACTGCGCCGTCGCTCTGAAGAGACAGACCACGTGCAGCCCGCTGGACTTCCCCAAAGACTGTTTGGCCTCTGAGACGGTGTTTCGAAACGGGACGTACACCTCCAGAACAACCACAGTGTGACGGACAGACAGGAAGTAAAGACAGTGATTCATCAACAGAAGAATATTTAACTTTGATCTGGTAACGGTTTATAATATTTGTGTTGTATCCCCTCGATGCTCACATTGTGAAGGGCCATCTGTTTTTTGGTGCATGAAAACGTGATGAGCAGCTAAAGTGGAGGACAGCCGGCGATCCAGCTGTGTTCATGTTGTGATGAAAACACTGAGAAGATGTAAATAAGTGTTTATGCCACTAGAGGGAAGGTAAGCACAAAGTGGTGACCTCATACAAGCTGCTCATGAAAGACAGAAACATAAGGAGCTGATTACAGGTGTGAATGTTCATGCGTCTTTAATTCACAGGCGAGAGTGAGATCATCACTAACACCTGAGTCACTCATTGATCATGACTGCTTATCAAACCTGCAGATTTTTCAAAATAAAAGAGTTCTCCACTTTTTCTCTTCATATTAATATAAGTTTATCTACGAACGTGTCTTTAAGTGGGTTAATTAAAGCGTTCCTGTGGGGTCGCCGTGCGCTTCGGTTCACTGCTGCTCCTCCAGTTTGTTCACACACCTGTTAGACTCACCTGCAGTCTGTCAGCCAATCAGAGGAGCTCTGCAGTAACCTACACTTTGACCTCACCTGAGCTTTGACGGCTGAGACGAGAGACAAAAATAAATATATAAACATAAATGTAACAATGCTTCATTGAGCAGACGCTTTTGATATGTCGAGTCCACATACAGACAAATGAGTCTGTTTGAGTTGTTAATAATGACTTTATTTGTATACGCTATGAACACGTGTAATAATAGACCCCTCCCCTTTATACGGGCGGTGACAGGGGGTCACTGATCTGAGACAAGCGTAACTAAAATCCCTCCACTGGTGTTTTTCTTCTGTTTACCTCCACGATAATGTCGACTGCACCGACTCGTATCTGTGACGTCTGTCACTAGAGAGGTGTTTTAACATTCCTTTACCGAAGGGGGAGATGTCTGACGTGCAGGCAAAGACACCTGAAACCTCCAGAGCAGAGCCCACGTGTCAGTGCGGAGAGATTCCCTGCATATCTGTTTGACTGGTATAAAGATTACAGCTGCAGGTTTGGGGCTGTGATCCACAGCCTCTACACTGATCCAGCTTTAAATGTGATCCTTAAAACCTCCAAACATGGCAACAGTTATTGCACAAACAAACACTGGGTTATCATTTAGTTATAAAACTGACCAGACCCCTCAGATGGACTGAGCTGTTCTATATGACACAGACACACATCCATCCGTGCAGAACTCTTCACTGCCTCCCTGGATGATGCCCATCGCACAGCAGCAGAGCTCCCTCAACTGACTGAACTTTGCAAACGCAATGTCACATCCTACACAGACTCTAAACATGCAGGGTTCAGTGTGTAGTGTGGCTGACCGCCCACCACATGATGCGTCACAGACTTCACAGTCGCCACAATCGTCAGCTGCAACGCACTCTTCCAAATGACCATGGGACTGTTCATAACGGGCGTAGAGACCAGGCGAACGCAGGCTGTGGAAGCAGGTGGGTGATGTTGGATGGTCTGCCTGCAGCACCTCCGCGGGCATGTCCTGCAGGGCAGCTCGCCCAGCCCTCCACCAGCTGCAGCTCCCAGCACGCCCAGCCCTCCACCAGCTGCAGCTCCCAGCATGCCCAGCCCTCCACCAGCTGCAGCTCCCAGCACGCCCAGCCCTCCACCAGCTGAGAAGAGACGGGCGCGCCAAAATGACCACAAACAAACACCCACAGAGACACAGGGAAACTAAGGCACTGCCACAAAAAGAGGAGAACAAATGTAACGTCAGTGGAGTTATGGTTTAAGACCTGAGCAGAGTGAAATGTTTGTTGCTTGTAGCAACAGGAAATGTGTAGCTTTGAGCGCAGGTGAATGTAAACAAGGCAAGATGGCACCAAGGTACTCGTGCTGTGATGTGTGTGTGTGTGTGTGTGTGTGTGTGTAGTGTAATATATAAAATAAAACATACACACGTGACACTGTGTTTAACCCGTCCCATAATAAACCTGTGGATCCTCACCGCACTCAGCTGATGGACAACAGGACATCCACCGTCGTCCTCCGTTCCCCTTCTCCGTGATGTCCAGAAGCAGCCACGGCAGCCACTGAGGGCAAAATGTGAATGAACTGAAAAGATGAATCAGAGTGGAACACCTGAGCAGGTGCATTCAGCCGCTGATGACGTGGGGAAACCTCTGGTGCATCCGGCCTCCAGCAGCGGCCATTACACCGAGTCCTCCAGCGTCTCCAGAGGAGCCGCGTGCGTCACGTCGTCAGCTGATGACAGACCTCTTGGCTGATAGTACCACATACCTGCATCTCCCATAGAGCAGTTGCATTGTGGGTAATGGAGGCACCAGGTGAAGAAGACGTCTTATTTTAACATGCCTGCTAAATGTGGACGCCAGAGACAGACACCATCGCACGTTTGTCTGCTGAACCTTCAACCACAGGTCACACACACCTGTGTGTCCTGTGTGTGTGTGTGTGTGTGTGTCCTGTGTGTGTGTGTGTGTCCTGTGTGTGTGTGTATGCAGCCTCACTCTGACCCCTGGCACCGTCATGTTCAGCGTCTGTTGAAGAAATTTCAGAATAAAGTTCAGGAATGTCTGATGATGAAACCTGCTGCTGCTCAGAGACAGTGTGACTGAAGAGGAGGAATTCTGGGAAATAATCAGGAGCCGGACCGATGATCGACTTACACTGAGATCAGAGTTTTCCATCAGACAGAGCAGCACTCAGCTCAGACAGTGTGAACTCATCCGGCTCATGAACCAGCCTCTTCTTCAGCTTCGTCACCTGGGCGTCAGCTCTTCTTCTCCTTGTGTCTCATGTGTGTCATGTTGGAGGACAGGACGCATTTACAGGATTGTACAGATTAAACATTCACGCTTGTCCTCACTTCCCGATGCTGCATCAGTAAACCAAACTCGAGCATTTTACAGGTTGTTTCTTCGAGGATCAAACACAGTGTGTGTTAGCTACCTGTATGTTTGTGACGTCACAAATTAAAGTTACATCAGATACGAGGGTTAGTGAACGTCAAGTCTACACACACACGTTCTTTAGCTGTAGAGACACAAACACAACCTTTATTTTGAAAGTCTTCGGGGCTTTTTTTTATTACAGCTAACCTCTTATTTTGAAGCTTCAGGCTGCCGGCTGCTGCTCGGATCTCTGGTGGTGGTTTACTGCTGCGGAGATGACAATGTAGAAAATAGGTCAAACACACACACACACAGACACACACACACACACACACACACAGACACACACACACACACACACACACACACACACACACACACACACACACACACAGAGCCGGACCCCCTCTGAGGCTGAACCTGGTTCTGATCAGCACATTCCATTATTCAGTCCCATCACAATGTTTCCTCACTGCCAGCGACGCAGAGCTCCGCCGTTATAAACACAGAGACCCAGATCAGGCTCGTTATTTTACATGACAGAGTACTTATTATCACACACACACACACACACACACACACACACACACACGGCTGTCTCTCCCTCACACTGCTGCAGTAACAAACGGTTCTAACAGTAAATAACGTCCACGCTCAGCCGTCGTCCAAACGTTTAATTTACAGTTTTTAACGTTACAATAAAAAGCATCGGATGACGTCATGTTTCACAGTCAGGAAAATAAAGACATCAGTGTTTCGTTTCAATTGTCCATCAAATTTAAGGTGTTTTTACTTCTCTTGTATTACATTTTCAAAGAGTTAAATGTCTGCACGTCTCTCCGTCTGCAGCCTCACACAGCTGGATGTGATCCACGGCGCTGCTCTCACTCCGAACCTTCCGGGGTGAAGCACTGAATCGGGGTTATGAAGGATGACTGATGGGCGTCTCATGAACAAGGTCACGGCTAACATGAAGCAGCAGCTCTCCGACGTTCCCCCGTGCAGAACGAACATCTGACCTTTGACCTGTGATCGGTAAGGAGAAGGGAAAGTGTTCCCATGTGCACGCTGACATTCATCCGTGCATCTGCAGGTTTATGGACTCCATAAAAAATCTTACAAGTGAGAAACAACTTAAATACAAAGAAAACTATGTACACAGAAGGACTGGTCCCTTTCACACCCTTAAACTCCCACACAGTGATTTTAACATCAGCATGATCACGTGACTGCACAGTGTCTCACCATGTGTCTAAAGCCCTTTAACACAGTAACCGGTGGCTACAGTGATATGCTAATGCTAACTCTGCAGAACACCATCAGCACATTGATTCAGATTTTCCAGCTGTGAAACTCAATACTCTCAGATATTTGACATCACTAATGAAGCTTGATGAATCAGATATGTGGTCAGTGTTTGAACGTCAGAGCACATCATACCACAAAGATACCCATCACAAACACAGTCCCTCCCCCACAGTCGATATTTAAAGTCAGATCAGATGTGGGTAGCTCCAGACTCAGAGAAACATTAAGTTTGTCCTCCTACTAGGTCCATCCATCACTCCTGCTCTGCACAGAGTCTGTTTATTTAAAGCTCAGTGCCTCTCTCTCTGTTTAAACGAGGGTCTTGACCCCTGCCGAGGGGTTAGCAGCTCCCTGTTTGTCGTGAGCTCCAGAGATCCAGTGGTAGCAGTCTGTGGCATTCTTGTGTCGTGGCTGAACTGCACAGCGCGTGCAGTACACGATGCCCAGTGCCACCATCACCACGATGAAGATACAGAGAGGCACCAAGAGGCCCACCAGGAGCCAGGTGCTGCCCTCCTGCTGCCCCCGGTCCTCCTGCTCAGGTTTCAGGACATCGCTGCTCCCTCCTCCCTCACTCGAGGGCGGCTGGGTGGGAGTGAGCTGGGTGGGAACAGTGGGGTCTTGGGAGCGTGTGATCTTCTCATAGACCTCTTCCTCCTCCCCCAGCTCCTCCTCTGGGAACTCTGGGTTTTCCCTGAGGGAGTCCTGTTCCTTCTCTGCCTCGCTGTGGTCGCTGGAATCTGTCGGCATGTTGTGGTCTCTGACTGAATCCTCTGGATTTCCTGGTTCCTGGCTGGTTAGACCAGCCCACCAATTCCAAGCTCCCCCAGAGACTGTAGAGGTGGAGAGGAGGGGGAGAGGTGTGGTGGTCTCCTCCTCCTCCTCCTCCTCCTCCTCCTCCTCCTCCTCCTCCTCGTACCAGTCAGGGGAAGTGATGGTTTTTGTTGTGGGTGGAAGTGTGGTGTAGATGGTTGATCTCTGCCCCCACTCCAACAAGTACGCTCCTCCAGCATCTTTGTCGCCTTCCTCTGCCTCCTGCGTTTTAGAGTCGAGTGGTAAATCAAAGGGCAGATCCTCGTGGGGGGAACTGGTGACCCAAATCACATCAGAATCGAGAACCCTGGGCGGGTCAGTGAGCCAGTCCAGAGACGGTTCCTCTGGGGGCCAGTCGGTGTGGCTCTGCTGGGGGCTCCAGTCATACTCAGAAGGGTCCCAATCAGGCTGGAGGGTGCCCCAGGGAAAAGGAGGGGTGACAGCAGATTGGCGGTCTCCCTCTTCTCTCTTACGACACGTGGCCTGATCAGACATGAGTTCATAGCCTTCCACGCAGTAGCACTGGTATCCACCATAATAGTTCTCACACATCTGTTCGCAGGTCCCGGGGATCTGGCACTCGTCGTCATCCTGGCATTTGCTGGGATCCTCATGCACTGGGGAGTGACCCAGATGGCAGTGGCAGCGATGAGAGCCTTCAGTGTTCTCACAGGCATGCTCACACGGTTCATTCACACACTCATCTACATCCTCACATCCACCTGCATCATCCAGCTGGTACCCCTCCCGACATTGACACTCGAACGTCCCCGGAGCGTTCACACAGAGGTGCTCACAGGGACTCTGCAGGCACTCGTCCACATCCAGACAGCCTCGTTCATCCGGTGCCAGCATGTACCCTTCAGGACAGGCACAGCGGTACCCGTCGGACAGGGGCAGGCACTCAAACTCACAGGGAGCCCCTTGACAAACGTCAGACAGCTCACAGGTCTGCCTGTCATCTCCCAGCTGATAGCCATCGGCACACTCGCAGTAGAAGTGAACTCCGGCTGGTTTGCAGTAGTGTTCACATCCTCCGTTATCCTGCTCACACCAGTTCTGTGGTACAGGAGGATTAGAGCAGAGGGGGGGATCTCTGGACCACCCCACTGAGCCGTCGTTCTTCTGCGTACATAGCACTGACTGTTCCTCCTTTGTACCTTCGGGGCAGGGCACAGTGGCAACAGATCCAAAGGGTATGTGGGTCAGCAGGGTGCTCAGGAGGTTAAAGGGTGTGGAGTAGAGGGCGTTACCTGCCCCCTCGCTCCACAGGGCCGGACACATTCCTTTGAAGCCGTAATGACAGAGGAAGCCATCTACAGACACTGAGCAGGCGCCGTCCAGCCACTTGAAGTTGTTGGTCAGATCCCGGGTATTGTAGCCTATCACCACACAGCGGGACACGGAGCAGGTACTGGGCGAGTCCTCTTTCTGCCAGTTTGTGAACTCTGTGTCCTGGTCTCCAGTAGTCCAGGAGAAACCCCTCAGTGGGCGGGTGCTGGTGCACTGACGAGGCTGGCGCTGCAGGCCAATCCAAACTTGCACCTTTGTACGAGAGTGTCGAAGGTCCAGGGTGGAAAAGAGAGAGACGATGGTCGCTGCATCCCTCTTGTGTTTGATGGTGGCGAGGTTGCCTCCTTTCTCCTTGCAGGCTCTCCAGGAGTCCAGGAAGGTCTTACGTTGGAAATAAACCACAAAGCAGCCGTCCTCATTGCAAAGTGCATCTGTCTCTCTCAGGTCCTGACCAAGCACGGAGGAAACTCCAAAGAGTAAAGCCAGCAGGGAGGTTAGGAGGAGAGCAGCAGCAGCGCTCACCAGGGAGCCCATTCTGTCTCAGGACTGAATATATCTCCACTTTAACTCACCCAGAGTTCTTCTCACTTTAATCTCCCTTGCTTTGAAAGTCCGTCTGCTTCGGCGTACTTTTGTTGTCTATCTGAACTTTTCTTTCTTCATTTGAGCCTCGTCTGCCCGAGCTCTCCCCCACAGAAACAGAACTGAGTGCTGCAGATCGTCCAAAGATCTCCGAGAGCCGGGAGGGAGGGGAGAAAGGAAGGAGGGAGGGAGAATGAGGGTGGGCAGAGGGGGAGAGAGGGAGGGAGCTGAGGAGAGAACTGTATGTTTTTGCAAGGGGGGGTGATGTGGATGTGTGTGTCAGAGTGGGGGAGGTGCAGGGAACTGTGCATTTCTTTCTTATTTTCAGAGCGTGTCATATGGTTTTCATAAGTGGACATAGTTTGCACACACACACACACACACACACACACACTTCATGTGCAGTGAACTTCTCTCCATAATAACTCAAATGAGACTGGATAATCTCTGGAACAGATGCAACCCTCCCAGAGATCCATAAATTATCTTCTATCTCCTCTTCTGTAGCCTTGAACTGCCTCGTCTGCCTCTGTGAATCGTTTCTCTCGTCTTCTTTGCTTCTTTCTTCATCCTTTTTTTTCCAAAGTGACTGAGACCAGCGGGACGATAACAAACCTCCTACAGAGCTCTTCATTATTTGCACTGTGTTTTTCTTCATTTAAAAGCCGAAACAAAACGTGAAGCTCGGCTGGACAAACAGGAATGTGACGTCGAGGGAAAAATATCATCCGACCTTTTGATTTAGCCCCAGTTAGCTTTCTTACTCATGCGGATGAATGTGTAGCTAGCTATCATAGCAATATACCGTCCTGAATATTCATCCAGATTCCCAGGGCGGATCTGGCTGCTAAATCTGCTAGCTTGGTGTTAATGAAGCTACCTGATCATAATGTTACAGAGAAAAAAACAGCATGTAGTGTACAGCTAGCGGGCTAATCTTAGCTCGCCAAGATTATTGGTAGTAAAACACTGTTTGAGTGAAAATACCTGCCAGCAGCTAACGCGATCCACGAGGCTAACCGAACATCCGAAGATTATTATTATTTTATACACTGATGATTTTCAAGTTATCTCCGTGTTCAGTGTGTCTGTGATGAATGATGTCAACACATGAACTGTCCTGACGGGCAGAATGAAAAGAAATCAGGCTTCATCATTGGCATCAGTCTGCCTGCACACATCTGGAGTCCTAACCCACCTCCACATGAGCAGGCCTGAAAGGAGACCCGGGTCCCGCTCGAGGTCTCCGCTGCATGAAGAACAACAGGCCGTTCTGCATGTTAATCAGTCTCAGGCTGAGACGGGACGAGGAGGAAGAGGGCCTCTGGGTTTACTGAGAAAACAAGGCCGACCGATGTGTGTGTGTGTGTGTGTGTGTGTGTGTGTGTGTGTGTGTGTGTGTGTGCGTTAGCAGGAGTCCAGCGAGTCTGTAATAAATCCAGCTGACTGCTGTGCGAGGAGCCGTATTGTGTATCATGTAGACGTCTGTGACTGAGCACCTGAAGCTGCAGCTCAGAGAAGAGGACTACGTCAACCTTTAAACACTTTCACTTCATTTAATTCTCTTTGTTTGTTTAAGGAGGTAAACTGGAGGTAAACCAGAACTCACGTTTAATACCAAACGAGCTTTCCAGAGTGACAGACAAAGAGTCAAACAAACGAACAGATTCAGAGATAAATCTAAAAACACTGATCCATGCCGCTGCAGAGGGGAGGAGATGTCTCCCTCTTTAAAACACAGGTGAGTTTGCAGTAGTAGAAGAAGAGTTTGACACACCTGAGCGGCATCCTGTTTCAGAACTCGATGTGAGAGTCAGGATCAAAGCAGCAGAGCACATGTCCGCACTTTTAGCCCCCAGTGTGGGTGAAGCTCCAACAACACCGGACCCCTCTCCTCCCCAGAATGCAACACTGTGGAGTGGATGAGAGTCGTGCTGCCTGGTAAACATCCACATGATGAAACGACATTATTGGAGCTGGACCCTCTCAGAGTTTATAACTGTCTGCTGTCTCGCTGTTTGAATCACGTCATGTTTAACTTCATCATTTAACAGGAAGAAGGATTTCATTAATCTGACGTCTGGATCTAAAGCTAACAGAGAGCTACTGCTAGCTTCCTGTCTGATGAAGAGCTCCAGAGACATAAAAAACTACTTACATTAAATATATGAAAGTGAGGGTCAGAGAAGGTCCTTACAGGAGACGCTCTGGAGGCGTTGATGGAACAGGAGAACTTACCGTGTGAAGCCGAGACCTTCAGAGGAGGACACGTGTGAACGAAGCAGCTTGTTTACACTCAGCTGTGACATCACTCTCACACGGCGGCCATGTTTTTAAAGGTTAACTGGAGTTTAATGATCATGAGCAGCGAGCTCACTAAAACTGGTTTCCCAGCATGCATCAGTGCTGGGAGCATGAATGAACAATGTGTGCGCGTGACAGCTTGATTAGGTTATCACTGACATGCTGACACACAGACACAACAGGAGGGTAGTTTGTGTTGCTGTCAGTGTTTCTAATCGTTCATCTTTACTTTCCTAACAGGCTGCAGATTGTTGGACACAAAGTGGAGCTTTATTTTGAAAAGCTAGCTGTTTCCCACCATTTCCAGTCTTTGTGCTAAGCTAAGCTAATGTGCTGCAGGTGAGGAAGGAGTTTAACACAGACCTGAGGTCAGACGTGCGGTCAGACACGATGATGCTGGGTATAAAGCCTGAATGACGGCTGTTATTGAAGTCTATTTAAGCAGAAAGCAGCCGTCTGCTCTCTCAGGTGTGAACACAGAGACAGTGTTTAACATTCACCTGAGGGGGAGTGTGTTTAATGTTGAACAGCCGGCGTACAGACCAGACCTGATCTGAAACAGCAGATCATCACAGGTGTGCTAAGCTAACCCCGTCCTCCGGCTCCATAAAAACAGACAGAACTCAGGCAGGTGTGTCTTCATATTTCAGTTTATTATCTGTGTGAACTCATGTCTCCATGACAACAGGAAGTCTATAAATATCCTACAGGTCCCTGACAGAGTGATACACCTATCCTCAGACACACACACACACACACACACACTCTTCACACCTCCACAAGTGTTTTTACTGTCGAGTGTTTCTGATGTTCAGCTCTGAGAGCTCCCAGCAGCTCCTATATGAAGACGCTCTCACACACACATACACACTCACACACACACACACAGATTATCACACACTGCTGAACCTGTTATCGGCCTGCAGAGTTTAATATAGACACATTTATCTCACACTTAAGAACAGAGGACGTCTACATCGTGACACCGAACAGCACCCTGACAGATGAAGCTGAAGTCCCAAACCCTGCAGTTCCTCTGGTGTCCACTTGAGGCTGTCTCCAGCAGTGAGTCAGTCCCCATAGAGCCCCATGTTAAACTTTACAGCAGAAATAAACATGTTTACAGCCTGGTACAAAAAACAGTTTGGGTCTCTATAGCTCATTTCTCTCTTCATGACAACTGTACGGGGAGAATCTTTATACAGCTCACCTGTTTACATTATATTAAGGCTTAAAGTGATGCAGCATTAGGGGGTGTGGCCTCTTTGAGTGACAGCTGGGAGCTGCTAGCTGTCTGCTAGGTGTCACCTCAGCTAACTCAGTCACTGAAAGTAACCTCTGGGCCGTGTTTGTGCTGTTGGAGCCTTTTGGAGATGTTTTGTTAGCTTTAAAATCTTTGATACCTCTCACGCTACGAGGACATGTGGACGTGTCGGTTAGTGTGAAATATGAGATTCATGATGTAAGAGGTTTCATTCACCTCACAGTAACACAATCCCACCATGCTACAATAGATTTGACTCTGGCTAATGTTAGCTATCAGGCTTTGTTAGCAGCTAGTGCTCTGTTAGCAGCTAATGCTCTTTTAGCAGATAATGCTCTGTTAGCAGCTAGTGCTCGGTTAGCAGCTAATGCTCTGTTAGCAGCTAGGGCTCTGTTAGCAGCTAGGGCTCTGTTAGCAGCTAATGCTCTGTTAGCAGATAATGCTCTGTTAGCAGCTAGGGCTCTGTTAGCAGCTAATGCTCTGTTAGCAGCTAATGCTTTGTTAGCAGATAATGCTCTGTTAACAGCTAGTGCTCGGTTAGCAGCTAATGCTCTGTTAGCAGCTAGGGCTCTGTTAGCAGCTAATGCTCTGTTAGCAGTGGTTTCACAGTCGTTGTGGTGGATACTATACCTCCACCTATTGATCCATACCTCCACCTATTGATCCATACCACCTATATTGCCTCCCGATCTGCTGTATTCACAGGCAGCTGCTACTTTAGAATGTCATAAAGACGAGGTCAGGAGAGCTCTTGCCCTCGCTCTAAAGTCTGCACAGTAAATATTTCTTCGGATCGTTCTGACACTGAAAAGATGTTTTTCAGGTGAATCAGGAGAAAACGAACTCCACACAGACGTCCCTGCTCTCCGTGAGCTGCTGACGTCTGACTGTGACTCTTCATACAAACACAAATACTGTATAATACACTGATGAGTAGAACTGTGTTACTGTGTACTGTGTTAATGTTCTTGTTTATCACACTGCTGTGTGAAATACTGGATTCTGATTGTTACAGCATTCTTTGTGTGTGTGGGGGGGTCTGTGTTTAGTAAAGGCTGCCTCTCAGACAGGAGGAGGGGGGTGGGGTCACACAGGAGGTCATTAGTTTGACACATCAAAGCTCTTATCTGGGATCAGACTGCTTCCTGAATACAGTCAGTGACCACACATCTGCTCTGTTACACCGAAACTCACCGAGGTACTCTGTTCTGACTGCCCCCCCCCGACACCAAACTCAAAGAGTAGACCAACCAAGACGAAGACTGCGACTCACACACTGACAGCACACACACCATGTCAGTCACTTTCCCATGTCCCCCACATGTGCTCTGTGGATGTGGAATGTGTGTGTGTGTGTCTGAAGATGAAACAGAGCCTCTGTCCCCTGAAATCACTAAAGGAGGTCTGGAGGTCTGGTTCAGGGTGTGCAGCCCCTCGGGGGGGGGACCAGCAGCCCCTGGAGCTGATAAGACCTCCGATGCAGACGAAGCTTATTATCTGAAAACCCTCTCG
This sequence comes from Semicossyphus pulcher, assembly GCF_022749685.1. Lineage (NCBI taxonomy): Eukaryota > Metazoa > Chordata > Actinopteri > Labriformes > Labridae > Semicossyphus > Semicossyphus pulcher. The sequence continues at coordinate 1,556,623 of NW_027211695.1, forward strand.
GCTGCATTACACTCGTAGGTATGTTATGATATGCATCGCGTCACCCCGATTCTAGATTGGCTCCTTAGATTTGTTACATCACAAACCCTGCCAATCTGAACACGTGTTGTTCAGCCTGTCCTTGGCACACTGCAGTTTAAAAGGGCCAGCTGTGGAGACGATGCTGATGCTGTCCCCTTATTTTCACATTCATGTCCGACCTTTTTCTTTCACAGCAGAAACATTCATGATGTAACAAACGTGTGATGTGTTCAGATATTCTGTAAAGGAGAAGAGCTGAAGTCTGTTATAATGAAGCCCAGACGGTGTTCAGTGATAAGATCACATGACCACCAAGGCATGTTGTGTGTCACTCATTTAATTTAAGTTCTGTTTCACTTTATTTACCTAAAGATGAAGTGAAACTTTATAAAGTTCCTGAACAACCACGTTAAAGATAGTTCACAGTTTAGTCTGGACTCTCTCAGCCTGGGGTCAGGGCGGGTCAGACTGTGTGTGTGTGTGAGTGAGTGTGTGTGTTAGTGTGTGTGTGTGGGGGGGGTCAGACAGGGTCTCCATGGTGAAAATGGTCTGCAGACATGCGAGCTGATTTAATTATGTGTAATTAAATCAGTTTGTATCTGTGAGAGAGGTCATTATACACACACAGACACACACAGCGTAGCCGTCATAACGCTTCAGGAACACACAGCACAGTGGATTCAAATAAAACCTGTTGGCTGTTTCACACACGACCTGAACCAGAGGTCAAAGGTCAAAGGTCCAATAGGACTGCCTGCCCACAGAGCAGACTATCTGTTTCTACTCCGTAACACAGAGCAGTTTCTCTGAGGGTCTTATTTTTTGCCAAGGATGGCTTTCTGAGCTGATTTGATGGTCAGAGGTCAAACGTCACTATGACCTCATGATCATCGTTTTCATTGAACTGTTACTATGGTGATAACTTTATTCCCATGAAGTCTAAAGTACACAAATATGGATAAAAATCAGAGTCTGTACAGACAGGAAGTGAAACCTGCAGAGGGTGAGGCGTCAGGTCCCTCTTTGTTAAAGTGCTGCTTCAGAGCTCCATGTTTGGACTTCACTGGTATTAAACACATTAATAATGTACATGTTGTACCGCAGGTCAGTTCTGAGAAGTAGAGTTATATTAAGTTGACCTCTTTTATAGGCCTAGTTGTTATAATTTTGTAGTTGTTAAAGTTTTCTCAAAACTCCTGCTGTCTTGTGCCTTGCTGCCTGGTCCCTAACACTGTTGAAGAATCACACGTTCATAAATCACACAGTTCATGTAACGCATCATAGTGTTGAATCGTGTATCCTGACAGACACATGCAGAGGAGGCGTTAGATTACAGGTTAAACAGCTTTTCAGCCGCACACAGAACAGAACCACAACTGAGCCAGAAGCCTCCAATCTGACGGAGCCTGTAATACGCTCTGTACCAGAGCTCCAGAGGTTAGACAGAGCCCACAAACAGGACTCTGGTCTCTGCAGGGCTGTGGAGTGAGTGGGTGGGGGTTCTGGATCGGATCCAATTGGTCTGTGGGAGAACTGTGGGACATGTTAACCATGAAGGACCCCGGGGAGGTCCACTCATTAAATCTTTAGACCGTCCAATCAGAGTGTGCCCACCCCCTCCCCCATGGTGTTTGTGGAGGCAGAGTTCTGATGACGGACATCTGGAGCTGTAGTGATGGGGGGGGGGGGGGGGAGCTGTGTCTTTCTGTAAACACACAAGAAAACCATCAAACAAACTCAAGTGGTTCAGTAATCACTGATTAATTACAACAAATCCTCCAGAAGGGGGAAGTACTAATACTTCATTACTATACTCTAGTTTTCAGGTATCTGTACTTTGACTGAGTTTATTTATATATATATATCTGACAACTTTATACTTTATACTGTGAGGACGTTTCAGGGCCTGGACTTTTCAGTGTGACTGCAGGACACTACTTACAGCAGGATGTATACTTTACACAAGTATCTGTACACACGCTTTACACGAGTATCTGCACGTACGCTTTACACGGGTATCTGTATGTGTACTTTACACAAGTATCTGCACGTACGCTTTACACAGGTATCTGCACGTATGCTTTACACAAGTATCTGCATGTACGCTTTACACGAGTATCTGTACGTACGCTTTACACAAGTATCTGCACGTACACTTTACACAGGTATCTGCACGTACGCTTTACACGAGTATCTGCACGTACGCTTTACACGAGTATCTGTACGTACGCTTTACACAAGTATCTGCACGTACGCTTTACACGAGTATCTGTACGTACGTTTACACAAGTATCTGCACGTACGCTTTACACAAGTATCTGTACGTACGTTTACACGAGTATCTGCACGTATGCTTTACACAAGTATCTGTACGTACGCTTTACACGAGTATCTGTACGTACGCTTTACACGAGTATCTGTATGTACGCTTTACACGAGTATCTGTACGTACATTTACACGAGTATCTGCACGTACGCTTTACACAAGTATCTGCATGTACGCTTTACACGGGTATCTGTACGTGTACTTTACACAAGTATCTGCACGTACGCTTTACACAGGTATCTGCACGTACGCTTTACACGAGTATCTGTACACACGCTTTACACGAGTATCTGCACGTACGCTTTACACAAGTATCTGCATGTACGCTTTACACGGGTATCTGTACGTGTACTTTACACAAGTATCTGCACGTACGCTTTACACAGGTATCTGCACGTACGCTTTACACGAGTATCTGTACGTACGCTTTACACGAGTATCTGTACGTACGCTTTACACGAGTATCTGTACGTGTACTTTACACAAGTATCTGCACGTGCGCTTTACACGAGTATCTGTACGTACGCTTTACACGGGTATCTGTACGTGTACTTTACACAAGTATCTGCACGTACGCTTTACACGAGTATCTGTACGTACGCTTTACACGAGTATCTGTACGTGTACTTTACACAGGTATCTGCACGTACGCTTTACACGAGTATCTGTACGTACGCTTTACACGGGTATCTGTACGTGTACTTTACACAAGTATCTGCACGTACGCTTTACACAGGTATCTGCACGTACGCTTTACACAAGTATCTGCAGGTACACTTTACACAGGTATCTGTACGTACGCTTTACACGAGTATCTGTACGTACGCTTTACACAAGTATCTGCACGTACACTTTACACAGGTATCTGCACGTACGCTTTACACGAGTATCTGCACGTACGCTTTACACGAGTATCTGTACGTACGTTTACACAAGTATCTGCATGTACGCTTTACACGAGTATCTGTACGTACGCTTTACACGAGTATCTGTACGTACGCTTTACACGAGTATCTGTACGTACGTTTACACAAGTATCTGTACGTACGTTTACACGAGTATCTGTACGTACGTTTACACGAGTATCTGTACGTACGCTTTACACGAGTATCTGTACGTATGTTTACACGAGTATCTGTACGTACGTTTACACGAGTATCTGTACGTACGCTTTACACGAGTATCTGTACGTACGTTTACACGAGTATCTGTACGTACGTTTACACGAGTATCTGTACGTACGCTTTACACGAGTATCTGTACGTACGTTTACACGAGTATCTGTACGTACGCTTTACACGAGTATCTGTACGTGTACTTTACACGAGTATCTGCACGTACGCTTTACACGAGTATCTGTACGTACGTTTACACGAGTATCTGTACGTACGTTTACACGAGTATCTGTACGTGTACTTTACACAGGTATCTGTACGTACGTTTACACGAGTATCTGTACGTGTACTTTACACAGGTATCTGTACGTACGTTTACACACGTATCTGTATGTGTACTTTACACAGGTATCTGTTTTTGTCTCTGGACATTCGAATCTGTGAGTTGTATTCAAAATATTTCTGGGTTGACTTGTCCTGCCCTGAGAATGTTCTCACGCTCCAACTGATCCATCCCAGAATACAACAGGAAGCAGGGGGTTAGACCGGAGGGGGGGGTCAGCAGAGGGGTGTGTTTTTAAAGGACACAGTAATTCAGAGCCATATATGTCTGTGTTACACTGTTTGCGTGTGTGTGTTTTCTCAGCAGCAGGGTATTTTTATCTGACTGAGCTCAGATTTAAAAATACACAAAACATCAAACTTTAAGTGAACCTCAGAGACTTTTTACATCATCCACTTCATCATCCTCTTCATCCTCTTCATCACCATCCTCTTTATGGGGCCGGCTGTGGCTCAGTGGTAGAGTCGGTCGTCTTTCAATCTGAAGGTCGGAGGTTTGATCCCCACAATTGTCCTTGGGTGAGACACTGAACCCCATAGTGGCGTAGCCAACAGGTATGAATGTGATGACTGACTGACAGTTAAACACTTAACGTAGCAGCCTCTGCCATCAGTGTGTGAATGTGTGTGTGAATGTGACATGTGGTGTAAAAGCAGCTTTGAGTGGTCGCAAAGACTAGAAAAGCGCTACAGAAGTACAGTCCATCCATTTACCATTTACCATCATCATCATCACCTTCATTCACCAGGACAGGCTGACAGTAAAGCAGCAGGGTGTTTGTGTGAAACATGTAAAGCACAGAGTGTACCTGAACGCCTCGGGGCTCCACACTGTTAAATGCGCTCAGACTGTTAAACAAACACGTGGGGGGTAAATCATCCGCAGTTTAACGGAGCAGAATAATTACAGAGAGACGTTCCTGTGTTCTGTCTCACACAGAGCTTCTTCCTGTGTGGCCCTCCAGCACTGTTATATTTACTGTCTGCTCAGAGGAGCACAGTGAAGGCTGCACACTCACACACTTTAACAAGCTAGCGTCTGATGGTCTCCGAGTCGAGGAGCAGATCAGCAGGAAGCATTACAAATACTGATGCTGTGTGTAACTGACACGAAGGCAAGTTCTCACACTTCATAATCTACAGGCCTGTAATGTTAAACAGCCAGGAGCTACATGCTAACATCTGAATGCTACATGCTCAGAATGAAAATGCTAACAATGCTATCATGATCAGTGTGCAGCTAGAGTTTGACTTCGTTCCTGCTGGACTGTTGGAACAGGTGATCGATCTGTGCAGTCTCTGTCAGGACGTTACAGTCTGTGTTCAGCAACACACCAGGTGAGCTCTCTGACTTCACCTGCTCGTGTTCACAAAGAAGCCGATGCTGACTTACTGACCAGGTGCAACGCCGTGTTATGTTCGTCATGAGATGAGAGACATAAATTAAAGTTCCGTGTTATCGCCCGTACAAATGAGAGCTGCGAGCCGTGAGAGCGACGTCACACAGAGTTCACTCTGTGACGGAGTGTGACGGAGGTCATCATGTCTGAGTTTAATGAACCTGTAATAAAACACAAACATCAGACACTCTGCTGCGAGTGTCACTGTGCTCTGTGAAACATGCATCCATCATCTGAGCACTAACCCTGCTCTGGGTCGTGAGGGGCTGCAGCCGATTCCAGCTGAATGTGAGGATGACTTCGAACACAGCAGACGAACATGATGTGTTCACTGAAACACAGTGATGAACAGTTAAAGCTTCAGGGCTTCAGGTTTGGGGACTCCATGGCAACAGCAGCTGAGGTTTATGGGTGATGTAGTATTTAAGACGTCCTCGGTGGCAGATGGAGGATGCAGGATGAACCTTTATTATGGAAGACTTCCTGTCTGAAAGCAAGACACGACTCTTCCTCTCTACATGTGATTTTAATCCTCCTCAGCAGAAATCAGAGCATCAGAAACTACAGATATATCTCCTGTAAACATCTGAGATACAGCTGAATGTAATGATGATACTCACCAGGACCAGGGTCAGAGCTGTGACTCCATCAGTGCTTCACTGCTGCCTTACACGGAGCAGACGTCAGGCGATCGCCTCGTCCTCAGCGCTGTGAGGCCAGAGACAGTGTTTGTGTTGCTCAGTCAAACTCTGAAAAGAAAGTACCCTCAGTACTACTGAGGTCAGTGCTGTCCAAACAACAGCACTTTATTTTGAAAGGTTCCCAAAGTTTCACAGACAGGTCAGGATGAACTCAGAGTGTGAAGGGTGAAGGGGCGGCTCCTCCTCGCTGCGCCTGCAGACAAGAGAGCTAACCTGTCAGGCAGGACTCAGGCATGTAGCCTGTCAGGCAGAGCTGAGGCTGTAAGATGTTCACACAGAGATAACTGAACTCAGGTACAAACCATCCTCTCTCTTATCATCTTCATAACTCCTGCTGATGAAGAGGCGGCAGGTCCTTTATGTGGAGGACTTTTATTTTGAAGGTGCCATGTTGTAGACAGACAAAGATCCTGAGGTAAATCCACATCAGCCTCTCAGAGAGAGTGATGCAGAGATATCGGAGACGACAGGTGGACCACACGGTGACCCTAACCCTGTCTTCACTATATTTAGTTGCATATTTGAAGATGATGACTGAACAGAGGAAGGGGACACTCTGGACTTGGACCGTCCCACGGGAGGTGAACGTCGGTAAATCAGAGCCAGGATCTCTGTTAAATCTTCCATCATTGTCCACATGCTGCTCCACTTCAGGACGTTCAGTCTGTGGATTCAGTTTCACTGTGGGAGGATGCTGAGTGAAGTCTGCTCTCTGTGTTTATGTGCTCAGCTCCTCCTGAGATCACTGGAATTACACATTTTAGATCCTGGGCCACCAAAGATTAAGAGTTAACAGTCGGAGCAGCAGGAATCCAGCAGAGGAACTTCCTGTTAGGAAGACGCTCGACCCAGAGCAGCGGGTCGAGGTCGTCTGTACATACCAGAGCACAGATTCTCTCTAAATCTAATTATCATGAATGTAAATACGTTTACCTTCAGCTCAGAGGGGGGAGGCTGCAGGGACAAGGGTGAAAGGTCACATCACACTTTCTAAACCACTTTACCGTGTTATTCCAGGAGCTGCTCAACTCTGCTGATGCTCCCGACACCGCAGTCTGCCAATATGACTGTGAGTATCTGTAATGAAGTGTCATCTATCATCAGGCCTTCACACTTTCAGGATTCTTTCAGGAATTGGTAATCAAAGAAGAACGTTGTGTTACTAAGTGTCTACTTTTGCGTATCACATGACTTCACTACATGAGCTTCATCAAATGTACACCAAACTAAAGCCCGGAGTTCCCAAACTCACTCTGACTCATCCTATTAAAGATAAATCAGATCCACATTGTGTTTCTAGCCTGCGTTCTCTGTTCCCACCCACAGCTCCTCACCATGAATCCAGAGGAGGAGGAGGAGGAGTCTATTCCAAGCAGGCAGGAATTCCTTCAGCATATTTCCATCCTGCAGAGAGAAGTCATGGCTTTAAAAACATAAACAAGGTCGTGTGAATGTTGACGAACCTCCTGCCCTCCTTTAACGAAACTGTGACCTGAGAGAAGAATAAACGTTCTTTATCTCACACACACAGAGGAACATACCAGGAATGTTCCTCATGAATCTCCACAAGTTGATACAGCAGAGTATTTAGTATGTTCTACAGTGTTCAGTATGTTCTACAGTATGTTCTACAGAGTGTTCAGTGTGTTCTACAGAGTGTTCAGTGTGTTCTACAGAGTGTTCAGTATGTTCTACAGTATGTTCTACAGAGTGTTCAGTGTGTTCTACAGAGTGTTCAGTGTGTTCTACAGTGTTCAGTATGTTCTACAGAGTGTCCAGTATGTTCTACAGTGTTCAGTATGTTCTACAGTATGTTCTACAGAGTGTTCAGTGTGTTCTACAGAGTGTTCAGTATGTTCTACAGAGTGTCCAGTGTGTTCTACAGAGTGTCCAGTGTGTTCTACAGTGTTCAGTATGTTCTACAGAGTGCCCAGTGTGTTCTACAGTGTTCAGTATGTTCTACAGAGTGTCCAGTGTGTTCTACAGTGTTCAGTATGTTCTACAGAGTGTTCAGTATGTTCTACAGAGTGTTCAGAGTGTTTTACGGAGTGTCCAGTATGTTCTACAGTGTTCAGTATGTTCTACAGAGTGCCCAGTGTGTTCTACAGTGTTCAGTATGTTCTACAGAGTGTCCAGTGTGTTCTACAGTGTTCAGTATGTTCTACAGAGTGTTCAGTATGTTCTACAGAGTATTCAGAGTGTTTTACGGAGTGTTCAGTATGTTCTACGGAGTGTTCAGTATGTTCTACGGAGTGTTCAGTATGTTCTACAGAGTGCCCAGTGTGTTCTACAGAGTGCCCAGTATGTTCTACAGAGTGTTCAGTATGTTCTACGGAGTGTTCAGTATGTTCTACAGAGTGCCCAGTATGTTCTACAGAGTGCCCAGTGTGTTCTACAGAGTGTTCAGTATGTTTTACAGAGTGTTCAGTATGTTCTACGGAGTGTTCAGTATGTTCTACAGAGTGCCCAGTGTGTTCTACAGAGTGTTCAGTATGTTCTACAGAGTGCCCAGTATGTTCTACAGAGTGTTCAGTATGTTCTACGGAGTGTTCAGTATGTTCTACAGAGTGCCCAGTATGTTCTACAGAGTGCCCAGTGTGTTCTACAGAGTGTTCAGTGTGTTCTACGGAGTGTTCAGTATGTTCTACGGAGTGTTCAGTATGTTCTACAGAGTGTTCAGTGTGTTCTACAGAGTGTTCAGTATGTTCTACAGAGTGTTCAGTATGTTCTACAGAGTGTTCAGTATGTTCTACAGTGTTCAGTGTGTTCTACAGTGTTCAGTATGTTCTACAGAGTGTTCAGTATGTTCTACAGAGTGCCCAGTGTGTTCTAAAGTGTTCAATATGTTCTACAGAGGGGGTGGCCAACCCTGCTCCTGGAGAGCTACCTTCCTGCATGGTTTAGGTTTCTCTGCACTCTAACACACCTGATTCTAATGTTTCGCTCGTTACCGATCCCCTGAGACGCTTCAGTTGGTTGATAACGAGCAGATCATTCAGATCAGGTGTGTTAGAGTGCAGAGAAACCTAAAACATGTAGGAAGGTAGCTCTCCAGGAGCATGGTTGGCCACCCCTGTTCTACAGTGTTCACTGTGTTAGTGGAGAGGATGATGATGGATGACAGATAGGATGATGGGGGATGTAGTTTATCATGGTCGTTTTTTAATCTCTTGTTTTTATTCTTTAGTCTTACTCTCCTGTCATTCAGACTGTGGCTCAGCTATCTTTACATTTACATGTATAAATACACGTTATATTAGCTGGTACATTATCCTGGGAGTTGTAGTTTATGTTCAGAAATGTTTTTGTTGAACTTTGTTAATGACAAAAAAAGAAAAAATCTGTTTATTAAACATTGAGGAACAAAATGATAAATAGATTATGTTTGTTTTTATTACAGACTTGAGATCTGAAGTCAGGTCACTCATTTGTCAGCTGTCAATCAAAAGTCTCATTTCTCGAGCCCTTACAACCTTACAGAAGATAAATGTTACTCAGAAGGGTCCCTGGCTTTACATTATATGCTAAGCTAGGCTAATCATGGCCTGATTCCCAATGAAACTCTTTTAAAGATGTCGTAAATCAATGCAGCATAAGCAGATATTATTTTTTAATCCACATTTTTCCCCCCTGTGGTGCCTACATAACCCATAATTCATCTTGGCATCTTAGCTGCTGACAGTATAAATCCCATGAAGACGAGCAGAGACAGAGCGACTGTAGAAAGAGTTTATTTACAGACATTCTGCAGATTCAAAGAGTCAGTAAAAGATTGTCGTAATAAAACACGCTTATACTCCAACATGTGACTGAGTGAGGATAAATTCATGCTCACATCTGTGACTGTTTCTGTCTCCAAAATAGATCTGATGAGAAAATATAGAGCTCAATATAAACATCTGATTCACTGAACATCTCAACACGTGAAATTATTCTTCTTCTCTGGTGTGAAATATTAAAATAACAGAGCAGCTGTTCAGCAAAAATACACTCTGCTGCTCTGTGTGTGTGTGTGTGTGTGTGTGTGTGTGTTATTAAAGATGTGCAGCTTCTGCACTTCTCTCAGCAAACACTGATGTGCCTCTGGTGGAAAAGAAGAAGTGGTTTTATTTTACAGCAAAAAGTTTCACCTCAAATTGTGATGCTGCAGATCACAGAGTCTGAGAGAAGACATGGGGAGTGTGAGGAGGTGAGGAGGTGCAGAGAGAGAGAGAGGACAGCCCAACATGGAGAGAGAGAGAGAGAGAGAGAGAGAGAGAGAGAGAGGACAGCCCAACATGTAGAGAGAGAGAGAGAGAGAGAGAGGACAGCCCAACATGTAGAGAGAGAGAGAGAGAGAGAGAGGACAGCCCAACATGTAGAGAGAGAGAGAGAGAGAGAGAGAGGAGACGCAGACACGTCTCTCTGCACAAATAAATAAAGTGTTTGACAGTTTGAGCAGAGGACTGAACAGAGGACATGTCAGACTGAGGCTTCTTCACAGGTTAACAGAGAACATGAAGCAGCTCAGCACACAGTCACTAACAGCATGTGGATGATGCATCTTCAGTGTTTCACACAGGGTTAAAGATGATCTTATTCTGCAGGCTGAAATCACCAGAAACAGCTGGAGGTGTGAATGTGCCTCAGCGTCTGGGATTTCCACTGGCTCATCCGTCTGCTCTGTTCATCAGCCTCTCTGACACAGAGCTGTGACGCCCCCTGCTGACAGGCTCAGGTAAATACAGGTAAACTCTTCTGAATAATCTAACTGTCCATCACAATGCAGACACACAGCTGAGCCCGTTTCCTCCTGCTTCTACATGTTCACACGTCGGCTTATTGCTGAAGACTGAAGCAGCTCACGTCTTCTTCTTCTTCACAGTTTGACTTTAGCTTCAAGTGTTGGAGTTCTTTCAGTGAGATAACTGATAAGAGCGGATAATGACTGATAATGAGTTCAACCAGAGGACGGAGAGGCGAAGTGTGGGTCTGATGAAGAGAGGAGCGTCTGTCAGTCACTCTCACAACATTAAATAAGTTTAACCCTGAAGGTCCCTCTGCTGAACGACGACCAACTCAACGACAAAGTATCCAATCGGTCAGACAGGAGCAGACAGGAGTAAAGAGGAGCAAAGAGGAGTAAAGAGGAGCAGACAGGAGTAAAGAGGAGCAGACAGGAGTAAAGAGGAACAGACAGGAGTAATGAGGAGTAAAGAGGAGTAAGTACAAACAGGAGTAAGGTTAACTCTATCTATCCACCTCCACCATCAGACCAACCTGTAACATCAGCTGACTGGTTTTAAGCTATAGACTGCAGCGGACAGTTAGCACGTGGCTAACCCGTTAGCAGATCAAAGTGAACACTGACTGACTCAGCAGTTTGAAACCATCAGAGCATCAGTCTGTTCTCACCGTCTGAAGGGGGGAACTCTCACACAGAAGAGGCAGTAGAAGCTTACACGCCGTCTGTGTGAACGTCTCGACGCTACGAGCTGCTCACACCTGCTGAGTGACCTCAGATATTAAGCCGTGTTATCAATCAGCTGATCAACGTTCATCAACGTCCTGTCTCTGTGTGAAACGTAAATTCCACATCACCTGACGACATGCTATTTAAGCTGCAAGTTGTCCGCTCTCTCTCTGCTCTGTCGTTGCCGTCGCTGCCCTGCACCACACTGCGCTCTTACTTTCAGCCCCACCACCACCCCAGCATTCACCTGCAGGACCCGAATATCATGAGGGCGGAGCCGAGACGCCCAACACAAGCTCTGTTCTGCTGCTGCAGGAAACATTTCAGACTGTAACAACGCGCGTCGTCTGACTGAACTTTATTATTACTGTTAGAAAAGCTGAAAAAACAAGAACAAAGGAACAACAAAGCAGAACGGTTACAAAGGTCACAGCTGCTCGTGGAGACGTCATCCTCAGCTGATGATACTGACCTCTGACCTTTGACCTCAGACTGTCCTGACCCCCCTCTCCTGTGTGAGAGCATCAGCTGATGAACATGTCCTGTTACATCACCACAGACCCCCGGCTGCATGCACCTGATCTCACCTGTCTGTCCGCACTGACAGGCCCCGTGGACACACCTGAAGACTAACTCCTCCTCCTCTTCATCAGAGGAACACCTGACCTGTAACTCCTCCTCCTCTTCATCAGAGGAACACCTGACCTGTAACTCCTCCTCCTCTTCATCAGAGGAACACCTGACCTGTAACTCCTCCTCCTCTTCATCAGAGGAACACCTGGCCTGTAACTCCTCCTCTTGATTAGAGAAAGCAGCCAATCAGGAGCGGCAGATGGCACTGGGGGAGGGGGCAAGGGTGCAGACCGGAGTGGGGAGGCCGTAGAAGGAGGGGTCAGTGAAAGGGAAGAGGAAGAGGAGGAAGAGGAGGACTCCCAGCAGGTAACAGGAGAGGACGGAGAGGCGGTGAGGATGATCCAACGCCGCGCTGATGGCGGGAAAACCCATGTAGTTACAGAAGGAGTGACACAGAACCGGACCCATCAGGTGACCTGCAACACAGGAACCATTCACACAAGAGAAGACCAGTATGTAACCAGTACAGATCAGGGAACCAGGACCATCCAGGTCACACATTCAGGTAGACAGGCTCAGCTTGTTAGGTGTCTGACAACATCACACCTTTGTGTTACACTTACTCCTTTGTTTCCACAGTATTTGATAAAGGCCTTTTGTGTACATAGAAAAAGTTTTAGATCTTTGAGTTCCGCTCATGAAAAATGGGAGCAAAAACAAAATGTTGTGTTTATATTTTTGTTCCGTGTAAACACATTCAGTTTACATGTAGAGAGACAGTCACAGAGGAGCGTAGAAGTTATTATAAGATGTTTTTTCTGCTGATCTGAAATATGATCCGATCTGAGACTCATAAACCGTGACACGACTCGAACAGTGAGTCATTTAAAGGACCGTGCACAAGTTTTAGGCAGCTGCTCACCTGTCCTGATGAAGATGAATGCCGTGTAGGCTCCAAACACAGCGGTGTAGGAGAACTGGAACACTGAAGAACCAGAGAAACATCATCAGCTGATTCTTACAGCAAATAAGCACATCATCTACACACCTGAGCTCACCTGCAGACAGGAAGATCCCTGACAGCGTCCCCTGTCTGAACCTCAGCAGCTCGATCACATGATGGAAGTGAGCTGAAACAGAGAAGTTGTCCTCATCAGTGCGTGTCCTTCACACCGTCAGAGACACAAAACAGGAACGTCACATGTTCTAAAGTCACCTCCACCGCTGTGATGAGACGGTGACATCATGACTGTACTTCAGTCGCACCTGTAAGGAGGGTCACCTGGAGACAGCGTGTGTCTGAACTCACCGACTCCAAAGAAGAGCGGGCAGGTGAAGATGGCGGTGGAGGGTCCGGCACAGGGGACCAGCATGGGCAGCATGCAGGCCCTGAACACCAGCTCCTCTGTGAGCGGGGCCACCACCTGGTTCCTCAACCAGCGCATGTCACTGACACACAGGCTCCAGAACCACGGGTCTGCAGAACACAGAACACGCAGAACATCAGGTTATTACAACCAGGACAAACAGAACCACGGGTCTGCAGAACACAGTTCTTCTCACCGAAGGCGACCCGGATCCCGTCCATGAAGGTCCAGGGACAGTCCATGGCCAGCTGCATGAGGGGGCCCAGAAACAGAACCTGAAACAAAGAACCACCGACAGGATCAGAACGGTTCTAAGTAAAGACAGGAGGCCGATCAGATCCACATTTAATTAAAGAAACAAGAGTAACATTATAGTCATCACATCCAGATCTTACCATCGTGAGCAGCAGAGGAAGAACGATGGCAGGAATGAGACCTTCAAACCGGATCCCCATGAGAGCCAGAAACGACGGGCCGGTCTGACACACACACACACACACACACACACACACACACACACACACACACACACACACACACACACACACACACTTTAATTAACGGCTCTTAACTTGGCTGAAATTTCAACATCATGATGCAGATTAGTAACAAGTCAAAATAAAGCTTTGTCAGGTCAAGTTTGTTGAGCGGAGGTCGGATCGATCGCGTCAGGGAATTTATCTCAAGCTGAATTTTAGATCTAGAACAGTCTGGAGACTGAATTTCCCAGAGGGAGTCATCCCAAAGGGATCAATAAAGTTGAGTCTAAGTCTAAGTCTAAGTCTAAGATTGTTAGCTGTTAGCTGTTAGCTGTTAGCATGCAGATGTCTGTTTATCAAGATTAATAAGAAGCTAAATCATCATCAGATGACGCTGATGGGAGCCGGGATGTCATTACGGTGGATTACGTTCCTCCTCTTTTGCTGTCCACAGGGACTGTTTTTCCTGCATGCGCCGCAGCCTGCTGATCAATATTACTCGGACTACAAGCGTACTACAAATGGAAACCAGAACACTTGCCGTCCCTAAAATCCACATCCCTGCCTACAGATTCGACATTTCTATGTGGTGTCTGTAAAGCACTGGTAATCTGGATTTTGTTGGAACAGAAACAGACACAGATATGTGTGTGTGTGTGTGTGTGTGTGTGTGTGTGTGTGACTCACTCTGACTCCTGTGAACTCTCTCCACACCCACACAAACAGAGGAGACAGACCCGACACGATCAGAACGCTGGTGAACCGTCGCTTTATCACTGTGGGGTGATCCCTGAAAACACAACAGTTCATCATCATCATCACCTTCATCATCATCATCATCATCATCACCACCTTCAACATCTTCATCATCATCATCATCATCATCAGCACAGAGGACCGGGGACACAACTCATTCTGTCACAGCAGTGATCTACAGCAGACACAAACTCTCCTCCCCTCTCAGTCTGACTGAAATGAACTTCCCTGAAGCCCGAACACGACGGACACAAAACACATGATCTAAAGACTTCCTACAAATACAGACAGACATGAACAAGGTCTCTAGCTCTGAGCTTCTCCTGAATATGTTTCTGTTTCAGATCATTTAAACGTTGTTTTTTCATCCTCACAATCACACACAGTTATACAGGTAAACAATCACACACAGGTAAACAAGTAAACAATCACACACATCAATACAAGTAAACAATCACACACAGTTAGACAAGTAAACAATCACACACATCAATACAGGTAAACAATCACACACATCAATACAAGTAAACAATCACACACAGTTATACAGGTAAACAATCACACACATCAATACAGGTAAACAATCACACACATCAATACAAGTAAACAATCACACACAGGTAAACAAGTAAACAATCACACACATCAATACAAGTAAACAATCACACACAGTTATACAGGTAAACAATCACACACATCAATACAGGTAAACAATAACACACACCAGTAAACAATCACACACAGTAATCAGGTAAATAACACACATTAAGCATCAATAACACCTGGTTGTTCTCATAGAGTTACAGTTAGTGTTACAGTGTTACCTGGGCAGGTGACTCCTCCACACGTACAGACTCCCCACGTAGGAGCACGCGAGCAGCAGGCAGGACAGCACGGACACGCAGCACAGACCCTCCGGAGGGACGAAG
Organism: Semicossyphus pulcher; assembly: GCF_022749685.1. NCBI lineage: Eukaryota > Metazoa > Chordata > Actinopteri > Labriformes > Labridae > Semicossyphus > Semicossyphus pulcher. The sequence goes on from NW_027211695.1 coordinate 1,572,084, forward strand.
CCTCCGTGTTTCTGCTCCTCCGAGAGGAGGTGCTGTGATGAAGATAGATCTTCCTCCTCCGTCATGACGTCGTGCAGGTAAGACTCACACTAACAGCAGGGGGGCAGAGAGGGGACCGCGCGACCAGGTAACAGCATCAGACCCCCACCAACATCACTAACAACCTGTCTGTGAGATCTTTATTCAATAACAGCTAACGGTGCTAGCAGAGCGAGCTGCTGCGGCGCTGGATAACCACGTCATCAGATGGCGTCTTTCTTCTTCTTCTGCAGTTGTTTTTCTTGTTGCGTCATTAGCGCCATCTTGCGGAGAAACCGATGCGTTCATTGTTTTTCATGTCCTTTGTTCGGTTTGTTCCCTGATATTTTTCAATACCTCTGATACTGACCATTAAATGCTTCACTCTAATCTCCCTAGTTTAGTCTAGTGTCAGTCTTTACAATACAGTTATAACGTTTTTATTAATTATGTTATAAATGGGGTATTTATATTTATGTTTTTCTGTATGGCTGTAAATTACTAAAGTAACAGCAACATCACTGTCACAGATATTATAAAAAACATCTTATTAACACTTCAGCAGATAAACAGCTGCTGTATGCTGTAGACTAACTTTCATTACACACAAGAACACCATGATCTGCTTCATTTCCAGACCGAGAACATACAGAGAACATCAAATTGAATGTGTAGCTCAGAATCAGAATGCCTTTATTGTCATTGCATCGTTAAAACCATACAATGAAATCTGGAGTGCTGCCTCAGGCATTCACACCGTAATAAATAACAGATCATGAATAAAGAGTGTAAGCATGAAGCTGCCCAACATATGATAAATGGGAGTCACAGGGAATCTGTACTGTTTAACTGGGAGTGAAGATAGAGCTTAGGGTGCAGAGAGGGAATCAAACAGAATTCTCTGTACAACTCGTTTTTAGCTTTTATTTTAAGGTAAAGTTCTTACATAATGCTTTAACACGGACAAGGTAGTATAACCTGTAAAGCTCTTTTACTCTCATGTGGGCGGGGCAGGGATAAACACCAACCAACCTGGCAACCCAGAGCTGATCATATCAATATCATCTCAGTGAATGATTTATTAATCAATAGTGAACACTGGTATTTAATGTGAAGGAGGTCTTAAAGTGATCTCTGAGGGGAGGAGGAGGAGCACCAGGAGGAGGTGGAGGATGTAGGAAGAGGAGGAAAGGGAGGACGAGGAGGAGGAGGAGGAGGGTGAATTAGACTCCTAGAGATGAGAGCACCTCCCTCTTGCTGTATGTGATGCGTTTAGTTTCAATCCATCAGACTCAGAATCTCAGATTTACCAGCACCACTTAAAGGCAACACGGTGTTCACGTGACAGACGTTAATATCTGAGAGAGAGAGAGAGTGGGTGAGGTGTGGTAGAGAGACATAGGCGTGTCACGGTGCTGTACTTTCCGAGCAGCAGTGAACGTGTCTCGGTCTTCGGTGTAACGTGAGCGGAGGAGAGGCTCGCGCTGCTGATGCTCTGCGCTGCTCCTCCTCCTCCTCCTCTTCTTCTTCATCCCTCCTGTTCTCCGTCTCACGCAGTCCAGGCCGCACGCGGACTCACAGAACCCGGACTCATACACCCAGAGACGGATTACACTCAGACCCGAGCCTGTCCGGACCTCCGTTGGCGAGCATCAGCGGGTAAATACGTATGTGTGTGTGTGTGTGTGTGTGTGTGTGTGTGTGTGTGTGTGTGGCCTGCTGTCTCATAGTGGTGGAGGTTAAAGTCACCTTTAATCTGCGGGTTGATCACCTTTTATTCTTGATACATGACGTCACACTGCTGTAACATGCAGAATGAGGCTTTAAATCTCTCTGACTGTGTTGTTCTGCAGGGCTGCCAGCCTCTCTATTATTTACCTCTACATCACTGTGTGTGTGTGTGTGTGTGTGTGTGTGTGTGTGTGCGTGTCTGTGTGTATGTGTGTGTGTGTGTGTGTGTGTGTGTGTGGTGTGTGTGTGTGTGTGTGTGTGTGTGTGTGTGTGTGTGTGTGTGTGCGCGCGGAGGAATCCCCTGTGTAAAAACCAGCCTGCAGCATCGACACAAAAGACAGATTGTGTTTTAAAAACTGACTTGTTTTGATAAAACAGAAGAACAAATTAAGATTCTGTGTGGGTGCTGGTTTCATATGAAACCTGTTTGAACATTTATCCTCCATCATCATCACCTTCATCACCACCACCATCATCATCATCATCACCTTCAACACCACCACCACCACCATCATCATCATCATCATCACCACCTTCATCACCACCACCACCACCATCATCATCATCATCACCTTCATCACCACCACCATCAGCAGCAGCAGCATCATCATTGTGTCTCAGCAGAGAGTAGAAGAAGAAACGTTACGCTTCCATCCACCAGCATGGCCCTGAGAAAATGCAATCCACTGCAACCACCACAGAGCAGGAATAATAACAGAGACAGAGCAGGAATAATAACAGAGACAGAACAGGAATATTAACAGAGATAGAGCAGGAATAATAACAGAGACAGAGCAGGAATAATAACAGAGACAGAACAGGAATATTAACAGAGATAGAGCAGGAATAATAACAGAGACAGAACAGGAATAATAACAGAGATAGAACAGGAATATTTACAGAGATAGAGCAGGAATATTGACGGAGACAACAGGAATAATAACAGAGATAGAGCAGGAATAATAACAGAGACAGAACAGGAATAATAACAGAGATAGAACAGGAATATTTACAGAGATAGAGCAGGAATAATAACAGAGACAGAGCAGGAATAATAACAGAGATAGAACAGGAATAATAACAGAGACAGAGCAGGAATAATAACAGAGACAGAACAGGAATAATAACAGAGACAGAACAGGAATAATAACAGAGATAGAACAGGAATATTAACAGAGATAGAGCAGGAATAATAACAGAGACAGAGCAGGAATAATAACAGAGACAGAACAGGAATAATAACAGAGATAGAACAGGAATATTAACAGAGATAGAGCAGGAATAATAACAGAGATAGAACAGGAATAATAACAGAGATAGAACAGGAATAATAACAGAGACAGAGCAGGAATAATAACAGAGACAGAACAGGAATAATAACAGAGACAGAGCAGGAATAATAACAGAGACAGAACAGGAATATTGACGGAGACAACAGGAATATTAACAGAGATAGAGCAGGAATAATAACAGAGATAGAGCAGGAATAATAACAGAGACAGAACAGGAATAATAACAGAGATAGAGCAGGAATATTAACAGAGACAGAACAATAATAACAGAGACAGAACAGGAATAATAGAGACAGAGCAGGAATATTGACAGAGACAACAGGAATATTAACAGACATAGAGCAGGAATAATAACAGAGATAGAGCAGGAATAATAACAGAGATGGAGCAGGAATAATAACAGAGACAGAGCAGGAATAATAAAAGAGACAGAGCAGGAATAATAACAGAGACAGAGCAGGAATATTGACAGAGACAACAGGAATATTAACAGAGACAGAGCAGGAATATCAACAGAGACAGAACAGGAATATTAACAGAGACAGAGCAGGAATAATAAAAGAGACAGAGCAGGAATATCAACAGAGACAGAACAGGAATATTAACAGAGACAGAGCAGGAATAATAAAAGAGACACAGCAGGAATATTGACAGAGACAACAGGAATATTAACAGAGACAGAGCAGGAATATCAACAGAGACAGAGCAGGAATATTAACAGAGACAGAACAGGAATATCAACAGAGACAGAGCAGGAATATCAACAGAGACAGAGCAGGAATATTAACAGAGACAGAACAGGAATATCAACAGAGACAGAGCAGGAATAATAAAAGAGACACAGCAGGAATATTGACAGAGACAACAGGAATATCAACAGAGACAGAACAGGAATAATAGAGACAGAGCAGGAATATTGACAGAGACAACAGGAATATTAACAGAGACAGAGCAGGAATATCAACAGAGACAGAGCAGGAATATTAACAGAGACAGAACAGGAATATCAACAGAGACAGAGCAGGAATATTAACAGAGACAGAGCAGGAATATTAACAGAGACAGAGCAGGAATATCAACAGAGACAGAGCAGGAATATTAACAGAGATAGAGCAGGAATAATAACAGAGACAGAGCAGGAATATTAACAGAGACAGAACAGGAATATCAACAGAGACAGAGCAGGAATATCAACAGAGACAGAGCAGGAATATCAACAGAGACAGAGCAGGAATATTAACAGAGATAGAGCAGGAATAATAACAGAGACAGAGCAGGAATATTAACAGAGACAGAGCAGGAATATCAACAGAGACAGAGCAGGAATATTAACAGAGATAGAGCAGGAATAATAACAGAGACAGAGCAGGAATATTAACAGAGATAGAGCAGGAATAATAACAGAGACAGAGCAGGAATATTAACAGAGGCCATGTTTGGATCATTCAATGTAATATTTCTCTTTCTGGATTCTTCCATGATGCTGCCAGGAGAAGGAGAGGATTTAGATGGTTATAATCTTCAAATTTCTCAAACAAACAATATTAAAAGTGTTTTATTCATGAGCCAACAGTTTGCTGAGTCATGATTCATATCTAAAGTCTGCTTGGAGAGGACAGTTTATGCCTAAAACAGATCTCTCTATATGTTTATCTTGTAATGTTGTGGCTAGAATCAGGCTGAAGCTAAAGATACCTGTGTGCAGAATATAAAACCAGACGGTTCAGTCGGAGCGGCCAACCTCTGTATTAATAGAAATGATGCAATTTAATATTTAATGTTCAGATGATCTATGTGCTGATGTCTGTCTATACGAGGCTGTAAAACTGAGCAGGTTTCTGTTATAGAACCATTTATCACTGAAGCTGTCACATTTTATCCTTACATATTAAAATGTTACCTACCTTAATTCAGCTGATCACACTTACTGTTTTTGCTGCTGCAGTCTTACCCTGTCTGCTACGACCTGTGGTTTATGTTAGCTAACATTATCTACCTTTTGGCTCCTCACTTTTATGTTAGCTTCTGTTAGATATCTACTGAGTGACTTCACTGACACTTCATTATTGTACTACACAGCTACAAACTGCAGAGCTAACTGTAAAGATTATAATAGTGTGTTTCTCACCAGAACATAGTGTGTGTTCTGAATGTCTCATTATCTTTATTAGCAGTGATAGTGAGTCTTTAATTCTACGTCTGTGGCTGTTTCAGTTGTAACAGTTGTACTAAAGTCAATATGATTATAGGAGATATGTAGAGAGAGTTGTAAAAGAGTAAGTACTAGTGGTCGTGGTAGTGGTAGCAGTAATACTAGTACTTTTGTCCCATTAATTCAGTGATGGTTACCAGTAGAAGCACCTGATGAAGCAGCAGAGGTCGAGTTGTAGCAGTAGCCTACTCTTAGCCTTGAGTGATTAGCATGGTATGATTAGCAGAGCAGTAACCATCTGTAGTAGTCACATTATCATTAGTATTAATCAAAGCATGGTCGAGTAGTTACATAACCAGTTGAAGGACTTAATAGACGTACTAACGGATTCACTGTTTTCACCATCACTAAATTAAAGCTGCAGATTAAATAACAGAGAATTACTTCTGATATTTATGTATTAGTCAAACTTACTGTATATGAACAAAACATGAACAAATAAAAATGTATGAATGTCAAATACATGGAAAAATAGCCTCCATGATGATCACAGTCTGTGTGTGTGTGTGTGTGTGTGTGTGTGCGCGTGTGAGAGGTAGCACAGGATGAGGTAACACTTTCAGCCCACCTGTCAGCTCTTGTGAAGCCTGAGGGTCAAACTGAAAGAAGTTAACCTGCAATAACAGGAAGAGAAAGAAAGAGATTTAAAATAAAACAGTTCAAACTGATGCTAACATCCGTTAGCACTAACACGTTCTTAATGTGAGCAGAGGTCACTGAGGGTAATGGCTCCTTTAAAGATGAGTGCTAACACTGTTAGCCAACACTGGCGACCTCCTGTCTGCTGTCCTCTAACTACAGATCTGATATGTAGATTTTTACACCCTGTGAACATCTTCATGTGATCATGAGTTGTTTGTATTTACACCTGCAATAACTTCATGTTAGGTCGGTCATCAGAGCTACAGTCTGTGATGCTCCTTGAGACACAGGCTGTTGTCATAGTAACAGGCATGATGTAACCATGACGCCTCGTGTCAGAATACACTCGTAGCTGATCTTTGCACTTTCAATCGGTGACCCTGCTGTGACCTTTCGACAGCCATGACGTAGATGATGAAGATGTCTGCTGTTTGTGTCTGTCGGTGACTGTGACTGTGTAATGATGAGAGAGCTCAGGTCATCAGGTGATCAGGCATGTCAGGGTCATGTGACCTGAAAGCTTCAGGTTCATCCTCTCAGAGTTTCCATCCTCGTCTTTCCTCTTTCTCTCTGTGCCATCAGGATGTTAGCATTTTCAGAGTTAGCATGTTAGCATGCTAATGTGAGCATTTAGCTGTGAGTACTGTTGACCCTCAGAGCAGCAGCTGTAGACTCGGTCCTGATCAGAGTCACTGACAGAGGAAGACAAGATTTTCTGTTCATCATCATCGGTGCTATTATATCCATCCTATTAACAGACCATTTAAGCTCCACCCCTTTTGACTCACTGCTCCAATCTCAGACGAGCAGGCAGCAGAGTGATGCTCTGTGCGATGCATCGATGGTTAAAAATCAGACAGATGGTTACAGAAAGACAGTTACAGTTATTATATTACAGTTACAGTTATTATTTTATTATTATATTACAGTTATTATATTAGTTATTATAATATTACAGTTACAGTTATTATTGTATTAGTTATTATTATTTTACAGTTATTATATTAGTTATGATTATGTTACAGTTATTATATTACAGTTACTGTTATTATATTACAGTTATTATTATTTTACAGTTATTATATTAGTTATTATAATATTACAGTTACAGTTATATTACAGTTATTATTATTACAGTTACATTTATTATATTACAGTTACTCTTATTATTTTATTACATATATTTATATATGTGTGTGTGTGTGTGTGTGTGTGTGTGTGTGAGTGGGGTGATAACATGTAGGATTTATACAGTAGGAAGAGTTACATAACGTGCAGCAGAGACACACTCAGGATCACAACAAACCTGTGAGTCATTCTGTTACATGAGAGACTCAAATACATCTGATCCTAATGTTAGAGTCATAATTAAATGTTTTCACACAGTGAGTCTGTATATAACTAACACAACAAAGAGTGTAATCTCTATTTAAACAGGTTAAGATTTGTTATTGTATTATAACTGTGTTTATTCACACAATAACGCTGTTTGATTTCAGTGTGTGTGTGTGTGTGTGTGTGTGTGTGTGTGTGTGTGTGTGTGTGTGTGTGTGTGTGTGTGTGTGTGGAGGTCAAATTGTAAAATCTTTATTTAAAGATGGAGGAGCAGAGTTTTATTTTCAGTTCATAATTCACTGCAGACTTCATCTGTTGGAGTAAATTTAGATCCTTCATTTGTTTCTGCAGGCGACAGAGCTGACTTTTCTCTCTCTGGTCTCCCACACACACACACACACACACACACACACACACACACACACACACACACACTCCTGATACAGTGGGTGTTTAGAGGGAGGCCAGAAACAGAAAAGAGGATTTTAGGTGTCCACAGAAACAGGATGGAGGAGGACGAGCTGTGATATTTAAACCAGAGATGGAGGAGAGTAAACACAGTTAGACGGACTAAAATAGTTCTACTGTAACGTAGAAAAAAAGAGTGACACTGAAAACTTTGTTTTGATGTCTTTGGTGCTTTTTTTGTGTTTTAGTTTCAGTTTTAGTTTTTATTTCATTTTTTTTAACAAATACACAAATACAAAAGACTAAACATTAGAAACAAAAAACAAACATTAAAAAAAGAAGCTCAGATTCAAACAGGCAGTACCAGAGGTTACAGTAACAATGTGCAATCAGGACTATCAAGAAAACCCCTGCAGCATGATGGCAGACACACCAGGCTCTACCTCAGGTAGTCATAGGTTTTGAATATTGTATGCATGTGAAGAACTCTAGTGGCACTAAATCAAAGAGCACTTTATGCCGGCCTTTAACAGTCAGTGCTTCTTCATTAATCCACTGTAATAAAATGTTGTTCTTTGCAGCATAAGTAAGAAGACAGGAAAGTCTCTTATGTTACATATCTGCTCAGGAGGCCCAGGATGAGGGACACTGGGTCCATCTCCTGGTTCAGACCCAGTATTTTTTCAATTTCAAATGGCACATTGGACCAGTACTTTTGCAGATTACAGCATGACCAATGCGTTTGAGTACCAATTTCCATCTTGCATTTTCGGCACATGGGTGACAGAGCAGGATTAAAATGATGTCTACGGTTAGGAGATACATGCATTCTGTGTGTGATCTTAAACTGCATTGCTTTGGTACGATTGCAGACTGAAATTAATTTAGCATGTCTCCAAATATCTTTCCACTTTTCATCATCAGTTGTGACAGATCGCTCCATCTCCCATGTGCCCGAAGCCCCTCGTTAAGTAAGCGGGAGATCTTTCAAGGTTATCAACTCGTGTTGTGCTGTGCATTATATAATACCTTAACGTTTGCTCCATATAAAGACACTTAGCCAGCCATTCAGGTATTTCATCACCCTCTTAGACTATAAAACTGGAATCATTTGGATAGGATACAATAATCGAGGTAATATATTCATCTTACCCAGGGATATGCATCCCAGCCGAGAGATCCTGCCTCACCTTCTCGAACAGGGGAACAAAGTTTGCTTTGTACAGTTCCCTAATTGTAGGGGGAATAAATAAACCTAAACACACTAAGAATGCCGGAGACCACTCAGAGGGAAAGGAAGGCAAAGCAGCAGGTATCAAGGTGAGGCTGCCAAGTGGCATGGCTTCAGACTTGGTCAGATTCATTTCGTAACCAGAAAACTTACTAAAAAGATCAATGACATTAAGTAGAGCATATAAGCTTATCTTGTGATGCTCTTTATCGACTTGCAAACTCTGCATCAAGGGCGTCGTCCTTATGGCCTCCGCCAGCAGTTCAACTGTGATGGCAAATAAGTGAAGCAACAAGGGGCAGCCTCGTTCCTCTGAACAACTGTCTGATCTAAGCCCGTTAGTTAAAATAGATGCCTGGGGATTGTCATACAGTCAAACTTGTCAAACTTTAAAGAATAAAATAAACAGGGCCATTCTACCCGGTCAAAGGCTTTCTCAGCGTCCAGTGAAAGCACTAGACCGTCAGTATGTCTCCGCTGAAAGGCCTGGATGGCATTGAGCCGACCTTTTATGAAACCTGTTTGATCCTCTTTTATAATTTTAGGCAAAAGGGAAACAGAGCCGATCGGCACCGACTTCACAGCTGATTACTGTTAATGAGTTACCGTTAGTCAGCTGTCAAAACAAAACTTGTCCTGCCTGTGTGACACAGCCTTCTCCTCTGTGCCTGGCCGTGCATATCATCCATCCTGTAAATCCCAAATCTTCACATGATGAAGTGAGTGACTTAAAATACAAAAAGCAAAAATGTTAAGGGGGTTGTCCCTGCTACCTAACCTGCAGGGGACTTCTGACCTCTTCCATACCACAGCTATAAGCCTTGGAGATCTCTCATGAGCCTTACTCCAAAAACAAAACAAGTCAGTAGGAATGTAACGAGGCTGCAATCTACTCGTCCCTGGCACTCAAACATAGAAGTAACACAAGCTTGAACATAAACATGGGCAGCTTACTCACACATGTATATAAATGAACTCCGCTAACGTCCAGTCCAGTCTCTTGAAATGTCTCTGCCTCCACGTTCTTGCTCCAGCCAACGGACAAACGAACAGCTTCTGGCAGGAGATCCTGGGCTCCTTGTGTGTGGGATCATCTTGGTTAGGTCAGCAAGATCCGAGCTGGTGAGCTGCCTCCATTACCCGACGCGATGTCCTCGAAGTTATGGAACTTTATTATCAGCGCTCTGGGGCGCTGGTTGGGGTTGGGTTTTGACGGTAAGGACCGGTGAGCTTGGTCACCTGATCAGAACCTTCTGAGCCCTCGGGTACACCAACAACCGGTATGTTACAGATGCAGCCTGGGTTATCAAGATCATCAATGTGCTCCAACATGCCGTGCACTTGTTTGTCAAGGAATGCTAACCTAGCTTCTGAGGACGTAGCCACAGCATCCACGTCGGTATTTCATTTCTCTGCTTCTCCCACCCGGGCGGCGACTGCTTCCAATTGTGAGGTCTGTTCCTTAATGGCCAGTTTGAGCTTCAGTAGCTCTTCTGTTGGATCGGATCACACGGGCCACCCTTCACTCCCCACGTGCATCAAAGAGCCTTGCCCGCCCATGACCCTGTCGCTGGTTCACTGGTGTTCCTTCCTTGGACCTCTTTGGTAGGTCCAGACCTCTGCACCCCACAAGAGCTGCAGGTTTGGAGATGCTCTGACCCAGTCGTCCTTGTCAAAGTCGCTCACATCCTCACACTCGCCCATTTTTCCTGCTTCCAACATCAACTTGAAAGACCAAGTGTTCACCTGCTGCCTCACATACCCCCCCAATGACAGGGGCCATTGTAACGAGATAGAGAATGTTACTCACTCGACAGTGACCAGGTCAGTGGTCATCATGTTTGATGGTCGGCGTATGTTTCATTGTTTAAATCACAGTTTGATCTCTGTTAGACTGACAGGTGTTACTCTGTTCAACTACAGGAATCATGCTGGTAAGAGTGTGTGTGTGTGTGTGTGTGTGCGTGTGTTATTGTGTGTGGTTGGTGATGACAATCAGTGTTTCCTCCACAGAGCCTTCATTCTCCTCCTCTTCACTACAGACTGTTTCCTCTTTATCTCTTTTCTCCTTTTCTTTGACTCTCTCTTTGTTTCTCTTCTCTCTCCCCCTCCCTCTCTCTCTCTCTCTCTCTTTGTTTCTCTTCTACTACCTCCCCCTCCCTCCCTCTCTCTGCCCCCCCTTCCAGGATGTGGTTGTGGGTTGATTAGAAAATGTGAGGAACAGAAGAGGCAATCCATCACCCTGCCACAGCGTCTGCACATGCTCACTGACACACACATACACACCCTCCTCTCTTTCCTCTTCATCATTCACACGCAAGCATCAGCTCTGGTGAGTGTGTTATCTGCCCCTCATCTCTTTCCTCCACCTCTCCTCACCCTTCAACCCCCCCCTCTTCTTCTCCCCCTCCTCATCCTTACCCCTTCTTCTCTTACCCCCTTCTTCTCTTCCTCCTCCCTGTCTTCATCCCTTCATGCAGCTTCTTCATAATGAGACTGCAGTTTACTCACAGTGTGGTTTATTTATCACACACACATCAGACAGTAAGTGTGTGTGTGTGTGTGTGTGTGTGTGTGTTTCTATGATCAGTCAGATTATCTAATAAACCCTCAGAGGAGAACAAAGCTTGCAGGTCTTTGTCATTTTTTACAGTGTAGGAGGTCCTGCCTACCTCTGATTAATAATAGACTTAAATAACCTGAGAGAGTGTGTGTGTGTGTGTGTGTGTGCGTGTGAGTGTGTGCGTGCGTGTGGTAGAAATGATCCCACTCTTTAACAGTGAACATGCATTTATTCTTCTTCTCTGGTTAATTAAAAGCTTCTCATTGTCTCTGTTATATAGAATTCTCATTCAGTTAATTTAATATAGAGTTCACTGTGTTTTGACGCCCTGAGTTTAGTCTGACAGATGTTGACTATAGAGTTCACTGTGTTTTGACGCCCTCAGTTTAGTCTGACAGATGTTGACTATAGAGTTCACTGTGTTTTGATGCCCTCAGTTTAGTCTGACAGATGTTGAATGTAGAGTTCACTGTGTTTTGATGCCCTGAGATTTGTCTGACAGATGTTTCATGTAGAGTTCACTGTGTTTTGATGCCCTCAGTTTAGTCTGACAGATGTTGACTATAGAGTTCACTGTGTTTTGATGCCCTCAGTTTAGTCTGACAGATGTTGAATGTAGAGTTCACTGTGTTTTGATGCCCTGAGATTTGTCTGACAGATGTTTCATGTAGAGTTCACTGTGTTTTGATGCCCTCAGTTTAGTCTGACAGATGTTGACTATAGAGTTCACTGTGTTTTGATGCCCTCAGTTTAGTCTGACAGATGTTTCATGTAGAGTTCACTGTGTTTTGATGCCCTGAGTTTAGTCTGACAGATGTTGTATATAGAGTTCACTGTGTTTTGATGCCCTCAGTTTAGTCTGGCAGATGTTGAATGTAGAGTTCACTGTGTTTTGATGCCCTGAGTTTTGTCTGACAGATGTTTCATGTAGAGTTCACTGTGTTTTGATGCCCTCAGTTTAGTTTGACAGATGTTTCATGTAGAGTTCACTGTGTTTTGACGCCCTCAGTTTAGTCTGACAGATGTTGAATATAGAGTTCACTGTGTTTTGATGCCCTCAGTTTAGTTTGACAGATGTTTCATGTAGAGTTCACTGTGTTTTGACGCCCTCAGTTTAGTCTGACAGATGTTGAATATAGAGTTAACTGTGTTTTGATGCCCTCAGTTTAGTCTGACAGATGTTGACTATAGAGTTCACTGTGTTTTGATGCCCTGAGATTTGTCTGACAGATGTTTAATATAGAGTTCACTGTGTTTTGACGCCCTCAGTTTAGTCTGACAGATGTTTCATGTAGAGTTAACTGTGTTTTGATGCCCTCAGTTTAGTCTGACAGATGTTTCATGTAGAGTTCACTGTGTTTTGATGCCCTGAGTTTAGTCTGACAGATGTTTCATGTAGAGTTCACTGTGTTTTGATGCCCTCAGTTTAGTCTGACAGATGTTTCATGTAGAGTTCACTGTGTTTTGATGCCCTCAGTTTAGTCTGACAGATGTTGACTATAGAGTTCACTGTGTTTTGATGCCCTGAGTTTAGTCTGACAGATGTTTCATGTAGAGTTCACTGTGTTTTGACGCCCTCAGTTTAGTCTGACAGATGTTGAATGTAGAGTTCACTGTGTTTTGATGCCCTCAGTTTAGTCTGACAGATGTTCCATGTAGAGTTCACTGTGTTTTGATGCCCTGAGTTTAGTCTGACAGATGTTTCATGTAGAGTTCACTGTGTTTTGATGCCCTCAGTCTAGTCTGACAGATGTTCCATGTAGAGTTTACTGTGTTTTGATGCCCTGAGTTTAGTCTGACAGATGTTTCATGTAGAGTTCACTGTGTTTTGATGCCCTCAGTTTAGTTTGACAGATGTTTCATGTAGAGTTCACTGTGTTTTGATGCCCTCAGTTTAGTCTGACAGATGTTTCATGTAGAGTTCACTGTGTTTTGATGCCCTCAGTTTATTCTGACAGATGTTGAATATAGAGTTCACTGTGTTTTGATGCCCTCAGTTTAGTCTGACAGATGTTTAATATAGAGTTCACTGTGTTTTGACGCCCTCAGTGTAGTCTGACAGATGTTGAATGTAGAGTTCACTGTGTTTTGATGCCCTCAGTTTAGTCTGACAGATGTTGAATGTAGAGTTCACTGTGTTTTGATGCCCTGAGTTTAGTCTGACAGATGTTTCATGTAGAGTTCACTGTGTTTTGATGCCCTCAGTTTAGTCTGACAGATGTTTCATGTAGAGTTCACTGTGTTTTGATGCCCTCAGTTTAGTCTGACAGATGTTGAATATAGAGTTCACTGTGTTTTGACAATTTGACAAATAATTTGTATATTCAATCTCTGTTAAAAAAGTCTGTTTGTATATTAGCTGTTAGCTCAGTGTTAGCTCAGTTTTAGCAAAGTATTAGCTTCATGTTTGCACAGTGTTAGCACAGTGATGGCACAGTGTGTTGTTGTTCTGACTCACCCCCTCTCTGACCCCCTTCTTCCCCCCCCAACCCCAGAAGTGAGTTCCAGCTGAGGCCGGTGGGCATGGTTTTGGAGGGCAGCTCAGAGGCGCTGTGTCCCCCCCCATCTCTGGAGCTGAGGCCGTCCTGCAACAAGAGCCAGCCCTCTCCCCCCCTGGGCTCCAGCTCTCAGCCCCACGACGGAGTCTTCCTCGACGACAAGGAGCCCGTCAAGTACGGGGAGCTCATCGTCTTAGGGTGAGACAACATGTATACTGTTTGTATAGATATACATGTATATAAAAAACCACTACATTAATCACATCTACATTATCATTGTGTTCGGGTAAGAGGAATATATATACATACAATATACTATAACATGGGTCCTCTGACTTCTAAACCAGGACCTAAGTCGACCCAGTATTAATTTCTGTTTTAAAACTCAGGAGACACAAATTAATGAATAAGTTCTGTTAATATTTCTGTTGAGAAAACACAAATTGGTGGTGATCAATGTAACCGTTCTTCGAAGTATTATAATGAAGTTTATTTTAATGTTTGTCAGGCACAATGGGTCTCTGGCTAATGGGGACAAAGGTCGCAGGAGAAGTCGTCTGGCTCTCTATAAGAGACCGAAAGCAAACGGAGTCAAACCGGATGTTATCCACAACGTGTCCACGCCCCTGGTGTCAAAGGTGAGTAATCGCCAGAGATGTGGACTCGAGTCATGGTGACTCGGAATTGAGTCGACTCGAGTCACTGTTTTGATGACTTGGAAAAAAATAAACGACTTGAGACTCGACTTGGACTTGCAAGTTAATGACTTGAGACTTGACTTGACTTGAGGCATATTGGCAGGCTGGTTCCTGGCTGGTTCCTGACTATTTCCTGACTGGTTCCCTTCTGGTTCCTGAATGGGTCCAGGCTGGTTCCTGACTGGTTCCTGTCTGGTTCCCGACTGGTTCCCTGCTGGTTCCTGACTGGGTCCTGTCTGGTACCTGACTGGTTTCTGGCTGGTTCCTGTTTGGTTCCTGAATGGGTCCAGGCTGGTTCCTGAATGGGTCCAGGCTGGTTCCTGGCTGGTTCCTGAATGGTTCCCCACTAGCTCCTGAAGGTTCCTGACTGGGTCCTGTGTGGTTCCTGTCTGGTTACCTGCTGGTTCCTGACTGGTTCCCTGCTGGCTCTTGTCTGGTTCCTGACTGGTTCCTGGCTGGCTCCTGTCTGACTCCAGGCTGGTTCCCTGCTGGTTCCTGTCTGGTTCTTGTCTGGTTCCTGACTGGTTCCCTGCTGGTTCCTGATGGACTTGTTTGTTGTGGTTTACATTCAGCTGAAGTTCTAAGTTAGCAGAGCTGATGCTAAAAGTAGTTTAACCCTGCAGACAGCTGATTGTTCAGAAGTATTCATCACTGACAAATCACCCTGGATGCTTTATTAACTGATAGTTACAAATGTTAGCGTGCTAATACCTGAGCTAATGCAATGAAGATGTTCAACATTATCCACTTAATGTTGCATTAGCATCTAGCTGAAAGCAAGCTGTGTTAACCCCTTCTCACAGAGCTATTAGTATGGCTGCAAACAGGTGTGAACAGTTCTCAGGTTCACAATGTAACTCTGTAAGTTACTATGATTGTACTTTATGTAAATATTATAAATATAATGTTTTATACATGTGGTACTATCATATAGAAACACCAGCTGATTCAATAACATCCGTCACTGAGTTTGGATTGTTCCTCAGAACAGACAGCGTCCTCCAGGAGGGTCACGTGACCTGTCATGTGATCATGTGTTTCTTCGGCAGGCACTCAGCAACAAAAGTCAGCACAGCATCTCGTACACTCTGTCACGGAGTCACTCTGTCATCGTGGAGTACACACACGACACCAACACAGACATGTTCCAGGTCAGTGAGAACACACACACACACACACACACACTCACACACAAAAATAACATCATGTTAAATAAACTCTGTTTAGTATTTTTAATCAGCAGAAATCAGAAGTTGATCAAACTGAACCTGAAGCACAAACTAAACTCTGTTCATCTTTACTTCCTGTCTCTCTCTCTCTCTGTCTCTCTCTCTCTCTCTCAGATCGGACGCTCCACAGAGAGCATGATTGACTTTGTGGTCACAGACACGGCAGGCAGCAGCAGCAGTGGGGGAGGCGGTGGCGGTCAGGGCGGTGGGGCAGCGGGTGAAGGAGGGGGTGGGGGTCAGTCGGCTCAGAGCACCATTTCTCGCTACGCCTGCCGCATCATGTGTGAGCGCAGCGCCCCCTACACCGCCCGAATCTACGCTGCCGGCTTCGACTCTTCCAAGAACATCTTCCTGGGGGTGAGTGTCTTTCCTTGGGAGGGAGGGGCTAGTAACCATAGAGACCATTGTAAGAGAAACAGCAGGGAAAGGGACAAGCCACCGACATGTGAAATCATAGATGTGATGTCAGTACATGTAACCAGGTGAATCTTTGCTGCTACTGCACATCTTTCAGATATAAATCATGTAAGGGGACATTTATTACACATAATATTTTTACATAAAATATTCCATCCATTTTCTTCCTGTTATCTGGGGGCGGGTTGGAGATGGCAAAAGGCTCAGCAAGTTAGCCTGTCCTTTTCCCAGCAACATTTTCCCGCTCCCCCTGGGGGGATCCCGAGGCGTTCCCAGGCCTAGATGGGATATATATATTCACTCCAGCGAACTCTGGGTCTGCCCCGAGGACGTGATCAAAAACCTCCACAGGGAGGAGCCCAGGAGGATGCTGATCAGATGCTGAACCACATCAGCTGACTCGTTTCGATGTCAAGGAGTAGCCACTCTATGCTTAAACTCCTTACCATATCTCTAACGGTCAATTCACACTGGAAGCGTGGCGTGTGCGGGACGGCAGCGGGGCATCTGATCCTATTGACCTCTGACAGCAATATTCACTGCATATTCTTCCTGTATCAAAAGTCACAGGCATGGAGAGTAAAGTAGGTCAACACTTCCGGTATGCTTTTTCAAAGTAAAAGCCCGATCTGAAATTCTGACTCCCCTCATTTGTGCACAACGCTTTTATTTTGGTTCCCCGGGCCGTTGTTGTTTTTTTAAACTTTATTTGTAACTTTTTCGAGGAAGTTATTTGATGGATAAAGTCACTCACAGGCTCCTTATCCGTTCCTGCTTAATTTTCTTTGAGATAAAAACGTCATCATACGTCTCCCGCAGGCCATACGCACCTACACTGCTCTGGCCACAGCTCCTAGTAGCTGCTTTCACAATGGAGGCTTTGAACATGGCCCACTTGGGTTTCCAAGTCTCCAGCCCTAACCCCCCACTCTTCTTCCCGCAGTGGGAAGTCAAGACCTCGCAGACAGGTCTATCGATCATCAATCGTTAGCCTAGGGTGTTCTGGTACAAGGTACACTTATGAATAACCCTATGCTCAAACATGGTGATTGTTATAGAGTCCAATAACAAAACAACAATCTGCTTTAGATCAGGCAGACTGTTCCCAATCGCCCCCCTCTAGATGTCTGCATTACTACCCACGTGGCCATTGAATTCCTCTAGTAGAACTGTAGAGTGCCCAGGCAGAACCCTTTCTAGGAGGAAGAAGGCAGCGTATGCTTTAGCGCAAACCGCAGACAGAGCTTTCCTCTTCACAGGAGTCATACTCTAATATCCAGGGGAGATCTCCAACACTGCAGCGCCTAGCCAGGGCCTCGAGAGTTTCCCCTCACCTGCCCAGTGCCTCTCCCCTGGGTGCCCCCTGGAAAATGTCCAGCCCCTCTCTACTCTTCGGTTCCTTCCTCAACAGTGACATTTCATGTTACGAGAGTCAGTCTGCGCTGCCGAGGAGGTTCCTGTCTTTTCCTGCCGTCCGACTTCCTCGCACCTGACCTCACGCCTCTCCTTGCGGGTGGGCCTACAGGGCAGCAGCGTCATGTCCTTGCCCCATGGATGAAAGCCTGGCGAGTCGAGTTTAATGAATAAAAACGTGATCTCCTTTAGCTCTGTGTTTGGTCTCCCCCTCCTGCTTTTAAAAACCTGTTTATCTAAATGTCCACTGTATCTGCTGTGTGATGATCAGCAGGGAGTGTAATGAGTAATGAGGTAGTGGAATGAACCGCAGAACAGAATCTTGCGTTTTCATTGGCTGAGAGTTGATCACGTAATGACACATTGTGTTTCACTCTGAGATAATAATAGAAACAGAAACGCAGAGTCGACTGTTTTTCAGCTCCATCGCCCTCTAACATCCACATCTGCGTGTGAATGTGTGCTGTGTGTAGGAGCGTGCTGCTAAATGGCGGACGTCTGACGGGCTGATGGACGGGCTGACAACGAACGGCGTGCTGGTGATGCATCCTGCGGGGGAGTTTGTGTGCGAGCCGGCGCCGGGTGTGTGGAGGGAAATCTCCGTGTGTGGAAACGTGTTTGCTCTGAGGGAGACTCGCTCCGCCCAGCAGAGAGGGAAACTGGTGAGGAAACGGGGCTGATGACTCCATCTGTGTGCGGTCACATGGTCCGAAGGTGCTGAACTTTAAACACGATGACATCAGAGTGACGTCAGCAGAAAACATTTTATAACTTCAACTAAAACAGTCAAATAAGGGACATGATGTTGTCACTCCTCCCAATACTCTTAAAATACAAATGAATCAGTGCGTCATGATGTTGCGTTCCTGCAATTTGCACAAATTCAACCAATTGCCGCAACTTTCTGCAAATTTGACCAATTATCCTATCTCCCTGCGTGTGAAGCACTTCATGGTAATTGTCTTTATTGTCATTCACTTTGTATACATTTTATTTGGAGTCCTGACACTGAAATCATCTGAGGTCAGAAAACAAACTCACTCAGCCTCGATCATCTGTGTTTAAAGAGAACAGCCAACAAAGATGGTGAATGTGTGAACATGTTGAGCACAGTGCCACCTGGTGGCAATACAGATGTTTGTTACTGAATAAATCTGTTCCCAGTTAACCCCCCCCCACACACACATCAGTATAAATCACATGTTCTAGCCCGGTGATAAACTGATGAACGCTGTACCCTCCCCTCAGGTTGAGAACGAGTCGAACACCCTGCAGGACGGCTCACTGATCGATCTCTGCGGGGCAACATTGCTGTGGCGGACCCCTGCCGGGCTGCGTCACACCCCCACCCTGAAGCAGCTGGAGTCCCTGCGGCAGGAATTGAATGCGGCGCGGCCGCAGTGTCCGGTGGGCTTCAATACACTGGCGTTCCCGAGCCTGGCTCAGCGTGAGATCGTGGACAAGAAGCAGCCGTGGGTGTACGTTAACTGCGGCCATGTGCACGGCTACCACAACTGGGGCTACCGTAAGGAGAAGGGCCCCGCTGGTCCCGGGGGCACCGCCCCCCCAAGCACCGGAGAGAGGGAGTGCCCCATGTGCCGCCGGGTCGGCCCCTACGTGCCGCTGTGGCTGGGCTGCGAGGGGGGGCTCTACCTGGATGCCGGGCCCCCCACCCACGCTTTCTGCCCATGCGGCCATGTTTGCTCAGAGAAGACTGTGGGGGGGTGGAGCCAGATCCCATTGCCCCACGGCACCCACGCCTTCCATGCCGCCTGCCCCTTCTGCGGCACCTGGCTGACGGGCGAGCAGGGCCACATCAAACTCATCTTCCAGGGGCCCGTTGACTGAAGCTGGGGCCCCCTGAGGAGGGGGGGCAGGGCTGGAAGAAAAGACTTAAGAGAGATGTGAAAGAGATAAAAGTAAGAACAGACTGACGTGAAGAGCTGTGCAAGGATTTAAACATCTGTACGAGGAAACGTGTAAATAAAATGTATTGACATGGAAACATGTTCAGTCTCTTGTTCTCTCTTTAACTTCCTGCTTTGTCCATAAAAAGAACCACAACGATCAGAGTGACGTTTATCAAACAGATTCACAGACAGCTGAGCTGGTGCACAGCGTTTTCTTTAAACAACTTAAGTTCTGTTTACGTTCAGCGTTAAAATAAACATTATTATGCGTGTGCATGTGCAGTACAGTAAGAAAGCAGGGACTCTATATGAAGACACAGTTCTATCAGAGTCCCGAACTCCCAGAGACTCAGTCTGCAGCTGAAACACTGAGCTAAAAATAACTCAAGGTCAACAAGCAGTCCCCCACCTGCGCGCACACACACAAGCACACACACACACACTCACGCATTTTAACAAATTATTTATGTCCACATAGAGAACAGCTGTACAGGCACACAAATATTAAGGGGTGCAGTGAAGTAGGCTACATTAACAGGATCACAGACCAATGGCAGAGGTCTTCACAGACACAGATCATTATCCTACTCAGTCAGGGGAATAAGTAGCAACGTCTCCACCATATGTGGCGTCTGCCAATGATAGCAGAGACAGCACTTCAGCTTTCTTTTTGGGCATGCTAAGTTGTTGAAGCCCTTTTACAACCAACCTGAGTGTGTCCTCGGCTGCCAAAGATCAAAACTGTCCACACCTATAACCCAGCTCTGAGATGGTATTCAGTAGGGATGCACTGATACGGATACCAGTATCAGGTATATACATAAATGTCCAACACGTCTTTGTGTATTTAGTTCAACTCTGCCATCTGGATCAGCTGAATGTTACACATGTGTCTGACTCTGGATCAGCTGTATGTTACACGTGTGACTGACTCTGGATCAGCTGTATGTTACACGTGTGTCTGACTCTGGATCAGCTGTATGTTACACGTGTGTCTGACTCTGGATCAGCTGTATGTTACACGTGTGACTGACTCTGGATCAGCTGTATGTTACACGTGTGTCTGACTCTGGATCAGCTGTATGTTACACATGTGTGTCTGACTCTGGATCAGCTGTATATTACACGTGTGTCTGACTCTGGATCAGCTGTATGTTACACGTGTGACTGACTCTGGATCAGCTGTATGTTACACGTGTGTCTGACTCTGGATCAGCTTAATGTTACACATGTGTCTGACTCTGGATCAGCTGTATGTTACACGTGTGACTGACTCTGGATCAGCGGTATGTTACACGTGTGACTGACTCTGGATCAGCTGTATGTTACACGTGTGTCTGACTCTGGATCAGCTGTATGTTACACATGTGTGTCTGACTCTGGATCAGCTGTATGTTACACATGTGACTGACTCTGGATCAGCTGTATGTTACACATGTGTCTGACTCTGGATCAGCTGTATGTTACACATGTGTGTCTGACTCTGGATTAGCTGTATGTTACACTTGTGTCTGACTCTGGATCAGCTGTATGTTACACATGTGTCTGACTCTGGATCAGCTGTATGTTACACATGTGTCTGACTCTGGATCAGCTGTATGTTACATGTGTGTCTGACTCTGGATCAGCTGTATGTTACACATGTGACTGACTCTGGATCAGCTGTATGTTACACGTGTGACTGACTCTGGATCAGCTGTATGTTACACGTGTGTCTGACTCTGTATCAGCTGTATGTTACACGTGTGTCTGACTCTGGATCAGCTGTATGTTACACATGTGACTGACTCTGGATCAGCTGTATGTTACATGTGTGTCTGACACTGTATCAGCTGTATGTTACACATGTGTGTCTGACTCTGTATCAGCTGTATGTTACACATGTGACTGACTCTGGATCAGCTGTATGTTACACGTGTGTCTGACTCTGGATCAGCTGTATGTTACACATGTGTCTGACTCTGGATCAGCTGTATGTTACACATGTGTCTGACTCTGGATCAGCTGTATGTTACATGTGTGTCTGACTCTGGATCAGCTGTATGTTACACATGTGACTGACTCTGGATCAGCTGTATGTTACACGTGTGACTGACTCTGGATCAGCTGTATGTTACACGTGTGTCTGACTCTGTATCAGCTGTATGTTACACGTGTGTCTGACTCTGGATCAGCTGTATGTTACACATGTGACTGACTCTGGATCAGCTGTATGTTACATGTGTGTCTGACACTGTATCAGCTGTATGTTACACATGTGTGTCTGACTCTGTATCAGCTGTATGTTACACATGTGACTGACTCTGGATCAGCTGTATGTTACACATGTGTCTGACTCTGGATCAGCTGTATGTTACATGTGTGTGTCTGACTCTGGATCAGCTGTATGTTACACATGTGTGTCTGACTCTGGATCAGCTGTATGTTACACATGTGTCTGACTCTGGACCAGCTATATGTTACACATTTCTGACTCTGGATTAGCTGCTGTATGTTACACATCTGTCTGACTCTGGATTAGCTGCTGTATGTTACACATCTGTCTGACTCTGGATTAGCTGTATGTTGCACATGTGTCTGACTCTGGATCAGCTGTATGTTGCACATGTGTCTGACTCTGGATTAGCTGTATGTTGCACATGTGTCTGACTCTGGATTAGCTGTATGTTGCACATGTGTCTGACTCTGGATTAGCTGTATGTTGCACATGTGTCTGACTCTGGATCAGCTGTATGTTACACGTGTCTGACTCTGGATCAGCTGCAGTGTTCTGATGTCATAGCAGGTAGTCACTGTGACACAATCACAAAATAACTTCTTGTCTTACTCTCATATAAATGAGTTGTCTTCTATAATTAGTATTGCAGTGTCTTCTGTGTTCTGTGTGTGTGTTAAGTCTGCTGATGGCTGATCAAAAGTATTTTCCTACACTCCAAAACTTCAGAACCAGCACGTTATAATAAAATGCACACTTTATATTTAACATTATAATAAATGAACACTATGTTATACATAAGATTATCTGATGATTAACACTTTGTAATAAAGTCACTGATGTGAACAAACGAAGACGAGCAGCTTTGTGGAAGTTGATCTTTTCATCATTTTATTATAGATATATTTATAATATGTACAGAAAAACAACAAAGTGAGCAGACAGACAGCAGGTGAGTGACAGGTGAGCTCACCTGTGAGTCTCCATGAAGTTTAAACATGAAAGTGTGTGCAAATGACATGAAAACACCTAACAACCAAAACCCTTAAAAAAGTAAACGAAAGAACAAAAGTCAAGTTTGTTTCAGCAGAATCACATTCAGAAGATAAAGACCCCCCCTCAGTGCCCCCCCGCCCGCCCCCCCCAGTTTCCCCTCAGACGAGACGACAGTAAAACACGAATAAAAACATTAAAATCAGCAGAAAAAAAGATTCAAAAAAGAAAAATAATCAGTCATCAAACCGTAAAACATCAGTGTGTGTGTGTGTGTGTGTGTGTCAGATTAGAGTCTTTCATCGAGTCAGTCGCGTGTGTGTGTGTGTGTGTGTGTGTGTGTGTGTGTGTGTGTGTGTGGGGGGGGGGGGGCTGGGAGTTCATATCCGGTCAGAAACCCAAACCAGTCAGTCCCTGAATCACTTCCCCTCCCCCAATACATGAAACAGTTTTAAACACAGGTGATGAAACAAAGATTCAAGTTCTCACACAACATTTACAGCAGTGTTGAGGCTCCTAATGGGGGGGGGGGGGGGGGGGGGGGGGGGGGGTGATGCTCTTTGTCACATTCCTTCAGCTCCCTGGACCCCCCCCTCTCACACAGACCTCAGAGATGAGTGGCAGGAGAGTGAAGCGTCTGTATTCGTACAGTCATCGGGATCAGCTCGTTACAGTTTGATCCTCTCAGGTAGCTGGGAATCAAACCTGTGTACATTTTGGTACGACCGCTGACATCGAATGTTCAATTTAATCGTAACTTGTTTGATAATTGTCTCCTCACTTTCTCCGATGTGAACATATGGTGTAAATAATAATAAAGCAGGTTTTAGACTGTACTGCGTTTTATTTTGGTAAATTTACACACACGTCATTTTTACCAAAAGTATGTGAACACACCAGACCCAGCCCCACGAGACGTTAACTCAGATCACATTTACTCTACAGAAACAATGATGAAGTGTTGGATCAGAATAATCTCCACAGAGCTGCAGCGGACAAAAGTTAAAGTTCAGGGAACACCTCAAAATTATTTCGACTTTCAGAATAAAATGTTTTGGCGCTGCGATTGTTCAGAGATCGTTTCTCAGTCTGCTACGAACATTTAATCGTTAACGTTTAACAGTTTGTCCAATCAGCTCACAGAGACTCTGACGGGTTGATGAGGAAGTAAAATCAATAAAAACACACACACACACACGCACACACACACACACACACACACTGCTGTCTCATCCTGTGTGTGACTTGATTCCTGTTTAGTGTTTAGCTGTGGCTGCTGTGTGTGTGTGTGTGTGTGTGTGTGTGTGTGTGTGTGTGTAGCACTGCTATAAATGACTGACAGTCTGACCTCTAGGTGGTCTGATGGAGGGGGTTAATATAAAAATGGAGGCGGGGGGTGTCAGAGATGAAGTGAGGGTGCACAGAGAGAGAAGAGAGGGAGGTTGTGGGTGAGGTGGGGGGTGATGAGTCCTCTAACAGCAGCCCCCTCCTGACTGCCTGACGGGGGTGCTCTCTATCTTCAGGTTGGGTTTGTCCCCCCCCGCGGTGGCCCCGGGGCCCATCCTCTTCTTGATCTCTGCAGCCATTGTCATGAAGGCCTGCTCCACGTTGGTCGCGTTTTTAGCGCTCGTCTCCAGAAAAGGGATGGACAGAGAGTCTGCAAACTCCTGCAGCGAGACGGGTTATAATGTTTATTAATGTGTTAAATATCAGGTAATAACAGGCACCGATCCCGTGCTCTGGGGCCCGAGCACCCACGGAGATTGACAAGTACCCACTGGCGCCAAACTCTACTAGTGTTTCCCACACATGCTCGGTCCCCAGAGCACCCACGGGATTGGCGGATATGGTCGTTGTATATTTGGCGACCCGTTTCCGCCCTCCGCGATCGATTAACTAGTGACACTGGGCAATCTCCCCTCGCTGTAGCCCCTCCCCACATGTTCGTTCTGATACTGTGGGGAGGTTTCACCTGGGCTACTGAAAGTCACACATACGCTGCAAACCTGAGCGCGTTACAGCTTCAATCGTTGAGCTACAGTTACTATAAGGTATAAAGTACGTCTCTCCACATGCTGTGGATGACACGAGCAGGAGCTGTTACCTGCGATCAGTTCATCATAGTTTACGATAACAGGACACAGATGTTCAATAACGTGGATCTGTGATAATCACGCGGACTTCTTATTATTAATTAGATGATAATAATACATCACAGGTAATAATAAACAGGTACCTTTGCTGTGGTGTAGTCGACCACCTTCTTGGTCGTCAGGTCGCACTTGTTTCCCACCAGCAGCTTGTTGACGTTCTCGCTGGCGTAGCGGTCGATCTCCTGCAGCCACTGCTTCACGTTATTGTATGACTCCTAAAGACAGAACATGAGAACATTAGAACATTGGAACGAAAGAACAGGACTAACAGGTGAGTTTACAGGTACCTGTAACACCTTAATGACTGCTGTGTCTGACAGAATTAACAGGTAATAAAAAGTTTCTCTGTAGAGTTTCTGCTCCGTCTGATCGATCAATAACTTCTGCTCACTGATTTTAAAAGACAATGTTTAATAAATATTGGGAAGACAAACACTTTATAACTTTAACCTGTTATTTAGACCTGAATGTGTCGTCAGCAGGTGAACAAACTAAACCAGGATGAAGCAGACTGCAGACCCACCTGATCCGTCACATCATAAACCACGATGATGCCGTGAGCTCCTCTGTAATAACTGGAGGTGATGGTTCGAAACCTCTCCTGACCCGCAGTGTCCCACTGAAGCAGAGACAACAGGTCTATAAGACAGTCTGTAATACAGTTAATATGAATGCATCAGTAGCTTTTAGAATAATCAGAAGAAAACTATTCATGATGTTTGTTTGAGGAGCAGCAGGAGATGAAATTATGAAAAACAGAGCAAAAAGTGGGATGAAAAAATCTTTTTATAATATAAATAATAACTGTTCATTTTTATCAATTATCAAAACGATCAGTGAGCGAACAAAAGATCAAAATCAACATTTGGTGTTACTACGCTTTGCTTTCAAACCAGCATCAGTTCTTACAGGTACACCTGCACACAGTCAGGGATGTTGTAGGATTATAGTCAGGTGTATGATCAACCAATGATACCAGACAGGTGCTAATGATCATCAGTGTCACATGTAGGTTGAAACACAGTCATTAAGTGAAACAGACACAGCTGTAGGAGGCTTAAAACTGGCTGAGGAACAGCCAAACTCTGCTACCAAGGTGAGGCTGTGGAAGTTTCATGTCACAGGTCAGACACCATGGCAAGACTGAGCACAGCAACAAGACACAAGGTAGTTATACTGCATCAGCAAGGTCTCTCCCAGACAAAGATGTCAAAGCACACTGGGGTCTGAAGATGTGCTGTTCAAGCTCTTTGGACGAAGCAAAGAAACGGGCGACGTTGAGGATCGTAGACGCAGTGGTCGGCCGAGGAAACTTAGTGCAGCAGATGAAAAAGTCTCTCTTTAAGTCTCACTCAGGTAAGAGCTGTGTGTTTGTGTGAGTGTGTGTGTGTGTGTGTGTGTGTGTGTGTGTGTGTGTGTGTGTGTGTGTGTGTGTGCGCGCTCACTATCTGCAGTTTGATGGTCTTCCCGTCCAGCTCGATGGTCCGGATCTTGAAGTCAACTCCAATGGTGCTGATGTAGCTCTCTGTGTATGTATCATCCTGCAAGAACATCAAAGGAACGTTAGTTTTATGTGAGAACATGTCAGAAGAACGTTTACAGTGAGAACACGTTTTAAAGGAACATTTACAGAGAAAAAAAGTTTCATTAAATAAATATATAAATATAATAAATTCTTTATAGAACATGGTACTCACAGCAAAGCGCAGCAGCAGACAGGACTTTCCCACTCCAGAGTCTCCGATGAGCAGGAGCTTGAACAGGTAGTCACTGGAGGAGAACAATGAGGTCAGAACATGGAGAACGTTAACAACATCACTGCATGTAAAACTCCTGTTGGCTGAAAGTCAGCACAGACAGCTGATCTTTAAGCTGAATTTAAACCTTACTGAGCTGAGGTTAAAAACCTGCTTAGCTTCTTTTGTAGTTTAGAAAGCGTTGGTGATCCCGTGTAGTCCTGAGCGGGCGCTGAGCCGCATGACTTTACTCAAAGCTAGCTGTGCATAATGCTCTCTGCATAATAGTGCTGTCTGATGTTAGTAAGGTGAGTAGAGGAGAACTGTGACCCCCCCGACAGGTGGATCTGACCCTGAAACTGAAGCTGGGATCTTTACAAACCCCCCACCACACACACACACACACACACACACACACACAAACAAACAGACACAGAGGAAAACAACATGACACTGACAGCTGTTGCTCAATGCTGCATCTATTCTGGTGTCAGAGAAACTCAGACCTGTCACGCATCACAGACGAGGCTCGGTCACCTGAAAACATCTGACAGACACCGAGCGGGTTCTGTAAATCAGTCTGTTGCTACGACAGAGCTGATCATCACTCATCACTACAACAATCGATCCAAACACCACCTGACGGGCTGCGCTTTCCTGAACTGACTGATGAGATCACTGCGCCAAAGTAATATCTTCTCAAGAGAGATAAATGTGCGGCTTCTCGTTTTAAACTATGCAGTATTTGTGCCAAATTAATGAGCTTTTCCATATAAATAAATGTCATAAAAATACAATTATTATTATAGCAATAGGGTGTGTTAATGAATTGATCGCAATGACATCATTTACAAGATCTTTTATAAGCTTTATAAACAGCGACAATCAATGCATTTACAATAGGGACGTACGGAGATACACCATAAGATTGTTTACATTGCGTAACAGAACTGCATATGTGTGCACAGAGAGCGTCCGGTGTCAGACTCTCTTTTGCCGTTAGGACACTGTGAGGAGTAAACAGGTCCAGCTGTTGTTTATCTGGCTTCCATGACTTCAGGTGTGATTGATGTCCTGTGACTCCTGTCGCTGTGCTCTTACTCAACGAGGAGAGCGGGCGAATGTTTATGTGGAGCGTACATCTCCGTCGTTTAATTCACGAAATCTGAAGCAGCAACAGCAACAAGAATGTATGTAGCGGAAACACTGCAGTCTGCAGATGTGTTTTTAAAAGCTGTTACTAAATGGAGTGTCTCTGCAGATTGATGAGGTTTGCTGTTGAGGAGTTTCCTTATTAACTTCACCTTCACCTTTACAGACTCAATAAAGTATTCATAAATGATTTGTAAACCTTTATAAATCCATTACATCTTTACAATGAGCACATCACTGTAAATGCCTCCACAGACACACAGAACATTATTTAATCAGAGACCAGAGTGTCCGGTCTGAGTAAACATTCAGGTAAACACAGTTTGTCTGCTCAGGGTGTGGAGCTGTAAGCTAACATAGCTAACAAAGCTAACATACACATAGAGCTCCACCAAGAGTCAAAGTGCTCCACCTGACATAGGTAAGTTTCTGCACTGACGGGGGGGTTGATTAAAGTGGTTAATTCCCTTCATGATTAATATGTAAATTACACACTGCGATGTTTAATTAGCCTGGTAGTTAAAGATTAGCTCACATTTCACAAAGATAAGCATGATGTCTGAGAGGTTAACCATGTCCCGGCTGCGGGGAGTCGATGCAACACCAATTCCCATAATTCCTAGTGAACATTACCATAATTCATGATTTTCTTGTTTCTCCCACCTTCACACAGTGCTGCTGAAGATAAGTCACTAAACACAGACCAGCTCATCTGACAGACTGGTACTGTAAATAATAGTAATAAAGGCTTAATGAGCAGGATTTTCCATATTAAATATTCCTTATTAATCAACATCATAATCCAGGAGAAGTGTGAGCTGGTGTCTGTATCTGCCCTTCGTCTGTGTTTCTATTCTTATTATTCTGCCCTGTTTGGGGCATTTAGGACGATCTATGGACTGTCTGTCGCGGGGCAGAGGTCTGGAGCTCAGCCAACAGTCCGCAGGTCGGGACTCGATCAACACGTAGCATCACGGTGACATGGCTGTCTCTCTGCTCTGCTCTCTGTGTCTGTAGCACCGTAACATCGTAACTTTAACGTCTTTATGAGACGTGAAAGGGACTTCACAAAACATCTTCATTTGCCGTTCTGTGAATGAGAACAGTCCGCGCGCGTGTGTGTGTCTCACTGCTGTAAGGAGCTGCAGGTGTGACGGAGGGCGGAGCAGACACCTGGCAGCAGGCGTGGCGATGGCTTATGCTCTGAAAGCAAGCTTTCTTTGGCTGATTACTGTGATTTTAACAAGAGTTTGTTGTTCACAATGTTTCGTTCTGTATGGGAAAGAAAATGCTTTCCTTCCTGTGTGTGCTGCTCTGCTCGGCTGTGACGCGCATTCTGGCAGCGATAGGGACTCATTTCCCATCATGCCTGCCGCCTCCTGCTGACTGACTAGTTTAAGTAGTTAAGTTTGCGATTTTATGTTTCAAAATGCAAAAAAAAATTGTGTGTCTGTTCAGAACATATGTCGGTAATTGTCATTTTTGTGCTGGTTTATAGTTGTAACCACGAGTCACTGGCTGTTACCTTTCTTGACTCCAGCTGTATAATTATCACTGCGCCCTCTACTTGTCAGGAGGTGTAATGACTTTCTTTCACACCACGGCAAAAATGTATTTCATTAATATCGGAGGACATATAGGCCGATACCGATATATCTGCAAAATGCTAATATCGGCCAATAAATCAGTCAGGCTCTAGTATTTACTCATATTTTAAAAGATCAATCTCAGGATTTAATAATATCGTCGTTATAATAATCGTTTTGAATCAGAAAAATCTATTTTTAAACCCGGTCCTTATGTGCCCGCAGTCTCCTCCTCTCGAACATCTGGTGTCGCTTTTCTAAACCGTCCGTCTGACTGTCGCCCCAGGATCTGTGTCCGCCGCGTTCCGTGTGCCCACAGGAGGCGCCGCCGGTCCGCAGCGCAGCGGAGCGCTGGACCAAGCAGCTGGATTCACGAGATCACGAGATCATGGGAGAACTACATTAGCGCACGGGAATTGTGAAAATCACACAATAACATCAATATATAAACAGAGCAACACACAAACAACAGTTCAGTTTGCACCTCCGAGGTTGATTACCTGCTCATATATCATTCCGGGATTTTTGTGCTTCTACCGTGAGTGAGTACACTACTTAATATACAGTTTTCTTTTTCCAAGATTTCAGTGCGTTGATGTTTTAAAAACAGGAGTTTGTACATGGTGTTATATTTTGAAATTACCAGATGCTCTATGCTGTTTTTGTGTCTGACTTCCTGTTTGGAACAATTTGCTCTGTTCAGCTTGACGCGTGCTTGAAGCCGCCTCCATCAAAAATAGACGTATTTTTAGCGGAGCAGAGCGGAGAGACGCTTCAGCGACGCGTCGGAGCGCAGCGAACACGGATCCTGTGGAATATAGGTTTGATAATACCATGCACCTGCGTGCACACTTTACAACACACAAGTCTCACAACACCAATCCTCGAAGTTGCCATCAACAATCTATGGTTGCCATAGCCTGTGGTGAAAACATGATGTCCAATTACAAATGTTAGCTAACCTCGTCTTCTACTACTACTGAAAATAGTTTGTGACTCTGGTGAGGTAGCGGCCGGGATGGTGTTGGTAAAAACACAAGCTCCAGACTAGAACTAGTTTATGGCAGTTTACTGAGTATTGAAGTAATCCAAAAGTAACTGAGATTAATCGTTTATGTTACTTTAAAATGGTGATACTTTGATTAGGTTACTAATTACATGTTTTGACAGGTAATTAGTGGAATACATTTTTTAAGTAACCCTCCCAACCCGGGTTGAATCTAACGGCCCGGTCTCCACAGTGACACCGGAGCAGCGTCTCCTCTGACCGGTTTAAACTCACGGTGGCCGTTAACGTTCACGTTAAACACTAACATAACTCAATAACGTTAGTCTCCATAATGACACGGCGTAACCTCTGAACGGTTTAACGTAAGACACCGTTTTTAGACACCGTGGGCTGTCCGTTTATTTGTCGCGTGAAAGGTCGCGTGCCATAGCCGACACTGTGAGGCACGAGCGGTCTGTCAGCTGACGGTTAAACAGGCTCGTGTCACATTAAAGTGTTGGTCCGCGCCCTGTTCACGGAGCGGCTAGCTGCTGTGTGACAGTTAGCTTAGCATAATTTACACAGGCTAACACTGTAAACCACATCGTATATTCTTATTATTTATAACTGTAACATACATAAGAACATGTTAAAGACTCACTATTCGGGGTTCATGTTTCTCTGGATGTTTTTCTGTCGGCCGATCGACTCTTCTTCCTCCTCCGGTGAAGAAGACTGTAGGTCCGGTATCAGAGGCACTTAGATGACGTTTCACCGTCTCCGTTACCGCCCGCTGCTCGTTCTATCGTGACTAACCTTTATTATTTTACAGAAGGTATAAAAAACAGGACATTTCCTTTTTCCTCCCGTTATTCTGTCTATTTCTCTATTTTTCTGCCTCTGCGTGTCCGCTGCTGGAGACAAGCTCAAGATGGCTGCGCAGGTGCGGTAGTGACGACAGATGACGTGTCACTACGCATGACAAATTTAGAACTACAGTATTGCTGGGGTTTGTAGTTTATTATAGAAACACTTGAAAAAACAATGGAACGTAACAATGCAAGATAAGTATTTGATCATTTTTAGATTGTATTTACAGTTTAATCTAAACAGACTTATCTTTTACACTTTATATTTACTCATTTAACATGTTCCCCAGACAGGAACTGACTGCTATCAGTACATATAAAGCCATCAGACATTTAGTGACATAAAATACAGAGAACTTCTGAACACACCCCCCCCCTCCCCTTCGTAAAGTACACCCTGAGAGAAAAACAAACAAACAAACTGCATCTTTGTGTCTCACAACTCATTAGAGGTCCTCATTTTATAAAATCACTGTGTTTTTCATTTATCATTCTCCGTGATGTACTTCAGGTATCCGTCCTCCACTTCTACTTCCTCCTCCCTAACTGCAGCTCCCACAGGTGAGGACTGGTAGACATTCCCCCCCCTCAGGTCAGGCTCCTGAGATGCAGGAGATGCAGCAGCAGCAGCAGCAGCAGCCTCCAGGCCCTGGTTGATGTAGTCGGCCTCCTGGCTCGCCTCCAGCTCCGGCAGCTCCCTCAGAACAGCTGTTAGACTCTGACCCAGCTCCCTGAAGTCTGGCCGGAGGGATGGATCCTCATCCCAGCAGCTCCGCATGACCTCATACCTGTGTGAGGAGGAGCAGGACGAGGAGAGGGAGGAAAAGTACATAGCCATGGCTTTAAATGAAGGATGACCGTGTGTGTGTGTGTGCGTGTAATGCTGTAAAACCACACATTAACATGACGGCTCTGTGTTGTTCAGTGTTAAAGTTTTAAGGTGGAGTTTTGTCACTGTTACAGAATCGGTAAATGATAAAACAAAGGCCTCTGTGTAGTGTAGACACCCCCGTACATCTCTATAGACTCACAGTTTGTCGTCACACTCCTCAGGTGGCTTCAGTCTGAAGCCGGACTGCAGCAGCTCCAGCAGCTCATGGTTGTGGACTCCAGGATACGGAGTCCTTCCCCGGGACAAAATCTCCCACATGGTAATCCCAAACGACCACTGAGGACATGTCAGAGGTTACAAGGTTCAAGTTTAACAAAGAGAACGTTTAAATTCAGTTGTTCGGTGAGTCCGATCTCTTCTTTCAGAGCTGTGGATCATGTGACTGTTTATACCCGTTTTCACAGAGTGCGCCTGAACTCACCACATCGCTCTTGGTCGTGTAAACAGACTCTGACAGACTCTCCATCGACATCCATTTAATCGGCACTCTGATCGCTACCCTCTGACGGTAATAATTACTGCTGTGCATCCTCTTAGACAGGCCGAAGTCTGCAACACACACACGCAGGTCATCACCCAGCCTGTGGACATAAACACACACACACACAGCTTTACTGAGCAGCTGTCCCTCAGATAGAAGACATGTTTGAATACTAAAGTCTGAGGACAGAGAATCAGTCTTTTCTGAACAAGGACCCGTTCTCTCTACACACACCCCACACCCGCCTCCCCCTCAGTGCCCTCCCCCCCATGTCACCCTCCGGTGGGCTCACATGCAGTTTCGTGCAGCGAGGTCTCTGTGCAGGAAGCCCTGCGAGCTCAGATAGTCCATCCCTGCTGAGATGTCGAGCATGAAGCGAAGAAGACTCTGAAGAGGAATGAACTGAAGAGAGCGAGAGGGAGAGTTTATTCTAACAAATAAAGTAACGATGTTAGTGTGTTTGTGTTGTGATTGTAAGAGAAGACTGTACAATGTCATGAAAGGTTAGACTTCAATATTAACACAGAATCAGTCACAATCTGACTCTGATAGAAAAGAGGAAGAAGGAGAACAGAAGAACAAAATTCTGTTTGTTGCAGGAGTCCGAGTGTCTTTGTGTGTTTCCATTCAAACGCGCTCTGATGGTAAAACAGTCTTTAACGTTAATGTGACGTTCTGTCTGCGTCTCACCATCGGGATGTCTCCGTAACGCGTTGCGATGAGGAAGCGACGCAGATCTCCGTGTTTCATGTAGGGCAGGATGACCAGAGGCACCGGAAGAGGAGAGTCCTGCTCTCTCTGCACGGCGACCCCTGCAGGACAAACACACAAACACATCTTTAAGCTTTACAGAAGAGAACATACAAATGTATTAGAAATAAAAAACTAAGAAATCACATGTACGTAAGTATTCACAGCCTTCGCTCAATACTTTGTTGATGCACCTTTGGCAGCAATTACAGCCTCAAGTCTTTTTGAACATGATGCCACAAGCTTGGCACACCTCATTCCTCTTTGCACCACCTCTCAAGCTCCATCAGGTTGGATGGGAAGCGTCAGTGCACAGCCATTTTCAGATCTCTCCAGAGATGTTCAATCGGATCCAAGTCTGGGCTCTGGCTGGGCCCCTCAAGGACATTCACTGAGTTGTCCTGAAGCCTCTCCTTTGATATCTTGGCTGTGTGCTTAGGGTCGTTGTCCTGCTGAAAGATGAACCGTCGCCCCAGTCTGAGGTCAAGAGCGCTCTGAAGCAGGTTTTCATCCATGTCTCTGTACATTGCTGCATTCATCTTTCCCTCTATCTTGACTAGTATCCCAGTTCCTGCTGCTGAAAAACATCCCCACAGCATGATGCTGCCACCACCATGCATCACCGTAGGGATGGTGTTGGCCTGGTGACGAGCGGTGCCTGGTTTCCTCCAAACATGACGCCTGGCATTCACGCCAAAGAGTTCAATCTTTGAACATCAGACCAGAGAATTTTGTTTCTCATGGTCTGAGAGTCCTTCAGGTGCATTTTGGCAAACTCCAGGCGGGCTGCCGTGTGCTTTTAACTAAGGAGTGGCTTCAGTCTGGCCACTCTACCATACAGGCCTGATTGATGGATTGCTGCAGAGATGGTTGTCCTTCTGGAAGGTTCTCCTCTATCCACAGAGGAACGCTGCAGCTCTGACAGAGTGACCATCGGGTTCTTGGTCACCTCCCTGACTAGGGCCCTTCTCCCCCGATCGCTCAGTTTAGACGGCCGGACAGCTCTAGGAAGAGTCCTGGTGGTTCCGAACTTCTTCCATTTACAGATGATGGAGACCACTGTGCTGATTGGGACCTTCAAAGCAGCAGAAATGTTTCTGTACCCTTCCCCAGATTTGTGCCTCGAGACAATCCTGTCTCGGAGGTCTACAGACAATTCCTTTGCTTGGTTTGTGCTCTGACATGCACTGTCAAGTGTGGGACCTTATATAGACAGGTGTGTGCCTTTCCAAATCATGTCCAATCAACTAAATTTACCACAGGTGGACTCCAATTAAGCTGTAGGAACATCATACATCATACTAGAAGTAAAAGTAGCTATGGAAATAACTACTTGAGTAAAAGTAAGAAAGTATCACGTAAAAAACTACTCAGGTTGTCATGTGAGGTAGATGGTTGTAGTGTTTACAGAGAATGTGAATTGGCCTTCAATGTAGTGATAATATAAACATGATTAGAGGGTGAATTAAGCAATGAAAATATGTATTGTCCCTGACACTCTGGCTGAGTTAGCTGTTCATCAGAGTGACAAGGGAAGAAACCGTTCCTGTGTCTGGTTGTTTTGGCGTACAGCGCTCTGTAACGCCTGCCGGAGGGGAGAAGTTCAGTTTGTGACCGGGGTGTGAGGGGTCTGCAGTGATGTTACCTGCCCGTTTCCTGACCCTGGACTGGTATAAGTCCTGGTATAGGTCCGTGCCAATAATCTTCTCTGCTTGCAGACAACTGATGGTTAACTTAGCAGGGGTTGGTTATTCACTAGAAATAATCTGAGTGAGTGTTTCTCCGTGAAGTAAACTCGCGAGCTGTCCGCAGCAGCAGAGACGTCGCAGGCGTCTGCTATGATGTCGCCGTCGTCTTACGGAAGTACCGTTGTCCGCTTCGCATACTCGTCCGCTTATGTGAGGAAGTCATCAAGTGATTCTTAACAGTTACACTTCGGACTGGCGGGTGCTTCATTTCCAACCCTGGTGTCAGTAGAAGTAGCGAGACGTGTGTAGCCCAATGTAACGGAGTAGAAGTACAAGCTGCAGAACAAACTACATCTTGAAAGTCTAGTCCCCTTGGAACAATTTAAAGCCATGTTACAGGTGTTTCTGAAAAATGAAGCTGTTTCATTTGAGCTTTTCTTGTTGTTCTTGCTAACCCTGTTTGATCCTGTTTGAGCCTAAATGTTTGCACACGTTTTCAGAGGAAACCCAGCAGGCTTAATGTTTGTGTGGTGATCAATCGAACATCTTACCGAGCAGTCCGACCACATTTTCATGCTTAAAGTTCTGCATGATCTCCGCCTCTCTCAGGAACTCGTGTAAGTCGTTCTGACTGTGGATTCCAACTAACATGAAAATGACAAAACAAGCACAGAGGTTTATATAGCTGTGTGTAATATAGAGAAGCAGACATAATGGATTACATATAAGCAGAGGTAATACATGTTTTTTACAGACCTCTCATGGTCTTCACGGCCACCTTCATGTTCACACCTTCCTCTGGAGTAAACAGTCCTTCATAGACTGAACCGAACTCTCCTGTGAATCAAAATAAGTGAAGGTTTTCACTCTGTATGTTTTCAAATAACTCTTTGTTTCTACATTTTAAATAATTTATTAAATAGACAGTTAATGTCCTGACTTTTCCTCTGGTGGATCGCGCAGGTTCACGTTATTACTCGAATGAGGAATACATTTTATTTATTGTAAAGACTTGAACTATATTCTGGTTTATCCTCTGGTGAGAAGGAGGTTCACATCTGTGATTAGGAGTAACATATCTCAACAACCATTAGATACATTAATATAAAACTTAATGGGCACTATTTACACGGCGGAAGGCGTACAGTCTAAAGTGATTCAGGGCGTGTCCGACCCACTTTTGCTCGTAACACGGCGCACAATCTGGGTGCAAAGTGAGGCGCAAGGTGCAAAGAGGAAGTCCCCGGATTATTCATAGGCGTGTTTTTTTTCATAAAGGAAAATAAAGAGAAGCGCTGTGAACATTTATGCACGAGGCACACACAACATCTGATGTTTGTTAAAGTTCTGTGTGCTGACCATCAAAGAAAGGTCGGCTGTAAATGTTTATGTTCTTATTGTTACTGCTGGATCAAATGGCTGTATTCTTCAGTGCGTACAGGACAGTGTATTAATATCTGTGGGCAGATTTACCTCTTAGATCCGTGCATGAGTGTTTGTCGTGTATTAGAGAGCATCAGAATGATAGCGCAAGATGAAGAGCTTGGTGTGGCATTTTGGCCCGTCCGTGGCTCGAGCAGGAATCTCCCTGAGGAGAAACACTGCTTTTTCCTTATGAGTGAAAGCGCTGCTGTGCGTCCCCGTGTGAGCGACAAGCAGACTCATGTTGTGAACTCTCTGATGTATGACTGGCAGAGACAGACTGCGCCATGGACTTAAGACTTCAGACACGCCGCCTGTTTGTGGTGCAAGATTACTTGCTATTTACACAATGTGGGCGCTGGCCGTGAAAATGACTGCACCGAGTGGAAATTAGCAATGACAGTCAGGCGCTGTGTGCCGCATGTATGATAGGGCCCAAATATAATCATCAACAGCATTAATGTGATTACGTTTTATACTGGTGATATTAAACCAGGCATTTATTTTGACATGAAAGCAGATCAACAACATTTGAAGTCATAGGTTTTATATATTAATCAGTTTTAGAGATCAGAGAGTCTCTTCTCTGTGAGACTGAATCACTGACTTGAGACATGATCTGACCTCTGCCAAGCTCTTTGCCCAGAGTGAGTTTGTCTCTGTCGACCAGAAGCTCCTTCAGTGTGTCGCTGAACCCCCCCAGCAGCTCCACCACTCCTCCACCCACTGAAACACACAGAACATTTAAACTATTCAGTATTTTTCAGATAATAAGGGAACTGAAGTCTGAGCGCCAATAAAACAGTAATAAATTATATTTCGAATAAAGACTGACTGTCGGCCTGAGGGGGGGCAGCCTCCACTCCCTGTGGACGTCGGTAAGAAAACTCGACGCTCATCAGAAAACGTTCTTCATCCTGTTCAGATCTGAAGAGAAATCATTTTTCTTACATATTTAACATAATAAATAAATATATATAACCATTTGGTCCTCATCAGCTTCTGTTTAAACTGAATGAGCGACGTGAAGTCTCCAAACAGATGGCAGCTGAGCCAAAGAAATGTGTGGTCTTTTTACCGGAGCTTAGTGTATTTGTGCCGCAGCAGACACACAGCGATGGGGATCACAGCCACGAGCAGCAGACTGAAGAATAAAACTCCAACAATCGACCACATGGAGAAACGTCTGCTCTGCTGAGGAGCTGCAGTTATTTCAGCGTCTGAAGATTCAAGGCTCGGAGTCATAGTGATCTCTGCGGGAGGAACTTTCCCTGAAAGAAAACACTGTGTTTAATCAGGCTCAGACATGAACCTGTGGTGCCCAGAGAACCTTAAAGCTGCACGTGCAAATAATTGAAAAGGAATCAAATGATTTTTAAATGAAAGAGTCACTCAGAAACATGATCCTGTAAGGCCTTATATTATCAGTGTCATTACATACATCTATACATACTAACATACATCTATGAATAGTAACAGAGGCGGTGGATGAAGGTGGCGCCCCCTGCAGGTCGGACACACCGTTCCAGGCCCGCACTGACAGTCTGTAGTCACAGTTTGGATCCAGTCCTGAGATGCTGACTGACGTTCTGATCAGACCAGCTGAGCCCGGCAGGAAAACCACCTCCTGTCCACATATCCCCCACTGACCTCCATCCTCCACTGTCTTCTCACATGTGATGTCATACATCACTTCCTGTCTGCCTCCCCGGTCATGAGGAGGGTCCCAGGTCACCAACATCACTGAGTCATTGTGATGAAGAACTGAAGGACTCAGAGGAGCAGAGGGCGGCTCTGTTGAGGAACAGACAGGAAGTAAAGACTCAGACAGGAAGTAAATGCTCAGACAGGAAGTAACAACTCAGGCAGGAAAAAGACTCATACAGGAAGTAACTATTCAGACAGGAAAAAAAGACTCAGAAGGGACATAAAGACTGAGACAGTAAATGAACACTCAAACAGGAAGTAACTACTCAGACAGGAAGTAAATGCTCAGACAGGAAGTAACTACTCAGGCAGGAAAAAGACTCATACAGGAAATAAAGACTGAGACAGGAAATGAACACTCAAACAGGAAGTAAAGACTGAGACAGGAAATTAACACTCAAACAGGAAGTTAAGACTCAGACAGGAAATGGACACTCAAACAGGAAGTAAAGACTGAGACAGGAAATGAAAACTCAAACAGGATGTAAAGACTGAGACAGGAAATTAACACTCAAACAGGAAGTTAAGACTCAGCCAGGAAATGGACACTCAAACAGGAAGTAAAGACTGAGGCAGGAAATGGACACTCAAACAGGAAGTAAAGACTGAGACAGGAAACCTCGTCTGAAAAAGTGTCATTATGAGTTCAGATGATTGAACATGTCATTATAATACATTTCTATAATCAGTTCTACATTAAAAACATCATCAGACTTCATCTCATGAATAACAGCAGAAAAAAGATGGCGCTGATGAGACTGATTTTTAATCAAAATTATATCTGCAGCTTTAAATGAAGGAGAAAGACGAGCTCTGTCTCCCTCCCTGCCTTCCACTAGAGGGTGCTAAAGTTCACACTGCTCAGACTCAAAGAGGTGTCTGATACTTTAGTTTCACAATGCACCGGTTTGATTCAAACCAGTCAGGGTTGCTTACTGGTGCAGCCGAGGTCAGTGGGGTCAGAGGTCAGGCGGCTGAATCCCTGAACACACTCACACATCTCTGATCCGTCCTCATGTGTCCTGCTGTTTGGGGGACAAGGTCTACATCCTCCACTGTCATTGGCTGGTTTGTAGAAGCTCCGCCCACACGCTGGTGAAACAGAAAAGGTTTCTTTCCAACACAGAAGTTTTTCTCAAAGTTTTAATGTCGTTCATAGTGTTCTCATGATCCCCAGAAGATTTATCCTCCTGGGATCGTGACTGTATGATCTCTCACTAAGAATGAATAATGTTTCTGCAATACTGGAATGAAACATGTTGAGAAATCCTCAAACTGAGAAGGAGGAGCATGATAGGAAAGAGGAAGTGAAAGTCTTTGTCAGGAAAAAGAAGTGTTCAGTCCAAAATTATTTCTTTGTTGTGTCACCACATGATCTGTGACAAACTGTGAGCTGTCCAGTTTTACTCTTTAACAAGGTGCTAATTTTAGCTCTGCTGTCACAGAGACATTTACTTTGACTCATCTGTGCCAGAAACCAGGTCGCCAAACATTTCAAGGAATCCAGAGCTCCATTCAAACTGCGTCATTGCATTGTTCATTGCGTCTGGAGAGCGGAGAGGATTTCCTGTTTAAACCAGTTCTGACATAAATTTCATGATTGGAAATTCACCAAGATACAATCAAACTATCTGTGGTATTATGGCTTATTGACTTACTGATTGATTTCTTGTAAATTTAAAAATGAACCTGATCTATAACCTCTGTTATGTGAGTAAATATGTGTAATTATTGTTTATTCATGACTCATAATAAATGAGTTATTCACGACCTGATCCACTTACCTTGACAGGTGTTGTCTATGACCTGGTGTCCGGGCCCACAGGTACACTCCCCCTGCAGAGGACCCCAGACTCCGTCCACAGCACACTCTCTAACAGGAGGAGAAACCTCTACAGCCCCCCTCACACAGGAGCCCGTCACAGGACCAGAACCAGACCCGGTCCCTTTAAACCAGACCAGGTGATCTGTGATGTCAGCACACTTCCTGTAGTACAGTCTGATGGATGTTACCAGCACACATGTTCCTGAGTACGCAAAGCCGATGTGGAAGCCTCGTTGGCTGACTGGACCCAGAGCCAGAGCCCGGCTCTGGTTCAGGTGCGTCAGAACTTCAGGAGGAGGGACTGAGCCCGGGAAGGGGCTGGAGGTCTGCAGGTCCAGAACTGACCCGCTGTGTTCAAACGCTGTGATGGGTGTGTCCGAGTCAAACAGGTGAACGTGCAGAGGACTTGGCCGACCTGACGACTCTTCCTCTTGTGCGAATGAAACATCCATGAGCAGGAAGTGAGCGTCCTTACGCTCCAGCCAGTCACTTAAAACAGTCCTCGATACTCGTCGTCCACAAGCCTGGAGGACGGGAACTTTACCCTCTGACCCCACTTTGACAGCAACCTCGTCCCACTGAGACCACAAGAGAGGCAAAGTGTGGGAAGCTTAAAGATAATCATGCATATATCAGTCCCTCCAGGATTTCACGGGCTTCGGCTGTGATTGTTTCCGCCTAAAACATCAGTTTTTTCGTGTGTTACATGTTATAGGTCCATCGTGAGCAACTGGCTCATCGGCTGAGCGAGCTGTTTATGTTCTGACATCACGTCTGGTTAATTTCTGTGTCAAGATGCCAAATAAAATGTGAGAAATGAAAGGAAATGACCAGAGAATAGTAACACTGTGTGCCTGTTTCAGTGCTAACCATCTGCCCAAAGAAGAATCTACTCATCATCACATTTGATCTGTTGTAGGAGCTACGCTTGTATAAAAGCTAAGAGACAGTGATTACAATCTCACTGGGCAAACACTCTTTGAGATCTACACTGACTCACATCAGTGACAGGGCCTCTGGTTGGTGGAAAGTTGAAGGCACCAGGAAGTGGTTAAGTGAACGGCTAACAGTTTTCAACGTGGATCAGTAATCACAGGAAGAGTGT
Source organism: Semicossyphus pulcher (assembly GCF_022749685.1). Taxonomy (NCBI): domain Eukaryota; kingdom Metazoa; phylum Chordata; class Actinopteri; order Labriformes; family Labridae; genus Semicossyphus; species Semicossyphus pulcher. The sequence continues at coordinate 1,613,243 of NW_027211695.1, forward strand.
TGGATGTGGCGTCATGGAGTCTCATCAAAGACTCTTGCTGTGTCCGAAACCGCATACTTACGCGGCGGCATCATACTCAGAGCCGTCTTCTCCGTATCACGTGACTTAATCGTTTACGTATGTCCGGTCCATCTCCGCCATAGTAGAAGCCGAATAGCCGCAATGCATTTTGGGGCGGTTGAGGACAACCAGTGAGCTCCCGTCTCATACTCAAACATCCGGGCCGATCTCGTAAACATCCGGGCATTTCTCGCATACAGTTACGGTTAGTATGACTAGTGTGATAATATGTGGTTTCGGACACACCGTCTGTTTGAGGATCAGGAGGAGACACAATCACACCGGAGCCTCGTCAGCACGCAGCGCTCTGGAGATATTAAACGCACAGTGAACGATACTCTCCGATGTGTTACCTGTGAAGATCAACACTGAAGTTCTTCACAAGATTATTTGAAGATCATACAATATGTGATCGTTGATAGAGAGATGAAACCTCCTGGTGGGACTGATGTTGTTATTCACACTCAACCTGTTCAGACTCAAAAAGCTCACCTGTCTGGAAGGTTCAGACTTCCATCGCAGAGTCGCCTGTTTGTCTGAGTGAAAGATCTCCTCTGATCGCAGAAGAAAAGAAACAGTTAAAACTTCACAACATTCACACACACACTCATGACATCATCTCCAGAGAGGATTCAAGTTCCTCCTCCGTCCATCAACTTATCTCCGTCTTTACGTGAAGTCCAAATCTACGATGAATGTAAACAGGATGAAATCATTTCAGCAGTCAGAATGAGGTTTCTCTTTATTTAGCACAAAAGTATTTTCAGCTGCCGTGTGGTCATCGGGGGGGGGGTGCTTCCTCTTTCTAGAAATAAATCTGGTTTTGTTCAGCTCATCACATTTGTTCTCACTTATGTGACGTTTAACGTTCGACAAGTCAAACAGATTTATGAAATCAGAGGGCGGAGTGTTCTGTCCTGTCCGAAAAACATTAGAAACTATTTCAATTAGTGAAATCGTTTATTCATAGGAGGATGTTCCTCATTAAGCTAAGTGGTGACTCACCGCTCACTTGTTCTCTAGCGCCACCAGCAGGTCAAAGATGTGTGTCTCGATATCTACAGAACAGACGAAGCTCACGGTGCAGCTTCATGCCTTCATCCTAATAGTTTGTATTTTTAGGCATTTCAAATATCCTACAATCCTCCAAAAGCACGATAAACTAACGAAGCCTCACAAACACTCGACTATGATAAACACAAACAGTTAAACCTCGACATTTTTAAGCACACATTTCTTCTTTGTCAAACTTCGTTACACCTGCACCAGCTCGTGACACGGAGACTGCATTAAACGCTGTGTGCTGAGAGACAACAGTTCAAAGAACAAAAGATTTAAATTAAACTCCAGTTTAACAAAGCGACTCTGCTGAAGTCCAGTGACTGAGCCTCGTAGGTTAAGTAAGCACATCAACACCACATGCAGGTTTAATGATGACTGATTTACCTTCCTCCGCTTGATAGCGACAGCTGGCTGGCCACACACAGATCCACAGGAGGGTTAACAAGCTCCTCAGGTTATAGACAGCCATGCTCCCTGTTTAGTCAGTATGTATCACACTCCATTAACAGCAGCTCTAACTCACCCAGCCTGTCAGTCGGCTGTCACAGGGTCAGCTAATGACTGAACTGTGTTTGGGTTTGTTTTGATTGAACTAAAAGGAATGCTGTCGATAAACTGCTGACGCGGCTCTTCCTCTTCTGAAGAAGTGCAGACGCCTTCATTACTGAGTTCCTGTATTAATCAGCTCCGGCTTCAACTGCAACATGTACACAGCCAATAATAATATGAGTGAGGTTGATCATAGTTTTGTGTGATTGTACAACAAACACACTAAACTAAAGTAAAAGTACAACTTAAACAGATGGTATGGAAACGTACACTCACTTACCTGTAGACATAACTATCATGTAGATCACTCACACACACCTTCACCTACAGTTAAATTACTTTTAATGACTTTTAAGATTTACACACATTCAATATTTTGGGCTGACCTTTTGACCTTCTCACCAGACTAAACACCTTGCAGTGCTTTGCTTTGGCCTCGACCCGTCCCATGTGCTCAGTGCACAGGTTGGTTGACACAGAGGACAGCATTCAGCGGCCATCTTTGAGTCGGCCATTTTTCTTCAGAGTTCTTCGTCTCCCCTGTTTGACACTGAAGAGACGTGGTCTCTTCATGGACACAACCTCCGTTTCAGTCTCTGCCTGTCCTGAGACTCTCTCTCTCCGTCACACACACACACACACACACACACACACACACAGAGGTATAGTCCGGTCCCAACAGCAGCCACGCAGCAGCACCATAAAGGCTCCTTTAAAACGATTAAGCCGCTGACGACACTGTAGAATGTAAACGTTTGTCGTGTCCGCCCGTTAGGTTAAGTTTCCTTTTATTTTTTCCTCCTGTTTCATGTCTGGTACATCCTGTTTTATTTTGAAATCACTCACCCCCGTCTCTGTTCCAGGTCTGAGTCCTGCCCCTCCCCCGCCGTGTGCTCACCTGCTCCTGATTGTGCTCTCCCCAGCTGTGCCTCATCAGCTCCATCACCTCTCTGTCAGTTCGTTTGTAGCTCTGTGTCTCGTTCCGGCGTTCTGTTTCCGTTACACCGTTTCACCCGTCCGTGTGTTTGCATTTGAGGCCTTCCTCTTGGTCACGTACTGGATAGATGAAAAACAACACGTCGCTCTTCACACGTTACTTCAGTGGCCTTGGCCAAAGGTTGCAGCAGCTGCTTCGCCAGCTTCCACTGCGACGCTCTCATGGAGAGTGACTTGTGCACGCTTGGTTTGGTGACTGTTTCACCCACAAGCACAGATTGCACGGCTGCCCGTTGCTGCAACAGCTGCTGGAGCATGACCGCTGTGACGAGCAACTAGTTGACATCACATCATCATGACTTGATTGATCCTGGATCCTGCGATCGGAGCAAGAAACTTCTGCTAACCCAGCGAGTATTTTTCTATTGGAAAGACATTTGAAAAGGTTTTAATGAAGTCCGTCAGCATCCAGGGGGTGTTACAGTCAGAGCTGCATGGCCGAAGTACCTGAGCATGCTCAGTCTTCTTCTTTCTTCTTCTGTGGATATATTCAAAACTGTCCCTTTACAATGACCCTTCTTGTTAACATCACACAGCACATGAAGCGCCGTGTTCATGATTGTTTTTAAGTTCTTTGAAATTCCGTCTTCGTGTGGAGCGGATGACTCCCGCCGCTGCAGATGACTTTAGAGAACCACGCTCCAACCGTCACGTTCGCCGCCCTGTCATTGCTAAATGGTAAATTGTGCGTTACATACAAACATAGCTACATGGTCGTAATATATTCTAGCCTTGTGGGCGAGCGGTTGTAATTTAAATTTCCTGAGTAACATTCAAGACGTGTTTAGCTAAGAGAGGTTGGTGAATGCTCCGCAGTAGTCTTCTCGTTATCGTTTTATTAAAGCGGCGGCGTCTCCTTTGTTACACCTCCTGTGTTTCACCTCTTCATAAACTTCCATTAGTAGCTCGTGCTCGATGGGCGTGAAGTATGCTGCACGCGTCTTCTCCATTACAGCATCAGGACATCTGTGATCGCCCCGTGAAGAAAACGTGAACGTGCATTTTTGAGAATGACTTACACCTGAACTGACCGAGCTGCACCTGTGCAGCCCGGCTTGGCCTACAGATGAAACCAGGATGCTCTAACTAGGCCGAGTCAATCCTCAGCGACACAGAGCTTTACAAACATCAATACAAACTATTTAATCACACTCACTCCACAATCCATGTAAGGACTCAAGAAAACAGGAAACAAAGCAACGCTATCATGCATTAAATGAAATCAAGTGAAAGGGGGGTTAGAGTTAGATGGGGGTATAAGTAAAACTCGATGACCCCCCCACCTCCACCTGGAGCCAAAAGCAATGCATGGAGGACGCACATGCTCAGTAGCTTTCCACTCCTCCACGACCCGCGTCTTTGGTTTTGTGTCTTAATGAGTTTTAAACTGAACAAAAATATAAACACAACACTTTTTTCATGAGCTGAACTCAAAGACTTTTTCTGTGAACACAAACGGCAGATTTCTCTCTAAATCTGTGTTAGTGAGCGCTTCTCCTTTGCCGGGATAATCCATCCACCTCACAGGTGTGGCATATCAGGATGCTGATTAGACAGCATGATTATTGCACATGTGTGCCTTAGGCTGGCCACGATAAAAGGCCACTCTAACATGTGCAGTTTTATCACACAGCACGATGCCACAGATGTCCGTCCTGCTCCCTAAATGGCGACATCTGGTGGACGGATTATTTCACCACAAGTGAATCCACTTATTCCCTTGCTTGATGGAAATCAAACAGGTGTGACTCCAGCCCCTCCCACTCAGAGCTGCAGATCACTCTGCTCACCTTGAAGCCACGCCTTCCTGAAACCGAAGCCTGTTTTGTTTATTTGCGTTTCATTGCCTTCCTTAGTTATATTTTGAGTGAATAATTTGTGATGTAATCACGGTGCTAGTTGTTTATTTGATGTTTCAGTACTGCTGGGTTGTGTATTATTTGCAGAAACCGTCGTTTGGATGGAAAATAAACCTTCACATCTGCTCTGTAATTTGAGAGTCGAAGGTGGTCAGCCCGATTTTCACGTCACTAGTAAACTCCCACAGTCACTCCCCTTCCCATCAGTACATTCACACCTTTCAGTTCTCCCCTGGTCATCACTGATTCAGTCCGTCAGATGGAGCTCACAGCCGAGCTCAGAGCTGCACGCTCATACTGCAGTAACTACCAGTCAGGACGTTAATCCCTGAACTCGTCTTCATTCGCCATCTCCAGCAGTCCTCCGCTCACCGTCTTTACTCCGGACACGCCTCCATATTCTCCCGGTTCGCTCCGCAGTTGGATATATTCTGAGTGTGTTGTTGAGCTGAATGGTTTTCAGTATTTTGTGTGTTTCCTGAACCAAATTAATATAAGAATAATTTCTTTTCAATTGCAAATCGTGCCGAGTTTTTTTGTTAGGGGTCAAGGGTCAGGGTATGTCGTCCCCTGACGACCTCCCCGCGCTGTCCCACAACAATGGAGTTACAAAGGAGAGGCCGAAGGCAATGCACAGGCCGACTCATCTTCTGGAGAGTGGGTTCCTCCAGCTTTGGGAGGAGTCAGGTGGGATGAAGATGGATGAGTTAAGTCTTCCAGTCGATGGGTTCGGGTTAGGCCTGAACCTCGAGTGGTTAAGGTAAGGAAAGCCCTTTGGGTTAGGTGTGAGGTTCATGTGATGAATGACTATAGCACACCTTGATTGTAAGTTGTCCTCAGATGTTGTGAACTCAATAAAGAATATCTGAGTTCAAGTTGAAGAGCTTTTTAGTCCGTCCTCCTCATGAAGCTGTAATTGAGTCTTGATTGAAGTTAAATCCCAAAAGTCTGGATTATAATCTGATTTTAAAGTTGTATATCCATGTTTGGATTATTATTTGGATTTAAAGTCAAGCTTCCTTTATGTGTGTGATGAAGACTGCGCTGTTACGGGGCGATACTGTTTGGCCCCAAATGCAGAAACACAGAACACTGAGACGAGGACTTGGTGCCAAAAGATTTATTTCAAAACAATACTTCATGTGTGAGCTGAGAGTTCCTTGGTGTGGGGGAAGCAGGGGCTGAGCCGTGAGTCAGAGGTAGGAGCAGAGCAGGGCATGGAGTGAGCAGGGAGCTGGGCAGAGTGAGTCCGTAATCCAGAGGAGAAGATCCAGAGTGTATAGAAGACACAGGAGTAGGGCTGGGGCAGGAGTCAGGTGAGGACGGCTGTAGGCAGAGCAAAAATTTAATGAGCAAAAGCGAAACACATGCAAGAATAATAGAGCTAGATCAGACTGACTGTTGTTTAGCAGAGTCTACAATCTGGCAGCCTGGTGGAGGAGGAGCCCAGTATTGGAAGCCATGTAGATTGATGATGACGAGCAGCTGCCACCCAACTCCTGCACACCAGATCCCACTCCTGTAATCAAGACACAGAGACAGGGGGGGAGAGAGACCTGCTAGGAGGCAGCAGTGGGCGTGACATGCGCGGTGATGGGGAGGTGGAGGGTTGTTCTGATACTAAAACAATAAAAGATACTGACTCTGTTCAATGATTAACAGGTTGGACTGTGACCCTGCAGTAATTGTGTGATGCTGTAAAATCATGTTGTATAGGTACGTTTATTTTTTCTAGCTGATCTTCGAGCTTCAAGTTGATCAGACAGGTCGTAGAATGAATGAAGTAATGACCTTCAGCACATCTCAGGGTGTGTCCACTTCATTTATTGTTCTTTATCTGTCTGAAGACTGATTAGACAGAGTGAACAGAGGTCAGGCTGCAGACTGAGCGCGCTCAGTTGTTCACCTCAGCTCGTCACAGCTTCAGACAGGTAAGATCTGCTCCTCTAAGAACTCCAGCTGGATGTTTGTTTCTTTTTTCATTGACAAGAAGCAGAACTTTGAGTGTCTTTAAAATGACTCATGGTCAGTTTGTGTTTCGAGGACTTCTGTAGATTCGACAGAAGCTTTCTGCTGAAGCTCTGGAAATCTGTTGTTGAAATCAGGGTTCATTGGTACGATGTTAAGATGGGGCTTTCCCCCTGGAGTCAAACACAGGACCTTTATTCCTCCTGATCGATGGATCCACAGTGCAGACTTTACATCACTCCTAAAGAGATTAAAAAGACATTTGAGAGACGAGTGCAAAAACGGAACCGCGATTATTACAGCGCCACCTCTGAGTCAGGGAGAGTCATACGACCAACCTGCCGTCTCTGGTGAGTCCAAGTCTCACAGTATTTTCTGCTCCAACACCTGAGAGGAGGAGGAGGAGAAGAACACTAAAGAAACAGAGCTCCCACAGTGAGCGATGCTGATTAAACCCTAATCAATGTGTTCATAATCAGAGACTTCAGGCAGAAACAAAGAACACTTCATGAATCAGTGCAAAGTCTTACATATTCATACATGTACACAGGTGTGTTTGTTTTCTCCTCCAGCCTGTCTGAATGAAACCTGCTCCTCCTCCTGTTCTCAGGTCACACTGATAACACGATACCTGCAGAGTGGGCGGAGCCTGGCTGCTGAGGACACACCTGTGAGGACTTCCTGTGACCAGCAGAGGACGACAGCTTCTGTTTTTATTTGACTTCACCTGGTAATTATCCATTAATTATCATATATATATCTTATGATACAACAATGTAGTTGTCGTTAAGTGTTCGGCAGTACAGTATTGTACTCTGAGGTTACTCTTTACTTCCTGGTTCTCTTCTTGTTCTGCTGCTCATTAATAGAGAACCACAAGGAACCATATAAACACCATGTATATTATTAAACATAATAACTTGTCAATCACAAGATATTTAAGTAAGAACTGGAATGAATTACTATGTTAATTGTTAATTAATAATTATTAAACCGTTCACTTTCATGATGAAAAATTAAAGCATCAATTATGCAAAGTTTCCATGTTAAATACATTAAATGTTATTTTTGCTACAACCCCGTTTCCCCAAAAAGCATATAGCTGTATGTAAGATTTCACATATGTTCATCAATCAAATAGCATTTTTTATTGCTAATGTGTGAAGGGGTAGTAGAGGAACTGATACAGTGAGACCTTCCCCAGGAGAAGAAACAAAACCCGTGCAGCGTTTTTTTTCTCTCACAGCAGAAGAGCTTCATCCCAGCTCTCTCCAGCCTCCCTGCCCAGCCTGGCTAATGTTCGCTGATGCTTGTGATGATTTGCTGGTTCGCAGGTGTAATTTGCCGTTTGGTTATGAAGCACAATGCCGGAGTCATGCAGTGTATTTATATTACAGCTAGTTCGCTAACCTTAGCACGCTTGCTAACGTTATGAGTACCAAAATACTATGTGTGTATGTCAGTCATCTAGCTTGACACATAACATCGCCACCTAACGTCACAAATTTTGGCCAAGAGTAAATAATGTAGCAGAACAAAGCAGTGTGTATGTCAGTGTTGTCAGTCTAGCTTGACAAAGCTAATAACCAGCTTACATGATATTAACTTAGGTATTATGACAAACAGCATGATGCCGGTCACTGAACACGTCTCGTCAGTGAAAAGCAAACAGAGCTCAGAGATTGAGAATGCTCAGTTTGGTGTGTCTTCGGCAAAAACCCCGGATGCTCGTTCATGTGTGCGAGTGTCCTCCTCCTGTAAACTCATTCAGTTATTAAACCCTGAGGTTCCTGATCAGTCAGCTGTGAGCAGGATTTCTGCTCCTCAGAGGCACACAGGGGCCCCCTATGGGGGTGGGTTCCTCCTCCAGGTGTCTGCAGGTACATCTGATGTTATGTGACAGCCTCACATCAGATGCACTGATGAAGGTGAAGCATCTCTATCTTCTCTCTGTGTTTCGTCTACAGCTGCTGCTATGGATCACTGTGAGGAAACCAAGGAGGGAGCCCCTCCCTCTGAAAGCTCTCCGTGTGGGGAACATGTCGCTCTGAGGTGAGATTAAGGATCTCTAAGTGTCCGTGACTCTCCTTCATGTTGCAGCTTAACACCCACATCACTCCACCATCATCACTCCTACTCACTGTCACACCTGCTGCTGAACAGGTGAATAACAGCTCACTGAAACTAATAATGTTTGTATCAGGACGCAGAAGCAGAGACCAGACTCTCCTGGACCCAGCTGCGTGTCCCTGAAGAGTGACCGGTCTATGGGTCGCTTTATTGACTATAAAGGCCCACAACCTGCTGATGGAAGGTAAAGATTAAGGTTGATTCATCAGCCACCGATCGTGATTGGCCGATATACGTTCTAATATATGGTAACACGTTAGACAAAGCAAGCGTGTTTTTAAACTGTTTGCACCTCAAGCAAGATCTCCTCTATAGTTTGAAAGTGTTATTGTTTGTCCAAACAGCAGTGCTTTGGTTTCTGACGGACACACCTGCTGTTGTTTGTTTGTATCAGGACGCGGAAGCAGAGACCAGACTCTCCTGGACCCAGCTGTGTGTCCCTGAAGAGTAACCGGTCTATGGGTCGCTTTATTGACATTAAAGATGGACAACCTGCTGATGGAAGGTAAGAATGTAATAAAACTTTGGGTTACATAACGTAACCTCGTTTCTTTGATAACAGAGTGTGGTGTTTCACTATGGGAATCACCTTGGCGTGACCCACTAGGGAAGCTCCAATGACACCACGTCAGGTAGATCTGTGCTCAGCGCCCGCCCCTTCATATCATCACAGTCGACCGCTCCCTCTCAAATCATTCTAGCCTGGTTTCTTTCTGTGTCTATGCAAGAAGGGACGTGTTCATGAAACACCTCACTCTGTTATCAAAGAACCGAGGTTACGTTATGTAACCCAAAGTTCTTTTTCTAATTTCGTTCAGTGTTTCACTATGGGAGATATAGACCACTCCCGTAATGCACAAAAGATCAAGAAGCCGTGAACAATTCCCAGTCAGGTCTAAATTAACACCCTGATCCTTGTCGGTTTGCCTCAAGCACTGCACGTGCCAAGGATGGCCCCGAGACATCCAGCCTGTAAAACGAATAAATGTGTGAGGCGTAGCCCAGCTCGCTGCAGCACAGATGCCCTGTACAGAAACTCCCTTGAACAGGGCCCATGAAGTGGCCATGCTCCTTGTGGAATGAGCCCTCAAACCCTGGGGGGCCTGTCGACCCTTATATCCATAGGACAGAGACATGGCCTCCACAATCCAATGGGACAGCCTCTGGCGGGACAGTGGTTTGCCCTTGTGGGGAGTGGCCCAAGACACAAACAGCTGATCCTCCTTTCTGGACCCTGCTGTCCTATCCACATACACATGCAATGCCCGCATAGGACATAATGTGTGTTTTCCCTCTTCCACTGAAGAGAATGGAGGTGAAACAGAGAGCGGGTGGAGAAGGATCTTGCATTCTGAATGGTGTCAAATACCTGCGCAGGCAGAACCGCAGCATTCAGATTCCACCTCTCTCGGGCCGAGCCCAGAGCGCTATCCGGTCTGGATGAGGGTGGTAGATCTCCCCACGTGCTTGGGAGACAATATCTCTGTGTATGGGGAGAGGCCATGGCTCGCCTGTCAGGAGCTGTATTATTTCCGCTACACAATGTTTGGATGGCCACTGCGGCGAAATCAGAATTAGCGACAAGCCCTGCTTTCTCACTCTGTCTAATGTAGGGGAGATCAGGCTGAGAAGCGGTGCATTTACATCTGACAGAGAGAAGAACAGTGGACAGTGAGCGTTTTCTCACGAGGCGAAGAGATCTACGGCCACCCAGCCGTATCTCTGCCAAATTTGCTCCACACACCTGTGGGTGGAGGGTCCACTCCCTGTACAGCGGGTTTCCCTGGGACATGAGATCCGCACCCCTATTCATGATGCCCGGCACATGTGTCGCTTGGAGGGACAGGAGTCTGGTGCTGCTCCACAGGACTATCTCCCGGGTTAACTTGTGTAACTGCAGTGAGCGAGTGCCGCCTTGGCGATTGATGTACGCTACTACAGTGGAGTTGTCTGTTTTTACCAGGACATGGCGATCTTGAATAAAGTTCAGGAAATGTCTGAGTGCAAGAAACACTGCCCAGAGCTCCAGAACGTTTATGTGGGCTTGAACCAGTTTCGGGCTCCAGGTGCCATTCACTGCTCTGCCCGACATGGTCGTTTTCTGACAGACACACCTGCTGCTGAACAGGTGAACAACAGCTCACTGTAACTAATAATGTTGTGTGTTTGTATCAGGAAACAGAAGCAGAGACCAGACTCTCCTGGACCCAGCTGTATGTCCCTGAAGAGTGACCGGTCTATGGGTCGCTTTATTGACTTTAAAGGCCCACAACCTGCTGATGGAAGGTAAAGATTAAGGTTGATTGATCAGCCACCGATCGTGATCGGCCGATATACGTTCTAACTTGTTTGATCAGTGACCTGTATAAAGGCCGCTCATGAGAGCTGATCAGATGACGCAAAACACGCAAGACAATTTCTCTAAACTAAGCGACACAGCAATTTGCAAAGTGTATTCCAAGCAGAGGTTGGCTGACAGGCTCAGGTTGCTGCTCCAGGTGTCCCTACAAAGATCGTCCTTTTTTAAAGAGCAAGATAGGTCCCAGGATTAAAAATATCAAACTTCTCCTTTAATATGAAGGAAAATCTTACAGATCATGCATTTATAAGGGCATGGAGAGAAAGGATGAACAGTAAAATGGGCATACATCTGCGAGATCAAAACTCCCCTTCCTTTTATGTGATATATATATATTTTTTTACTACTAAGAGGTATATTTATAACAATCCTCGAACATAACTACCTGTGGCACAGACAGTCATGCCCACAGATATTAATACACTGTCCAGCATTACACACGCACACACACAGCCATGTGATCCAGCAGCAACAATAAGTAAATAAGCGTTAACAGCCGACCTTTCTTTGATGGTCAGACTCAGAACTTTAATAAACATCAGATCCTGTGTGATCCTGACGGAGTGGCTTGAGATATAAATGATTAACACAAAAGTCACGCCTCATTGCCACAGGATCCGTGTCCGGCGCGTTCCTTCTGCGCTGCGGTTCTGGTCCGAAAAAACTGGAGTCTGTACCGGTCTGTACATGGTGTTTTATTTTGAAATGACTGGATGCTGTATGCTGTTTTCGTGTGTGACTTCCTGTTTGGAACGATCTGCTCTGTTCAGCTTGACACGTTCTTAAAGCGGTCTCCGTCAAAAGCCGTTGGAGAGACGGATCCTGTGGAATTTGAGGGTTACACTGATGTGTCATGATACCTTTTGTAATCTGTGTCAGTAAATGTCTTAAACTTGATGTTTCCTCCACAGAGTTCAGCAGGAGAGCTCAGAGGTTCACAGCGATCAGTCAGACCAGCAGCATCAAGCCGACCTGGACTCCACATTTATGGTGTGTAGCATCCGTCTCCATGCTGCCCTCAGACTGATTGATGAATCTGTTGTTGTGTTCTACCAGTTTAAATGTTTGTTATTGTGTTCCAGCTGCTGGAGGAGAACATCGTCACATTTGTGAAACGTGAGCTGAAGAAGATCAAGAGGGGTCTGAGTCCGGATTCCCCAGCATGCCTAGAGATTCAGGAGGAGGACGAGGAGGTTCTGGACAGTAAGGAGGAGGAGCAGAGGAGGAGGAGCAGCAGAGAGGCATTTCTGAAGATCACTCTGCACTTCCTGAGGAGAATGAAGCAGGAGGAGCTGGCTGACTGTCTGCAGAGCAGTAAGAGAGTTTTTACAGATTACAGGTTTTTTTGGACATTTCCAAACGCTGCTTTAATATGTTGCACAGATCTGTATCAGATCAGATCATGATCGTCCCTAATGAGCTGAAAAAGCTGAGGACGAAGTCAAACTGCACAGCCACACTTTATTAAGATCTGCAGGATCCACTTATTGACATCATTTGTTGTTTGTTCATTCAGGAACTGTTGCTGCAGTGAGCCAACAGAAACTCAAGTCTAACCTGAAGAAGAAGTTCCAGTGTGTGTTTGAGGGGATCGCTAAAGCAGGAAACTCTACCCCTCTGAACCTGATCTACACAGAGCTCTACATCACAGAGGGAGGGACTGGAGAGGTCAATGATGAACATGAGGTCAGACAGATCGAATCAGCATTCAGGAAACCAGACAGGCCAGAAACAACCATCAGACAAGAAGACATCTTTAAAGCCTCACCTGGAAGAGATGGACCAATCAGAACAGTGATGACAAAGGGAGTGGCTGGCATTGGGAAAACAGTCTTCACACAGAAGTTCACTCTGGACTGGGCTGAAGGCAAAGCCAACCAGGACATCCAGTTCATGTTTCCCTTCACCTTCAGAGAGCTGAATGTGCTGAAAGAGAAGAAGTTCAGCTTGGTGGAACTTGTTCATCACTTCTTCACTGAAACCAAAGAAGCAGGAGTCTGCAGGTTTGAAGAGTTCCAGGTTGTGTTCATCTTTCACGCTCTGGATGAGTGTCGACTTCCTCTGGACTTCCACAACAATGAGATCCTGACTGATGTCACAGAGTCCAGCTCAGTGGATGTGCTGCTGACAAACCTCATCAGAGGGAACCTGCTTCCCTCTGCTCGCCTCTGGATAACCACACGACCTGCAGCAGCCAATCAGATCCCTCCTGAGTGTGTTGACGTGGTGACAGAGGTCAGAGGGTTCACTGACCCTCAGCAGGAGGAGTACTTCAGGAAGAGATTCAGAGATGAGGAGCAGGCCAGCAGAATCATCGCCCACATCAAGACATTCCGAAGCCTCCACACCGTGTGCCACATCCCAGTCTTCTGCTGGATCACTGCTACAGTTCTGGAGGACATGTTGAAGACCAGAGAGGGAGGAGAGCTGCCCAAGACCCTGACTGAGATGTACATCCACTTCCTGGTGGTTCAGTCCAAACTGAAGAACATCAAGTATGATGGAGGAGCTGAGACAGATCAACACTGGAGTCCAGAGAGCAGGAAGATGATTGAGTCTCTGGGAAAACTGGCTTTTGAGCAGCTGCAGAAAGGAAACCTGATCTTCTATGAGTCAGACCTGACAGAGTGTGGCATCGATATCAGAGCAGCCTCAGTGTACTCAGGAGTGTTCACACAGGTCTTTAAACAGCAGAGAGGACTGTACCAGAACACGGTGTTCTGCTTCGTCCATCTGAGCGTTCAGGAGTTTCTGGCTGCTCTTCATGTCCATCTGAAGTTCATCAACTCTGGAGTCAATCTGATGTCAGAAGAAACAACTAAATCCAGGAGGTCTAAAGCAAAGAGAAAAAAATCTGATCCAACGTGTTTCTACCAGAGTGCTGTGGACAAGGCGTTACAGAGTCCAAACGGACACCTGGACTTGTTCCTCCGCTTCCTCCTCGGTCTTTCACTAGAGACCAATCAGAATCTCCTACGAGGTCTGCTGACACAGACAGGAAGTAGCTCACAGACCAATCTGGAAACAGTCCAGTACATAAAGACAACGATCAGCAAGAATCTGTCTGCAGAGAAAAGCATCAATCTGTTCCACTGTCTGAATGAACTGAATGATCACTCTCTAGTGGAGCAGATCCAACAGTCCCTGAGATCAGGACGTCTCTCCACAGATGAACTGTCTCCTGCTCAGTGGTCAGCTCTAGTCTTCATCTTACTGTCGTCAGAAAACGATCTGGACGTGTTTGACTTGAAGAAGTTCTCTGCTTCAGAGGAGGCTCTTCTGAGGCTGCTGCCAGTGGTCAAAGCCTCCAACAAAGCTCTGTATGTGCACACATCACTATCCAGGTTTAAAAGGTATAATCTCGAAGATTTCCATTTAAATAAATGTCTGTTAAGTCTCTATCAATCGCAGAATCTATCGCTACAATGGTGTTTGAGCCTACTGATGAAAGCCTTTGCATTTGCAGTATATAGTATTATTATGGGCTGGGTGTCTGTGGCGGCGCCCAGTTAGTGACGCGTTCTCCATCAGCCAGCAGTGGTTGGTCTGCCAGAGAGGGTAGGCGGAGCTAAGCGGCTGCTTTTCCGCTCTCTGCAAGTGTTGCGAGTAAACAGTAATCTACTATGGCTGAACAAACAAAGAAAAGATGGATGACTACAGATACAACTTCAACAAGAAGTGAAAATCCAAAGAACCAGCCGGCGCCAACTGTGGACGTCTGGTTAAACTGGGAAGTGTCATTCTGCAATTTCCGTTGAGCCAGAGAGCATTAAACTGAAATCTTCGAGATTAGACCTTCAATATAGCCTTTCTGAAAAAATGAAAGAGTGACTGTTCGTGATTGCTTTCTCGTGATTCTCTTTCAGGCTGAGTGGCTGTAAACTGTCAGAGAAAAGTTGTGAAGCTCTGGCTTCAGTTCTCAGCTCCCAGTCCTCTGATCTGAGAGAGCTGGACCTGAGTAACAACAACCTGCAGGATTCAGGAGTGGAGCTGCTTTCTGCTGGATTAAAGAGTCCACACTGTACACTGCAAACTCTCAGGTAATGATTCAACAATTCTTACAGGTTAACTTAGTAAACTTTCTTTACATTTCTGGAGTTGATTGATGATGATTTGGCTGGTTGTGAACATTTTACAAACAAATTATTCCAGGCAGCCAGTACAAGTATGACATCAGAGCTCTGACTGAATCAATTATCTTTTTAGTAATATAGTGCCAGAGTGTACTCTGTGTTATATTATTTACAGAGACACAACATGAATCCACCATGAGATAGAAACACTTCTTTTGTGTGTGTGTGTGTGTGTGTGTGTGTGTGTGTGTGTGTGTGTGTGTGTGTGTGTGTGTGTGTGTAGTCTGTCAGGCTGTCTGATCACACAGGAAGGCTGTGCTTCTCTGGCCTCAGCTCTAAGCTCCTCCCACCTGAGAGAGCTGGACCTGAGCAACAATCATTTAGGAGAACCAGGAGAGAAGCTGCTGTATGCTCGACTCGAGGATCCACGCTGCAAACTGGAGACACTGAGGTACCTTCAGACAGACAGACAGACGCTCTCACGCTGTCTCTAACTGAGAAACTCTGGTTCATGTTTAATGGTGGATGAGTGAAGGTGTGATGTAGATTCTGACTTCAGGTACTTTCTCACTCCTGGAAATGTCCGCACATTACCCAGAGGAGATGCATGTGAAAACACAAATGCCTGAATCAGTTTGTGGCGATCTGCCAATAATGTTTGACAGGTTTTTGCTTTGCTTAAAATTCAATCGCCAGTTTTAAATTTGAGGTATATAAATATCTAGGGATATTCTATATCCTAGGGTACACGGTAGCTCAGTCTGTAGGGACATGGCTTGGGTACCAGAGGGTGGCCGGTGCAAGTCCTGCTAAAAGTGTGGAACTGGGGCTGGTAGCTGGAGAGGTGCAAAGTCCTTTCCTGGGCACTGTCAAAGTGTCCATGAGCAATGCACCTAATCCCCAACTGCTCGGGGCGCATGTTCATGTGCAGCGCCCTCACTCTCACATCTCTCCATTAATGCATGTCCTTGGTTCCTGTGTGTGCATGTGTGTATTTTGGGCCTTTGTGTGTGTGTGGCATGTTTGTACTAACAGAGTGAAAAACAAGATTAGGTCTAAACCTAGTATGTGGCTGACCGCATCAGGTCAATGTGCGCTTTTGTGGGCAACACTGTGTTGGGATCCGTGCAGGTGAAGAGGAAAACAGCCGGAGTCGACAAGCTTCTGGTGGCAGAGGAGACGTTGTTTGTGTCGGTCCTTCTGCAGGTGACGAGTTGCGGTGCAGCGATGCGTTCAAGTTACTGAGAAAAAGTAGGAACTTTTAAAAACTGCCCCGTTTAATCAGCGTGGAGCTGATTGTGCGCTGGTGGAGTTAAAGTTAACTTGAACAAGAAAAATTACCTCCCACAGGACTCAAGTCGCTGTGGAAAGGCTAAAAGGGAAAAAGTACCTCCTAATGCAACTCTGGCTACACATGAAAGGTAAAGATATGTGGATTTCACTGCCCTTTATAACCTGCATGAAATCCTTCCTGTGTCACAGGGACCCCCTGGGATGCCCTCGGCTTTCCTCCAATGAAACGGGGGAATTTCGCTCTCCCCTCCACTTCACACTTAGGTGTGAAGGAAGGAGCATTCTGGGATACTAAGGCCATGTCCACACGGAGACGGAGCCGACTTCGTTTTGAAAAAGATTTCCGTAAACACGGCGCCGTCTCAGTAAATGTTTGCGTCCCCACGAAACCGCTGAAACGCTGTATTATATACAACCGGCCTGTGGGTGGTGCTGTAACGCAGCCACACAAATACAACAAACCAGAGAAGAAGAAACAGAGCGTGCGTATAAGTGTCGATGGCGCAAAATATGAGTGGAACTAGAAAAGAGACCTTTGTGTGGACTGGCGACGAGGTTGAACTTCTGCTTCTGGTCTGCAGAACGAGCGCGACACTGTAGTCCGCCATAGTTGTTGTTGTTGTTGGTGGTGGTGGGGTTAGCGCATGCGCGACGTACGGAGGCGGCGCGATTCAAGAAAGATCCGAATTGGCTGTACACACGGAAACGCCAGGGTGGCGTTTAGGGATTTATCCACTCTGGGAGGCGATTTGAAAAATTAGCGTATACGGGCTCCTGAAACGCCGGTTCCGTGTGGACGAAACGACCATACGACAAAAAACTTTGGCGTTTACTCCTAAACCCGTCTCCGTGTGGACATGGCCTGAGTCTTCGTGGTGTTTTAGTACCCTTATCAGGCTCCTCATCTCCCAAGTAGGCCTCTCCTTTGTTTGAGCCACATGGTGAGGTCCCAACAACTGGAAGCGTGGCCTGTGCGTGACGGCTGCAGGACGTGTTCATTTCATTTGAAATGCATGAACACAGATGAGAGTCTTCACGCTGCTGGTGTGACACGCACGTATCTCGCGCGACTCGTGCTGAAAATGTAGAGAATAGGAGGCTCGCCTATTTTTACCACGAGCCGCACACGGTTCTCGTTGTGATGAGTCCTATCGCTCTCTGACAGCAATATTAACGTCTCTTCCTGTAGTTAAAGTCACAGGCATGGAGAGTAAAGTAGCTCAACGCTTCCAGGAAGCTTTTTCAAAGTAAAAGCCCGATCTGGAAATCTGACTCCCCTCGTTTGTACACAATGCTTTTTAAGTGTTTCCCGGGCTGTTTTTTTTACTTTATTTGTAACTTTTCCAGGAAGTTATTTGATGGATGAAGTCACTCACAGGCTCCTTATTGCGGTTCCTGCTTAATTTTCTTTGAAATAAAAATGTAGTCATAAGTCTCCCGCAGGCCATAAGTATATATGTTAGTAAAAATAAATAAATAACATAATGTTACAGACGTAACTTGGGTGCTATCTTTCCCTCTCTCCCCCTCGCTCGCTCTCTGTCTCGGCTCATACGTTGTTTTCGCTGTGTGTTAATTAAGTTCGTGTTTCTAATGTAAACAAGGTCGTTTTCTGTTAAGACCAACCCACGGAAACCTTTAAAACAAAGACCAGAAACTACCCCTGGATATGTGGGCTGCGGACGTAGGTGACGACAGCGGAGGAGCAGCGGAGGAGTAGGCTCGCCTACTCCCCGAACAAAGTATCCAGAGCCATGTAGAGAGAGAGTCACGTCAGTGGAGGTCCAATATGCTCCATGATCCGCCATTGCGATGTCGCAACTCTCTCTCTCTATGGCTCTGAAAGTACCGTCACTCACTCACTCACTCACTCACTCACTCACTCAGTCAGTCACATACCGACTCATGTGTAGGGCTGACCCCGGGGATTAATAAAGAGTCCCTTCTTCAATTGTTTTCCACTCCGTCTTTGAATGTACGTCCAAATTACACGTAGTATTGACATCAACACAAACCATCATCAAGGTGAGCACATGTGAACACAGCTTCTGTTTCTTCCTTCAGGTTGGACCATGGTGGACTTCACAGACTGAAACCTGCTCTGAGGAAACGTGAGCGTGTTTTAAGTTTGATTCATGAGAACACAGCTGCACATGCTCAGTGATGAATTTCAATCAGTGCTGTCAAACAGTATTCTAAGTTTGATTGACTCTCAGTAACTGTCAGTAAAGTTGTTCTTGAATGAACAGATGATAACCTGCAGCTGTGTCGTGTCTCCTTCTCTCCATCAGACGCCTGTGAGCTGGAAGTGGACACAAACACAGTGAACAGAAAACTCAAACTGTCTGACAACAACAGGAAGGTGACACGGGAGGAGGTTCAGTCATACCCTGATCATCCAGACAGATTTGACACCTGGCCTCAGCTGCTGTGTAGGACTGGTCTGACTGGTCGCTGTTACTGGGAGGTCGAGTGGAGCGGAAGGGTTAATGTATCAGTGAGTTACAGAGGAATCAGCAGGAGAGGAGGCAGTGAGGACTGTGTGTTTGGATGTAATGATCAGTCCTGGAGTCTGTTCTGCTCTGATGGTGGTTACTCTGTCTGGCACGGTAACAGAAGAACACAACTCCCTCTCTCCTCCTCCTCCTCCTCCTCCTCCTCCTCCTCCTCTGGTAGAGTAGCAGTGTATGTGGACTGTCCTGCCGGCACTCTGTCCTTCTACGGAGTCTCCTCTGACACACTGACCCACCTCCACACCTTCAGCACCACCTTCACTGAACCTCTGTATCCTGGGTTTAAAGTGTGTTCAGATTCCTCAGTGACTCTGTGTAGGTCAGAGGAACTCTGCTGACTGAACTGAAGGCTTAAATCAAGAAGAAACTGGACTTGGTTGAACAGGTCCATTAACCAAACGTTGTCACGGAGGGTTCTGGTAATATCACAAAGGCAGCAGAAAGTATGATCCCTACATTAAAGCATAACTTGTCAGCTTTACTCTCTGTGGAACGTTTGTTCTTCTGACTACAGTGAAGAACATTACGAAAGAAAGGAATGATCTTGTACATAGTGTGAAATGTAGTATCCTGTAGGGCTGTGCCATATCATATCGTTCACATTATACTGGTATAATTTTTTTTACATGATAAGAAAGTGTCACGTGTTTCTTCTGTTCTTATTTTGTTTCGTTAGTTGTTTTTAATAATGTAAAGTGACTTTGAGTACCATGAAAAGCGCTATATAACTAAAACGTATTATTATTACTATTATTAAGAAAGTCCTGCTTCTTATTTCCTGTTCCTAGAATGTGAACATTTAAATAAAGTTTGAATTTTTGAACATTAGGAGTTAACTGATAATAACCAATCTGTATGTTTTTATTATACTTTCCTTTAAGTTTAATATTTCATGTTTAGGCCTATTTTGGTCATTTTTTGATAAACATGTACTGTCACTTTAAGAGAGCGCACCCCGGTGCATGTACTTCTGTGACGCTGTTGTACGCTGGCAGTGTGTAGAGGCTAGACTAGCTGTGGAGTCACACGGGTTTTATACCGTGTCCTGTCCTGTCACGTTTTCTGTTCAGTGGATTAACATACTTGTGACACATGTGGAATAAAGTTTTGTGTTTTCTCAACTCTACAACGGAAACCGAGTGGATTTGTAAAACTTCAGCGATTGGACACGTGTAAGCCAAGGCTACCAGCTAGGTCATGTTTTCTGCGGTAACACTCTGACATGAAGTGGTTGAGAGTAAATACACACTAGCACTGTGCGGTCTATCACATTAAAAACACAATGCAGCATTTTTAACGGGACTCGTCGCTCCGTCAACAGTCAAACACAATACAGCAGATTCCACAGACAATAATGAACACACTGTAACACTGTCTCTGCCCAGACTAAAGCCACTTACTTGGGATGGCTCTCTGTAGCCACCTGTGTGTTCGGCCCGGTGTTGGGCTGGGTCCTCAGCTTGAACACGGGTGGATCCGTGGACGTGTTGTCCGATGGTTTGGGCTGATAAGAACAGCTGACGAGTTAAAGGAGAGCAGAGAGCAAACCCTAAAGAGTGGAAAATAATAAACATTACTATTAATACAATTATTAATTCACTGTTTGTGTTTGATCTCTCAGATAGAGAGCTGCAGGTGAGCATTATCACCTTACAAATATAGTGATATGTGATATGATAGTCTCATTTTTTATTTTTTTTGACCAAACCAACATTAGATGAATTTTAACGGACTTACTGAAGCACACTTCGCCCAACATATTGTAAATACGAAATACACACTCCTACAGCATTCCTCAGTTCGGTCCAAGCGTTACAAACGCAACGAATGCCTCCTGCTCGTGAACAGACCGGAAGCACTATACACAGAGCTAATGCAGCATCTTGCTAGCTTACCCACACTCGCCTTAACAAAAGTACAAAAGGAGGTTATAAAATGACTCCATATTAATACACATAAGGAACAAAGTATATACAAACCTTGTGCCCTCATCAGCCAGGTGTTTCACCGGCTAAAAGTAGCGTGTTGTTTATCGTTTAGGACGACGCACTTGCCGTTTTTAGTTTTACCGCTTCTTTGCTTTTCTCCTACCGGCACCACCCTTTCAAAATAAAAGCACCGGTCCTAATTATGTTACTAACAGGAAAGTATTCACATAGCCTTAATTATTTAGGTAATTTACAACACGATCAGAGAGAAGTCCTCTGTGTGGACAATAACTTTCAGCAGTGCTGTCTCAGTGCTGTGGTGGACTCTAAATCCTGACTGAACATGTTGTTATGAAGAAAGTCACAGAACTGATTAGACACTACTTTCTCCAGGATGTCTGTTTGTGATAAAGTGAAGGTTAGATATCATTCTATAGTTAGCTAAGGTGCCTGAATCAAGAGTCAGCTTCATTGCAACTACTTTAAATGACTGTGGTACCTGTCAATAAAGACATATTGATCATATCTAGCAAAGCTAACTAAGGGAAAGACTTCCTTAAGCAGCCCAGTGTGAATCAGGTCTCAGAGACAGGTAGATGGTTTAGATGAAGAAATGATGGTCAATATTAGAAAACAGACCAGGTTTAAATCTGCTCACACGTTCAGTCTCTAATGTTTAAATGTGATCATTAGAGAAGCTCATGCAGTCACTAATACTGAGGGCTGTAGCAGTCTGCACCTGAACTGCATGAACACATAAAACGGGGCTCAAATCACAAAACGAAAGCAGGTTTAAACACACATCCAGACGCGTGAAACTGCTGATCAGATGTAAACCAGGAGCTGAATATTCTGTGTGAGGATTCACATTGTCCTGCTTCTGTCACTGAAGTGAGTCTTACCTATTGTCTGTTCTGTTGTAAGTTTTAGATTGATTATCTGTGTGTGGCTTGTAGGAGGAGAAATAGAAGGCTCTTTATACAGTGAGCCTGTAGGAGGCGCTGCTGCTTCACACAGCAGCCCAGCAGCGGCTCTGTGTGTCGACACGGAGCCATTAGAGACCGTCGTGTGGTTTTACAGAGCTTCAGTCTGTGGCCCAACACGCTGCAGTGAGACACTCTGAAGGCTTCATGTGGAAAGAGGATTATTTCTAATAAATAAACTCTTCAAAGTCAACAAATGATTTCATATCAATCCATCCATGTTTATTTATGTAGCGCTAAATGCTAACAACAGCTAAATATGATCCACGAGGACTTTAACTTTGAACTAATATGGCATCAATATGTGTGTAAAGACAAGAGTAGTTGCGTGATGTCCACAGGCACGTATCACAGCAGTATATTGTAGATCAGTGTGTGTAAAGACGTGTTCAAACACTGAAGCTGACACAGTGAATAAATGAAATATGTAGATAAAGATGGCTGTTGTGTGTACGTTCTCACACAACCATCTCTAGTGTTTATAGAGAATGGTCGGGCAGACGGGCGACGGTGCCTCTCCTGTCGGCTAAGAACAGGAAACTGAGGCTACAATTCACACGTGCTCACACATTAAGCAGGTTGTCAAAACGCTGCCTGGTCTGATGAGTCTCGATTTCTGCTGCGACATTCGGATGGTCGGGTCAGGATTTAGCGTAAACCCCATGAAAGCATGGATCCATCCTGCCTTGTATCAGCGGTTCAGGCTGCTAACAGATATTTTTCTTGGCACACTTTGGACCCCTTAGTGCCATTTGAGCATCGTTTAAACGCCACAGCCTGCCTGAGTATTGTTGCTGACCGTAAGAAAGGCCTAGTGGTTCCAAAAACACAGTTCAAGTGAATTATTTTGTTGTGAAAGAAATCCAGCACTCCCGGGCAGCAGTGTTTACAGTGCATGCCTGGCAAAAACAAAGACTGGAGAAAAGTAGTACTTATAAAATGTCTGTGAAGGTCGTCAGTCATCCAGGTCATGGTAAGCTTAATCCAAAAGGCAGCTGGACCTGGTTGAAGTTCTTGAAGACGTTTCACCTCTCATCCGAAAGGCTTCTTCACTTCTGACTGACTGAGCTCGAAATATAACGGCTCAGGTTAACGACTCACCCTTGATTACACATCTGTTAGCATACTAATGACCTACAGAGGCTCATAGATAGTATCTGCTGATTTCTGCCTTTTACTAGGTTCCACATATATGTTAGTTGTTTGATACGTTTGGAGACCAAACAGAAGAAAACATCTCATGTGTCTGTTTAATGAGCTGATCGGATTCTTTAGATACACTGATCAATTATTATGTAGACTCAGAGAGACAGACAGAGATAATAAAGTCAGAATAAACGGTAAGACTGAAGCATGCGGAACATAAACATGACGTCTGAGGGCTCACTGGCTGCTCTGAGAGCAGATATTGTGCTGGGATCAGACCACTGCTCCTTCCTCTGCTCGATACAGGGAGAGAGCTGCGTCTTTATTTCACCATGCTAACAATGCTTAGTAGTTATAAGTGATAATTATTTAAATAACTGGTGAAAGTTAACAAAGACTAAATATGTGAAAAATGTGTGAGGACAAAATGGCGACACAGCAGACACTTCCTGTGTCGCAGATATCTATGATTTAATATATATGTCTCTTCTTGTGGCTCTGACTACGGCAAGCTCTTTTAACACTGAATCAGTTGCAGAAATAACGATTGTAGAAATCAACAACTGCTTTTTGACGAGTGTGAATTCCAAGTCAACATATCTATCATGTTGACTAGTTACAATTCTAATTAATGATATCTATAACTTAATTCTCACTGGTCAAAATGTTCATTATTAATATCAACAATTCAATTTCCACTCGTGGCAATATCAACTGTTGTTATCAACAATTCAATTCTTACTAGTAGCAATGTTCATTGTTGTTATCTACAATTGTTCTTACATTACAGATATCATAAATGGAATACTAGAGATCTAAAATTCAGTTCTGACTAGTCAAAATTAAATTACTGATATATTGCTGTGGAATTTTCACGAGTCAATTATATTTGAGATATTTGAGATATCTACTATTCCCTTGAATTTTAGATATCAAAAAAGGAATTTACGCTAGTTAAAAACGTCACTGAAGATATCTTCTGCAAATGTAAACCACAAACAGACGTCACGTCGCTCTCTTCAAACACACCAGACTCCATTCACAAATCAGTCATTTAACCTCACAGCACACAGGAGCTGCTGCTGCTTTTGCTGCATCGATCTTGTTGTGTTATTGTGAGACGTTGGTTTCTTAAAACGTAACTTTGAGTCCAACACAGAATAAAACAAACTCCAGGCAGCAGTGTTCTTGATTGCGCGCTCCCTTCGCCGTAAAAATAACGATGAATGAAAATAACGTGTGAAGAGTTGCAAGGAAATCTTTTGTAGCAGAGACAAACTTTCTCTCAGATTATCTGCTGATTTCTGCATTTTCGTAGTTCCCAACATGTGGACAGCAACTCCCATGATCCCCCGCTCCTTCATAACTTCACAATCAATGCGTGACTCCAAGTTGACCCTCCAGGACGCCCTGCCCTCACCTCCCTGTGAGAACACACCTGTTAATGCAGCAGTGTGACAGCAGCGCCCTCGTGTGGACCGGCTGTGTAACTACAGTCACTGCTGCCTGCCTGCTGCTGCTCCAGTCTGTGCTGAGCAGAGTTTTTACTGTCATGTTCCACATGTATGTTGGTTATTTGATACGTTTGCCTGTTCGGAGACTACACAGAAGAACACATCTCGTGTGTCTGTTTAATCGGATTCTTCAGATCACTGATCAATTATTATGTAGACACAGACAGACAGAGAGACAGACAGTGATAATAATGTCAGTATGAGCAGTAGGACTGAAACATGTGGAACATAAACATGATGTCTGAGGGCCGACAGAAAGACGAGCAGGAAACAGAACGAGCCATCAGACTGTTTCCTGCGTCAGGACTTTTTACTTTCACTTTCTCTGGTTGTGATGCAGATCTGTTCTCCGTGTTGAAGCTTTGGTGAGTGACACTTTTCTCTGTTTTAAAGACTCAGATTAATTCAAGTGTAACAACAGCTGGATGCTAACAGTTAGCAACCGGGCTCACTGGCTGCTCTGAGAGCAGATAGTGTGCTGGGATCAGACCACTGCTCCTTCCTCTGCTCGATACAGGGAGAGAGCTGCGTCTGTATTTCACCATGCTAACAATGCTAATGCTAACCAGGGAGGAGGGGGAGGCTGTCCACATCAGACACTAAACTTAAGTGTTAATTATTCAAATAACTGGTGAAAGTAAACAAAGACTGAATATTCACAGACGAAATGGGAGGGGGGAAGGGTGGCAAGTGTTGCAAACTTCCAATTAAAGGGTGAGGCCATATGTTACGTGGCTCTCGCTCCAGAGTGCGGTCGAGAAGTCGAAAGAAGTTACTCCCTCAGTCCTTTCCTAACCACTTTTCCTTTACCTCGATTGAAAACGTCAAGAGGTCAAGGAAAGGTGTGAGAAGCATCCAAAAGGAGCAAGTAACAGACGACGGCGCTGCTCAGAGAACTCGACCGCACTTTGTGACTGATGTCACGTGGTTCTGTGGTGTAAAAAAAAACTACAATCTACCGATGATGGACTACAAAGAGCGCGTCTATCGCCCGGTGCTTTCTCACCGTGCTGTTTAATTGAAGTCAAAGAAACATGGATAACTCTGTGAAATATCTGACCTCATTAAAATGTTTACAGTGTGTGAAGCAGTACGACTTATCTTACAGGCTGTTATCTTTAATTTATTTGTATTAATATGACTGTAGTCTACTCTTGTTCTGTCTTACTATGAGCTTTAAGTAATGTGTGAAGCACACTAAACTGCGATCTAACACACTCCACCGTCGCAGATGATTATTTATTCATTGATCATATGACGGGCAAAATAATCTTATTTTCGATATAAGCCTCGTAAACGTCATTAAACAGAAGAAATATCACGTCATAGAGGCACGTGGGTTTTAAACTTTAAAAGGCACTAATCTATATTAACTTAAAGTAGATACAAGTACAGTTTACAGTTTAAATTACACTACAATATGAGCCATGATTTATTGATAATTTGATCCGACTTTGAGTCATATTTAGAATATTTGCCACCCTCCTCTTATATTAATCCACATGAAGTTTTATTGTTTGAAAATATCAAGTTGGTATTTAAATCTAAATTTTCTATCTTCCGCCGAGAGGCGCTCAACTTCAGAAGTTGCTGTCACAAGGAATTATGGGTCATTATTTTCTTGTCTCCTTCTGTAATGTGTTGTCCAGTGTCTCCTTAAAGGAGACGATGAAGGAAGCAACGAAGCTCCTCTTGTGTGGGGTGCAGCAAGATTAGGAGATCAATATATGAACAAAATCACAAGAGGGAATATATCTGAAGTAGGGTTGTCGACACCACGGTAAAAGAAAAGTAGAAACACAGAATTTATTATTATTGTTTGCTGTGTTTTCACAGCGTCAAGCTGAACAGAGCAGATCGTTCCAAACAGGAAGTCACACACGAAAGCAGCACACAGCATCCGGTCATTTCAAAATAAAACACCGTGTTCAGACTCCAGCTTGTTCCATTTATTTTAAGATCGACTCTCTGAAAGCTCGACAAAAGAACACTTTTAATGAAGTAGTGCACTCAGCCATGGTAGAAGCGCAACAATCACAGAATGATTTCCAGCCAGAGTCTGCGCAGTAGAGATCGGCGAGTGAAGCGGCCGTAGCCACTTCCGCTAACCCAAACACACACTTAACTTACCGAAACAAGCAGCGAGGATCCCGCACGCCGGCGTGTTTAACAGCAGAACAGCTTCTTGTGTTGGTCTGAGGTTAAAGGTCACAGGTATGGAAACTTCACTGACTGTAGTGATTGTTTTAGTCACGTTTCCACTCGCGGATCGTCCTCCGCTCTGCTCACCCGGAACTGATCGGCTGCAGGAGCCGAATTTGTCAACAGAGCTGTCAATCATCATTTTGACAGCATCAAATAACTCATTAAAAATAAACTTGTCAGAAAAATGAACACTTGGACGTGAATCAGCACGATAAGAACTAACTATAATGACAGAAACCATGTTGGAGAAAAATGTATCGGTGTGTATTTTGATCTGTGAGGACTTCCTGTGAGCAGCAGAGGACGACAGCTTGTGTTTTTATTTGACTTCACCTGGTAATTCATCTGGTGAACCCCTCTCCGTCTTCAGACAGACTCAGCCTCTCTGGGATGCTCTCTTTATACCCAGTCATGTTCCTGACCTGTTGCCTGTTAATCTAATTACTTGTGAGATCTTCAGGTGTTTTCAGCATTTCACACCTTTTCCAGTCTTTTGTCGCCGCTGTCCCAACTTCTCTGAAACGTGTTGCTGCCATCAAATTCAAAATAAGTTTCCAAAAATGATGATATATCTCAGTTTCAACATTTGATAAACAGGAACGTTACTAAAATCACGAGTTGCAGGTTAGATGTCAATGGAGGCGGAGCCAACAGTCAGTCACACCTGAGAGAAGGTGTGTCTCACACAGTCATGTGATCACCTGTGTGTTTCTGTCTCCACAGAGAGCTGACCACGTGGAAAGGTCAGTTTGTTCATCAGACTCTGCAGGAAGCTTCCAGAAACATGGAGCCACCACAGGGAAGAAGAAGAAGAAGAATGAGCAAAGACGAGCCTCCTGATCTGTCCGAATTAATGAACAATCTCAGTGAACATTCAGATTCATTCATTCACGGATTTGGAAGCAGTGAAAACAGGATGAGAGCGATTGTAACAAAGATAAAGGAGATCGCTGATGAAGTAGAAGAGACGCAGCGCACAGCAGATAAAGTCAGACTTGGAGGATTTGTATCTGCTGTTGCAGCCGGGTTAATTCTGGGTCTGGCAACCGGGGGGTTGGGCTTGTTAGTAGCAGCAGCAGCAGCAGGAGGTGCTGCTGTCGTTGGTACAAACATAAGAAAAAGATTCATAGAACGCGGAAGTGCAAAGGCCGTAGAAGAGCTGGGAACAGAGTTCATGAAGCTTGTTGAGCCGCTGAAGGAAACCCTGGAGGACATACAGACGACGTGTGAGAAGCTGGAGGAGGAATCCTCTGAAGGTCAGGCCGAGCGCGCTCTGGAAGGGATGGAGAAGTTTCAGAGGACTCTGAGACGAGTGGCTGAACTGAGAGCAGAGACTGAACAAGTTTTGGATGTAGCTGTAGATCTAAAGCAGATGATTGGTGACCTGCCGAGGCTCATTGTGAGCTTCTTCAGAGTCACTGCCGCACCTGAGGAGGATCAAAAGTTAACAGACGCCATCATCAAGTCAGCTGATCAGGTTGTTGTTACTTTTGATGAAATGAAACAGAGACTGATGGACCTAAAGAGTAGGGGTTGACCAGTTAACCCTCCATGGTTCACATGATGATGAAAAAAGTGTTGTTTTTGTCATAAAATCGACCAAATATTCTTAATCTAAAAAGGACCCCCCACAAACGTTTTCAGGGTACTTTTTGGGGTGCGTTGCCGTGAGGCAACTCTGTGCCATAATTGTAAGTAATGAAAAAAGAGAGTTATTGTTTTAAATGTGAACAAAACGTATATAAATTTAACAAACATGGAAAATACTTGATAGCCTCAGCAGGTTACAATCAGTGACTGTATATATAGATCCCGCACGCTGGCGTGTTTAACAGCAGAACAACTTCTTGTGTGAGGCTGAGGTTCACAAATATGGAAAGCTCACTGACTGTAGTGTTAGTGTTAGTTACGTCTCCTCTCGCCGTTCCTCCTCTACTCTGCTGCTCGGGAACAGGACGCTGCAGGAGCCCCATTTGTCAACAGAGCTGTCAATCATGAGGCCACACCCCCTTTTTATAGCATTAAATTACTAATTAAAAGTAACTTTCTCATATTTGACGTGTATTTAGATTTTATAGTTTGACTCATGTCCCATCTGTTAACATGGAGGAGGCGGGCTTTATGAGCTATACTGCAGCCAGTCAGCAGGGGGCGACAGAGAGGGTTTGGCTTCACTTGTGTCGGCCATCTTTTTATACAGTCTATAGTTACAATCTGTGCCATTTGAAATGTTCCAACATAAAAAAAACTCTTTTCATAAGACTGCATGTCTGAATGCTGCCTTCAGGCAACATTGTACCATTGTGGAGAAACCTCCTGGAATGAAGGAGTCGTTTATTTTAAGCATTAAAGTATTTGTTATTAGTATATATTCCTTATTTGTTATTTAATTTTATTGAGCCTTTATTTAAACAGGTAATTGAGACAAGCGGTATCAAGCGGGGAATTAAGCCGGACAGCTTTAAACTCTGTCGCCGTGTGTTCAGGTTGATGGGGCAGAGTAAGAAAAGGCCTTTTGACCGACTTCAGGACAGACCGGTGAAGTGATGAAACCCTGGGAACATAAGCTGTAGCAGCACAATACCAAAATGGTGACTCCATAATGGTACAGTGTTTTTGCATTTTAAGTTTCCATTGCTTAATTAACATAAAGTACGTTAACCTTTATGCTTCAGTAACAAAAAGTTCCTCTGAGACTGTTAGCAGACAAACATGTCTGCGTCTAAAAACTGCCATCAAATTTATTCATCAATATTTGTTTCCACTTTCACTGAACGAAATCTTTTCAGTAGCTTCAGTCCTGTTCATTAAAACCAAAACATTATACATTTTCAAAACTTACCTGACTTACCTTAAAAAATATCTAATTAACACAATGGGAAAAAAAGATATATATATATATATATTTATTTTTACAGTGTACTATTAAAAAACAAAAACAAACCAACTTGTTCCCTTAAGGACAAAAATGTCCACCTCAAAGAAACTGCCATCTAATGAATAAATATGCTCAGAGTCAGACGGTTGTTGATACTTTGGATGAAATGAATCACAAACTAGAGGACTTAGAGGATGATGGAAACCAGCTGCAGTGAGGAGCAGGAAGTTAGAACATTAAAACACTTGATTTGGAAGGAGGAGAAATGTTGTTTACTATAAAACAAGAGGTCATTTTACATCACAACAAACATGGAAATAGAAGAACTATAATATCGTACGTTGTTGTTGTTGTGGTTTCATACACTCTGTTCAGTTTTGTTAAATCTGGAGATAATATTCAATAACACTATTTTAATAATAGTAGTTTAATATTTTAATGTCATTTATAAATCATATTGTTTCCTTTTTTATTGTTGATTAAATGTATAAAGTTGTTATTTTTACTGTTTTAAGTCCTTTTGCACAATAATTTGTGTTTGATACAAACGTTCTTTTTATTCTGATGGTTTCTAATAATTTTCTCTTGTTAACTTGTTTCATTGAACTTGTGTTGAAATGATTTCTCTTGTTTGTTAACGTGTCAGAGTGTAAATAAACAACATGCTGTAAATAAAACACCAATAAACACTCGTTCCGTGTGGTGATTCACCTGTTCTTTAGGGGTGGGACAAAATATCGTCGTCCTGACTGGTGTGATCCAGTTATCGTATCGCTGCCGCCAAATATTGATATTTGAATTTCAATCACATTCTGCAGCCTAAACAGATCTCTCTGCCAATTTGAGTCACAAGTGAAAGTGAAATGTTTGTGGCTGCTCGAGTCAGGGCTTTCCAAGCGGTCTGAAGAGATCGTCTGTAGAAATGTATTTGTGGGCTCGATGCCTCAGAGAATGAAATCCTCTTGGTTCTGTCAAACATCAGATGTAGAACGACTCGCTACCAATCCCAGCTCTGCAGACGCGGGAACACTTGTGTCCTCATGAGTTGTCGTTCTGTGTATTGTCCCGTCTTTTATCTGGACCTTGACTCTGTAATACAGTTTTGATTGATGTCTCACTGAAATCGTTGGAGTTGGCTGATTACACTAAAGTTCTCTGTTTGTCTGAAGAACGACAGGATGACTTCAGGGGACTTCTTTTTGAAACATGGAACTTTATAAACATATTTTGGGCTCTAAAAGACAAAAAGGTAAGAACAGGTTTAGAACTGTTTTTGTCTGTGACAGGCTTTAATTTAATTCAACATGACAGACAGGATCCCTTCAGAGACAGACCTTTCTGCTTCCTGTAAACCACAAACAGACGTCACGTCGCTCTCTTCAGACACACCAGACTCCATTCACAAAAGCAGTCATTTAACCTCACAGCACACAGGAGCTGCTGCTGCTTTTGCTGCATCGATCTTGTTGTGTTATTGTGAGACGTTGGTTTCTTAAAACGTAACTTTGAGTCCAACACAGAATAAAACAAACTCCAGGCAGCAGTGTTCAAACTTTCTCTCAGATTATCTGCTGATTTCTGCATTTTCGTAGTTCCCAACATGTGGACAGCAACTCCCATGATCCCCCGCTCCTTCATAACTTCGTGTTACTCCTTCGCGTGACTCCATGTTGACCCTCCAGGACGCCCTGCCCTCACCTCCCTGTGAGAACACACCTGTTAATGCAGCAGTGTGACAGCAGCGCCCTCGTGTGGACCGGCTGTGTAACTACAGTCACTGCTGCCTGCCTGCTGCTGCTCCAGTCTGTGCTGAGCAGAGTCTTTACTGTCATGTTCCACATGTATGTTGGTTATTTGATACGTTTGCCTGTTCGGAGACTACACAGAAGAAAACATCTCGTGTGTCTGTTTAATCGGATTCTTCAGATCACTGATCAATTATTATGTAGACACAGACAGACAGAGAGACAGACAGTGATAATAATGTCAGTATGAGCAGTAGGACTGAAGCATGTGGAACATAAACAGACCTCTCAGGTTTCATCAAAAGCTCAGAGTGAGATTTCATCTGTTCAGGCCGCAGTGACTCAAAATGTTGTAGTTTCACCCCCTCGCCCCCTCGCCCCCTCGCCCCCTCGCCCCCTCGGCCCCTCGCCCCCTCGGCCCCACCCAATTATTTTTGCTATTTAAAAACCAGTTCAATTTTTCATACCGTTCATAATTGACCAGCACAAATAGGAATGAAAACAATGGGCTAATTTGATAAGACAAATTGAATCAGCTGATTAACTGTTTTATTTTACATTTTAAGATGAACAGAACACTTTGACCCCAAATGAGCCCCTAGAAAACAGTCTTCAATTAAAAAGGTATTCAAACATCATGAACCGTATAAGAAATATAACATATAATATATAATATAACATAATATAATATATCAAATATACATCGATGGCGAACTTTCTGTTCAATCAATCACTGCAGAGGTGGCAAAAGTGCTCACACTCTGTCCTTAAGTAGAAGTCCTGATACTTGTGTGAAAAAAGACTCTGGTAAAAGTAGAAGTACTGATTCAACTCCTTTACTCAAGTGAAAGTAAAAAAGTACACGCTCTGAAATTTACTTCAGTACAAAGGAAAAAGTAAAAATGATTTTTTTTATGTCAATGATTCACAATACTTGTTTTGATAACTTGGCAAAATGAAAAACTAAAACTGAGTGCTGTCAGTCGATTAAATGTAATCTGGTTAATCAGTTTTAGGCTTTGATTAATCACGATACATTGCCTTTGTAAAATACCCCTCATCCATGCAAGTTACCAGTTACTTGACTAAAAAGTTATTGAATTACTTTATAAATGACTCCATGTTAAAGTGATTATTACTGTATAAAATTACGTTTTACATCAGTTTAAATATTTGCTTTAATTTGATCATTAAAGTGCACTATACAACTATATTATTGTTGCCTACCTACATTTTCTTTTTCTAGAATTTGCATTTGAACACACCATGATGACTTTTTTCGTTCACCGTCGCGTAATGGTCATTTTTCTGAGCCGACCTTGAACACATCATAATATCACCTTATGGCACCTCGGTTAGTTCGCTAAGTAGCTTTTATTCTGCGGATTTCAACACGGATAACTATTTTTAACTAACGAGACTTGCTGCAATGTTTGAGTGCACTTAAGGAGGCTGCTTTAAGCAGAACGAGCCATCAGACTGTTTCCTGCTTCAGGACTTTTTACTTTCACTTTCTCTGGTTGTGACGCAGATCTGTTCTCCGTGTTGAAGCTTTGGTAAGTGACACTTTTCTCTGTTTTAAAGACTCAGATTAATTCAAGTGTAACAACAGCTGGATGCTAACAGTTAGCAACCGGGCTCACTGGCTGCTCTGAGAGCAGATAGTGTGCTGGGATCAGACCACTGCTCCTTCCTCTGCTCGATACAGGGAGAGAGCTGCGTCTGTATTTCACCATGCTAACAATGCTAATGCTAACCAGGGAGGAGGGGGAGGCTGTCCACATCAGACACGAAACTTAGGTGTTAATTATTAAATTAACTGGTGAAAGTAAACACAGACTGAATATTCACAGACGAAATGGGAGGGGGGAAGGGTGGCAAGTGTTGCAAACTTCCAATTAAAGGGTGAGGCCATATGTTACGTGGCTCTCGCTCCAGAGTGCGGTCGAGAAGTCGAAAGAAGTTACTCCCTCAGTCGACGACGGCGCTGCTCAGAGAACTCGACCGCACTTTGTGACTGATGTCACGTGGTTCTGTGGTGTGTTCTGTACCGGTTGAAGACGTGCGATGGAGGATCCACTGATCCCCATGTAAAGTGCATTACAGTAGTCTAGCCGTGTGATCACAAAGGTGTGAATTACTGTTTCAAAGTGATGTCTCTGGAGAAACGGTTTTATCTTTGCCAGCTGCCTTAACTGGAAAAAGCCTGTTTGCACCACAGCTTTAATCTGGCTGTCCAGCTTAAGTTCTGCGTCCACCTTTACCCCCAGATCATTTACAACAGGTTTGGCGACTGGGGGGGTAACAGAGGTGCCACCAAAGACCATCACTTCAGTCTTTTTTTCATTAAAATGTAAAAAGTTTGGAGCCATCCAGGCCTTGACATCATCTAAACAATTTAACAGTGGCTTAAAGGAGCATGAATCAGCCTTTTTAAGGGGGACATAGATCTGGCTGTCATCAGCATAACAGTGGAATAGAAAGCCGTGCTTCCTGAGAATAGAACCAAGTGGGAGAAGAGACAAGGAAAATAAAACAAAACTTCTCTGAAACGTGTTAAAACATAAAACAATTACATTTCTCAGTTTCAACATTTGATAAACAGGAACGTTACTAAAATCACGAGCTGCAGGTTAGATGTCAGTGGAGGCGGAGCCAACAGTCAGTCACACCTGAGAGAAGGTGTGTCTTACACAGTCATGTGATCACCTGTGTGTTTCTGTCTCCACAGAGAGCTGACCACGTGGAAAGGTCAGTTTGTTCATCAGACTCTGCAGGAAGCTTCCAGAAACATGGAGCCACCACAGGGAAGAAGAAGGAGGAGGAGAGGGAGCAAAGACATGCCTCCTGATATGTCTGAATTAATGAAGAATCTCATCAAACATTCAGATTCATTCATTCAAGGATTTAGAAGCAGTGAAAACAGGATGAGAGCGATGGTAACAAAGATGAAGGGGGTAGTAAAAGAGATGCAGAGAAAAACAGATAAAGTCAGAACAACAGGAACCGTTGTTGGAGGAGTGGGAGTCGCTGCAGTCTGGATCATTTTGGCTCTGGCAACAGTGGGGGTGGGCAGCTTGTTAGCAGCAGGGGCAGCAGTAGCAGTAGGAGGGGCTGTTGTCGTTGGTGCAAAGCTATCAAAAAGAATCATAGAAAAGGGAGGTGCAAAGGACGTAGAAGAGCTGGGAACAGAGTTCATGAAGCTTGTTGAGCCGCTGAAGGAAACCCTGGAGGACATACTGATGACGTGTGAGAAGCTGGAGGAGGAATCCTCTGAAGGTCAGGCAGAGCAAACTCTGGAAGGGATGGAGAAGTTTCAGAGGACTCTGAGACGAGTGGCTGAACTGAGAGCAGAGACTGAACAAGTTTTGGATGTAGCTGTAGATCTAAAGCAGATGATTGGTGACCTGCCGAGGCTCATTGTGAGCTTCTTCAGAGTCACTGCCGCACCTGAGGAGGATCAAAAGTTAACAGACGCCATCATCAAGTCAGCTGATCAGGTTGTTGTTACTTTTGATGAAATGAAACAGAGACTGATGGACCTAAAGAGTAGGGGTTGACCAGTTAACCCTCCATGGTTCACATGATGATGAAAAAAGTGTTGTTTTTGTCATAAAATCGACCAAATATTCTTAA
Organism: Semicossyphus pulcher; assembly: GCF_022749685.1. Lineage (NCBI taxonomy): Eukaryota > Metazoa > Chordata > Actinopteri > Labriformes > Labridae > Semicossyphus > Semicossyphus pulcher. Next base: position 1,648,140 of record NW_027211695.1, read on the forward strand.
TCTAAAAAGGACCCCCCACAAACGTTTTCAGGGTACTTTTTGGGGTGCGTTGCCGTGAGGCAACTCTGTGCCATAATTGTAAGTAATGAAAAAAGAGAGTTATTGTTTTAAATGTGAACAAAATGTATATAAATTTAACAAACATGGAAAATACTTGATAGCCTCAGCAGGTTACAATCAGTGACTGTATATATAGATCCCGCACGCTGGCGTGTTTAACAGCAGAACAACTTCTTGTGTGAGGCTTTAATGTCATTTATAAATCATATTGTTTCCTTTTTTATTGTTGATTAAATGTATAAAGTTGTTATTTTTACTGTTTTAAGTCCTTTTGCACAATAATTTGTGTTTGATACAAACGTTCTTTTTATTCTGATGGTTTCTAATAATTTCCTCTTGTTAACTTGTTTCATTGAACTTGTGTTGAAATGATTTCTCTTGTTTGTTAACGTGTCAGAGTGTAAATAAACAACATGCTGTAAATAAAACACCAATAAACACTCGTTCCGTGTGGTGATTCACCTGTTCTTTAGGGGTGGGACAAAATATCGTCGTCCTGACTGGTGTGATCCAGTTATCGTATCGCTGCCGCCAAATATTGATATTTGAATTTCAATCACATTCTGCAGCCTAAACAGATCTCTCTGCCAATTTGAGTCACAAGTGAAAGTGAAATGTTTGTGGCTGCTCGAGTCAGGGCTTTCCAAGCGGTCTGAAGAGATCGTCTGTAGAAATGTATTTGTGGGCTCGATGCCTCAGAGAATGAAATCCTCTTGGTTCTGTCAAACATCAGATGTAGAACGACTCGCTACCAATCCCAGCTCTGCAGACGCGGGAACACTTGTGTCCTCATGAGTTGTCGTTCTGTGTATTGTCCCGTCTTTTATCTGGACCTTGACTCTGTAATACAGTTTTGATTGATGTCTCACTGAAATCGTTGGAGTTGGCTGATTACACTAAAGTTCTCTGTTTGTCTGAAGAACGACAGGATGACTTCAGGGGACTTCTTTTTGAAACATGGAACTTTATAAACATATTTTGGGCTCTAAAAGACAAAAAGGTAAGAACAGGTTTAGAACTGTTTTTGTCTGTGACAGGCTTTAATTTAATTCAACATGACAGACAGGATCCCTTCAGAGACAGACCTTTCTGCTTCCTGTAAACCACAAACAGACGTCACGTCGCTCTCTTCAAACACACCAGACTCCATTCACAAAAGCAGTCATTTAACCTCACAGCACACAGGAGCTGCTGCTGCTTTTGCTGCATCGATCTTGTTGTGTTATTGTGAGACGTTGGTTTCTTAAAACGTAACTTTGAGTCCAACACAGAATAAAACAAACTCCAGGCAGCAGTGTTCAAACTTTCTCTCAGATTATCTGCTGATTTCTGCATTTTCGTAGTTCCCAACATGTGGACAGCAACTCCCATGATCCCCCGCTCCTTCATAACTTCACAATCAATGCGTGACTCCATGTTGACCCTCCAGGACGCCCTGCCCTCACCTCCCTGTGAGAACACACCTGTTAATGCAGCAGTGTGACAGCAGCGCCCTCGTGTGGACCGGCTGTGTAACTACAGTCACTGCTGCCTGCCTGCTGCTGCTCCAGTCTGTGCTGAGCAGAGTCTTTACTGTCATGTTCCACATGTATGTTGGTTATTTGATACGTTTGCCTGCTCGGAGACTACACAGAAGAACACATCTCGTGTGTCTGTTTAATCGGATTCTTCAGATCACTGATCAATTATTATGTAGACACAGACAGACAGAGAGACAGACAGTGATAATAATGTCAGTATGAACAGTAGGACTGAAACATGTGGAACATAAACATGATGTCTGAGGGCCGACAGAAAGACGAGCAGGAAACAGAACGAGCCATCAGACTGTTTCCTGCGTCAGGACTTTTTACTTTCACTTTCTTGTGACGCAGATCTGTTCTCCGTGTTGAAGCTTTGGTGAGTGACACTTTTCTCTGTTTTAATTATTAAGTTGTTAATTATTCAAATAACTGGTGAAAGTAAACAAAGACTGAATATTCACAGACAAAATGGGAGGGGGAAAGGGTGGCAAGTGTTGCAAACTTTGAACTTTGAACTATTATCTTTAATTTATTTGTATTAATATGACTGTAGTCTACTCTTGTTCTGTCTTACTATGAGCTTTAAGTAATGTGTGAAGCACACTAAACTGCGATCTAACACACTCCACCGTCGCAGATGATTATTTATTCATTGATCATATGACGGGCAAAATAATCTTATTTTCGATATAAGCCTCGTAAACGTCATTAAACAGAAGAAATATCACGTCATAGAGGCACGTGGGTTTTACACTTTAAAAGGCACTAATCTATATTAACTTAAAGTAGATACAAGTACAGTTTACAGTTTAAATTACACTACAATATGAGCTATGATTTATTGATAATTTGATCCGACTTTGAGTCATATTTAGAATATTTGCCACCCTCCTCTTATATTAATCCACATGAAGTTTTATTGCTGTCACAAGGATGTGACAGAGCCACATTGAAGAAAAAAGTGTCAAATGAATGGTCATTAGAAGGGTATTAAAACTAAGACACTAAGAGTGATAATGTTTGTTTTGCCTTTTAGTGCTATGAAAATTAAACTGTCCACTGTAAGTTAAAAGGATGTGGGTATGTGCCAGTTAAGAGGTATGTCTGTGCCGAGGTGATAAAGGGGGGTGTGACGTAGACGAAGGAGGAGATTCGGCGCGGCAGGGTTGAATTGGTGAGCGTCAGGCGAGAGTCTGCAGCTGCCCTTTACGACACAGTCTATTCAAATTGTGGGAAAATGTAATGAAGGAATTGACTTTTGAATGTACTGTGAGGGAAAGTTAAAGGAATATTATTCGAGCTCTCCGTTCCGGCATCTCCCGCGGCTGAACGCAGCATGAGGCAACAAGAACAAAGACTTTGGGATTACTCTTCCTCCGGATTCTTGGTGAGATCTATCCTTTGTTGTCTGGATTTTGAATGCTGGTACCAGTCGCGCTCGATCGTTTTTTGTGGATTATATTTGGTTTTGTGAGCGAACTGAAGGATTTTTGTTTTGGGGACAAACGGGCGACGGCATCGACGGATTTATTGTTTGTTTTCGGGGTGGGAAAAGAAGGACCAAAAGTGACTATTCGAGTGAACTTTCGTTCAATTAAGTTCATATTTCGTTAGATTTGGACTTTTAGTTGGTTGTGAATATATATTGGACTGATTTAGAGAGTTATTGTTGTTGTAATTACATTTTTATTTGTCGCATTGAGCTGGGTGAAGCATATTTCTGCGAGTGACGCATATTGCTCTAATCACCTGAGTAGCCTGTCAATACCTATTAAAAAGGGTGAAACTTATTTCATCTTGATATTTTCTCTGATACCTGTTTACATTTTTGATTAAAAAGGTTATAGGTTTTCTTTTCTTCTAAAAGAACCCGTGAGCGTTGAACCTCGATAAAATAAAAAGGTCGAGTGTTACAAGGAATTATGGGTCATTATTTTCTTGTCTCCTTCTGTAATGTGTTGTCCAGTGTCTCCTTAAAGGAGACGATGAAGGAAGCAACGAAGCTCCTCTTGTGTGGGGTGCAGCAAGATTAGGAGATCAATATATGAACAAAATCACAAGAGGGAATATATCTGAAGTAGGGTTGTCGACACCACGGTAAAAGAAAAGTAGAAACACAGAATTTATTATTATTGTTTGCTGTGTTTTCACAGCGTCAAGCTGAACAGAGCAGATCGTTCCAAACAGGAAGTCACACACGAAAGCAGCACACAGCATCCGGTCATTTCAAAATAAAACACCGTGTTCAGACCGGGACAGACTCCAGTTTGTTCCATTTATTTTAAGATCGACACTCTGAAAGCTCGACAAAAGAACACTTTTAATGAAGTAGTGCACTCAGCCATGGTAGAAGCGCAACAATCACAGAATGATTTCCAGCCAGAGTCTGCGCAGTAGAGATCGGTGAGCGAAGCGGCCGTAGCCACTTCCGCTAACCCAAACACACACTTAACTTACCGAAACAAGCAGCGAGGATCCCGCACGCCGGCGTGTTTAACAGCAGAACAGCTTCTTGTGTTGGTCTGAGGTTAAAGGTCACAGGTATGGAAACTTCACTGACTGTAGTGATTGTTTTAGTCACGTTTCCACTCGCGGATCGTCCTCCGCTCTGCTCACCCGGAACTGATCGGCTGCAGGAGCCGAATTTGTCAACAGAGCTGTCAATCATCATTTTGACAGCATCAAATAACTCATTAAAAATACGTTTGTCAGAAAAACGAACACTTGGACGTGAATCAGCACGATAAGAACTAACTATAATGACAGAAACCATGTTGGAGAAAAATGTATGGGGCGTGTATTTTGATCTGTGAGGACTTCCTGTGAGCAGCAGAGGACGACAGCTTGTGTTTTTATTTGACTTCACCTGGTAATTCATCTGGTGAACCCCTCTCCGTCTTCAGACAGACTCAGCCTCTCTGGGATGCTCTCTTTATACCCAGTCATGTTCCTGACCTGTTGCCTGTTAATCTAATTACTTGTGAGATCTTCAGGTGTTTTCAGCATTTCACACCTTTTCCAGTCTTTTGTCGCCGCTGTCCCAACTTCTCTGAAACGTGTTGCTGCCATCAAATTCAAAATGAGCAAATAAGTTTCCAAAAGAAGTTTGATAGACGTAACTTTCCTAAAATCTCGATGGGACACCTTTAAAGTGTTCTCAGTAACTTGATCACAGACTGAAGCTGTAACAGGAAGTGAAGGAGAGAAACAAACAGGAACGTGTCTCACTGTGAGCACAGCTACAGTCTGATCTCAGCTGCTGAGATGATGTCCTTTAGATCATGTTCACCTGCAGAACACAACTTTACAGGTCCACACAGGGAGCTGCAGGTTGCTATAGAGGTCACTGGAGGCGGAGCCAACAGTCAGTCACACCTGAGAGAAGGTGTGTCTCACACAGTCATGTGATCACCTGTGTGTTTCTGTCTCCACAGAGAGCTGACCACGTGGAAAGGTCAGTTTGTTCATCAGACTCTGCAGGAAGCTTCCAGAAACATGGAGACACCACAGGGAAGAAGGAGGAGGAGACGGAGCAGAGAAGAGCCTCCTAATCTGTCTGAATTAATGAAGAATCTCAGTAAACATTCAGATTCATGTATTCAAGTATTTGGAAACAGTGAAGACAGGATGAGAGCGATTGTAACAAAGATAAAGGAGATCGCTGATCAAGTAAAAGAGATGCAGAGAACAACAGATAAAGTCAGAACAGCAGGAGCTGTAACTGCTGCTGGAGGAGTGGGAGTCACTGCAGCCGGGGTCATCCTGAGTCTGGTAACCGGGGGGGTGGGCTTTTTAGCAGCAGCAGCAGCAGCAGTAGGAGGGGCTGTTGTCGTTGGTACAAACGTATCAAAAAGAATCATAGAAAACAGAAGTGCAAAGGACGCAGAAGAGCTGGGAACAGAGTTCATGAAGCTTGTTGAGCCGCTGAATGAAACCCTGGAGGACATAAAGATGACGTGTGAGAAGCTGGAGGAGGAATCCTCTGAAGGTCAGGCAGAGCGCGCTCTGAAAGGGATGGAGGAGTTTCAGAGGACTCTGATACGAGTGGCTGAACTGAGAGCAAAGACTGAACAAGCTTTGGATGTAGCTGTAGCAATAACGCGGATGATTGGTGCTCTGATAAGGCTCATTGTGAACATCTTCAGAGTCACTGCCACACCTGAGGAGGATCAAAAGTTAACAGACGCCATCATCAAGTCAGCTGATCAGAGTCAGAAGGTTGTTGATACTTTTCATGAAATGAAACAGACACTGATGGACTTATTAGAGAGATGATGGAAACCAGCTGCAGTGAGGAGGAGACTCAGCATCTCTCTCTACATGTCCTGGCCGCCCGATCCAGATGTGACCCCATTAAAACCTCCTGAATGTGACTGTTGGAAGCTTTATAATCAAATGTTTTAGAGTTGAAGTTATATACCCATAAGATTTATAAATTAAATGTTTTAATGCCTTAAAGCTAAAGTTTTATAGTTCTAATGCCTTAAAGTTAACTTTCCTATAGTCTAAGGCCTTAAAGTTAAAGTTTTACAGTCAAATGTTTTAGAGTTAAGGTTTTATATTCTAATGTTTTATAATAAGTTTTTATAATCTAAAGTGTTAAAACTCTAAAATAGAATCCTAAGCTGAGAAACTCGCTGGGCTCAGTATAACAGCCAGGTGCTGTGAAAAAAAGGTGCCCCCCCAGCCCCTCCCTTTTCTGTTGTACAGTGCATGAACGCGCCTGATTGGTCGGAGTGAAGAAGAGTCCTGCGGAAAAGTTGGAAATGGGTCGGGCAAAAACTGAGAGGAAACCAACTGAGGGCAGAGAGCCAGAGCGAGGGGGGGGGGGCTCCAACAGGTGTAGGGGCACGCTGAAGCCCAGCGAGGGGGGGGCTTAGAGTATATAAGACCCGAGCGGCTGACCCGTGGGCAGTCTCGTCCGGATGGACTCGGGTTTGCTTCGTTGTATTGATACAGGTATAAACTCTTTCTGCATCAGATCCTGCCGGTCTCTAGTGTTTGCTTGTCTGAGTTTTTGAAGACTTTGATTATATTTTTAAGAGTTTTTCAAAAATGTTTTATTATCTATTGGAGATTGAAATTATGTTGCAGATAAGAGAGTTTGTGGAACTTTTTGCCACAACATGACCAAGAGGAAGATGGACGGTCTCAAGCCATCGAACAGAGACGAGCTGCTCCAAGAGCGGCCCAACGTCAAAAACATCAACTCGTTTACTTTGCTTTGTTCGGCTCCGAAAAATATCTTTTGGTTTCTTAACCAGTCGATAAATAAATAAAGGAAAAAAAATCTATATATATACAGTCTATCTATCTATCTATCTATCTATCTATCTATCTATATATCTATATATCTATCTATATATCTATGTATCTATGTATCTATCTATGTATCTATCTATCTATCTATCTATCTATCTATCTATCTATCTATCTATCTATGTATCTATCTAACTATCGATCTATCTATATGCATATAGTGAGAGAGAAATTTATTTCTTTTTGTGTTTTTTCTTCAGCTTGTTATTTTGTCCTTTTGCACAATAATTTGTGTTTGATACAAACGTTCTTTTTATTCTGATGGTTTCTAATAATTTTCTCTTGTTAACTTGTTTCATTGAACTTGTGTTGAAATGATTTCTCTTGTTTGTTAACGTGTCAGAGTGTAAATAAACAACATGCTGTAAATAAAACACCAATAAACACTCGTTCCGTGTGGTGATTCACCTGTTCTTTAGGGGTGGGACAAAATATCGTCGTCCTGACTGGTGTGATCCAGTTATCGTATCGCTGCCGCCAAATATTGATATTTGAATTTCGATCACATTCTGCAGCCTAAACAGATCTCTCTGCCAATTTGAGTCACAAGTGAAAGTGAAATGTTTGTGGCTGCTCGAGTCAGGGCTTTCCAAGCGGTCCGAAGAGATCGTATGTAGAAATGTATTTGTGGGCTCGATGCCTCAGAGAATGAAATCCTCTTGGTTCTGTCAAACATCAGATGTAGAACGACTCGCTACCAATCCCAGCTCTGCAGACGCGGGAACACTTGTGTCCTCATGAGTTGTCGTTCTGTGTATTGTCCCGTCTTTTATCTGGACCTTGACTCTGTAATACAGTTTTGATTGATGTCTCACTGAAATCGTTGGAGTTGGCTGATTACACTAAAGTTCTCTGTTTGTCTGAAGAACGACAGGATGACTTCAGGGGACTTCTTTTTAAAACATGGAACTTTATAAACATATTTTGGGCTCTAAAAGACAAAAAGGTAAGAACAGGTTTAGAACTGTTTTTGTCTGTGACAGGCTTTAATTTAATTCAACATGACAGACAGGATCCCTTCAGAGACAGACCTTTCTGCTTCCTGTAAACCACAAACAGACGTCACGTCGCTCTCTTCAAACACACCAGACTCCATTCACAAAAGCAGTCATTTAACCTCACAGCACACAGGAGCTGCTGCTGCTTTTGCTGCATCGATCTTGTTGTGTTATTGTGAGACGTTGGTTTCTTAAAACGTAACTTTGAGTCCAACACAGAATAAAACAAACTCCAGGCAGCAGTGTTCAAACTTTCTCTCAGATTATCTGCTGATTTCTGCATTTTCGTAGTTCCCAACATGTGGACAGCAACTCCCATGATCCCCCGCTCCTTCATAACTTCACAATCAATGCGTGACTCCATGTTGACCCTCCAGGACGCCCTGCCCTCACCTCCCTGTGAGAACACACCTGTTAATGCAGCAGTGTGACAGCAGCGCCCTCGTGTGGACCGGCTGTGTAACTACAGTCACTGCTGCCTGCCTGCTGCTGCTCCAGTCTGTGCTGAGCAGAGTCTTTACTGTCATGTTCCACATGTATGTTGGTTATTTGATACGTTTGCCTGCTCGGAGACTACACAGAAGAAAACATCTCGTGTGTCTGTTTAATCGGATTCTTCAGATCACTGATCAATTATTATGTAGACACAGACAGACAGAGAGACAGACAGTGATAATAATGTCAGTATGAGCAGTAGGACTGAAACATGTGGAACATAAACAGACCTCTCAGGTTTCATCAAAAGCTCAGAGTGAGATTTCATCTGTTCAGGCCGCAGTGACTCAAAATGTTATAGTTTCGCCCCCTCGCCCCCTCGGCCCCTCGCCCCCTCGGCCCCACCCAATTATTTTTGCTATTTAAAAACCAGTTCAATTTTTCATACTGTTCATAATTGACCAGCACAAATAGGAATGAAAACAATGGGCTAATTTGATAAGACAAATTGAATCAGCTGATTAACTGTTTTATTTTACATTTTAAGATGAACAGAACACTTTGACCCCAAATGAGCCCCTAGAAAACAGTCTTCAATTAAAAAGGTATTCAAACATCGTGAACCGTATAAGAAATATAACATATAATATATAATATAACATAATATAATATATCAAATATACATTCAAACATGAGATCTGCCTCTTACCTGCGACCAGTCCTACCTCACACTACCACTATTACATTTAGTTAAACATACAATATCAGGAATCTACCAACATATTTATTTTAATCTATTTGTCCTTCTTCTTATCACCTCCCCTTTTCCTCTCTCCTTACTCTATGCACACACAACACTAATTCCACACACAGAATCCGTCGTAAATGGAACTGTACCGTATTTCGCACACTGAGTACTACAGTTGGCTAATTGAAGTTAGCAAATGGTAGCTGACTGTAAACCTCTGCTAGCCGTCTAAATCGATGGTGAACTTTCTGTTCAATCAATCACTGCAGAGGTGGCAAAAGTGCTCACACTCTGTCCTTAAGTAGAAGTCCTGATACTTGTGTGAAAAAAGACTCTGGTAAAAGTAGAAGTACTGATTCAACTCCTTTACTCAAGTGAAAGTAAAAAAGTACACGCTCTGAAATTTACTTCAGTACAAAGGAAAAAGTAAAAATGATTTTTTTTATGTCAATGATTCACAATACTTGTTTTGATAACTTGGCAAAATGAAAAACTAAAACTGAGTGCTGTCAGTCGATTAAATGTAATCTGGTTAATCAGTTTTAGGCTTTGATTAATCACGATACATTGCCTTTGTAAAATACCCCTCATCCATGCAAGTTACCAGTTACTTGACTAAAAAGTTATTGAATTACTTTATAAATGACTCCATGTTAAAGTGATTATTACTGTATAAAATTACGTTTTACATCAGTTTAAATATTTGCTTTAATTTGATCATTAAAGTTCACTATACAACTATATTATTGTTGCCTACCTACATTTTCTTTTTCTAGAATTTGCATTTGAACACACCATGATGACTTTTTTCGTTCACCGTCGCGTAATGGTCATTTTTCTGAGCCGACCTTGAACACATCATAATATCACCTTATGGCACCTCGGTTAGTTCGCTAAGTAGCTTTTATTCTGCGGATTTCAACACGGATAACTATTTTTAACTAACGAGACTTGCTGCAATGTTTGAGTGCACTTAAGGAGGCTGCTTTAAGCAGAACGAGCCATCAGACTGTTTCCTGCTTCAGGACTTTTTACTTTCACTTTCTCTGGTTGTGACGCAGATCTGTTCTCCGTGTTGAAGCTTTGGTAAGTGACACTTTTCTCTGTTTTAAAGACTCAGATTAATTCAAGTGTAACAACAGCTGGATGCTAACAGTTAGCAACCGGGCTCACTGGCTGCTCTGAGAGCAGAGAGTGTGCTGGGATCAGACCACTGCTCCTTCCTCTGCTCGATACAGGGAGAGAGCTGCGTCTGTATTTCACCATGCTAACAATGCTAATGCTAACCAGGGAGGAGGGGGAGGCTGTCCACATCAGACACGAAACTTAGGTGTTAATTATTAAATTAACTGGTGAAAGTAAACAAAGACTGAATATTCACAGACGAAATGGGAGGGGGGAAGGGTGGCAAGTGTTGCAAACTTCCAATTAAAGGGTGAGGCCATATGTTACGTGGCTCTCGCTCCAGAGTGCGGTCGAGAAGTCGAAAGAAGTTACTCCCTCAGTCCTTTCCTAACCACTTTTCCTTTACCTCGATTGAAAACGTCAAGAGGTCAAGGAAAGGTGTGAGAAGCATCCAAAAGGAGCAAGTAACAGACGACGGCGCTGCTCAGAGAACTCGACCGCACTTTGTGACTGATGTCACGTGGTTCTATGGTGTAAAAAAAACTACAATCTACCGATGATGGACTACAAAGAGCGCGTCTATCGCCCGGTGCTTTCTCACCGTGCTGTTTAATTGAAGTCAAAGAAACATGGATAACTCTGTGAAATATCTGACCTCATTAAAATGTTTACAGTGTGTGAAGCAGTACGACTTATCTTACAGGCTGTTATCTTTAATTTATTTGTATTAATATGACTGTAGTCTACTCTTGTTCTGTCTTACTATGAGCTTTAAGTAATGTGTGAAGCACACTAAACTGCGATCTAACACACTCCACCGTCGCAGATGATTATTTATTCATTGATCATATGACGGGCAAAATAATCTTATTTTCGATATAAGCCTCGTAAACGTCATTAAACAGAAGAAATATCACGTCATAGAGGCACGTGGGTTTTAAACTTTAAAAGGCACTAATCTATATTAACTTAAAGTAGATACAAGTACAGTTTACAGTTTAAATTACACTACAATATGAGCTATGATTTATTGATAATTTGATCCGACTTTGAGTCATATTTAGAATATTTGCCACCCTCCTCTTATATTAATCCACATGAAGTTTTGTTGTTTGAAAATATCAAGTTGGTATTTAAATCTAAATTTTCTATCTTCCGCCGAGAGGCGCTCAACTTCAGAAGTTGCTGTCACAAGGAATTATGGGTCATTATTTTCTTGTCTCCTTCTGTAATGTGTTGTCCAGTGTCTCCTTAAAGGAGACGATGAAGGAAGCAACGAAGCTCCTCTTGTGTGGGGTGCAGCAAGATTAGGAGATCAATATATAAACAAAATCACAAGAGGGAATATATCTGAAGTAGGGTTGTCGACACCACGGTAAAAGAAAAGTAGAAACACATTTTCTATACTATTGGTTTATTTTATTTTATTTTATTTTATTTTATTTTATTTTTTTTTGTCTGTTTGTTTTTTTCTGTTCAATGTCACTATCTTGTTTGTCATGTTAATCCACAACAAACAAAAATAAAATAAAATAAAAAATGATGAGAAAGATTATGATTGCAGTGTTGCCGCTACATACATTTATTATTGCCGCCGCTTCTTCAGATTTCTATAACGTGTCCTGAAGTTGCAATTAAGGACTCTGCAGAGATGTCCGCTCCAGATGTTCGGCCGTCCGCCCGCTCTCCTCGTTGAGTCAGAGCACTGAAACAGTGACAGGAGTCACAGGATATCAATCACACGTGAAGTCGTTGCAACCAAATAAACAACAACATTGATTGTTGCTGTTTATGTATGTCCAGAGTAACAATTTGAAGTTCTAACTAAAGTGACTAAAATGAAGCCTCCTTTGATTGGATCAAACTTGATTGATGTCAGAACAAAGTGAGACGTTTGAGCAGAACAACACGTTCAGACGGAGTTGAAATAAAGACGTTACAAGTCCATTCAACGAAGACACACCTGCTTCTTCTTCTGCTCCTCTTTCAGCCCACATGGCTCCTGGTGACTCACAGGCTGAATGTTGAAGGAAGTTATTAGAAGAAGTGTAGAAATGTTGTCGGGCTAACTCAACTGTTGGCACGGCTCCAGTTAAACTGTTGCCGGGCAGAGTTTGTGATGTCAGCTCTCCTTTCTGATTGGTTCATAACGGCTCATTTCTGACTGTTACACGACTTGAATCCGTAATCTTTATACACACGTTACAAACTGCACACGTCACTGTGGTCAGGAACCTTTATTAGAACATGAACTGTAGATCAGAATGTGTGTGTCAAATACTGACATGTTAAACAGCAGTTCTTCCTCCTGTAAACTCATTCAGTCATTAAACCCTGAGATACCTGATCAGTCAGCTGTTAGCAGGATTTCTGCTCCTCACACAAACTGTGTCAAAAAAGAATCAGCTCACATCTTCAGTTAAAACACTTCCACGTAGGATCCACCTGTGTATCCTCGCTCTTCTCTCCTCCTAAAGCCTCTTCTCTCCTCTCCTTGTCTCCTCCAGGTGTATTTAAGAAATACGCAGATCCTCCATCATGGCGGAGGGGGAAGGATATCCGGGTCAGCGGAGGAGAAAGGATGTTAAGGAGGAAGGATTAATGTAATAAGATGCACCCAAACTGTCCATTTCACAGCTCAGCACTGACTTCACTCACACTCACTGTCACACCTGCTGCTGAACAGGTGAACAACAGCTCACTGTAACTAATAATGTTGTTTGTTTGTATCAGGACGCAGAAGCAGAGACCAGACGCTCCTGGACCCAGCTGTGTGTCCCTGAAGAGTGACCGGTCTATGGGTCGCTTTATTGACTTTAAAGGAGACCAACCTGCTGATGGAAGGTAAGAATGTACTAAAGCTATTAACATGTGAGCATCACTGTCTTTAATGCAACTTCATTTTTTAAACAAGCGCAATAGCAGCTAGTCCAAAAAATAATCCATATCATGCGTAATGGCTCCAGTCCGTCTTCACGCGGGGAACAATGTGGCCGTGTGTCCATGCCTTGCACAGCCCCGCACTGACTGGTCTCCTGACTATAATAATGATGAAAATATATTATTCACAGGTGCATTCACGGATGTTTTTACAGACAAACACATTTTTGATCGTGATCAGTGTAAACACAGAGCGTGACAGCCCTATAATACTGCACAGCAGTTACCACCAGCTCTCTGCAGACTATAATATTACTCTTACTGCGCGTTGCCGTTAGTGCTTTTGTTTCTGAATTAGGTGCGTTTTGCCACGAGGCTCATTTACATAGAAAGGACCCAATTTTTGGGCGCGAATGTCTGAATCATGATTCATTTAAATACGTGCACACAGCACGGGAGCAGAGACGCTGTTTGCTCTGCAGCACACTCTGGGGTGCATTTGACCCTCTGCGTGTGCTTGGAGAATGAGGCAGAGCCTCTTTTCTTATTTGCACAGGTTTAGGGCGCAAAAGCTGTGCAGTCCTATATTGAATTCCCCACTAAGATATTATCAATAATTCATTTCACTTTTGAATTAATCAGACAAGTTAAAGGAGGAGTTAGACTTTCTCCAGCTTCAGTTTTCTGACGGTCACACCTGCTGCTGAACAGGTCAACAACAGCTCACTGTAACTAATAATGTTTGTATCAGGACGCAGAAGCAGAGACCAGACTCTCCTGGACCCAGCTGTGAGTCCCTGAAGAGTGACCGGTCTATGGGTCGCTTTATTGACTTTAAAGGAGAACCTGCTGATGGAAGGTAAGAATGTACTAAAGCTATTAACATGTGACCTACATTCATGTTCTGTAATTTCATACTCATGTCAGAACACCTTTTGTAATCTGTGTCAGTAAATGTCCTTAAACTTGATGTTTCCTCCACAGAGTTCAGCAGCAGAGCTCAGAGGTTCACAGCGATCAGTCAGCCCAGCTCCATCAAGCCGACCTGGACTCCACATTTATGGTGTGTAGCATCCGTCTCCATGCTGCCCTCAGACTGACTGATGAATCACTCGTTGTGTTCTACCAGTTTAAATGTTTCTTATTCTGTTCCAGCTGCTGGAGGAGAACATCGTCACATTTGTGAAACGTGAGCTAAAGAAGATCAAGAGGGGTCTGAGTCCGGATTCCCCAGCATGCCTAGAGATTCAGGAGGAGGACGAGGAGGTTCTGGACAGTAAGGAGGAGGAGCAGAGGAGGAGCAGCAGAGAGGCATTTCTGAAGATCACTGTGCACTTCCTGAGGAGAATGAAGCAGGAGGAGCTGGCTGACTGTCTGCAGAGCAGTAAGAGAGCTTTTACAGATTACAGGTTTTTTTGGACATTTCCAAACGCTGCTTTAACATGTTGCACAGATCTGTATCAGATCAGATCATGATCGTTCCTAATGAGCTGAAAAAGCTGAGGACGAAGTCAAACTGCACAGCCACACTTTATTAAGATCTGCAGGATCCACTTATTGACATCATGTGTTGTTTGTTCATTCAGGAACTGTTGCTGCAGAGTGCCGACAGAAACTCAAGTCTAACCTGAAGCAGAAGTTCCAGTGTGTGTTTGAGGGGGTCACTAAAGCAGGAAACTGGACCCCTCTGAACCTGATCTACACAGAGCTCTACATCACAGAGGGAGGGACTGGAGAGGTCAATGATGAACATGAGGTCAGACAGATCGAATCAGCATCCAGGAAACCAGACAGACCAGAAGCAACCATCAGACAAGAAGACATCTTTAAAGCCTCACCTGGAAGAGATGGACCAATCAGAACAGTGATGACAAAGGGAGTGGCTGGCATTGGGAAAACAGTCCTAACACAGAAGTTCACTCTGGACTGGGCTGAAGACAAAGCCAACCAGGACATACAGTTCATGTTTCCCTTCACCTTCAGAGAGCTGAATGTGCTGAAAGAGAAGAAGTTCAGCTTGGTGGAACTTGTTCATCACTTCTTCACTGAAACCAAAGAAGCAGGAATCTGCAGGTTTGAAGAGTTCCAGGTTGTGTTCATCTTTCACGCTCTGGATGAGTGTCGACTTCCTCTGGACTTCCACAACAATGAGATCCTGACTGATGTCACAGAGTCCACCTCAGTGGATGTGCTGCTGACAAACCTCATCAGAGGGAACCTGCTTCCCTCTGCTCGCCTCTGGATAACCACACGACCTGCAGCAGCCAATCAGATCCCTCCTGAGTGTGTTGACGTGGTGACAGAGGTCAGAGGGTTCACTGACCCTCAGAAGGAGGAGTACTTCAGGAAGAGATTCAGAGATGAGGAGCAGGCCAGCAGAATCATCTCCCACATCAAGACATCCCGAAGCCTCCACATCATGTGCCACATCCCAGTCTTCTGCTGGATCACTGCTACAGTTCTGGAGGACGTGTTGAAGACCAGAGGACGAGGAGGGCTGCCCAAGACCCTGACTGAGATGTACATCCACTTCCTGGTGGTTCAGTCCAAACTGAAGAACATCAAGTATGATGGAGGAGCTGAGACAGATCAACACTGGATTCCAGAGAGCAGGAGGATGATTGAGTCTCTGGGAAAACTGGCTTTTGAGCAGCTGCAGAAAGGAAACCTGATCTTCTATGAGTCAGACCTGACAGAGTGTGGCATCGATATCAGAGCAGCCTCAGTGTACTCAGGAGTGTTCACACAGGTCTTTAAAGAGGAGAGAGGACTGTACCAGAACACGGTGTTCTGCTTCGTCCATCTGAGCATTCAGGAGTTTCTGGCTGCTCTTCATGTCCACCTGAAGTTCATCAACTCTGGAGTCAATCTGATGTCAGAAGAAACAACTAAATCCGGGAGGTCTAAAGCAAAGAGAAAAAAATCTGATCCAACGTGTTTCTATCAGAGTGCTGTGGACAAGGCCTTACAGAGTCCAAACGGACACCTGGACTTGTTCCTCCGCTTCCTCCTCGGTCTTTCACTAGAGACCAATCAGAATCTCCTACGAGGTCTGCTGACACAGACAGGAAGTAGCTCACAGACCAATCAGGAAACAGTCCAGTATATCAAGACAAAGATCAGCAAGAATCTGTCTGCAGAGAAAAGCATCAATCTGTTCCACTGTCTGAATGAACTGAATGATAGTTCTCTAGTGGAGCAGATCCAACAGTCCCTGAGATCAGGACGTCTCTCCACAGAGAAACTGTCTCCTGCTCAGTGGTCAGCTCTGGGCTTCATCTTACTGTCATCAGAAAAAGATCTGGGCGTGTTTGACTTGAAGAAGTTCTCTGCTTCAGAGGAGGCTCTTCTGAGGCTGCTGCCAGTGGTCAAAGCCTCCAACAAAGCTCTGTATGTGCACACATCACTATCCAGGTTTAAAAGGTATAATCTCGAAGATTTCCATTTAAATAAATGTCTGTTAAGTCTCTATCTATCGCAGAATCTATCGCTACAATGGTGTTTGAGCCTACTGATGAAAGCCTTTGCATTTGCAGTATATAGTATTATTATGGGCTGGGTGTCTGTGGCGGCGCCCAGTTAGTGACGCGTTCTCCATCAGCCAGCAGTGGTTGGTCTGCCAGAGAGGGTAGGCGGAGCTAAGCGGCTGCTTTTCCGCTCTCTGCAAGTGTTGCGAGTAAACAGTAATCTACTATGGCTGAACAAACAAAGAAAGATGGATGACTACAGATACAACTTCAACAAGAAGTGAAAATCCAAAGAACCAACCGGCGCCAACCGTGGACGTCTGGTTAAACTGGGAAGTGTCATTCTGCAATTTCTGTTGAGCCAGAGAGCATTGAACTGAAATCTTCGAGATTAGACCTTCAATATAGCCTTTCTGAAAAAATGAAAGAGTGACTGTTCGTGATTGCTTTCTCGTGATTCTCTTTCAGGCTGAGTGGCTGTAAACTGTCAGAGAAAAGTTGTGAAGCTCTGGCTTCAGTTCTCAGCTCCCAGTCCTCTGATCTGAGAGAGCTGGACCTGAGTAACAACAACCTGCAGGATTCAGGAGTGGAGCTGCTTTCTGCTGGATTAAAGAGTCCACACTGTACACTGCAAACTCTCAGGTAATGATTCAACAATTCTTACAGGTTAACTTAGTAAACTTTCTTTACATTTCTGGAGTTGATTGATGATGATTTGGCTGGTTGTGAACATTTTACAAACAAATTATGCCAGGCAGCCAGTACAAGTATGACATCAGAGCTCTGACTGAATCAATTATCTTTTTAGTAATATAGTGCCAGAGTGTACTCTGTGTTATATTATTTACAGAGACACAACATGAATCCACCATGAGATAGAAACACTTCTTTTGTGTGTGTGTGTGTGTGTGTGTGTGTGTAGTCTGTCAGGCTGTCTGATCACACAGGAAGGCTGTGCTTCTCTGGCCTCAGCTCTAAGCTCCTCCCACCTGAGAGAGCTGGACCTGAGCAACAATCATTTAGGAGAACCAGGAGAGAAGCTGCTGTATGCTCGACTCGAGGATCCACGCTGCAAACTGGAGACACTGAGGTACCTTCAGACAGACAGACAGACGCTCTCACGCTGTCTCTAACTGAGAAACTCTGGTTCATGTTTAATGGTGGATGAGTGAAGGTGTGATGTAGATTCTGACTTCAGGTACTTTCTCTCTCCTGGAAATGTCCGCACATTACCCAGAGGAGATGCATGTGAAAACACAAATGCCTGAATCAGTTTGTGGCGATCTGCCAATAATATTTGACAGGTTTTTGCTTTGCTTAAAATTCAATCGGCAGTTTTACGTTTGAGGTATATAAATATCTAGGGATATTCTATATCCTATATCCTATATACAACCGGCCTGTGGGTGGCGCTGTAACGCAGCCACACAAATACAACATACCGGAGAAGAAGAAATAGAGCATGCGTATAAGTGTCGATGGTGCAAAATATGAGTGGAACTAGAAAAGAGACCTTTGTGTGGACTGACGACGAGGTTGAACTTCTGCTTCTGGTCTGCAGAACGAGCGCGACACTGTAGTCCGCCATAGTTGTTGTTGTTGTTGGTGGTGGTGGGGTTAGCGCATGCACGACGTACGGAGGCGGCGCGATTCAAGAAAGATCCGTATAGGCTGTACACACGGAAACGCCAGGGTGGCATTTAGGGATTTATCCACTCTGGGAGGCGGTTTCAAAAATTAGCGTATACGGGCTCCTGAAACGCCGGTTCCGTGTGGACGAAACGACCATACGACAAAAAACTTTGGCGTTTACTCCTAAACCCGTCTCCGTGTGGACATGGCCTGAGTCTTCGTGGTGTTTTAGTACCCTTATCAGGCTCCTCATCTCCCAAGTAGGCCTCTCCTTTGTTTGAGCCACATGGTGAGGTCCCAACAACTGGAAGCGTGGCCTGTGCGTGACGGCTGCAGGACGTGTTCATTTTCATTTGAAATGCATGAACACAGATGAGAGTCTTCACGCTGCTGGTGTGACACGCACGTATCTCGCGCGACTCACACGCTGAAAATGTAGAGAATAGGAGGCTCGCCTATTTTTACCACGAGAGTAAAAACACACAAAGTACACAAAGTATCCAGAGCCATGTAGAGAGAGAGTCACGTCAGTGGAGGTCCAATATGCTCCATGATCCGCCATTGCGATGTCGCAACTCTCTCTCTCCATGGCTCTGAAAGTACCGTCACTCACTCACTCACTCACTCAGTCAGTCAGTCAGTCAGTCACATACAGACTCATGTGTAGGGCTGACCCCGGGGATTAATAAAGAGTCCCTTCTTCTATTGTTTTCCACTCCGTCTTTGAATGTACGTCCAAATTACACGTAGTATTGACATCAACACAAACCATCATCAAGGTGAGCACATGTGAACACAGCTTCTGTTTCTTCCTTCAGGTTGGACCATGGTGGACTTCACAGACTGAAACCTGCTCTGAGGAAACGTGAGCGCGTTTTAAGTTTGATTCATGAGAACACAGCTGCACATGCTCAGTGATGAATTTCAATCAGTGCTGTCAAACAGTATTCTAAGTTTGATTGACTCTCAGTAACTGTCAGTAAAGTTGTTCTTGAATGAACAGATGATAACCTGCAGCTGTGTCGTGTCTCCTTCTCTCCATCAGACGCCTGTGAGCTGGAAGTGGACACAAACACAGTGAACAGAAAACTCAAACTGTCTGACAACAACAGGAAGGTGACACGGGAGGAGGTTCAGTCATACCCTGATCATCCAGACAGATTTGACACCTGGCCTCAGCTGCTGTGTAGGACTGGTCTGACTGGTCGCTGTTACTGGGAGGTCGAGTGGAGCGGAAGGGTTAATGTATCAGTGAGTTACAGAGGAATCAGCAGGAGAGGAGGCAGTGAGGACTGTGTGTTTGGATGTAATGATCAGTCCTGGAGTCTGTTCTGCTCTGATGGTGGTTACTCTGTCTGGCACGGTAACAGAAGAACACAACTCCCTCTCTCCTCCTCCTCCTCCTCCTCCTCCTCCTCCTCCTCCTCTGGTAGAGTAGCAGTGTATGTGGACTGTCCTGCCGGCACTCTGTCCTTCTACGTAGTCTCCTCTGACACACTGACCCACCTCCACACCTTCAGCACCACCTTCACTGAACCTCTGTATCCTGGGTTTAAAGTGTGTTCAGATTCCTCAGTGACTCTGTGTAGGTCAGAGGAACTCTGCTGACTGAACTGAAGGCTTAAATCAAGAAGAAACTGGACTTGGTTGAACAGGTCCATTAACCAAACGTTGTCACGGAGGGTTCTGGTAATATCACAAAGGCAGCAGAAAGTATGATCCCTACATTAAAGCATAACTTGTCAGCTTTACTCTCTGTGGAACGTTTGTTCTTCTGACTACAGTGAAGAACATTACGAAAGAAAGGAATGATCTTGTACATAGTGTGAAATGTAGTATCCTGTAGGGCTGTGCCATATCATATCGTTCACATTATACTGGTATAATTTTTTTTACATGATAAGAAAGTGTCACGTGTTTCTTCTGTTCTTATTTTGTTTCGTTAGTTGTTTTTAATAATGTAAAGTGACTTTGAGTACCATGAAAAGCGCTATATAACTAAAACGTATTATTATTACTATTATTAAGAAAGTCCTGCTTCTTATTTCCTGTTCCTAGAATGTGAACATTTAAATAAAGTTTGAATTTTTGAACATTAGGAGTTAACTGATAATAACCAATCTGTATGTTTTTATTATACTTTCCTTTAAGTTTAATATTTCATGTTTAGGCCTATTTTGGTCATTTTTTGATAAACATGTACTGTCACTTTAAGAGAGCGCACCCCGGTGCATGTACTTCTGTGACGCTGTTGTACGCTGGCAGTGTGTAGAGGCTAGACTAGCTGTGGAGTCACACGGGTTTTATACCGTGTCCTGTCCTGTCACGTTTTCTGTTCAGTGGATTAACATACTTGTGACACATGTGGAATAAAGTTTTGTGTTTTCTCAACTCTACAACGGAAACCGAGTGGATTTGTAAAACTTCAGCGATTGGACACGTGTAAGCCAAGGCTACCAGCTAGGTCATGTTTTCTGCGGTAACACTCTGACATGAAGTGGTTGAGAGTAAATACACACTAGCACTGTGCGGTCTATCACATTAAAAACACAATGCAGCATTTTTAACGGGACTCGTCGCTCCGTCAACAGTCAAACACAATACAGCAGATTCCACAGATAATAATGAACACACTGTAACACTGTCTCTGCCCAGACTAAAGCCACTTACTTGGGATGGCTCTCTGTAGCCACCTGTGTGTTCGGCCCGGTGTTGGGCTGGGTCCTCAGCTTGAACACGGGTGGATCCGTGGACGTGTTGTCCGATGGTTTGGGCTGATAAGAACAGCTGACGAGTTAAAGGAGAGCAGAGAGCAAACCCTAAAGAGTGGAAAATAATAAACATTACTATTAATACAATTATTAATTCACTGTTTGTGTTTGATCTCTCAGATAGAGAGCTGCAGGTGAGCATTATCACCTTACAAATATAGTGATATGTGATATGATAGTCTCATTTTTTATTTTTTTTGACCAAACCAACATTAGATGAATTTTAACGGACTTACTGAAGCACACTTCGCCCAACATATTGTAAATACGAAATACACACTCCTACAGCATTCCTCAGTTCGGTCCAAGCGTTACAAACGCAACGAATGCCTCCTGCTCGTGAACAGACCGGAAGCACTATACACAGAGCTAATGCAGCATCTTGCTAGCTTACCCACACTCGCCTTAACAAAAGTACAAAAGGAGGTTATAAAATGACTCCATATTAATACACATAAGGAACAAAGTATATACAAACCTTGTGCCCTCATCAGCCAGGTGTTTCACCGGCTAAAAGTAGCGTGTTGTTTATCGTTTAGGACGACGCACTTGCCGTTTTTAGTTTTACCGCTTCTTTGCTTTTCTCCTACCGGCACCACCCTTTCAAAATAAAAGCACCGGTCCTAATTATGTTACTAACAGGAAAGTATTCACATAGCCTTAATTATTTAGGTAATTTACAACACGATCAGAGAGAAGTCCTCTGTGTGGACAATAACTTTCAGCAGTGCTGTCTCAGTGCTGTGGTGGACTCTAAATCCTGACTGAACATGTTGTTATGAAGAAAGTCACAGAACTGATTAGACACTACTTTCTCCAGGATGTCTGTTTGTGATAAAGTGAAGGTTAGATATCATTCTATAGTTAGCTAAGGTGCCTGAATCAAGAGTCAGCTTCATTGCAACTACTTTAAATGACTGTGGTACCTGTCAATAAAGACATATTGATCATATCTAGCAAAGCTAACTAAGGGAAAGACTTCCTTAAGCAGCCCAGTGTGAATCAGGTCTCAGAGACAGGTAGATGGTTTAGATGAAGACATGATGGTCAATATTAGAAAACAGACCAGGTTTAAATCTGCTCACACGTTCAGTCTCTAATGTTTAAATGTGATCATTAGAGAAGCTCATGCAGTCACTAATACTGAGGGCTGTAGCAGTCTGCACCTGAACTGCATGAACACATAAAACGGGGCTCAAATCACAAAACGAAAGCAGGTTTAAACACACATCCAGACGCGTGAAACTGCTGATCAGATGTAAACCAGGAGCTGAATATTCTGTGTGAGGATTCACATTGTCCTGCTTCTGTCACTGAAGTGAGTCTTACCTATTGTCTGTTCTGTTGTAAGTTTTAGATTGATTATCTGTGTGTGGCTTGTAGGAGGAGAAATAGAAGGCTCTTTATACAGTGAGCCTGTAGGAGGCGCTGCTGCTTCACACAGCAGCCCAGCAGCGGCTCTGTGTGTCGACACGGAGCCATTAGAGACCGTCGTGTGGTTTTACAGAGCTTCAGTCTGTGGCCCAACACGCTGCAGTGAGACACTCTGAAGGCTTCATGTGGAAAGAGGATTATTTCTAATAAATAAACTCTTCAAAGTCAACAAATGATTTCATATCAATCCATCCATGTTTATTTATGTAGCGCTAAATGCTAACAACAGCTAAATATGATCCACGAGGACTTTAACTTTGAACTAATATGGCATCAATATGTGTGTAAAGACAAGAGTAGTTGCGTGATGTCCACAGGCACGTATCACAGCAGTATATTGTAGATCAGTGTGTGTAAAGACGTGTTCAAACACTGAAGCTGACACAGTGAATAAATGAAATATGTAGATAAAGATGGCTGTTGTGTGTACGTTCTCACACAACCATCTCTAGTGTTTATAGAGAATGGTCGGGCAGACGGGCGACGGTGCCTCTCCTGTCGGCTAAGAACAGGAAACTGAGGCTACAATTCACACGTGCTCACACATTAAGCAGGTTGTCAAAACGCTGCCTGGTCTGATGAGTCTCGATTTCTGCTGCGACATTCGGATGGTCGGGTCAGGATTTAGCGTAAACCCCATGAAAGCATGGATCCATCCTGCCTTGTATCAGCGGTTCAGGCTGCTAACAGATATTTTTCTTGGCACACTTTGGACCCCTTAGTGCCATTTGAGCATCGTTTAAACGCCACAGCCTGCCTGAGTATTGTTGCTGACCGTAAGAAAGGCCTAGTGGTTCCAAAAACACAGTTCAAGTGAATTATTTTGTTGTGAAAGAAATCCAGCACTCCCGGGCAGCAGTGTTTACAGTGCATGCCTGGCAAAAACAAAGACTGGAGAAAAGTAGTACTTATAAAATGTCTGTGAAGGTCGTCAGTCATCCAGGTCATGGTAAGCTTAATCCAAAAGGCAGCTGGACCTGGTTGAAGTTCTTGAAGACGTTTCACCTCTCATCCGAAAGGCTTCTTCACTTCTGACTGACTGAGCTCGAAATATAACGGCTCAGGTTAACGACTCACCCTTGATTACACATCTGTTAGCATACTAATGACCTACAGAGGCTCATAGATAGTATCTGCTGATTTCTGCCTTTTACTAGGTTCCACATATATGTTAGTTGTTTGATACGTTTGGAGACCAAACAGAAGAAAACATCTCATGTGTCTGTTTAATGAGCTGATCGGATTCTTTAGATACACTGATCAATTATTATGTAGACTCAGAGAGACAGACAGAGATAATAAAGTCAGAATAAACGGTAAGACTGAAGCATGCGGAACATAAACATGACGTCTGAGGGCTCACTGGCTGCTCTGAGAGCAGATATTGTGCTGGGATCAGACCACTGCTCCTTCCTCTGCTCAATACAGGGAGAGAGCTGCGTCTTTATTTCACCATGCTAACAATGCTTAGTAGTTATAAGTGATAATTATTTAAATAACTGGTGAAAGTTAACAAAGACTAAATATGTGAAAAATGTGTGAGGACAAAATGGCGACACAGCAGACACTTCCTGTGTCGCAGATATCTATGATTTAATATATATGTCTCTTCTTGTGGCTCTGACTACGGCAAGCTCTTTTAACACTGAATCAGTTGCAGAAATAACGATTGTAGAAATCAACAACTGCTTTTTGACGAGTGTGAATTCCAAGTCAACATATCTATCATGTTGACTAGTTACAATTCTAATTAATGATATCTATAACTTAATTCTCACTGGTCAAAATGTTCATTATTAATATCAACAATTCAATTTCCACTCGTGGCAATATCAACTGTTGTTATCAACAATTCAATTCTTACTAGTAGCAATGTTCATTGTTGTTATCTACAATTGTTCTTACATTACAGATATCATAAATGGAATACTAGAGATCTAAAATTCAGTTCTGACTAGTCAAAATTAAATTACTGATATATTGCTGTGGAATTTTCACGAGTCAATTATATTTGAGATATTTGAGATATCTACTATTCCCTTGAATTTTAGATATCAAAAAAGGAATTTACGCTAGTTAAAAACGTCACTGAAGATATCTTCTGCAAATGTAAACCACAAACAGACGTCACGTCGCTCTCTTCAAACACACCAGACTCCATTCACAAATCAGTCATTTAACCTCACAGCACACAGGAGCTGCTGCTGCTTTTGCTGCATCGATCTTGTTGTGTTATTGTGAGACGTTGGTTTCTTAAAACGTAACTTTGAGTCCAACACAGAATAAAACAAACTCCAGGCAGCAGTGTTCTTGATTGCGCGCTCCCTTCGCCGTAAAAATAACGATGAATGAAAATAACGTGTGAAGAGTTGCAAGGAAATCTTTTGTAGCAGAGACAAACTTTCTCTCAGATTATCTGCTGATTTCTGCATTTTCGTAGTTCCCAACATGTGGACAGCAACTCCCATGATCCCCCGCTCCTTCATAACTTCACAATCAATGCGTGACTCCAAGTTGACCCTCCAGGACGCCCTGCCCTCACCTCCCTGTGAGAACACACCTGTTAATGCAGCAGTGTGACAGCAGCGCCCTCGTGTGGACCGGCTGTGTAACTACAGTCACTGCTGCCTGCCTGCTGCTGCTCCAGTCTGTGCTGAGCAGAGTTTTTACTGTCATGTTCCACATGTATGTTGGTTATTTGATACGTTTGCCTGTTCGGAGACTACACAGAAGAACACATCTCGTGTGTCTGTTTAATCGGATTCTTCAGATCACTGATCAATTATTATGTAGACACAGACAGACAGAGAGACAGACAGTGATAATAATGTCAGTATGAGCAGTAGGACTGAAACATGTGGAACATAAACATGATGTCTGAGGGCCGACAGAAAGACGAGCAGGAAACAGAACGAGCCATCAGACTGTTTCCTGCGTCAGGACTTTTTACTTTCACTTTCTCTGGTTGTGATGCAGATCTGTTCTCCGTGTTGAAGCTTTGGTGAGTGACACTTTTCTCTGTTTTAAAGACTCAGATTAATTCAAGTGTAACAACAGCTGGATGCTAACAGTTAGCAACCGGGCTCACTGGCTGCTCTGAGAGCAGATAGTGTGCTGGGATCAGACCACTGCTCCTTCCTCTGCTCGATACAGGGAGAGAGCTGCGTCTGTATTTCACCATGCTAACAATGCTAATGCTAACCAGGGAGGAGGGGGAGGCTGTCCACATCAGACACTAAACTTAAGTGTTAATTATTCAAATAACTGGTGAAAGTAAACAAAGACTGAATATTCACAGACGAAATGGGAGGGGGGAAGGGTGGCAAGTGTTGCAAACTTCCAATTAAAGGGTGAGGCCATATGTTACGTGGCTCTCGCTCCAGAGTGCGGTCGAGAAGTCGAAAGAAGTTACTCCCTCAGTCCTTTCCTAACCACTTTTCCTTTACCTCGATTGAAAACGTCAAGAGGTCAAGGAAAGGTGTGAGAAGCATCCAAAAGGAGCAAGTAACAGACGACGGCGCTGCTCAGAGAACTCGACCGCACTTTGTGACTGATGTCACGTGGTTCTGTGGTGTAAAAAAAAACTACAATCTACCGATGATGGACTACAAAGAGCGCGTCTATCGCCCGGTGCTTTCTCACCGTGCTGTTTAATTGAAGTCAAAGAAACATGGATAACTCTGTGAAATATCTGACCTCATTAAAATGTTTACAGTGTGTGAAGCAGTACGACTTATCTTACAGGCTGTTATCTTTAATTTATTTGTATTAATATGACTGTAGTCTACTCTTGTTCTGTCTTACTATGAGCTTTAAGTAATGTGTGAAGCACACTAAACTGCGATCTAACACACTCCACCGTCGCAGATGATTATTTATTCATTGATCATATGACGGGCAAAATAATCTTATTTTCGATATAAGCCTCGTAAACGTCATTAAACAGAAGAAATATCACGTCATAGAGGCACGTGGGTTTTAAACTTTAAAAGGCACTAATCTATATTAACTTAAAGTAGATACAAGTACAGTTTACAGTTTAAATTACACTACAATATGAGCCATGATTTATTGATAATTTGATCCGACTTTGAGTCATATTTAGAATATTTGCCACCCTCCTCTTATATTAATCCACATGAAGTTTTATTGTTAGAAAATATCAAGTTGGTATTTAAATCTAAATTTTCTATCTTCCGCCGAGAGGCGCTCAACTTCAGAAGTTGCTGTCACAAGGAATTATGGGTCATTATTTTCTTGTCTCCTTCTGTAATGTGTTGTCCAGTGTCTCCTTAAAGGAGACGATGAAGGAAGCAACGAAGCTCCTCTTGTGTGGGGTGCAGCAAGATTAGGAGATCAATATATGAACAAAATCACAAGAGGGAATATATCTGAAGTAGGGTTGTCGACACCACGGTAAAAGAAAAGTAGAAACACAGAATTTATTATTATTGTTTGCTGTGTTTTCACAGCGTCAAGCTGAACAGAGCAGATCGTTCCAAACAGGAAGTCACACACGAAAGCAGCACACAGCATCCGGTCATTTCAAAATAAAACACCATGTTCAGACTCCAGCTTGTTCCATTTATTTTAAGATCGACTCTCTGAAAGCTCGACAAAAGAACACTTTTAATGAAGTAGTGCACTCAGCCATGGTAGAAGCGCAACAATCACAGAATGATTTCCAGCCAGAGTCTGCGCAGTAGAGATCGGCGAGTGAAGCGGCCGTAGCCACTTCCGCTAACCCAAACACACACTTAACTTACCGAAACAAGCAGCGAGGATCCCGCACGCCGGCGTGTTTAACAGCAGAACAGCTTCTTGTGTTGGTCTGAGGTTAAAGGTCACAGGTATGGAAACTTCACTGACTGTAGTGATTGTTTTAGTCACGTTTCCACTCGCGGATCGTCCTCCGCTCTGCTCACCCGGAACTGATCGGCTGCAGGAGCCGAATTTGTCAACAGAGCTGTCAATCATCATTTTGACAGCATCAAATAACTCATTAAAAATAAACTTGTCAGAAAAATGAACACTTGGACGTGAATCAGCACGATAAGAACTAACTATAATGACAGAAACCATGTTGGAGAAAAATGTATCGGTGTGTATTTTGATCTGTGAGGACTTCCTGTGAGCAGCAGAGGACGACAGCTTGTGTTTTTATTTGACTTCACCTGGTAATTCATCTGGTGAACCCCTCTCCGTCTTCAGACAGACTCAGCCTCTCTGGGATGCTCTCTTTATACCCAGTCATGTTCCTGACCTGTTGCCTGTTAATCTAATTACTTGTGAGATCTTCAGGTGTTTTCAGCATTTCACACCTTTTCCAGTCTTTTGTCGCCGCTGTCCCAACTTCTCTGAAACGTGTTGCTGCCATCAAATTCAAAATAAGTTTCCAAAAATGATGATATATCTCAGTTTCAACATTTGATAAACAGGAACGTTACTAAAATCACGAGTTGCAGGTTAGATGTCAATGGAGGCGGAGCCAACAGTCAGTCACACCTGAGAGAAGGTGTGTCTCACACAGTCATGTGATCACCTGTGTGTTTCTGTCTCCACAGAGAGCTGACCACGTGGAAAGGTCAGTTTGTTCATCAGACTCTGCAGGAAGCTTCCAGAAACATGGAGCCACCACAGGGAAGAAGAAGAAGAAGAATGAGCAAAGACGAGCCTCCTGATCTGTCCGAATTAATGAACAATCTCAGTGAACATTCAGATTCATTCATTCACGGATTTGGAAGCAGTGAAAACAGGATGAGAGCGATTGTAACAAAGATAAAGGAGATCGCTGATGAAGTAGAAGAGACGCAGCGCACAGCAGATAAAGTCAGACTTGGAGGATTTGTATCTGCTGTTGCAGCCGGGTTAATTCTGGGTCTGGCAACCGGGGGGTTGGGCTTGTTAGTAGCAGCAGCAGCAGCAGGAGGTGCTGCTGTCGTTGGTACAAACATAAGAAAAAGATTCATAGAACGCGGAAGTGCAAAGGCCGTAGAAGAGCTGGGAACAGAGTTCATGAAGCTTGTTGAGCCGCTGAAGGAAACCCTGGAGGACATACAGACGACGTGTGAGAAGCTGGAGGAGGAATCCTCTGAAGGTCAGGCCGAGCGCGCTCTGGAAGGGATGGAGAAGTTTCAGAGGACTCTGAGACGAGTGGCTGAACTGAGAGCAGAGACTGAACAAGTTTTGGATGTAGCTGTAGATCTAAAGCAGATGATTGGTGACCTGCCGAGGCTCATTGTGAGCTTCTTCAGAGTCACTGCCGCACCTGAGGAGGATCAAAAGTTAACAGACGCCATCATCAAGTCAGCTGATCAGGTTGTTGTTACTTTTGATGAAATGAAACAGAGACTGATGGACCTAAAGAGTAGGGGTTGACCAGTTAACCCTCCATGGTTCACATGATGATGAAAAAAGTGTTGTTTTGGTCATAAAATCGACCAAATATTCTTAATCTAAAAAGGACCCCCCACAAACGTTTTCAGGGTACTTTTTGGGGTGCGTTGCTGTGAGGCAACTCTGTGCCATAATTGTAAGTAATGAAAAAAGAGAGTTATTGTTTTAAATGTGAACAAAACGTATATAAATTTAACAAACATGGAAAATACTTGATAGCCTCAGCAGGTTACAATCAGTGACTGTATATATAGATCCCGCACGCTGGCGTGTTTAACAGCAGAACAACTTCTTGTGTGAGGCTGAGGTTCACAAATATGGAAAGCTCACTGACTGTAGTGTTAGTGTTAGTTACGTCTCCTCTCGCCGTTCCTCCTCTACTCTGCTGCTCGGGAACAGGACGCTGCAGGAGCCCCATTTGTCAACAGAGCTGTCAATCATGAGGCCACACCCCCTTTTTATAGCATTAAATTACTAATTAAAAGTAACTTTCTCATATTTGACGTGTATTTAGATTTTATAGTTTGACTCATGTCCCATCTGTTAACATGGAGGAGGCGGGCTTTATGAGCTATACTGCAGCCAGTCAGCAGGGGGCGACAGAGAGGGTTTGGCTTCACTTGTGTCGGCCATCTTTTTATACAGTCTATAGTTACAATCTGTGCCATTTGAAATGTTCCAACATAAAAAAAACTCTTTTCATAAGACTGCATGTCTGAATGCTGCCTTCAGGCAACATTGTACCATTGTGGAGAAACCTCCTGGAATGAAGGAGTCGTTTATTTTAAGCATTAAAGTATTTGTTATTAGTATATATTCCTTATTTGTTATTTAATTTTATTGAGCCTTTATTTAAACAGGTAATTGAGACAAGCGGTATCAAGCGGGGAATTAAGCCGGACAGCTTTAAACTCTGTCGCCGTGTGTTCAGGTTGATGGGGCAGAGTAAGAAAAGGCCTTTTGACCGACTTCAGGACAGACCGGTGAAGTGATGAAACCCTGGGAACATAAGCTGTAGCAGCACAATACCAAAATGGTGACTCCATAATGGTACAGTGTTTTTGCATTTTAAGTTTCCATTGCTTAATTAACATAAAGTACGTTAACCTTTATGCTTCAGTAACAAAAAGTTCCTCTGAGACTGTTAGCAGACAAACATGTCTGCGTCTAAAAACTGCCATCAAATTTATTCATCAATATTTGTTTCCACTTTCACTGAACGAAATCTTTTCAGTAGCTTCAGTCCTGTTCATTAAAACCAAAACATTATACATTTTCAAAACTTACCTGACTTACCTTAAAAAATATCTAATTAACACAATGGGAAAAAAAGATATATATATTTATATATTTATTTTTACAGTGTACTATTAAAAAAGAAAAACAAACCAACTTGTTCCCTTAAGGACAAAAATGTCCACCTCAAAGAAACTGCCATCTAATGAATAAATATGCTCAGAGTCAGACGGTTGTTGATACTTTGGATGAAATGAATCACAAACTAGAGGACTTAGAGGATGATGGAAACCAGCTGCAGTGAGGAGCAGGAAGTTAGAACATTAAAACACTTGATTTGGAAGGAGGAGAAATGTTGTTTACTATAAAACAAGAGGTCATTTTACATCACAACAAACATGGAAATAGAAGAACTATAATATCGTACGTTGTTGTTGTTGTGGTTTCATACACTCTGTTCAGTTTTGTTAAATCTGGAGATAATATTCAATAACACTATTTTAATAATAGTAGTTTAATATTTTAATGTCATTTATAAATCATATTGTTTCCTTTTTTATTGTTGATTAAATGTATAAAGTTGTTATTTTTACTGTTTTAAGTCCTTTTGCACAATAATTTGTGTTTGATACAAACGTTCTTTTTATTCTGATGGTTTCTAATAATTTTCTCTTGTTAACTTGTTTCATTGAACTTGTGTTGAAATGATTTCTCTTGTTTGTTAACGTGTCAGAGTGTAAATAAACAACATGCTGTAAATAAAACACCAATAAACACTCGTTCCGTGTGGTGATTCACCTGTTCTTTAGGGGTGGGACAAAATATCGTCGTCCTGACTGGTGTGATCCAGTTATCGTATCGCTGCCGCCAAATATTGATATTTGAATTTCAATCACATTCTGCAGCCTAAACAGATCTCTCTGCCAATTTGAGTCACAAGTGAAAGTGAAATGTTTGTGGCTGCTCGAGTCAGGGCTTTCCAAGCGGTCTGAAGAGATCGTCTGTAGAAATGTATTTGTGGGCTCGATGCCTCAGAGAATGAAATCCTCTTGGTTCTGTCAAACATCAGATGTAGAACGACTCGCTACCAATCCCAGCTCTGCAGACGCGGGAACACTTGTGTCCTCATGAGTTGTCGTTCTGTGTATTGTCCCGTCTTTTATCTGGACCTTGACTCTGTAATACAGTTTTGATTGATGTCTCACTGAAATCGTTGGAGTTGGCTGATTACACTAAAGTTCTCTGTTTGTCTGAAGAACGACAGGATGACTTCAGGGGACTTCTTTTTGAAACATGGAACTTTATAAACATATTTTGGGCTCTAAAAGACAAAAAGGTAAGAACAGGTTTAGAACTGTTTTTGTCTGTGACAGGCTTTAATTTAATTCAACATGACAGACAGGATCCCTTCAGAGACAGACCTTTCTGCTTCCTGTAAACCACAAACAGACGTCACGTCGCTCTCTTCAGACACACCAGACTCCATTCACAAAAGCAGTCATTTAACCTCACAGCACACAGGAGCTGCTGCTGCTTTTGCTGCATCGATCTTGTTGTGTTATTGTGAGACGTTGGTTTCTTAAAACGTAACTTTGAGTCCAACACAGAATAAAACAAACTCCAGGCAGCAGTGTTCAAACTTTCTCTCAGATTATCTGCTGATTTCTGCATTTTCGTAGTTCCCAACATGTGGACAGCAACTCCCATGATCCCCCGCTCCTTCATAACTTCGTGTTACTCCTTCGCGTGACTCCATGTTGACCCTCCAGGACGCCCTGCCCTCACCTCCCTGTGAGAACACACCTGTTAATGCAGCAGTGTGACAGCAGCGCCCTCGTGTGGACCGGCTGTGTAACTACAGTCACTGCTGCCTGCCTGCTGCTGCTCCAGTCTGTGCTGAGCAGAGTCTTTACTGTCATGTTCCACATGTATGTTGGTTATTTGATACGTTTGCCTGTTCGGAGACTACACAGAAGAAAACATCTCGTGTGTCTGTTTAATCGGATTCTTCAGATCACTGATCAATTATTATGTAGACACAGACAGACAGAGAGACAGACAGTGATAATAATGTCAGTATGAGCAGTAGGACTGAAGCATGTGGAACATAAACAGACCTCTCAGGTTTCATCAAAAGCTCAGAGTGAGATTTCATCTGTTCAGGCCGCAGTGACTCAAAATGTTGTAGTTTCACCCCCTCGCCCCCTCGCCCCCTCGCCCCCTCGGCCCCTCGCCCCCTCGGCCCCACCCAATTATTTTTGCTATTTAAAAACCAGTTCAATTTTTCATACCGTTCATAATTGACCAGCACAAATAGGAATGAAAACAATGGGCTAATTTGATAAGACAAATTGAATCAGCTGATTAACTGTTTTATTTTACATTTTAAGATGAACAGAACACTTTGACCCCAAATGAGCCCCTAGAAAACAGTCTTCAATTAAAAAGGTATTCAAACATCATGAACCGTATAAGAAATATAACATATAATATATAATATAACATAATATAATATATCAAATATACATCGATGGCGAACTTTCTGTTCAATCAATCACTGCAGAGGTGGCAAAAGTGCTCACACTCTGTCCTTAAGTAGAAGTCCTGATACTTGTGTGAAAAAAGACTCTGGTAAAAGTAGAAGTACTGATTCAACTCCTTTACTCAAGTGAAAGTAAAAAAGTACACGCTCTGAAATTTACTTCAGTACAAAGGAAAAAGTAAAAATGATTTTTTTTATGTCAATGATTCACAATACTTGTTTTGATAACTTGGCAAAATGAAAAACTAAAACTGAGTGCTGTCAGTCGATTAAATGTAATCTGGTTAATCAGTTTTAGGCTTTGATTAATCACGATACATTGCCTTTGTAAAATACCCCTCATCCATGCAAGTTACCAGTTACTTGACTAAAAAGTTATTGAATTACTTTATAAATGACTCCATGTTAAAGTGATTATTACTGTATAAAATTACGTTTTACATCAGTTTAAATATTTGCTTTAATTTGATCATTAAAGTGCACTATACAACTATATTATTGTTGCCTACCTACATTTTCTTTTTCTAGAATTTGCATTTGAACACACCATGATGACTTTTTTCGTTCACCGTCGCGTAATGGTCATTTTTCTGAGCCGACCTTGAACACATCATAATATCACCTTATGGCACCTCGGTTAGTTCGCTAAGTAGCTTTTATTCTGCGGATTTCAACACGGATAACTATTTTTAACTAACGAGACTTGCTGCAATGTTTGAGTGCACTTAAGGAGGCTGCTTTAAGCAGAACGAGCCATCAGACTGTTTCCTGCTTCAGGACTTTTTACTTTCACTTTCTCTGGTTGTGACGCAGATCTGTTCTCCGTGTTGAAGCTTTGGTAAGTGACACTTTTCTCTGTTTTAAAGACTCAGATTAATTCAAGTGTAACAACAGCTGGATGCTAACAGTTAGCAACCGGGCTCACTGGCTGCTCTGAGAGCAGATAGTGTGCTGGGATCAGACCACTGCTCCTTCCTCTGCTCGATACAGGGAGAGAGCTGCGTCTGTATTTCACCATGCTAACAATGCTAATGCTAACCAGGGAGGAGGGGGAGGCTGTCCACATCAGACACGAAACTTAGGTGTTAATTATTAAAATAACTGGTGAAAGTAAACACAGACTGAATATTCACAGACGAAATGGGAGGGGGGAAGGGTGGCAAGTGTTGCAAACTTCCAATTAAAGGGTGAGGCCATATGTTACGTGGCTCTCGCTCCAGAGTGCGGTCGAGAAGTCGAAAGAAGTTACTCCCTCAGTCGACGACGGCGCTGCTCAGAGAACTCGACCGCACTTTGTGACTGATGTCACGTGGTTCTGTGGTGTGTTCTGTACCGGTTGAAGACGTGCGATGGAGGATCCACTGATCCCCATGTAAAGTGCATTACAGTAGTCTAGCCGTGTGATCACAAAGGCGTGAATTACTGTTTCAAAGTGCTGTCTCTGGAGAAACGGTTTTATCTTTGCCAGCTGCCTTAACTGGAAAAAGCCTGTTTGCACCACAGCTTTAATCTGGCTGTCCAGCTTAAGTTCTGCGTCCACCTTTACCCCCAGATCATTTACAACAGGTTTGGCGACTGGGGGGGTAACAGAGGTGCCACCAAAGACCATCACTTCAGTCTTTTTTTCATTAAAATGTAAAAAGTTTAGAGCCATCCAGGCCTTGACATCATCTAAACAATTTAACAGTGGCTTAAGGGAGCATGAATCAGCCTTTTTAAGGGGGACATAGATCTGGCTGTCATCAGCATAACAGTGGAATAGAAAGCCGTGCTTCCTGAGAATAGAACCAAGTGGGAGAAGAGACAAGGAAAATAAAACAAAACTTCTCTGAAACGTGTTAAAACATAAAACAATTACATTTCTCAGTTTCAACATTTGATGAACAGGAACGTTACTAAAATCACGAGCTGCAGGTTAGATGTCAATGGAGGCGGAGCCAACAGTCAGTCACACCTGAGAGAAGGTGTGTCTTACACAGTCATGTGATCACCTGTGTGTTTCTGTCTCCACAGAGAGCTGACCACGTGGAAAGGTCAGTTTGTTCATCAGACTCTGCAGGAAGCTTCCAGAAACATGGAGCCACCACAGGGAAGAAGAAGGAGGAGGAGAGGGAGCAAAGACGAGCCTCCTAATCTGTCTGAATTAATGAAGAATCTCATCAAACATTCAGATTCATTCATTCAAGGATTTAGAAGCAGTGAAAACAGGATGAGAGCGATGGTAACAAAGATGAAGGGGGTAGTAAAAGAGACGCAGAGAAAAACAGATAAAGTCAGAACAACAGGAACCGTTGTTGGAGGAGTGGGAGTCGCTGCAGTCTGGATCATTTTGGCTCTGGCAACAGTGGGGGTGGGCAGCTTGTTAGCAGCAGGGGCAGCAGTAGCAGTAGGAGGGGCTGTTGTCGTTGGTGCAAAGCTATCAAAAAGAATCATAGAAAACGGAAGTGCAAAGGCCGTAAAAGGGCTGGGAACAGAGTTCATGAAGCTTGTTGATCCGCTGAAGGAAACCCTGGAGGACATACAGACGACGTGTGAGAAGCTGGAGGAGGAATCCTCTGAAGGTCAGGCAGAGCAAACTCTGGAAGGGATGGAGGAGTTTCAGGAGACTCTGAGACGAGTGGCTGAACTGAGAGCAGAGACTGAACAAGTTTTGGATGTAGCTGTAGATCTAAAGCAGATGATTGGTGACCTGCCGAGGCTCATTGTGAGCTTCTTCAGAGTCACTGCCGCACCTGAGGAGGATCAAAAGTTAACAGACGCCATCATCAAGTCAGCTGATCAGGTTGTTGTTACTTTTGATGAAATGAAACAGAGACTGATGGACCTAAAGAGTAGGGGTTGACCAGTTAACCCTCCATGGTTCACATGATGATGAAAAAAGTGTTGTTTTGGTCATAAAATCGACCAAATATTCTTAATCTAAAAAGGACCCCCCACAAACGTTTTCAGGGTACTTTTTGGGGTGCGTTGCTGTGAGGCAACTCTGTGCCATAATTGTAAGTAATGAAAAAAGAGAGTTATTGTTTTAAATGTGAACAAAATGTATATAAATTTAACAAACATGGAAAATACTTGATAGCCTCAGCAGGTTACAATCAGTGACTGTATATATAGATCCCGCACGCTGGCGTGTTTAACAGCAGAACAACTTCTTGTGTGAGGCTGAGGTTCACAAATATGTAAAGCTCACTGACTGTAGTGTTAGTGTTAGTTACGTCTCCTCTCGCCGTTCCTCCTCTACTCTGCTGCTCGGGAACAGGACGCTGCAGGAGCCCCATTTGTCCACAGAGCTGTCAATCATGAGGCCACACCCCCTTTTTATAGCATTAAATGACTAATTAAAAGTAAACTTTCTCATATTTGACGTGTATTTAGATTTTATAGTTTGACTCATGTCCCATCTGTTAACATGGAGGAGGCGGGCTTTATGAGCTATACTGCAGCCAGTCAGCAGGGGGCGACAGAGAGGGTTTGGCTTCACTTGTGTCGGCCATCTTTTTATACAGTCTATAGTTACAATCTGTGCCATTTGAAATGTTCCAACATAAAAAAAACTCTTTTCATAAGACTGCATGTCTGAATGTTGCCTTCAGGCAACATTGTACCATTGTGGAGAAACCTCCTGGAATGAAGGAGTCGTTTATTTTAAGCATTAAAGTATTTGTTATTAGTATATATTCCTTATTTGTTATTTAATTTTATTGAGCCTTTATTTAAACAGGTAATTGAGACAAGCGGTATCAAGCGGGGAATTAAGCCGGACAGCTTTAAACTCTGTCGCCGTGTGTTCAGGTTGATGGGGCAGAGTAAGAAAAGGCCTTTTGACCGACTTCAGGACAGACCGGTGAAGTGATGAAACCCTGGGAACATAAGCTGTAGCAGCACAATACCAAAATGGTGACTCCATAATGGTACAGTGTTTTTGCATTTTAAGTTTCCATTGCTTAATTAACATAAAGTACGTTAACCTTTATGCTTCAGTAACAAAAAGTTCCTCTGAGACTGTTAGCAGACAAACATGTCTGCGTCTAAAAACTGCCATCAAATTTATTCATCAATATTTGTTTCCACTTTCACTGAACGAAATCTTTTCAGTAGCTTCAGTCCTGTTCATTAAAACCAAAACATTATACATTTTCAAAACTTACCTGACTTACCTTAAAAAATATCTAATTAACACAATGGGAAAAAAAGATATATATATATATATATTTATTTTTACAGTGTACTATTAAAAAACAAAAACAAACCAACTTGTTCCCTTAAGGACAAAAATGTCCACCTCAAAGAAACTGCCATCTAATGAATAAATATGCTCAGAGTCAGACGGTTGTTGATACTTTGGATGAAATGAATCACAAACTAGAGGACTTAGAGGATGATGGAAACCAGCTGCAGTGAGGAGCAGGAAGTTAGAACATTAAAACACTTGATTTGGAAGGAGGAGAAATGTTGTTTACTATAAAACAAGAGGTCATTTTACATCACAACAAACATGGAAATAGAAGAACTATAATATCGTACGTTGTTGTTGTTGTGGTTTCATACACTCTGTTCAGTTTTGTTAAATCTGGAGATAATATTCAATAACACTATTTTAATAATAGTAGTTTAATATTTTAATGTCATTTATAAATCATATTGTTTCCTTTTTTATTGTTGATTAAATGTATAAAGTTGTTATTTTTACTGTTTTAAGTCCTTTTGCACAATAATTTGTGTTTGATACAAACGTTCTTTTTATTCTGATGGTTTCTAATAATTTCCTCTTGTTAACTTGTTTCATTGAACTTGTGTTGAAATGATTTCTCTTGTTTGTTAACGTGTCAGAGTGTAAATAAACAACATGCTGTAAATAAAACACCAATAAACACTCGTTCCGTGTGGTGATTCGCCTGTTCTTTAGGGGTGGGACAAAATATCGTCGTCCTGACTGGTGTGATCCAGTTATCGTATCGCTGCCGCCAAATATTGATATTTGAATTTCAATCACATTCTGCAGCCTAAACAGATCTCTCTGCCAATTTGAGTCACAAGTGAAAGTGAAATGTTTGTGGCTGCTCGAGTCAGGGCTTTCCAAGCGGTCTGAAGAGATCGTATGTAGAAATGTATTTGTGGGCTCGATGCCTCAGAGAATGAAATCCTCTTGGTTCTGTCAAACATCAGATGTAGAACGACTCGCTACCAATCCCAGCTCTGCAGACGCGGGAACACTTGTGTCCTCATGAGTTGTCGTTCTGTGTATTGTCCCGTCTTTTATCTGGACCTTGACTCTGTAATACAGTTTTGATTGATGTCTCACTGAAATCGTTGGAGTTGGCTGATTACACTAAAGTTCTCTGTTTGTCTGAAGAACGACAGGATGACTTCAGGGGACTTCTTTTTGAAACATGGAACTTTATAAACATATTTTGGGCTCTAAAAGACAAAAAGGTAAGAACAGGTTTAGAACTGTTTTTGTCTGTGACAGGCTTTAATTTAATTCAACATGACAGACAGGATCCCTTCAGAGACAGACCTTTCTGCTTCCTGTAAACCACAAACAGACGTCACGTCGCTCTCTTCAAACACACCAGACTCCATTCACAAAAGCAGTCATTTAACCTCACAGCACACAGGAGCTGCTGCTGCTTTTGCTGCATCGATCTTGTTGTGTTATTGTGAGACGTTGGTTTCTTAAAACGTAACTTTGAGTCCAACACAGAATAAAACAAACTCCAGGCAGCAGTGTTCAAACTTTCTCTCAGATTATCTGCTGATTTCTGCATTTTCGTAGTTCCCAACATGTGGACAGCAACTCCCATGATCCCCCGCTCCTTCATAACTTCACAATCAATGCGTGACTCCATGTTGACCCTCCAGGACGCCCTGCCCTCACCTCCCTGTGAGAACACACCTGTTAATGCAGCAGTGTGACAGCAGCGCCCTCGTGTGGACCGGCTGTGTAACTACAGTCACTGCTGCCTGCCTGCTGCTGCTCCAGTCTGTGCTGAGCAGAGTCTTTACTGTCATGTTCCACATGTATGTTGGTTATTTGATACGTTTGCCTGTTCGGAGACTACACAGAAGAACACATCTCGTGTGTCTGTTTAATCGGATTCTTCAGATCACTGATCAATTATTATGTAGACACAGACAGACAGAGAGACAGACAGTGATAATAATGTCAGTATGAGCAGTAGGACTGAAACATGTGGAACATAAACATGATGTCTGAGGGCCGACAGAAAGACGAGCAGGAAACAGAACGAGCCATCAGACTGTTTCCTGCGTCAGGACTTTTTACTTTCACTTTCTTGTGACGCAGATCTGTTCTCCGTGTTGAAGCTTTGGTGAGTGACACTTTTCTCTGTTTTAATTATTAAGTTGTTAATTATTCAAATAACTGGTGAAAGTAAACAAAGACTGAATATTCACAGACAAAATGGGAGGGGGAAAGGGTGGCAAGTGTTGCAAACTTTGAACTTTGAACTATTATCTTTAATTTATTTGTATTAATATGACTGTAGTCTACTCTTGTTCTGTCTTACTATGAGCTTTAAGTAATGTGTGAAGCACACTAAACTGCGATCTAACACACTCCACCGTCGCAGATGATTATTTATTCATTGATCATATGACGGGCAAAATAATCTTATTTTCGATATAAGCCTCGTAAACGTCATTAAACAGAAGAAATATCACGTCATAGAGGCACGTGGGTTTTAAACTTTAAAAGGCACTAATCTATATTAACTTAAAGTAGATACAAGTACAGTTTACAGTTTAAATTACACTACAATATGAGCCATGATTTATTGATAATTTGATCCGACTTTGAGTCATATTTAGAATATTTGCCACCCTCCTCTTATATTAATCCACATGAAGTTTTATTGCTGTCACAAGGATGTGACAGAGCCACATTGAAGAAAAAAGTGTCAAATGAATGGTCATTAGAAGGGTATTAAAACTAAGACACTAAGAGTGATAATGTTTGTTTTGCCTTTTAGTGCTATGAAAATTAAACTGTCCACTGTAAGTTAAAAGGATGTGGGTATGTGCCAGTTAAGAGGTATGTCTGTGCCGAGGTGATAAAGGGGGGTGTGACGTAGACGAAGGAGGAGATTCGGCGCGGCAGGGTTGAATTGGTGAGCGTCAGGCGAGAGTCTGCAGCTGCCCTTTACGACACAGTCTATTCAAATTGTGGGAAAATGTAATGAAGGAATTGACTTTTGAATGTACTGTGAGGGAAAGTTAAAGGAATATTATTCGAGCTCTCCGTTCCGGCATCTCCCGCGGCTGAACGCAGCATGAGGCAACAAGAACAAAGACTTTGGGATTACTCTTCCTCCGGATTCTTGGTGAGATCTTTCCTTTGTTGTCTGGATTTTGAATACTGGTACCAGTCGCGCTCGATCGTTTTTTGTGGATTATATTTGGTTTTGTGAGCGAACTGAAGGATTTTTGTTTTGGGGACAAACGGGCGACGGCATCGACGGATTTATTGTTTGTTTTCGGGGTGGGAAAAGAAGGACCAAAAGTGACTATTCGAGTGAACTTTCGTTCAATTAAGTTCATATTTCGTTAGATTTGGACTTTTAGTTGGTTGTGAATATATATTGGACTGATTTAGAGAGTTATTGTTGTTGTAATTACATTTTTATTTGTCGCATTGAGCTGGGTGAAGCATATTTCTGTGAGTGACGCA
This sequence comes from Semicossyphus pulcher, assembly GCF_022749685.1. Taxonomy (NCBI): domain Eukaryota; kingdom Metazoa; phylum Chordata; class Actinopteri; order Labriformes; family Labridae; genus Semicossyphus; species Semicossyphus pulcher. Next base: position 1,688,396 of record NW_027211695.1, read on the forward strand.
TATTGCTCTAATCACCTGAGTAGCCTGTCAATACCTATTAAAAAGGGTGAAACTTATTTCATCTTGATATTTTCTCTGATACCTGTTTACATTTTTGATTAAAAAGGTTATAGGTTTTCTTTTCTTCTAAAAGAACCCGTGAGCGTTGAACCTCGATAAAATAAAAAGGTCGAGTGTTACAAGGAATTATGGGTCATTATTTTCTTGTCTCCTTCTGTAATGTGTTGTCCAGTGTCTCCTTAAAGGAGACGATGAAGGAAGCAACGAAGCTCCTCTTGTGTGGGGTGCAGCAAGATTAGGAGATCAATATATGAACAAAATCACAAGAGGGAATATATCTGAAGTAGGGTTGTCGACACCACGGTAAAAGAAAAGTAGAAACACAGAATTTATTATTATTGTTTGCTGTGTTTTCACAGCGTCAAGCTGAACAGAGCAGATCGTTCCAAACAGGAAGTCACACACGAAAGCAGCACACAGCATCCGGTCATTTCAAAATAAAACACCGTGTTCAGACTCCAGTTTGTTCCATTTATTTTAAGATCGACACTCTGAAAGCTCGACAAAAGAACACTTTTAATGAAGTAGTGCACTCAGCCATGGTAGAAGCACAACAATCACAGAATGATTTCCAGCCAGAGTCTGCGCAGTAGAGATCGGCGAGCGAAGCGGCCGTAGCCACTTCCGCTAACCCAAACACACACTTAACTTACCGAAACAAGCAGCGAGGATCCCGCACGCCGGCGTGTTTAACAGCAGAACAGCTTCTTGTGTTGGTCTGAGGTTAAAGGTCACAGGTATGGAAACTTCACTGACTGTAGTGATTGTTTTAGTCACGTTTCCACTCGCGGATCGTCCTCCGCTCTGCTCACCCGGAACTGATCGGCTGCAGGAGCCGAATTTGTCAACAGAGCTGTCAATCATCATTTTGACAGCATCAAATAACTCATTAAAAATACGTTTGTCAGAAAAATGAACACTTGGACGTGAATCAGCACGATAAGAACTAACTATAATGACAGAAACCATGTTGGAGAAAAATGTATGGGGCGTGTATTTTGATCTGTGAGGACTTCCTGTGAGCAGCAGAGGACGACAGCTTGTGTTTTTATTTGACTTCACCTGGTAATTCATCTGGTGAACCCCTCTCCGTCTTCAGACAGACTCAGCCTCTCTGGGATGCTCTCTTTATACCCAGTCATGTTCCTGACCTGTTGCCTGTTAATCTAATTACTTGTGAGATCTTCAGGTGTTTTCAGCATTTCACACCTTTTCCAGTCTTTTGTCGCCGCTGTCCCAACTTCTCTGAAACGTGTTGCTGCCATCAAATTCAAAATAAGTTTCCGAAAATGATGATATATCTCAGTTTCAACATTTGATAAACAGGAACGTTACTAAAATCACGAGTTGCAGGTTAGATGTCACTGGAGGCGGAGCCAACAGTCAGTCACACCTGATAGAAGGTGTGTCTCACACAGTCATGTGATCACCTGTGTGTTTCTGTCTCCACAGAGAGCTGACCACGTGGAAAGGTCAGTTTGTTCATCAGACTCTGCAGGAAGCTTCCAGAAACATGGAGACACCACAGGGAAGAAGGAGAGGGAGCAGGAGACTGCCTCCTAATCTGATTCAATTAGTGAAGAATCTCTTCAAACATTCAGATTTATTCATTCAAGGATTTGGAAGCAGTGAAAACAGGATGAGAGCGATTGTAACAAAGATAAAGAAGATCGCTGATGAAGTAAAAGAGATGCAGGACCTAACAGATAAAGTCCGAACAGGAGGAGCTGTAACTGCTGCTGGAGCAGGGGGAGTCGCTGCAGTCGGGGCCATTCTGGGTCTGGCAACCGGGGGGGTGGGCTTGTTATTAGTAGGAGCAGCAGCAGGAGCAGCAGCAGGAGCAGGAGGAGGGGCTGTTGTCGTTGGTACAAACATATCAAAAAGAATCAAAGAAAACGGAAGTGCAAAGAAAGTAGAAGAGCTGGGAACAGAGTTCATGAAGCTTGTTGATCTGCTGAAGGAAACCCTGGAGGACATAAAGACGACGTGTGAGAAGCTGGAGGAGGAATTCTCTGAAGGTCAGGCAGAGCGCGCTCTGGAAGGGATGGAGGAGTTTCAGGAGACTCTGAGACGAGTGGCTGAACTGAGAGCAAAGACTAAACAAGCTTTGTCTGAAGCTGTAGATCTAAAGCAGATGATGTTTGGATTGCTGAATCTCATTAAGGCCATCTTCAGAGTCACTGCCGCACCTAAGAAGGATAAAAAGTTAACAGACGCCATCATCAAGTCAGCTGATCAGGGTCAGAAGGTTGTTGATACTTTTCATGGAATGAAACAGAGACTGATGGACTTAATGAGATGATGGAAACCAGCTGCAGTGAGGAGGAGGAAAGCTCGACCATCACAGACTCAGCATCTCTCTCTACATGTCATGGCCGCCCGATCCAGATGTGTCCCCATTAAAACCTCCTGAATGTGACCAAGAGGAAGATGGACGGTCTCAAGCCATCGAACAGAGACGAGCTGCTCCAAGAGCGGCCCAACGTCAAAAACATCAACTCGTTTACTTTGCTTTGTTCGGCTCCGAAAAACATCTTTTGGTTTCTTAACCAGTCGATAAATAAATAAAGAAAAAATAACTATATATATACAGTCTATCTATCTATCTATCTATCTATCTATCTATCTATCTATCTATCTATATATCTATATATCTAACTATCTATCTATCTATCTATCTATCTATGTATCTATCTATATATCTATCTATATATCTATCTATATATCTAACTATCTATCTATCTATCTATCTATCTATATATCTAACTATCTATATATCTATCTATCTATCTATCTATCTATCTATCTATCTATCTATCTATCTATCTATGTATCTATCTATCTATCTATCTATCTATCTATCTATCTATCTATCTATGTATCTATCTATATATCTATCTATATATCTATCTATCTATCTATATATCTAACTATCTATATATCTATCTATATATCTATATATCTATCTATCTATCTATCTATCTATCTATCTATCTATGTATCTATCTATATATCTATCTATATATCTATCTATCTATCTATCTATCTAACTATCTATCTATCTATCTATCTATATATCTATCTATCTATCTATCTATCTATCTATCTAACTATCTAACTATCTATCTATGTATCTATCTATCTATATATCTAACTATCTATCTATCTATCTATCTATCTATCTATCTATATATCTATCTATCTATCTATATATCTATCTATCTATCTATCTATCTATCTATCTATCTATGTATCTATCTATATATCTATCTATATATCTATCTATCTATCTATATATCTAACTATCTATATATCTATCTATATATCTATCTATATATCTATATATCTATCTATCTATCTATCTATCTATATATCTATCTATCTATCTATCTATGTATCTATCTATATATCTATCTATATATCTATCTATCTATCTATCTATCTATCTATCTATCTATATATCTATATATCTATCTATCTATCTATCTATCTAACTATCTATCTATCTATATATCTATCTATATATCTATCTATCTATCTATCTATCTAACTATCTATCTATCTATCTATATATCTATATATCTATCTATCTATCTATCTATCTATCTATCTATCTATCTATCTATCTATCTATATATCTAACTATCTAACTATCTATCTATGTATCTATCTATCTATATATCTAACTATCTATCTATCTATCTATCTATCTATCTATCTATCTATCTATCTATCTATCTATATATCTAACTATCTATCTATCTATCTATCTATCTATCTATCTATCTATCTATCTATCTATCTATCTATCTATCTATCTATCTAACTATCTATCTATCTATCTATCTATCTATCTATCTATCTATCTATCTATCTATCTATCTATATATCTATCTATATATCTATCTATCTATCTATATATCTAACTATCTATATATCTAACTATCTATATATCTATCTATCTATCTATATATCTAACTATCTATCTATCTATCTATCTATCTATCTATCTATCTATCTATCTATCTATCTATCTATATATCTATATATCTATATATCTATCTATCTATATATCTATCTATCTATGTATCTATCTAACTATCGATCTATCTATATGCATATAGTGAGAGAGAAATGTATTTCTTTTTGTGTTTTTTCTTCAGCTTGTTATTTTGTCCTTTTGCACAATAATTTGTGTTTGATACAAACGTTCTTTTTATTCTGATGGTTTCTAATAATTTTCTCTTGTTAACTTGTTTCATTGAACTTGTGTTGAAATGATTTCTCTTGTTTGTTAACGTGTCAGAGTGTAAATAAACAACATGCTGTAAATAAAACACCAATAAACACTCGTTCCGTGTGGTGATTCGCCTGTTCTTTAGGGGTGGGACAAAATATCGTCGTCCTGACTGGTGTGATCCAGTTATCGTATCGCTGCCGCCAAATATTGATATTTGAATTTCAATCACATTCTGCAGCCTAAACAGATCTCTCTGCCAATTTGAGTCACAAGTGAAAGTGAAATGTTTGTGGCTGCTCGAGTCAGGGCTTTCCAAGCGGTCTGAAGAGATCGTATGTAGAAATGTATTTGTGGGCTCGATGCCTCAGAGAATGAAATCCTCTTGGTTCTGTCAAACATCAGATGTAGAACGACTCGCTACCAATCCCAGCTCTGCAGACGCGGGAACACTTGTGTCCTCATGAGTTGTCGTTCTGTGTATTGTCCCGTCTTTTATCTGGACCTTGACTCTGTAATACAGTTTTGATTGATGTCTCACTGAAATCGTTGGAGTTGGCTGATTACACTAAAGTTCTCTGTTTGTCTGAAGAACGACAGGATGACTTCAGGGGACTTCTTTTTGAAACATGGAACTTTATAAACATATTTTGGGCTCTAAAAGACAAAAAGGTAAGAACAGGTTTAGAACTGTTTTTGTCTGTGACAGGCTTTAATTTAATTCAACATGACAGACAGGATCCCTTCAGAGACAGACCTTTCTGCTTCCTGTAAACCACAAACAGACGTCACGTCGCTCTCTTCAAACACACCAGACTCCATTCACAAAAGCAGTCATTTAACCTCACAGCACACAGGAGCTGCTGCTGCTTTTGCTGCATCGATCTTGTTGTGTTATTGTGAGACGTTGGTTTCTTAAAACGTAACTTTGAGTCCAACACAGAATAAAACAAACTCCAGGCAGCAGTGTTCAAACTTTCTCTCAGATTATCTGCTGATTTCTGCATTTTCGTAGTTCCCAACATGTGGACAGCAACTCCCATGATCCCCCGCTCCTTCATAACTTCACAATCAATGCGTGACTCCATGTTGACCCTCCAGGACGCCCTGCCCTCACCTCCCTGTGAGAACACACCTGTTAATGCAGCAGTGTGACAGCAGCGCCCTCGTGTGGACCGGCTGTGTAACTACAGTCACTGCTGCCTGCCTGCTGCTGCTCCAGTCTGTGCTGAGCAGAGTTTTTACTGTCATGTTCCACATGTATGTTGGTTATTTGATACGTTTGCCTGTTCGGAGACTACACAGAAGAACACATCTCGTGTGTCTGTTTAATCGGATTCTTCAGATCACTGATCAATTATTATGTAGACACAGACAGACAGAGAGACAGACAGTGATAATAATGTCAGTATGAGCAGTAGGACTGAAACATGTGGAACATAAACATGATGTCTGAGGGCCGACAGAAAGACGAGCAGGAAACAGAACGAGCCATCAGACTGTTTCCTGCGTCAGGACTTTTTACTTTCACTTTCTTGTGACGCAGATCTGTTCTCCGTGTTGAAGCTTTGGTGAGTGACACTTTTCTCTGTTTTAATTATTAAGTTGTTAATTATTCAAATAACTGGTGAAAGTAAACAAAGACTGAATATTCACAGACAAAATGGGAGGGGGAAAGGGTGGCAAGTGTTGCAAACTTTGAACTTTGAACTATTATCTTTAATTTATTTGTATTAATATGACTGTAGTCTACTCTTGTTCTGTCTTACTATGAGCTTTAAGTAATGTGTGAAGCACACTAAACTGCGATCTAACACACTCCACCGTCGCAGATGATTATTTATTCATTGATCATATGACGGGCAAAATAATCTTATTTTCGATATAAGCCTCGTAAACGTCATTAAACAGAAGAAATATCACGTCATAGAGGCACGTGGGTTTTACACTTTAAAAGGCACTAATCTATATTAACTTAAAGTAGATACAAGTACAGTTTACAGTTTAAATTACACTACAATATGAGCTATGATTTATTGATAATTTGATCCGACTTTGAGTCATATTTAGAATATTTGCCACCCTCCTCTTATATTAATCCACATGAAGTTTTATTGCTGTCACAAGGATGTGACAGAGCCACATTGAAGAAAAAAGTGTCAAATGAATGGTCATTAGAAGGGTATTAAAACTAAGACACTAAGAGTGATAATGTTTGTTTTGCCTTTTAGTGCTATGAAAATTAAACTGTCCACTGTAAGTTAAAAGGATGTGGGTATGTGCCAGTTAAGAGGTATGTCTGTGCCGAGGTGATAAAGGGGGGTGTGACGTAGACGAAGGAGGAGATTCGGCGCGGCAGGGTTGAATTGGTGAGCGTCAGGCGAGAGTCTGCAGCTGCCCTTTACGACACAGTCTATTCAAATTGTGGAAAAATGTAATGAAGGAATTGACTTTTGAATGTACTGTGAGGGAAAGTTAAAGGAATATTATTCGAGCTCTCCGTTCCGGCATCTCCCGCGGCTGAACGCAGCATGAGGCAACAAGAACAAAGACTTTGGGATTACTCTTCCTCCGGATTCTTGGTGAGATCTATCCTTTGTTGTCTGGATTTTGAATGCTGGTACCAGTCGCGCTCGATCGTTTTTTGTGGATTATATTTGGTTTTGTGAGCGAACTGAAGGATTTTTGTTTTGGGGACAAACGGGCGACGGCATCGACGGATTTATTGTTTGTTTTCGGGGTGGGAAAAGAAGGACCAAAAGTGACTATTCGAGTGAACTTTCGTTCAATTAAGTTCATATTTCGTTAGATTTGGACTTTTAGTTGGTTGTGAATATATATTGGACTGATTTAGAGAGTTATTGTTGTTGTAATTACATTTTTATTTTTCGCATTGAGCTGGGTGAAGCATATTTCTGTGAGTGACGCATATTGCTCTAATCACCTGAGTAGCCTGTCAATACCTATTAAAAAGGGTGAAACTTATTTCATCTTGATATTTTCTCTGATACCTGTTTACATTTTTGATTAAAAAGGTTATAGGTTTTCTTTTCTTCTAAAAGAACCCGTGAGCGTTGAACCTCGATAAAATAAAAAGGTCGAGTGTTACAAGGAATTATGGGTCATTATTTTCTTGTCTCCTTCTGTAATGTGTTGTCCAGTGTCTCCTTAAAGGAGACGATGAAGGAAGCAACGAAGCTCCTCTTGTGTGGGGTGCAGCAAGATTAGGAGATCAATATATGAACAAAATCACAAGAGGGAATATATCTGAAGTAGGGTTGTCGACACCACGGTAAAAGAAAAGTAGAAACACAGAATTTATTATTATTGTTTGCTGTGTTTTCACAGCGTCAAGCTGAACAGAGCAGATCGTTCCAAACAGGAAGTCACACACGAAAGCAGCACACAGCATCCGGTCATTTCAAAATAAAACACCGTGTTCAGACTCCAGTTTGTTCCATTTATTTTAAGATCGACACTCTGAAAGCTCGACAAAAGAACACTTTTAATGAAGTAGTGCACTCAGCCATGGTAGAAGCACAACAATCACAGAATGATTTCCAGCCAGAGTCTGCGCAGTAGAGATCGGCGAGCGAAGCGGCCGTAGCCACTTCCGCTAACCCAAACACACACTTAACTTACCGAAACAAGCAGCGAGGATCCCGCACGCCGGCGTGTTTAACAGCAGAACAGCTTCTTGTGTTGGTCTGAGGTTAAAGGTCACAGGTATGGAAACTTCACTGACTGTAGTGATTGTTTTAGTCACGTTTCCACTCGCGGATCGTCCTCCGCTCTGCTCACCCGGAACTGATCGGCTGCAGGAGCCGAATTTGTCAACAGAGCTGTCAATCATCATTTTGACAGCATCAAATAACTCATTAAAAATACGTTTGTCAGAAAAATGAACACTTGGACGTGAATCAGCACGATAAGAACTAACTATAATGACAGAAACCATGTTGGAGAAAAATGTATGGGGCGTGTATTTTGATCTGTGAGGACTTCCTGTGAGCAGCAGAGGACGACAGCTTGTGTTTTTATTTGACTTCACCTGGTAATTCATCTGGTGAACCCCTCTCCGTCTTCAGACAGACTCAGCCTCTCTGGGATGCTCTCTTTATACCCAGTCATGTTCCTGACCTGTTGCCTGTTAATCTAATTACTTGTGAGATCTTCAGGTGTTTTCAGCATTTCACACCTTTTCCAGTCTTTTGTCGCCGCTGTCCCAACTTCTCTGAAACGTGTTGCTGCCATCAAATTCAAAATAAGTTTCCGAAAATGATGATATATCTCAGTTTCAACATTTGATAAACAGGAACTTCACTAAAATCACGAGCTGCAGGTTAGATGTCACTGGAGGCGGAGCCAACATTCAGTCAGTCACACCTGATAGAAGGTGTGTCTCACACAGTCATGTGATCACCTGTGTGTTTCTGTCTCCACAGAGAGCTGACCACGTGGAAAGGTCAGTTTGTTCATCAGACTCTGCAGGAAGCTTCCAGAAACATGGAGCCACCACAGGGAAGAAGAAGAAGGAGACGGAGCAAAGACATGCCTCCTGATATGTCCGAATTAATGAACAATCTCAGTGAACATTCAGATTCATTCTTTCAAGGATTTAGAAGCAGTGAAAACAGGATGAGAGCGATGGTAACACAGATGAAGGGGGTAGTAAAAGAGACGCAGAGAAAAACAGATAAAGTCAGAACAACAGGAACCGTTGTTGGAGGAGTGGGAGTCGCTGCAGTCTGGATCATTTTGGCTCTGGCAACAGTGGGGGTGGGCAGCTTGTTAGCAGCAGGGGCAGCAGTAGCAGTAGTAGGGGCTGCTATGGTTGTTGCAAACATATCAAAAATATTAAAAGAGAACGGAGGTGCAAAGGACGTAGAAGAGCTGGGAACAGAGTTCATGAAGCTTGTTGAGCTGCTGAAGGAAACCCTGGAGGACATACAGACGACGTGTGAGAAGCTGGAGGAGGAATCCACTGAAGGTCAGGCAGAGCAAACTCTGGAAGGGATGGAGGAGTTTCAGGAGACTCTGAGACGAGTGGCTGAACTGACAGAAAAGGAGTGTCAGAAGACTTTTAGACAAGTGACTGAAGTGAGAAAAATGAAGTTTCAGAGGACTCTGAGACGAGTGGCTCAACTGAGAGCAGAGACTGAACAAGCTTTGTCTGAAGCTGTAGATCTGACGCAGATGATTGGTGACCTGCCGCGGCTCATTGTGAACACCTTCAGAGTCACTGCCGCACCTGAGGAGGATCAAAAGTTAACAGACGCCATCATCAAGTCAGCTGATCAGAGTCAGAAGATTGTTGATACTTTTGATGAAATGAAACAGAGACTGATGGACCTAAAGAGTAGGGGTTGACCAGTTAACCCTCCATGGTTCACATGATGATGAAAAAAGTGTTGTTTTGGTCATAAAATCGACCAAATATTCTTAATCTAAAAAGGACCCCCCACAAACGTTTTCAGGGTACTTTTTGGGGTGCGTTGCCGTGAGGCAACTCTGTGCCATAATTGTAAGTAATGAAAAAAGAGAGTTATTGTTTTAAATGTGAACAAAACGTATATAAATTTAACAAACATGGAAAATACTTGATAGCCTCAGCAGGTTACAATCAGTGACTGTATATATAGATCCCGCACGCTGGCGTGTTTAACAGCAGAACAACTTCTTGTGTGAGGCTGAGGTTCACAAATATGTAAAGCTCACTGACTGTAGTGTTAGTGTTAGTTACGTCTCCTCTCGCCGTTCCTCCTCTACTCTGCTGCTCGGGAACAGGACGCTGCAGGAGCCCCATTTGTCCACAGAGCTGTCAATCATGAGGCCACACCCCCTTTTTATAGCATTAAATGACTAATTAAAAGTAAACTTTCTCATATTTGACGTGTATTTAGATTTTATAGTTTGACTCATGTCCCATCTGTTAACATGGAGGAGGCGGGCTTTATGAGCTATACTGCAGCCAGTCAGCAGGGGGCGACAGAGAGGGTTTGGCTTCACTTGTGTCGGCCATCTTTTTATACAGTCTATAGTTACAATCTGTGCCATTTGAAATGTTCCAACATAAAAAAAACTCTTTTCATAAGACTGCATGTCTGAATGATGCCTTCAGGCAACATTGTACCATTGTGGAGAAACCTCCTGGAATGAAGGAGTCGTTTATTTTAAGCATTAAAGTATTTGTTATTAGTATATATTCCTTATTTGTTATTTAATTTTATTGAGCCTTTATTTAAACAGGTAATTGAGACAAGCGGTATCAAGCGGGGAATTAAGCCGGACAGCTTTAAACTCTGTCGCCGTGTGTTCAGGTTGATGGGGCAGAGTAAGAAAAGGCCTTTTGACCGACTTCAGGACAGACCGGTGAAGTGATGAAACCCTGGGAACATAAGCTGTAGCAGCACAATACCAAAATGGTGACTCCATAATGGTACAGTGTTTTTGCATTTTAAGTTTCCATTGCTTAATTAACATAAAGTACGTTAACCTTTATGCTTCAGTAACAAAAAGTTCCTCTGAGACTGTTAGCAGACAAACATGTCTGCGTCTAAAAACTGCCATCAAATTTATTCATCAATATTTGTTTCCACTTTCACTGAACGAAATCTTTTCAGTAGCTTCAGTCCTGTTCATTAAAACCAAAACATTATACATTTTCAAAACTTACCTGACTTACCTTAAAAAATATCTAATTAACACAATGGGAAAAAAAGATATATATATATATATATTTATTTTTACAGTGTACTATTAAAAAAGAAAAACAAACCAACTTGTTCCCTTAAGGACAAAAATGTCCACCTCAAAGAAACTGCCATCTAATGAATAAATATGCTCAGAGTCAGACGGTTGTTGATACTTTGGATGAAATGAATCACAAACTAGAGGACTTAGAGGATGATGGAAACCAGCTGCAGTGAGGAGCAGGAAGTTAGAACATTAAAACACTTGATTTGGAAGGAGGAGAAATGTTGTTTACTATAAAACAAGAGGTCATTTTACATCACAACAAACATGGAAATAGAAGAACTATAATATCGTACGTTGTTGTGGGACAACAGTAGGACTGAAACATGTGGAACATAAACATGATGTCTGAGGGCCGACAGAAAGACGAGCAGGAAACAGAACGAGCCATCAGACTGTTTCCTGCGTCAGGACTTTTTACTTTCACTTTCTTGTGACGCAGATCTGTTCTCCGTGTTGAAGCTTTGGTGAGTGACACTTTTCTCTGTTTTAATTATTAAGTTGTTAATTATTCAAATAACTGGTGAAAGTAAACAAAGACTGAATATTCACAGACAAAATGGGAGGGGGAAAGGGTGGCAAGTGTTGCAAACTTTGAACTTTGAACTATTATCTTTAATTTATTTGTATTAATATGACTGTAGTCTACTCTTGTTCTGTCTTACTATGAGCTTTAAGTAATGTGTGAAGCACACTAAACTGCGATCTAACACACTCCACCGTCGCAGATGATTATTTATTCATTGATCATATGACGGGCAAAATAATCTTATTTTCGATATAAGCCTCGTAAACGTCATTAAACAGAAGAAATATCACGTCATAGAGGCACGTGGGTTTTAAACTTTAAAAGGCACTAATCTATATTAACTTAAAGTAGATACAAGTACAGTTTACAGTTTAAATTACACTACAATATGAGCTATGATTTATTGATAATTTGATCCGACTTTGAGTCATATTTAGAATATTTGCCACCCTCCTCTTATATTAATCCACATGAAGTTTTATTGCTGTCACAAGGATGTGACAGAGCCACATTGAAGAAAAAAGTGTCAAATGAATGGTCATTAGAAGGGTATTAAAACTAAGACACTAAGAGTGATAATGTTTGTTTTGCCTTTTAGTGCTATGAAAATTAAACTGTCCACTGTAAGTTAAAAGGATGTGGGTATGTGCCAGTTAAGAGGTATGTCTGTGCCGAGGTGATAAAGGGGGGTGTGACGTAGACGAAGGAGGAGATTCGGCGCGGCAGGGTTGAATTGGTGAGCGTCAGGCGAGAGTCTGCAGCTGCCCTTTACGACACAGTCTATTCAAATTGTGGAAAAATGTAATGAAGGAATTGACTTTTGAATGTACTGTGAGGGAAAGTTAAAGGAATATTATTCGAGCTCTCCGTTCCGGCATCTCCCGCGGCTGAACGCAGCATGAGGCAACAAGAACAAAGACTTTGGGATTACTCTTCCTCCGGATTCTTGGTGAGATCTATCCTTTGTTGTCTGGATTTTGAATGCTGGTACCAGTCGCGCTCGATCGTTTTTTGTGGATTATATTTGGTTTTGTGAGCGAACTGAAGGATTTTTGTTTTGGGGACAAACGGGCGACGGCATCGACGGATTTATTGTTTGTTTTCGGGGTGGGAAAAGAAGGACCAAAAGTGACTATTCGAGTGAACTTTCGTTCAATTAAGTTCATATTTCGTTAGATTTGGACTTTTAGTTGGTTGTGAATATATATTGGACTGATTTAGAGAGTTATTGTTGTTGTAATTACATTTTTATTTGTCGCATTGAGCTGGGTGAAGCATATTTCTGTGAGTGACGCATATTGCTCTAATCACCTGAGTAGCCTGTCAATACCTATTGAAAAGGGTGAAACTTATTTCATCTTGATATTTTCTCTGATACCTGTTTACATTTTTGATTAAAAAGGTTATAGGTTTTCTTTTCTTCTAAAAGAACCCGTGAGCGTTGAACCTCGATAAAATAAAAAGGTCGAGTGTTACAAGGAATTATGGGTCATTATTTTCTTGTCTCCTTCTGTAATGTGTTGTCCAGTGTCTCCTTAAAGGAGACGATGAAGGAAGCAACGAAGCTCCTCTTGTGTGGGGTGCAGCAAGATTAGGAGATCAATATATAAACAAAATCACAAGAGGGAATATATCTGAAGTAGGGTTGTCGACACCACGGTAAAAGAAAAGTAGAAACACATTTTCTATACTATTGGTTTATTTTATTTTATTTTATTTTATTTTATTTTATTTTATTTTTTTGTCGGTTTGTTTTTTTCTGTTCAATGTCACTATCTTGTTTGTCATGTTAATCCACAACAAACTAAAATAAAAAATGATGAGAAAGATTATGATTGCAGTGTTGCCGCTACATACATTTATTATTGCCGCCGCTTCTTCAGATTTCTATAACGTGTCCTGAAGTTGCAATTAAGGACTCTGCAGAGATGTCCGCTCCAGATGTTCGGCCGTCCGCCCGCTCTCCTCGTTGAGTCAGAGCACTGAAACAGTGACAGGAGTCACAGGATATCAATCACACGTGAAGTCGTTGCAACCAAATAAACAACAACATTGATTGTTGCTGTTTATGTATGTCCAGAGTAACAATTTGAAGTTCTAACTAAAGTGACTAAAATGAAGCCTCCTTTGATTGGATCAAACTTGATTGATGTCAGAACAAAGTGAGACGTTTGAGCAGAACAACACGTTCAGACGGAGTTGAAATAAAGACGTTACAAGTCCATTCAACGAAGACACACCTGCTTCTTCTTCTGCTCCTCTTTCAGCCCACATGGCTCCTGGTGACTCACAGGCTGAATGTTGAAGGAAGTTATTAGAAGAAGTGTAGAAATGTTGTCGGGCTAACTCAACTGTCGGCACGGCTCCAGTTAAACTGTTGCCGGGCAGAGTTTGTGATGTCAGCTCTCCTTTCTGATTGGTTCATAACGGCTCATTTCTGACTGTTACACGACTTGAATCCGTAATCTTTACACACACGTTACAAACTGCACACGTCACTGTGGTCAGGAACCTTTATTAGAACATGAACTGTAGATCATAATGTGTGTGTCAAATACTGACATGTTAAACAGCAGTTCTTCCTCCTGTAAACTCATTCAGTCATTAAACCCTGAGATACCTGATCAGTCAGCTGTTAGCAGGATTTCTGCTCCTCACACAAACTGTGTCAAAAAAGAATCAGCTCACATCTTCAGTTAAAACACTTCCACGTAGGATCCACCTGTGTATCCTCGCTCTTCTCTCCTCCTAAAGCCTCTTCTCTCCTCTCCTTGTCTCCTCCAGGTGTATTTAAGAAATACGCAGATCCTCCATCATGGCGGAGGGGGAAGGATATCCGGGTCAGCGGAGGAGAAAGGATGTTAAGGAGGAAGGATTAATGTAATAAGATGCACCCAAACTGTCCATTTCACAGCTCAGCACTGACTTCACTCACACTCACTGTCACACCTGCTGCTGAACAGGTGAACAACAGCTCACTGTAACTAATAATGTTGTTTGTTTGTATCAGGACGCAGAAGCAGAGACCAGACGCTCCTGGACCCAGCTGTGTGTCCCTGCAGAGTGACCGGTCTATTGGTCGCTTTATTGACTTTAAAGGAGACCAACCTGCTGATGGAAGGTAAGAATGTACTAAAGCTATTAACATGTGAGCATCACTGTCTTTAATGCAACTTCATTTTTTAAACAAGCGCAATAGCAGCTAGTCCAAAAAATAATCCATATCATGCGTAATGGCTCCAGTCCGTCTTCACGCGGGGAACAATGTGGCCGTGTGTCCATGCCTTGCACAGCCCCGCACTGACTGGTCTCCTGACTATAATAATGATGAAAATATATTATTCACAGGTGCATTCACGGATGTTTTTACAGACAAACACATTTTTGATCGTGATCAGTGTAAACACAGAGCGTGACAGCCCTATAATACTGCACAGCAGTTACCACCAGCTCTCTGCAGACTATAATATTACTCTTACTGCGCGTTGCCGTTAGTGCTTTTGTTTCTGAATTAGGTGCGTTTTGCCACGAGGCTCATTTACATAGAAAGGACCCAATTTTTGGGCGCGAATGTCTGAATCATGATTCATTTAAATACGTGCACACAGCACGGGAGCAGAGACGCTGTTTGCTCTGCAGCACACTCTGGGGTGCATTTGACCCTCTGCGTGTGCTTGGAGAATGAGGCAGAGCCTCTTTTCTTATTTGCACAGGTTTAGGGCGCAAAAGCTGTGCAGTCCTATATTGAATTCCCCACTAAGGTATTATCAATAATTCATTTCACTTTTGAATTAATCAGACAAGTTAAAGGAGGAGTTAGACTTTCTCCAGCTTCAGTTTTCTGACGGTCACACCTGCTGCTGAACAGGTGAACAACAGCTCACTGTAACTAATAATGTTTGTATCAGGACGCAGAAGCAGAGACCAGACTCTCCTGGACCCAGCTGTGAGTCCCTGAAGAGTGACCGGTCTAAGGGTCGACCTGTTAACTTTAAAGGTGACCAACCTGCTGATGGAAGGTAAGAATGTACTAAAGCTATTAACATATGACCTACATTCATGCTCTGTAATTTCATACTCATGTCAGAACACCTTTTGTAATCTGTGTCAGTAAATGTCCTTAAACTTGATGTTTCCTCCACAGAGTTCAGCAGGAGAGCTCAGAGGTTCACAGAGATCAGTCAGCCCAGCAGCATCAAGCCGACCTGGACTCCACATTTATGGTGTGTAGCATCCGTCTCCATGCTGCCCTCAGACTGACTGATGAATCTGTTGTTGTGTTCTACCAGTTTAAATGTTTCTTATTCTGTTCCAGCTGCTGGAGGAGAACATCGTCACATTTGTGAAACGTGAGCTGAAGAAGATCAAGAGGGGTCTGAGTCCGGATTCCCCAGCATGCCTAGAGATTCAGGAGGAGGACGAGGAGGTTCTGGACAGTAAGGAGGAGGAGCAGAGGAGGAGCAGCAGAGAGGCATTTCTGAAGATCACTGTGCACTTCCTGAGGAGAATGAAGCAGGAGGAGCTGGCTGACTGTCTGCAGAGCAGTAAGAGAGCTTTTACAGATTACAGGTTTTTTTGGACATTTCCAAACGCTGCTTTAACATGTTGCACAGATCTGTATCAGATCAGATCATGATCGTCCCTAATGAGCTGAAAAAGCTGAGGACGAAGTCAAACTGCACAGCCACACTTTATTAAGATCTGCAGGATCCACTTATTGACATCATGTGTTGTTTGTTCATTCAGGAACTGTTGCTGCAGAGTGCCGACAGAAACTCAAGTCTAACCTGAAGCAGAAGTTCCAGTGTGTGTTTGAGGGGGTCACTAAAGCTGGAAACCCAACCCTTCTGAATCAGATCTACACAGAGCTCTACATCACAGAGGGAGGGACTGGAGAGGTCAATGATGAACATGAGGTCAGACAGATCAAATCAGCATCCAGGAAACCAGACAGACCAGAAACAACCATCAGACAGGAAGACATCTTTAAAGCCTCACCTGGAAGAGATGGACCAATCAGAACAGTGATGACAAAGGGAGTGGCTGGCATTGGGAAAACAGTCTTCACACAGAAGTTCACTCTGGACTGGGCTGAAGACAAAGCCAACCAGGACATACAGTTCATGTTTCCCTTCACCTTCAGAGAGCTGAATGTGCTGAAAGAGAAGAAGTTCAGCTTGGTGGAACTTGTTCATCACTTCTTCACTGAAACCAAAGAAGCAGGAATCTGCAGGTTTGAAGAGTTCCAGGTTGTGTTCATCTTTCACGCTCTGGATGAGTGTCGACTTCCTCTGGACTTCCACAACAATGAGATCCTGACTGATGTCACAGAGTCCACCTCAGTGGATGTGCTGCTGACAAACCTCATCAGAGGGAAACTGCTTCCCTCTGCTCGCCTCTGGATAACCACACGACCTGCAGCAGCCAATCAGATCCCTCCTCAGTGTGTTGACATGGTGACAGAGGTCAGAGGGTTCACTGACCCTCAGCAGGAGGAGTACTTCAGGAAGAGATTCAGAGATGAGGAGCAGGCCAACAGAATCATCTCCCACATCAAGACATCCCAAAGCCTCCACATCATGTGCCACATCCCAGTCTTCTGCTGGATCACTGCGACAGTTCTGGAGGACGTGTTGAAGACCAGAGAGGGAGGACAGCTGCCCAAGACCCTGACTGAGATGTACATCCACTTCCTGGTGGTTCAGTCCAAACTGAAGAACATCAAGTATGATGGAGGAGCTGAGACAGATCAACACTGGAGTCCAGAGAGCAGGGAGATGATTGAGTCTCTGGGAAAACTGGCTTTTGAGCAGCTGCAGAAAGGAAACCTGATCTTCTATGAGTCAGACCTGACAGAGTGTGGCATCGATATCAGAGCAGCCTCAGTGTACTCAGGAGTGTTCACACAGGTCTTTAAAGAGGAGAGAGGACTGTACCAGGACAAGGTGTTCTGCTTCATCCATCTGAGCGTTCAGGAGTTTCTGGCTGCTCTTCATGTCAGTCTGACATTCATCAACTCTGGAGTCAATCTGATGTCAGAAGAAACAACTAAATCCGGGAGGTCTAAAGCAAAGAGAAAAAAATCTGATCCAACGTGTTTCTACCAGAGTGCTGTGGACAAGGCGTTACAGAGTCCAAATGGACACCTGGACTTGTTCCTCCGCTTCCTCCTCGGTCTTTCACTAGAGACCAATCAGAATCTCCTACGAGGTCTGCTGACACAGACAGGAAGTAGCTCACAGACCAATCAGGAAACAGTCCAGTACATAAAGACAACGATCAGCAAGAATCTGTCTGCAGAGAAAAGCATCAATCTGTCCCACTGTCTGAATGAACTGAATGAGGGGTTCCCACACTTTTCCATGCCGAGGTCCCCCAAACAGCATTAGCTTCTGGCCGGGGACCCCCAAACCCACAGACAATGCTACAAAATATGTAAAGAAACATCAACTTTTAGAATGTATTTTCTTACTTTTATTCACTATTTTTTTAGCACGAGCAATGTGGTATGAGGCTAAAAATGATGCCTTCAGGGCCCGCTCGGGCACGGTAGCTTGCTGTGTGAATGCAGCAGATTGCCTGACCAAATGCTCTTCCTTAGGTCTGAAGAAGTCTACTGTTTTATCGGCCTCTGCCGGATGTTTTTGCATGAAGTGACGCTGAAGTTTTGAAGGTTTTAAACACTCGTTTGAGAGGGTCTCCAGACAGAGGACGCTTTTCGGGCAATCATTTTTCTGTATTGATGTAAAGCCATACTTAATGTATGCTGCCTCCTATTTTCGGATTTTAGTTGGCCATGAATTCATAGGTTTTGCAGCAGAGTCCTCCATGGCAGGGCTGTTGGTCTGCTCCTTCGGTCTATTTGTTGTCCAAAACCTGTCCATTTTGCGCTAGCTAGCTAAACGCAAGCTTGAGGAGCAGAGCAGCTTGATAACAACCGCCAGGTCTACACAGATTATGATGTCGTTATGACGTCGTCATGCCGAATTTGCAGCTGAATTTGAGAATTCGAGATTACGGCAGTTTACGAGTTGTACGTTTCAGGACAAAATATATATATATTTTTTTGCATTTTTTTTCTTATCTTCCCTCCAATTTCCTGAGGCCCCCCTAGCGGCCCCCACTTTGAAAACCACTGATCTAGTGGAGCAGATCCAACAGTCCCTGAGATCAGGACGTCTCTCCACAGAGAAACTGTCTCCTGCTCAGTGGTCAGCTCTGGTCTTCATCTTACTGTCATCAGAAAAAGATCTGGGCGTGTTTGACTTGAAGAAGTTCTCTGCTTCAGAGGAGGCTCTTCTGAGGCTGCTGCCAGTGGTCAAAGCCTCCAACAAAGCTCTGTATGTGCACACATCACTATCCAGGTTTAAAAGGTATAATCTCGAAGATTTCCATTTAAATAAATGT
This sequence comes from Semicossyphus pulcher, assembly GCF_022749685.1. Taxonomy (NCBI): domain Eukaryota; kingdom Metazoa; phylum Chordata; class Actinopteri; order Labriformes; family Labridae; genus Semicossyphus; species Semicossyphus pulcher. The sequence continues at coordinate 1,707,385 of NW_027211695.1, forward strand.
CTGTTAAGTCTCTATCTATCGCAGAATCTATCGCTACAATGGTGTTTGAGCCTACTGATGAAAGCCTTTGCATTTGCAGTATATAGTATTATTATGGACTGGGTGTCTGTGGCGACATTCGTGTAAAGAATCACAAGCGGCGCCCAGTTAGTGACGCGTTTCCCATCAGCCAGCAGTGGTTGGTCTGCCAGAGAGGGTAGGCGGAGCTAAGCGGCTGCTTTTCCGCTCTCTGCAAGTGTTGCGAGTAAACAGTAATCTACTATGGCTGAACAAACAAAGAAAGATGGATGACTACAGATACAACTTCAACAAGAAGTGAAAATCCAAAGAACCAACCGGCGCCAACCGTGGACGTCTGGTTAAACTGGGAAGTGTCATTCTGCAATTTCTGTTGAGCCAGAGAGCATTGAACTGAAATCTTCGAGATTAGACCTTCAATATAGCCTTTCTGAAAAAATGAAAGAGTGACTGTTCGTGATTGCTTTCTCGTGATTCTCTTTCAGGCTGAGTGGCTGTAAACTGTCAGAGAAAAGTTGTGAAGCTCTGGCTTCAGTTCTCAGCTCCCAGTCCTCTGATCTGAGAGAGCTGGACCTGAGTAACAACAACCTGCAGGATCCAGGAGTGGAGCTGCTTTCTGCTGGATTAAAGAGTCCACACTGTACACTGCAAACTCTCCGGTAATGATTCAACAATTCTTACAGGTTAACTTAGTAAACTTTCTTTACATTTCTGGAGTTGATTGATGATGATTTGGCTGGTTGTGAACATTTTACAAACAAGTTATTCCAGGCAGCCAGTACAAGTATGACATCAGAGCTCTGACTGAATCAATTATCTTTTTAGTAATATAGTGCCAGAGTGTACTCTGTGTTATATTATTTACAGAGACACAACATGAATCCACCATGAGATAGAAACACTTCTTTTGTGTGTGTGTGTGTGTGTGTGTGTGTGTGTGTGTGTGTGTGTGTGTGTGTGTGTAGTCTGTCAGGCTGTCTGATCACACAGGAAGGCTGTGCTTCTCTGGCCTCAGCTCTAAGCTCCTCCCACCTGAGAGAGCTGGACCTGAGCAACAATCATTTAGGAGAACCAGGAGAGAAGCTGCTGTATGCTCGACTCGAGGATCCACGCTGCAAACTGGAGACACTGAGGTACCTTCAGACAGACAGACAGACGCTCTCACGCTGTCTCTAACTGAGAAACTCTGGTTCATGTTTAATGGTGGATGAGTGAAGGTGTGATGTAGATTCTGACTTCAGGTACTTTCTCACTCCTGGAAATGTCCGCACATTACCCAGAGGAGATGCATGTGAAAACACAAATGCCTGAATCAGTTTGTGGCGATCTGCCAATAATGTTTGACAGGTTTTTGCTTTGCTTAAAATTCAATCGGCAGTTTTAAATTTGAGGTATATAAATATCTAGGGATATTCTATATCCTAGGGTACACGGTAGCTCAGTCTGTAGGGACATGGCTTGGGTGCCAGAGGGTGGCCGGTGCAAGTCCTGCTAAAAGTGTGGAACTCGGGCTGGTAGCTGGAGAGGTGCAAAGTCCTTTCCTGGGCACTGTCAAAGTGTCCTTGAGCAATGCACCTAATCCCCAACTGCTCGGGGCGCTTGTTCATGTGCAGCGCCCTCACTCTCACATCTCTCCATTAATGCATGTCCTTGGTTCCTGTGTGTGCATGTGTGTATTTTGGGCCTTTGTGTGTGTGGCATGTTTGTACTAACAGAGTGAAAAACAAGATTAGGTCTAAACCTAGTATGTGGCTGACCGCATCAGGTCAATGTGCGCTTTTGTGGGCAACACTGTGTAGGGATCCGTGCAGGTGAAGAGGAAAACAGCCGGAGTCGACAAGCTTCTGGTGGCAGAGGAGACGTTGTTTGTGTCGGTCCTTCTGCAGGTGACGAGTTGCGGTGCAGCGATGCGTTCAAGTTACTGAGAAAAAGTAGGAACTTTTAAAAACTGTCTCTGTTTAATCAGCGTGGAGCTGATTGTGCGCTGGTGGAGTTAAAGTTAACTTGAACAAGAAAAATTACCTCCCACAGGACTCAAGTCGCTGTGGAAAGGCTAAAAGGGAAAAAGTACCTCCTAATGCAACTCTGGCTACACATGAAAGGCAAAGATATGTGGATTTCACTGCCCTTTATAACCTGCATGAATCGGAGTCGGCGCGATTCAAGAAAGATCCGTATAGGCTGTACACATGGAAACGCCAGGGTGGCGTTTAGGGATTTATCCACTCTGGGAGGCGGTTTCAAAAATTAGCGTATAACGCCGGTTCCGTGTGGACGAAACGACCATACGACAAAAAACTTTGGCGTTTACTCCTAAACCCGTCTCCGTGTGGACATGGCCTGAGTCTTCGTGGTGTTTTAGTACCCTTATCAGGCTCCTCATCTCCCAAGTAGGCCTCTCCTTTGTTTGAGCCACATGGTGAGGTCCCAACAACTGGAAGCGTGGCCTGTGCGTGACGGCTGCGGGACGTGTTCATTTCATTTGAAATGCATGAACACAGATGAGAGTCTTCACGCTGCTGGCGTGACACACACGTATCTCGAGCGACTCGCGCTGAAAATGTAGAGAATAGGAGGCTCGCCTATTTTTACCACGAGCCGCACACGGTTCTCGTTGTGATGAGTCCTATCGCTCTCTGACAGCGATATTAACGTCTCTTCCTGTAGTTAAAGTCACAGGCATGGAGAGTAAAGTAGCTCAACGCTTCCAGGAAGCTTTTTCAAAGTAAAAGCCCGATCTGGAAATCTGACTCCCCTCGTTTGTACACAATGCTTTTTAAGTGTTTCCCGGGCTGTTTTTTTTACTTTATTTGTAACTTTTCCAGGAAGTTATTTGATGGATGAAGTCACTCACAGGCTCCTTATTGCGGTTCCTGCTTAATTTTCTTTGAAATAAAAATGTAGTCATAAGTCTCCCGCAGGCCATAAGTATATATGTTAGTAAAAATAAATAAATAACATAATGTTACAGACGTAACTTGGGTGCTATCTTTCCCTCTCTCCCCCTCGCTCGCTCTCCGTCTCGGCTCATACGTTGTTTTCGCTGTGTGTTAATTAAGTTCGTGTTTCTAATGTAAATAAGGTCGTTTTCTGTTAAGACCAACCCACGGAAACCTTTAAAACAAAGACCAGAAACTACCCCTGGATATGTGGGCTGCGGACGTAGGTGACAACAGCGGAGGAGCAGTGGAGGAGTAGGCTCGCCTACTCCCCGAACAAAGTATCCAGAGCCATGTAGAGAGAGAGTCACGTCAGTGGAGGTCCAATATGCTCCATGATCCGCCATTGCGATGTCGCAACTCTCTCTCTCCATGGCTCTGAAAGTACCGTCACTCACTCACTCACTCAGTCAGTCAGTCACATACAGACTCATGTGTAGGGCTGACCCCGGGGATTAATAAAGAGTCCATTCTTCAATTGTTTTCCACTCCGTCTTTGAATGTACGTCCAAATTACACGTAGTATTGACATCAACACAAACCATCATCAAGGTGAGCACATGTGAACACAGCTTCTGTTTCTTCCTTCAGGTTGGACCATGGTGGACTTCACAGACTGAAACCTGCTCTGAGGAAACGTGAGCGTGTTTTAAGTTTGATTCATGAGAACACAGCTGCACATGCTCAGTGATGAATTTCAATCAGTGCTGTCAAACAGTATTCTAAGTTTGATTGACTCTCAGTAACTGTCAGTAAAGTTGTTCTTGAATGAACAGATGATAACCTGCAGCTGTGTCGTGTCTCCTTCTCTCCATCAGACGCCTGTGAGCTGGAAGTGGACACAAACACAGTGAACAGAAAACTCAAACTGTCTGACAACAACAGGAAGGTGACACGGGAGGAGGTTCAGTCATACCCTGATCATCCAGACAGATTTGACACCTGGCCTCAGCTGCTGTGTAGGACTGGTCTGACTGGTCGCTGTTACTGGGAGGTCGAGTGGAGCGGAAGGGTTAATGTATCAGTGAGTTACAGAGGAATCAGCAGGAGAGGAGGCAGTGATGACTGTGTGTTTGGATGTAATGATCAGTCCTGGAGTCTGTTCTGCTCTGATGGTGGTTACTCTGTCTGGTACGGTAACAGAAGAACACAACTCCCTCTCTCCTCCTCCTCCTCCTCCTCCTCCTCCTCCTCTGGTAGAGTAGCAGTGTATGTGGACTGTCCTGCCGGCACTCTGTCCTTCTACGGAGTCTCCTCTGACACACTGACCCACCTCCACACCTTCAGCACCACCTTCACTGAACCTCTGTATCCTGGGTTTAAAGTGTGTTCAGATTCCTCAGTGACTCTGTGTAGGTCAGAGGAACACTGCTGACTGAACTGAAGGCTTAAATCAAGAAGAAACTGGACTTGGTTGAACAGGTCCATTAACCAAACGTTGTCACGGAGGGTTCTGGTAATATCACAAAGGCAGCAGAAAGTATGATCCCTACATTAAAGCATAACTTGTCAGCTTTACTCTCTGTGGAACGTTTGTTCTTCTGACTACAGTGAAGAACATTACGAAAGAAAGGAATGATCTTGTACATAGTGTGAAATGTAGTATCCTGTAGGGCTGTGCCATATCATATCGTTCACATTATACTGGTATAATTTTTTTTACATGATAAGAAAGTGTCACGTGTTTCTTCTGTTCTTATTTTGTTTCGTTAGTTGTTTTTAATAATGTAAAGTGACTTTGAGTACCATGAAAAGCGCTATATAACTAAAACGTATTATTATTACTATTATTAAGAAAGTTCTGCTTCTTGTTTCCTGTTCCTAGAATGTGAACATTTACATAAAGTTTGAATTTTTGAACATTAGGAGTTAACTGATAATAACCAATCTGTATGTTTTTATTATACTTTCCTTTAAGTTTAATATTTCATGTTTAGGTGAAGAATAGCCTATTTTGGTCATTTTTTGATAAACATGTACTGTCACTTTAAGAGAGCGCACCCCGGTGCATGTACTTCTGTGACGCTGTTGTACGCTGGCAGTGTGTAGAGGCTAGACTAGCTGTGGAGTCACACGGGTTTTATACCGTGTCCTGTCCTGTCACGTTTTCTGTTCAGTGGATTAACATACTTGTGACACATGTGGAATAAAGTTTTGTGTTTTCTCAACTCTACAACGGAAACCGAGTGGATTTGTAAAACTTCAGCGATTGGACACGTGTAAGCCAAGGCTACCAGCTAGGTCATGTTTTCTGCGGTAACACTCTGACATGAAGTGGTTGACAGTAAATACACACTAGCACTGTGCGGTCTATCACATTAAAAACACAATGCAGCATTTTTAACGGGACTCGTCGCTCCGTCAACAGTCAAACACAATACAGCAGATTCCACAGACAATAATGAACACACTGTAACACTGTCTCTGCCCAGACTAAAGCCACTTACTTGGGATGGCTCTCTGTAGCCACCTGTGTGTTCGGTCCGGTGTTGGGCGGGGTCCTCAGCTTGAACACGGGTGGATCCGTGGACGTGTTGTCCGATGGTTTGGGCTGATAAGAACAGCTGACGAGTTAAAGGAGAGCAGAGAGCAAACCCTAAAGAGTGGAAAATAATAAACATTACTATTAATACAATTATTAATGCACTGTTTGTGTTTGATCTCTCAGATAGAGAGCTGCAGGTGAGCATTATCACCTTACAAATATAGTGATATGTGATATGATAGTCTCATTTTTTATTTTTGACCAAACCAACATTAGATGAATTTTAACGGACTTACTGAAGCACACTTCGCCCAACATATTGTAAATACGAAATACACACTCCTACAGCATTCCTCAGTTCGGTCCAAGAGTTACAAACGCAACGAATGCCTCCTGCTCGTGAACAGACCGGAAGCACTATACACAGAGCTAATGCAGCATCTTGCTAGCTTACCCACACTCGCCTTAACAAAAGTACAAAAGGAGGTTATAAAATGACTCCATATTAATACACATAAGGAACAAAGTATATACAAACCTTGTGCCCTCATCAGCCAGGTGTTTCACCGGCTAAAAGTAGCGTGTTGTTTATCGTTTAGGACGACGCACTTGCCGTTTTTAGTTTTACCGCTTCTTTGCTTTTCTCCTACCGGCACCACCCTTTCAAAATAAAAGCACCGGTCCTAATTATGTTACTAACAGGAAAGTATTCACATAGCCTTAATTATTTAGGTAATCTACAACACGATCAGAGAGAAGTCCTCTGTGTGGACAATAACTTTCAGCAGTGCTGTCTCAGTGCTGTGGTGGACTCTAAATCCTGACTGAACATGTTGTTATGAAGAAAGTCACAGAACTGATTAGACACTACTTTCTCCAGGATGTCTGTTTGTGATAAAGTGAAGGTTAGATATCATTCTATAGTTAGCTAAGGTGCCTGAATCAAGAGTCAGCTTCATTGCAGCTACTTTAAATGACTGTGGTACCTGTCAATAAAGACATATTGATCATATCTAGCAAAGCTAACTAAGGGAAAGACTTCCTTAAGCAGCCCAGTGTGAATCAGGTCTCAGAGACAGGTAGATGGTTTAGATGAAGAAATGATGGTCAGTATTAGAAAACAGAGCAGGTTTAAATCTGCTCACACATTCAGTCTCTAATGTTTAAATGTGATCATTAGAGAAGCTCATGCAGTCACTAATACTGAGGGCTGTAGCAGTCTGCACCTGAACTGCATGAACACATAAAACGGGGCTCAAACCACAAAACGAAAGCAGGTTTAAACACACATCCAGACGCGTGAAACTGCTGATTAGATGTAAACCAGGAGCTGAATATTCTGTGTGAGGATTCACATTGTCCTGCTTCTGTCACTGAAGTGAGTCTTACCTATTGTCTGTTCTGTTGTAAGTTTTAGATCGATTATCTGTGTGTGGCTTGTAGGAGGAGAAATAGAAGGCTCTTTCTACAGTGAGCCTGTAGGAGGCGCTGCTGGTCGGGTCAGGATTTAGCGTAAACCCCATGAAAGCATGGATCCATCCTGCCTTGTATCAGCGGTTCAGGCTGCTAACAGATATTTTTCTTGGCACACTTTGGACCCCTTAGTGCCATTTGAGCATCGTTTAAACGCCACAGCCTGCCTGAGTATTGTTGCCGACCGTAAGAAAGGCCTAGTGGTTCCAAAAACACAGTTCAAGTGAAGTTATTTTGTTGTGAAAGAAATCCAGCACTCCCGGGCAGCAGTGTTTACAGTGCAGGCCTGGCAAAAACAAAGACTGGAGAAAAGTAGTACTTATAAAATGTCTGTGAAGGTCGTCAGTCATCCAGGTCATGGTAAGCTTAATCCAAAAGGCAGCTGGACCTGGTTGAAGTTCTTGAAGACGTTTCACCTCTCATCCGAAAGGCTTCTTCACTTCTGACTGACTGAGCTCGAAATATAACGGCTCAGGTTAACGACTCACCCTTGATTACACATCTGTTAGCATACTAATGACCTACAGAGGCTCATAGATAATATCTGCTGATTTCTGCCTTTTACTAGGTTCCACATATATGTTGGTTGTTTGATACGTTTGGAGACCAAACAGAAGAAAACATCTCATGTGTCTGTTTAATGAGCTGATCGGATTCTTTAGATACACTGATCAATTATTATGTAGACTCAGAGAGACAGACAGAGATAATAAAGTCAGAATAAACGGTAGGACTGAAGCATGCGGAACATAAACATGATGTCTGAGGGCTCACTGGCTGCTCTGAGAGCAGATATTGTGCTGGGATCAGACCACTGCTCCTTCCTCTGCTCAATACAGGGAGAGAGCTGCGTCTTTATTTCACCATGCTAACAATGCTTAGTAGTTATAAGTGATAATTATTTAAATAACTGGTGAAAGTTAACAAAGACTAAATATGTGAAAAATGTGTGAGGACAAAATGGCGACACAGCAGACACTTCCTGTGTCGCAGATATCTATGATTTAATATATATGTCTCTTCTTGTGGCTCTGACTACGGCAAGCTCTTTTAACACTGAATCAGTTGCAGAAATAACGATTGTAGAAATCAACAACTGCTTTTTGACGAGTGTGAATTCCAAGTCAACATATCTATCATGTTGACTAGTTACAATTCTAATTAATGATATCTATAACTTAATTCTCACTGGTCAAAATGTTCATTATTAATATCAACAATTCAATTTCCACTCGTGGCAATATCAACTGTTGTTATCAACAATTCAATTCTTACTAGTAGCAATGTTCATTGTTGTTATCTACAATTGTTCTTACATTACAGATATCATAAATGGAATACTAGAGATCTAAAATTCAGTTCTGACTAGTCAAAATTAAATTACTGATATATTGCTGTGGAATTTTCACGAGTCAATTATATTTGAGATATTTGAGATATCTACTATTCCCTTGAATTTTAGATATCAAAAAAGGAATTTACGCTAGTTAAAAACGTCACTGAAGATATCTTCTGCAAATGTAAACCACAAACAGACGTCACGTCGCTCTCTTCAAACACACCAGACTCCATTCACAAATCAGTCATTTAACCTCACAGCACACAGGAGCTGCTGCTGCTTTTGCTGCATCGATCTTGTTGTGTTATTGTGAGACGTTGGTTTCTTAAAACGTAACTTTGAGTCCAACACAGAATAAAACAAACTCCAGGCAGCAGTGTTCTTGATTGCGCGCTCCCTTCGCCGTAAAAATAACGATGAATGAAAATAACGTGTGAAGAGTTGCAAGGAAATCTTTTGTAGCAGTGTTCAAACTTTCTCCCAAATTATCTGCTGATTTCTGCATTTTCGTAGTTCCCAACATGTGGACAGCAACTCCCATGATCCCCCGCTCCTTCATAACTTCACAATCAATGCGTGACTCCAAGTTGACCCTCCAGGACGCCCTGCCCTCACCTCCCTGTGAGAACACACCTGTTAATGCAGCAGTGTGACAGCAGCGCCCTCGTGTGGACCGGCTGTGTAACTACAGTCACTGCTGCCTGCCTGCTGCTGCTCCAGTCTGTGCTGAGCAGAGTCTTTACTGTCATGTTCCACATGTATGTTGGTTATTTGATACGTTTGCCTGTTCGGAGACTACACAGAAGAACACATCTCGTGTGTCTGTTTAATCGGATTCTTCAGATCACTGATCAATTATTATGTAGACACAGACAGACAGAGAGACAGACAGTGATAATAATGTCAGTATGAGCAGTAGGACTGAAACATGTGGAACATAAACATGATGTCTGAGGGCCGACAGAAAGACGAGCAGGAAACAGAACGAGCCATCAGACTGTTTCCTGCGTCAGGACTTTTTACTTTCACTTTCTCTGGTTGTGATGCAGATCTGTTCTCCGTGTTGAAGCTTTGGTAAGTGACACTTTTCTCTGTTTTAAAGACTCAGATTAATTCAAGTGTAACAACAGCTGGATGCTAACAGTTAGCAACCGGGCTCACTGGCTGCTCTGAGAGCAGATAGTGTGCTGGGATCAGACCACTGCTCCTTCCTCTGCTCGATACAGGGAGAGAGCTGCGTCTGTATTTCACCATGCTAACAATGCTAATGCTAACCAGGGAGGAGGGGGAGGCTGTCCACATCAGACACGAAACTTAGGTGTTAATTATTAAAATAACTGGTGAAAGTAAACAAAGACTGAATATTCACAGACGAAATGGGAGGGGGGAAGGGTGGCAAGTGTTGCAAACTTCCAATTAAAGGGTGAGGCCATATGTTACGTGGCTCTCGCTCCAGAGTGCGGTCGAGAAGTCGAAAGAAGTTACTCCCTCAGTCCTTTCCTAACCACTTTTCCTTTACCTCGATTGAAAACGTCAAGAAGTCAAGGAAAGGTGTGAGAAGCATCCAAAAGGAGCAAGTAACAGACGACGGCGCTGCTCAGAGAACTCGACCGCACTTTGTGACTGATGTCACGTGGTTCTGTGGTGTAAAAAAAACTACAATCTACCGATGATGGACTACAAAGAGCGCGTCTATCGCCCGGTGCTTTCTCACCGTGCTGTTTGATTCAAGTCAAAGAAACATGGATAACTCTGTGAAATATCTGACCTCATTAAAATGTTTACAGTGTGTGAAGCAGTACGACTTATCTTACAGGCTGTTATCTTTAATTTATTTGTATTAATATGACTGTAGTCTACTCTTGTTCTGTCTTACTATGAGCTTTAAGTAATGTGTGAAGCACACTAAACTGCGATCTAACACACTCCACCGTCGCAGATGATTATTTATTCATTGATCATATGACGGGCAAAATAATCTTATTTTCGATATAAGCCTCGTAAACGTCATTAAACAGAAGAAATATCACGTCATAGAGGCACGTGGGTTTTAAACTTTAAAAGGCACTAATCTATATTAACTTAAAGTAGATACAAGTACAGTTTACAGTTTAAATTACACTACAATATGAGCTATGATTTATTGATAATTTGATCCGACTTTGAGTCATATTTAGAATATTTGCCACCCTCCTCTTATATTAATCCACATGAAGTTTTATTGTTTGAAAATATCAAGTTGGTATTTAAATCTAAATTTTCTATCTTCCGCCGAGAGGCGCTCAACTTCAGAAGTTGCTGTCACAAGGAATTATGGGTCATTATTTTCTTGTCTCCTTCTGTAATGTGTTGTCCAGTGTCTCCTTAAAGGAGACGATGAAGGAAGCAACGAAGCTCCTCTTGTGTGGGGTGCAGCAAGATTAGGAGATCAATATATGAACAAAATCACAAGAGGGAATATATCTGAAGTAGGGTTGTCGACACCACGGTAAAAGAAAAGTAGAAACACAGAATTTATTATTATTGTTTGCTGTGTTTTCACAGCGTCAAGCTGAACAGAGCAGATCGTTCCAAACAGGAAGTCACACACGAAAGCAGCACACAGCATCCGGTCATTTCAAAATAAAACACCGTGTTCAGACTCCAGTTTGTTCCATTTATTTTAAGATCGACACTCTGAAAGCTCGACAAAAGAACACTTTTAATGAAGTAGTGCACTCAGCCATGGTAGAAGCACAACAATCACAGAATGATTTCCAGCCAGAGTCTGCGCAGTAGAGATCGGTGAGCGAAGCGGCCGTAGCCACTTCCGCTAACCCAAACACACACTTAACTTACCGAAACAAGCAGCGAGGATCCCGCACGCCGGCGTGTTTAACAGCAGAACAGCTTCTTGTGTTGGTCTGAGGTTAAAGGTCACAGATATGGAAACTTCACTGACTGTAGTGATTGTTTTAGTCACGTTTCCACTCGCGGATCGTCCTCCGCTCTGCTCACCCGGAACTGATCGGCTGCAGGAGCCGAATTTGTCAACAGAGCTGTCAATCATCATTTTGACAGCATCAAATAACTCATTAAAAATAAACTTGTCAGAAAAATGAACACTTGGACGTGAATCAGCACGATAAGAACTAACTATAATGACAGAAACCATGTTGGAGAAAAATGTATGGGGCGTGTATTTTGATCTGTGAGGACTTCCTGTGAGCAGCAGAGGACGACAGCTTGTGTTTTTATTTGACTTCACCTGGTAATTCATCTGGTGAACCCCTCTCCGTCTTCAGACAGACTCAGCCTCTCTGGGATGCTCTCTTTATACCCACTCATGTTCCTGACCTGTTGCCTGTTAATCTAATTACTTGTGAGATCTTCAGGTGTTTTCAGCATTTCACACCTTTTCCAGTCTTTTGTCGCCGCTGTCCCAACTTCTCTGAAACGTGTTGCTGCCATCAAATTCAAAATAAGTTTCCAAAAATGATGATATATCTCAGTTTCAACATTTGATAAACAGGAACGTTACTAAAATCACGAGTTGCAGGTTAGATGTCAATGGAGGCGGAGCCAACAGTCAGTCACACCTGAGAGAAGATGTGTCTCACACAGTCATGTGATCACCTGTGTGTTTCTGTCTCCACAGAGAGCTGACCACGTGGAAAGGTCAGTTTGTTCATCAGACTCTGCAGGAAGCTTCCAGAAACATGGAGCCACCACAGGGAAGAAGAAGAAGAAGAATGAGCAAAGACGAGCCTCCTGATCTGTCCGAATTAATGAACAATCTCAGTGAACATTCAGATTCATTCATTCACGGATTTGGAAGCAGTGAAAACAGGATGAGAGCGATTGTAACAAAGATAAAGGAGATCGCTGATGAAGTAGAAGAGACGCAGCGCACAGCAGATAAAGTCAGACTTGGAGGATTTGTATCTGCTGTTGCAGCCGGGTTAATTCTGGGTCTGGCAACCGGGGGGTTGGGCTTGTTAGTAGCAGCAGCAGCAGCAGGAGGTGCTGCTGTCGTTGGTACAAACATAAGAAAAAGATTCATAGAACGCGGAAGTGCAAAGGCCGTAGAAGAGCTGGGAACAGAGTTCATGAAGCTTGTTGAGCCGCTGAAGGAAACCCTGGAGGACATACAGACGACGTGTGAGAAGCTGGAGGAGGAATCCTCTGAAGGTCAGGCCGAGCGCGCTCTGGAAGGGATGGAGAAGTTTCAGAGGACTCTGAGACGAGTGGCTGAACTGAGAGCAGAGACTGAACAAGTTTTGGATGTAGCTGTAGATCTAAAGCAGATGATTGGTGACCTGCCGAGGCTCATTGTGAGCTTCTTCAGAGTCACTGCCGCACCTGAGGAGGATCAAAAGTTAACAGACGCCATCATCAAGTCAGCTGATCAGGTTGTTGTTACTTTTGATGAAATGAAACAGAGACTGATGGACCTAAAGAGTAGGGGTTGACCAGTTAACCCTCCATGGTTCACATGATGATGAAAAAAGTGTTGTTTTTGTCATAAAATCGACCAAATATTCTTAATCTAAAAAGGACCCCCCACAAACGTTTTCAGGGTACTTTTTGGGGTGCGTTGCTGTGAGGCAACTCTGTGCCATAATTGTAAGTAATGAAAAAAGAGAGTTATTGTTTTAAATGTGAACAAAACGTATATAAATTTAACAAACATGGAAAATACTTGATAGCCTCAGCAGGTTACAATCAGTGACTGTATATATAGATCCCGCACGCTGGCGTGTTTAACAGCAGAACAACTTCTTGTGTGAGGCTGAGGTTCACAAATATGTAAAGCTCACTGACTGTAGTGTTAGTGTTAGTTACGTCTCCTCTCGCCGTTCCTCCTCTACTCTGCTGCTCGGGAACAGAACGCTGCAGGAGCCCCATTTGTCCACAGAGCTGTCAATCATGAGGCCACACCCCCTTTTTATAGCATTAAATAACTAATTAAAAGTAAACTTTCTCATATTTGACGTGTATTTAGATTTTATAGTTTGACTCATGTCCCATCTGTTAACATGGAGGAGGCGGGCTTTATGAGCTATACTGCAGCCAGTCAGCAGGGGGCGACAGAGAGGGTTTGGCTTCACTTGTGTCAGCCATCTTTTTATACAGTCTATAGTTACAATCTGTGCCATTTGAAATGTTCCAACATAAAAAAAACTCTTTTCATAAGACTGCATGTCTGAATGATGCCTTCAGGCAACATTGTACCATTGTGGAGAAACCTCCTGGAATGAAGGAGTCGTTTATTTTAAGCATTAAAGTATTTGTTATTAGTATATATTCCTTATTTGTTATTTAATTTTATTGAGCCTTTATTTAAACAGGTAATTGAGACAAGCGGTATCAAGCGGGGAATTAAGCCGGACAGCTTTAAACTCTGTCGCCGTGTGTTCAGGTTGATGGGGCAGAGTAAGAAAAGGCCTTTTGACCGACTTCAGGACAGACCGGTGAAGTGATGAAACCCTGGGAACATAAGCTGTAGCAGCACAATACCAAAATGGTGACTCCATAATGGTACAGTGTTTTTGCATTTTAAGTTTCCATTGCTTAATTAACATAAAGTACGTTAACCTTTATGCTTCAGTAACAAAAAGTTCCTCTGAGACTGTTAGCAGACAAACATGTCTGCGTCTAAAAACTGCCATCAAATTTATTCATCAATATTTGTTTCCACTTTCACTGAACGAAATCTTTTCAGTAGCTTCAGTCCTGTTCATTAAAACCAAAACATTATACATTTTCAAAACTTACCTGACTTACCTTAAAAAATATCTAATTAACACAATGGGAGAAAAAGATATATATATATATATATTTATTTTTACAGTGTACTATTAAAAAACAAAAACAAACCAACTTGTTCCCTTAAGGACAAAAATGTCCACCTCAAAGAAACTGCCATCTAATGAATAAATATGCTCAGAGTCAGACGGTTGTTGATACTTTGGATGAAATGAATCACAAACTAGAGGACTTAGAGGATGATGGAAACCAGCTGCAGTGAGGAGCAGGAAGTTAGAACATTAAAACACTTGATTTGGAAGGAGGAGAAATGTTGTTTACTATAAAACAAGAGGTCATTTTACATCACAACAAACATGGAAATAGAAGAACTATAATATCGTACGTTGTTGTTGTTGTGGTTTCATACACTCTTTGTTCAGTTTTGTTAAATCTGGAGATAATATTCAATAACACTATTTTAATAATAGTAGTTTAATATTTTAATGTCATTTATAAATCATATTGTTTCCTTTTTTATTGTTGATTAAATGTATAAAGTTGTTATTTTTACTGTTTTAAGTCCTTTTGCACAATAATTTGTGTTTGATACAAACGTTCTTTTTATTCTGATGGTTTCTAATAATTTTCTCTTGTTAACTTGTTTCATTGAACTTGTGTTGAAATGATTTCTCTTGTTTGTTAACGTGTCAGAGTGTAAATAAACAACATGCTGTAAATAAAACACCAATAAACACTCGTTCCGTGTGGTGATTCACCTGTTCTTTAGGGGTGGGACAAAATATCGTCGTCCTGACTGGTGTGATCCAGTTATCGTATCGCTGCCGCCAAATATTGATATTTGAATTTCAATCACATTCTGCAGCCTAAACAGATCTCTCTGCCAATTTGAGTCACAAGTGAAAGTGAAATGTTTGTGGCTGCTCGAGTCAGGGCTTTCCAAGCGGTCTGAAGAGATTGTATGTAGAAATGTATTTGTGGGCTCGATGCCTCAGAGAATGAAATCCTCTTGGTTCTGTCAAACATCAGATGTAGAACGACTCGCTACCAATCCCAGCTCTGCAGACGCGGGAACACTTGTGTCCTCATGAGTTGTCGTTCTGTGTATTGTCCCGTCTTTTATCTGGACCTTGACTCTGTAATACAGTTTTGATTGATGTCTCACTGAAATCGTTGGAGTTGGCTGATTACACTAAAGTTCTCTGTTTGTCTGAAGAACGACAGGATGACTTCAGGGGACTTCTTTTTGAAACATGGAACTTTATAAACATATTTTGGGCTCTAAAAGACAAAAAGGTAAGAACAGGTTTAGAACTGTTTTTGTCTGTGACAGGCTTTAATTTAATTCAACATGACAGACAGGATCCCTTCAGAGACAGACCTTTCTGCTTCCTGTAAACCACAAACAGACGTCACGTCGCTCTCTTCAAACACACCAGACTCCATTCACAAAAGCAGTCATTTAACCTCACAGCACACAGGAGCTGCTGCTGCTTTTGCTGCATCGATCTTGTTGTGTTATTGTGAGACGTTGGTTTCTTAAAACGCAACTTTGAGTCCAACACAGAATAAAACAAACTCCAGGCAGCAGTGTTCAAACTTTCTCTCAGATTATCTGCTGATTTCTGCATTTTCGTAGTTCCCAACATGTGGACAGCAACTCCCATGATCCCCCGCTCCTTCATAACTTCACAATCAATGCGTGACTCCATGTTGACCCTCCAGGACGCCCTGCCCTCACCTCCCTGTGAGAACACACCTGTTAATGCAGCAGTGTGACAGCAGCGCCCTCGTGTGGACCGGCTGTGTAACTACAGTCACTGCTGCCTGCCTGCTGCTGCTCCAGTCTGTGCTGAGCAGAGTTTTTACTGTCATGTTCCACATGTATGTTGGTTATTTGATACGTTTGCCTGTTCGGAGACTACACAGAAGAACACATCTCGTGTGTCTGTTTAATCGGATTCTTCAGATCACTGATCAATTATTATGTAGACACAGACAGACAGAGAGACAGACAGTGATAATAATGTCAGTATGAGCAGTAGGACTGAAACATGTGGAACATAAACAGACCTCTCAGGTTTCATCAAAAGCTCAGAGTGAGATTTCATCTGTTCAGGCCGCAGTGACTCAAAATGTTGTAGTTTCACCCCCTCGGCCCCTCGCCCCCTCGGCCCCACCCAATTATTTTTGCTATTTAAAAACCAGTTCAATTTTTCATACTGTTCATAATTGACCAGCACAAATAGGAATGAAAACAATGGGCTAATTTGATAAGACAAATTGAATCAGCTGATTAACTGTTTTATTTTACATTTTAAGATGAACAGAACACTTTGACCCCAAATGAGCCCCTAGAAAACAGTCTTCAATTAAAAAGGTATTCAAACATCGTGAACCGTATAAGAAATATAACATATAATATAACATAATATAATATATCAAATATACATTCAAACATGAGATCTGCCTCTTACCTGCGACCAGTCCTACCTCACACTACCACTATTACATTTAGTTAAACATACAATATCAGGAATCTACCAATATATTTATTTTAATCTATTTGTCCTTCTTCTTATCACCTCCCCTTTTCCTCTCTCCTTACTCTATGCACACACAACACTAATTCCACACACAGAATCCATCGTAAATGGAACTGTACCGTATTTCGCACACTGAGTACTACAGTTGGCTAATTGAAGTTAGCAAATGGTAGCTGACTGTAAACCTCTGCTAGCCGTCTAAATCGATGGCGAACTTTCTGTTCAATCAATCACTGCAGAGGTGGCAAAAGTGCTCACACTCTGTCCTTAAGTAGAAGTCCTGATACTTGTGTGAAAAAAGACTCTGGTAAAAGTAGAAGTACTGATTCAACTCCTTTACTCAAGTGAAAGTAAAAAAGTACACGCTCTGAAATTTACTTCAGTACAAAGGAAAAAGTAAAAATGATTTTTTTTATGTCAATGATTCACAATACTTGTTTTGATAACTTGGCAAAATGAAAAACTAAAACTGAGTGCTGTCAGTCGATTAAATGTAATCTGGTTAATCAGTTTTAGGCTTTGATTAATCACGATACATTGCCTTTGTAAAATACCCCTCATCCATGCAAGTTACCAGTTACTTGACTAAAAAGTTATTGAATTACTTTATAAATGACTCCATGTTAAAGTGATTATTACTGTATAAAATTACGTTTTACATCAGTTTAAATATTTGCTTTAATTTGATCATTAAAGTTCACTATACAACTATATTATTGTTGCCTACCTACATTTTCTTTTTCTAGAATTTGCATTTGAACACACCATGATGACTTTTTTCGTTCACCGTCGCGTAATGGTCATTTTTCTGAGCCGACCTTGAACACATCATAATATCACCTTATGGCACCTCGGTTAGTTCGCTAAGTAGCTTTTATTCTGCGGATTTCAACACGGATAACTATTTTTAACTAACGAGACTTGCTGCAATGTTTGAGTGCACTTAAGGAGGCTGCTTTAAGCAGAACGAGCCATCAGACTGTTTCCTGCTTCAGGACTTTTTACTTTCACTTTCTTGTGACGCAGATCTGTTCTCCGTGTTGAAGCTTTGGTAAGTGACACTTTTCTCTGTTTTAAAGACTCTCAGATTAATTCAAGTGTAACAACAGCTGGATGCTAACAGTTAGCAACCGGGCTCACTGGCTGCTCTGAGAGCAGATAGTGTGCTGGGATCAGACCACTGCTCCTTCCTCTGCTCGATACAGGGAGAGAGCTGCGTCTGTATTTCACCATGCTAACAATGCTAATGCTAACCAGGGAGGAGGGGGAGGCTGTCCACATCAGACACGAAACTTAGGTGTTAATTATTAAAATAACTGGTGAAAGTAAACACAGACTGAATATTCACAGACGAAATGGGAGGGGGGAAGGGTGGCAAGTGTTGCAAACTTCCAATTAAAGGGTGAGGCCATATGTTACGTGGCTCTCGCTCCAGAGTGCGGTCGAGAAGTCGAAAGAAGTTACTCCCTCAGTCGACGACGGCGCTGCTCAGAGAACTCGACCGCACTTTGTGACTGATGTCACGTGGTTCTGTGGTGTGTTCTGTACCAGTTGAAGACGTGCGATGGAGGATCCACTGATCCCCATGTAAAGTGCATTACAGTAGTCTAGCCGAGTCGTCACAAAGGCGTGAATTACTGTTTCAAAGTGCTGTCTCTGGAGAAACGGTTTTATCTTTGCCAGCTGCCTTAACTGGAAAAAGCCTGTTTGCACCACAGCTTTAATCTGGCTGTCCAGCTTAAGTTCTGCGTCCACCTTTACCCCCAGATCATTTACAACAGGTTTGGCGACTGGGGGGGTAACAGAGGTGCCACCAAAGACCATCACTTCAGTCTTTTTTTCATTAAAATGTAAAAAGTTTAGAGCCATCCAGGCCTTGACATCATCTAAACAATTTAACAGTGGCTTAAGGGAGCATGAATCAGCCTTTTTAAGGGGGACATAGATCTGGCTGTCATCAGCATAACAGTGGAATAGAAAGCCGTGCTTCCTGAGAATAGAACCAAGTGGGAGAAGAGACAAGGAAAATAAAACAAAACTTCTCTGAAACGTGTTAAAACATAAAACAATTACATTTCTCAGTTTCAGCATTTGATGAACAGGAACGTTACTAAAATCACGAGCTGCAGGTTAGATGTCAATGGAGGCGGAGCCAACAGTCAGTCACACCTGAGAGAAGGTGTGTCTCACACAGTCATGTGATCACCTGTGTGTTTCTGTCTCCACAGAGAGCTGACCACGTGGAAAGGTCAGTTTGTTCATCAGACTCTGCAGGAAGCTTCCAGAAACATGGAGCCACCACAGGGAAGAAGAAGAAGGAGAGGGAGCAAAGACATGCCTCCTGATATGTCTGAATTAATGAAGAATCTCATCAAACATTCAGATTCATTCATTCAAGGATTTAGAAGCAGTGAAAACAGGATGAGAGCGATGGTAACAAAGATGAAGGGGGTAGTAAAAGAGATGCAGAGAAAAACAGATAAAGTCAGAACAACAGGAACCGTTGTTGGAGGAGTGGGAGTCGCTGCAGTCTGGATCATTTTGGCTCTGGCAACAGTGGGGGTGGGCAGCTTGTTAGCAGCAGGGGCAGCAGTAGCAGTAGGAGGGGCTGTTGTCGTTGGTGCAAAGCTATCAAAAAGAATCATAGAAAACGGAAGTGCAAAGGCCGTAAAAGGGCTGGGAACAGAGTTCATGAAGCTTGTTGATCCGCTGAAGGAAACCCTGGAGGACATACTGATGACGTGTGAGAAGCTGGAGGAGGAATCCTCTGAAGGTCAGGCAGAGCAAACTCTGGAAGGGATGGAGGAGTTTCAGAGGACTCTGAGACGAGTGGCTGAACTGAGAGCAGAGACTGAACAAGTTTTGGATGTAGCTGTAGATCTAAAGCAGATGATTGGTGACCTGCCGAGGCTCATTGTGAGCTTCTTCAGAGTCACTGCCGCACCTGAGGAGGATCAAAAGTTAACAGACGCCATCATCAAGTCAGCTGATCAGGTTGTTGTTACTTTTGATGAAATGAAACAGAGACTGATGGACCTAAAGAGTAGGGGTTGACCAGTTAACCCTCCATGGTTCACATGATGATGAAAAAAGTGTTGTTTTGGTCATAAAATCGACCAAATATTCTTAATCTAAAAAGGACCCCCCACAAACGTTTTCAGGGTACTTTTTGGGGTGCGTTGCCGTGAGGCAACTCTGTGCCATAATTGTAAGTAATGAAAAAAGAGAGTTATTGTTTTAAATGTGAACAAAACGTATATAAATTTAACAAACATGGAAAATACTTGATAGCCTCAGCAGGTTACAATCAGTGACTGTATATATAGATCCCGCACGCTGGCGTGTTTAACAGCAGAACAACTTCTTGTGTGAGGCTGAGGTTCACAAATATGTAAAGCTCACTGACTGTAGTGTTAGTGTTAGTTACGTCTCCTCTCGCCGTTCCTCCTCTACTCTGCTGCTCGGGAACAGGACGCTGCAGGAGCCCCATTTGTCCACAGAGCTGTCAATCATGAGGCCACACCCCCTTTTTATAGCATTAAATGACTAATTAAAAGTAAACTTTCTCATATTTGACGTGTATTTAGATTTTATAGTTTGACTCATGTCCCATCTGTTAACATGGAGGAGGCGGGCTTTATGAGCTATACTGCAGCCAGTCAGCAGGGGGCGACAGACAGGGTTTGGCTTCACTTGTGTCGGCCATCTTTTTATACAGTCTATAGTTACAATCTGTGCCATTTGAAATGTTCCAACATAAAAAAAACTCTTTTCATAAGACTGCATGTCTGAATGTTGCCTTCAGGCAACATTGTACCATTGTGGAGAAACCTCCTGGAATGAAGGAGTCGTTTATTTTAAGCATTAAAGTATTTGTTATTAGTATATATTCCTTATTTGTTATTTTATTTTATTGAGCCTTTATTTAAACAGGTAATTGAGACAAGCGGTATCAAGCGGGGAATTAAGCCGGACAGCTTTAAACTCTGTCGCCGTGTGTTCAGGTTGATGGGGCAGAGTAAGAAAAGGCCTTTTGACCGACTTCAGGACAGACCGGTGAAGTGATGAAACCCTGGGAACATAAGCTGTAGCAGCACAATACCAAAATGGTGACTCCATAATGGTACAGTGTTTTTGCATTTTAAGTTTCCATTGCTTAATTAACATAAAGTACGTTAACCTTTATGCTTCAGTAACAAAAAGTTCCTCTGAGACTGTTAGCAGACAAACATGTCTGCGTCTAAAAACTGCCATCAAATTTATTCATCAATATTTGTTTCCACTTTCACTGAACGAAATCTTTTCAGTAGCTTCAGTCCTGTTCATTAAAACCAAAACATTATACATTTTCAAAACTTACCTGACTTACCTTAAAAAATATCTAATTAACACAATGGGAAAAAAAGATATATATATATATATATTTATTTTTACAGTGTACTATTAAAAAAGAAAAACAAACCAACTTGTTCCCTTAAGGACAAAAATGTCCACCTCAAAGAAACTGCCATCTAATGAATAAATATGCTCAGAGTCAGACGGTTGTTGATACTTTGGATGAAATGAATCACAAACTAGAGGACTTAGAGGATGATGGAAACCAGCTGCAGTGAGGAGCAGGAAGTTAGAACATTAAAACACTTGATTTGGAAGGAGGAGAAATGTTGTTTACTATAAAACAAGAGGTCATTTTACATCACAACAAACATGGAAATAGAAGAACTATAATATCGTACGTTGTTGTAGGACAACAGTAGGACTGAAACATGTGGAACATAAACATGATGTCTGAGGGCCGACAGAAAGACGAGCAGGAAACAGAACGAGCCATCAGACTGTTTCCTGCGTCAGGACTTTTTACTTTCACTTTCTGTGGTTGTGACGCAGATCTGTTCTCCGTGTTGAAGCTTTGGTGAGTGACACTTTTCTCTGTTTTAATTATTAAGTTGTTAATTATTCAAATAACTGGTGAAAGTAAACAAAGACTGAATATTCACAGACGAAATGGGAGGGGGGAAGGGTGGCAAGTGTTGCAAACTTCCAATTAAAGGGTGAGGCCATATGTTACGTGGCTCTCGCTCCAGAGTGCGGTCGAGAAGTCGAAAGAAGTTACTCCCTCAGTCCTTTCCTAACCACTTTTCCTTTACCTCGATTGAAAACGTCAAGAAGTCAAGGAAAGGTGTGAGAAGCATCCAAAAGGAGCAAGTAACAGACGACGGCGCTGCTCAGAGAACTCGACCGCACTTTGTGACTGATGTCACGTGGTTCTGTGGTGTAAAAAAAACTACAATCTACCGATGATGGACTACAAAGAGCGCGTCTATCGCCCGGTGCTTTCTCACCGTGCTGTTTGATTCAAGTCAAAGAAACATGGATAACTCTGTGAAATATCTGACCTCATTAAAATGTTTACAGTGTGTGAAGCAGTACGACTTATCTTACAGGCTGTTATCTTTAATTTATTTGTATTAATATGACTGTAGTCTACTCTTGTTCTGTCTTACTATGAGCTTTAAGTAATGTGTGAAGCACACTAAACTGCGATCTAACACACTCCACCGTCGCAGATGATTATTTATTCATTGATCATATGACGGGCAAAATAATCTTATTTTCGATATAAGCCTCGTAAACGTCATTAAACAGAAGAAATATCACGTCATAGAGGCACGTGGGTTTTAAACTTTAAAAGGCACTAATCTATATTAACTTAAAGTAGATACAAGTACAGTTTACAGTTTAAATTACACTACAATATGAGCTATGATTTATTGATAATTTGATCCGACTTTGAGTCATATTTAGAATATTTGCCACCCTCCTCTTATATTAATCCACATGAAGTTTTATTGTTTGAAAATATCAAGTTGGTATTTAAATCTAAATTTTCTATCTTCCGCCGAGAGGCGCTCAACTTCAGAAGTTGCTGTCACAAGGAATTATGGGTCATTATTTTCTTGTCTCCTTCTGTAATGTGTTGTCCAGTGTCTCCTTAAAGGAGACGATGAAGGAAGCAACGAAGCTCCTCTTGTGTGGGGTGCAGCAAGATTAGGAGATCAATATATGAACAAAATCACAAGAGGGAATATATCTGAAGTAGGGTTGTCGACACCACGGTAAAAGAAAAGTAGAAACACAGAATTTATTATTATTGTTTGCTGTGTTTTCACAGCGTCAAGCTGAACAGAGCAGATCGTTCCAAACAGGAAGTCACACACGAAAGCAGCACACAGCATCCGGTCATTTCAAAATAAAACACCGTGTTCAGACTCCAGTTTGTTCCATTTATTTTAAGATCGACACTCTGAAAGCTCGACAAAAGAACACTTTTAATGAAGTAGTGCACTCAGCCATGGTAGAAGCACAACAATCACAGAATGATTTCCAGCCAGAGTCTGCGCAGTAGAGATCGGTGAGCGAAGCGGCCGTAGCCACTTCCGCTAACCCAAACACACACTTAACTTACCGAAACAAGCAGCGAGGATCCCGCACGCCGGCGTGTTTAACAGCAGAACAGCTTCTTGTGTTGGTCTGAGGTTAAAGGTCACAGATATGGAAACTTCACTGACTGTAGTGATTGTTTTAGTCACGTTTCCACTCGCGGATCGTCCTCCGCTCTGCTCACCCGGAACTGATCGGCTGCAGGAGCCGAATTTGTCAACAGAGCTGTCAATCATCATTTTGACAGCATCAAATAACTCATTAAAAATAAACTTGTCAGAAAAATGAACACTTGGACGTGAATCAGCACGATAAGAACTAACTATAATGACAGAAACCATGTTGGAGAAAAATGTATGGGGCGTGTATTTTGATCTGTGAGGACTTCCTGTGAGCAGCAGAGGACGACAGCTTGTGTTTTTATTTGACTTCACCTGGTAATTCATCTGGTGAACCCCTCTCCGTCTTCAGACAGACTCAGCCTCTCTGGGATGCTCTCTTTATACCCACTCATGTTCCTGACCTGTTGCCTGTTAATCTAATTACTTGTGAGATCTTCAGGTGTTTTCAGCATTTCACACCTTTTCCAGTCTTTTGTCGCCGCTGTCCCAACTTCTCTGAAACGTGTTGCTGCCATCAAATTCAAAATAAGTTTCCAAAAATGATGATATATCTCAGTTTCAACATTTGATAAACAGGAACGTTACTAAAATCACGAGTTGCAGGTTAGATGTCAATGGAGGCGGAGCCAACAGTCAGTCACACCTGAGAGAAGATGTGTCTCACACAGTCATGTGATCACCTGTGTGTTTCTGTCTCCACAGAGAGCTGACCACGTGGAAAGGTCAGTTTGTTCATCAGACTCTGCAGGAAGCTTCCAGAAACATGGAGCCACCACAGGGAAGAAGAAGAAGAAGAATGAGCAAAGACGAGCCTCCTGATCTGTCCGAATTAATGAACAATCTCAGTGAACATTCAGATTCATTCATTCACGGATTTGGAAGCAGTGAAAACAGGATGAGAGCGATTGTAACAAAGATAAAGGAGATCGCTGATGAAGTAGAAGAGACGCAGCGCACAGCAGATAAAGTCAGACTTGGAGGATTTGTATCTGCTGTTGCAGCCGGGTTAATTCTGGGTCTGGCAACCGGGGGGTTGGGCTTGTTAGTAGCAGCAGCAGCAGCAGGAGGTGCTGCTGTCGTTGGTACAAACATAAGAAAAAGATTCATAGAACGCGGAAGTGCAAAGGCCGTAGAAGAGCTGGGAACAGAGTTCATGAAGCTTGTTGAGCCGCTGAAGGAAACCCTGGAGGACATACAGACGACGTGTGAGAAGCTGGAGGAGGAATCCTCTGAAGGTCAGGCCGAGCGCGCTCTGGAAGGGATGGAGAAGTTTCAGAGGACTCTGAGACGAGTGGCTGAACTGAGAGCAGAGACTGAACAAGTTTTGGATGTAGCTGTAGATCTAAAGCAGATGATTGGTGACCTGCCGAGGCTCATTGTGAGCTTCTTCAGAGTCACTGCCGCACCTGAGGAGGATCAAAAGTTAACAGACGCCATCATCAAGTCAGCTGATCAGGTTGTTGTTACTTTTGATGAAATGAAACAGAGACTGATGGACCTAAAGAGTAGGGGTTGACCAGTTAACCCTCCATGGTTCACATGATGATGAAAAAAGTGTTGTTTTTGTCATAAAATCGACCAAATATTCTTAATCTAAAAAGGACCCCCCACAAACGTTTTCAGGGTACTTTTTGGGGTGCGTTGCTGTGAGGCAACTCTGTGCCATAATTGTAAGTAATGAAAAAAGAGAGTTATTGTTTTAAATGTGAACAAAACGTATATAAATTTAACAAACATGGAAAATACTTGATAGCCTCAGCAGGTTACAATCAGTGACTGTATATATAGATCCCGCACGCTGGCGTGTTTAACAGCAGAACAACTTCTTGTGTGAGGCTGAGGTTCACAAATATGTAAAGCTCACTGACTGTAGTGTTAGTGTTAGTTACGTCTCCTCTCGCCGTTCCTCCTCTACTCTGCTGCTCGGGAACAGAACGCTGCAGGAGCCCCATTTGTCCACAGAGCTGTCAATCATGAGGCCACACCCCCTTTTTATAGCATTAAATAACTAATTAAAAGTAAACTTTCTCATATTTGACGTGTATTTAGATTTTATAGTTTGACTCATGTCCCATCTGTTAACATGGAGGAGGCGGGCTTTATGAGCTATACTGCAGCCAGTCAGCAGGGGGCGACAGAGAGGGTTTGGCTTCACTTGTGTCAGCCATCTTTTTATACAGTCTATAGTTACAATCTGTGCCATTTGAAATGTTCCAACATAAAAAAAACTCTTTTCATAAGACTGCATGTCTGAATGATGCCTTCAGGCAACATTGTACCATTGTGGAGAAACCTCCTGGAATGAAGGAGTCGTTTATTTTAAGCATTAAAGTATTTGTTATTAGTATATATTCCTTATTTGTTATTTAATTTTATTGAGCCTTTATTTAAACAGGTAATTGAGACAAGCGGTATCAAGCGGGGAATTAAGCCGGACAGCTTTAAACTCTGTCGCCGTGTGTTCAGGTTGATGGGGCAGAGTAAGAAAAGGCCTTTTGACCGACTTCAGGACAGACCGGTGAAGTGATGAAACCCTGGGAACATAAGCTGTAGCAGCACAATACCAAAATGGTGACTCCATAATGGTACAGTGTTTTTGCATTTTAAGTTTCCATTGCTTAATTAACATAAAGTACGTTAACCTTTATGCTTCAGTAACAAAAAGTTCCTCTGAGACTGTTAGCAGACAAACATGTCTGCGTCTAAAAACTGCCATCAAATTTATTCATCAATATTTGTTTCCACTTTCACTGAACGAAATCTTTTCAGTAGCTTCAGTCCTGTTCATTAAAACCAAAACATTATACATTTTCAAAACTTACCTGACTTACCTTAAAAAATATCTAATTAACACAATGGGAGAAAAAGATATATATATATATATATTTATTTTTACAGTGTACTATTAAAAAACAAAAACAAACCAACTTGTTCCCTTAAGGACAAAAATGTCCACCTCAAAGAAACTGCCATCTAATGAATAAATATGCTCAGAGTCAGACGGTTGTTGATACTTTGGATGAAATGAATCACAAACTAGAGGACTTAGAGGATGATGGAAACCAGCTGCAGTGAGGAGCAGGAAGTTAGAACATTAAAACACTTGATTTGGAAGGAGGAGAAATGTTGTTTACTATAAAACAAGAGGTCATTTTACATCACAACAAACATGGAAATAGAAGAACTATAATATCGTACGTTGTTGTTGTTGTGGTTTCATACACTCTTTGTTCAGTTTTGTTAAATCTGGAGATAATATTCAATAACACTATTTTAATAATAGTAGTTTAATATTTTAATGTCATTTATAAATCATATTGTTTCCTTTTTTATTGTTGATTAAATGTATAAAGTTGTTATTTTTACTGTTTTAAGTCCTTTTGCACAATAATTTGTGTTTGATACAAACGTTCTTTTTATTCTGATGGTTTCTAATAATTTTCTCTTGTTAACTTGTTTCATTGAACTTGTGTTGAAATGATTTCTCTTGTTTGTTAACGTGTCAGAGTGTAAATAAACAACATGCTGTAAATAAAACACCAATAAACACTCGTTCCGTGTGGTGATTCACCTGTTCTTTAGGGGTGGGACAAAATATCGTCGTCCTGACTGGTGTGATCCAGTTATCGTATCGCTGCCGCCAAATATTGATATTTGAATTTCAATCACATTCTGCAGCCTAAACAGATCTCTCTGCCAATTTGAGTCACAAGTGAAAGTGAAATGTTTGTGGCTGCTCGAGTCAGGGCTTTCCAAGCGGTCTGAAGAGATTGTATGTAGAAATGTATTTGTGGGCTCGATGCCTCAGAGAATGAAATCCTCTTGGTTCTGTCAAACATCAGATGTAGAACGACTCGCTACCAATCCCAGCTCTGCAGACGCGGGAACACTTGTGTCCTCATGAGTTGTCGTTCTGTGTATTGTCCCGTCTTTTATCTGGACCTTGACTCTGTAATACAGTTTTGATTGATGTCTCACTGAAATCGTTGGAGTTGGCTGATTACACTAAAGTTCTCTGTTTGTCTGAAGAACGACAGGATGACTTCAGGGGACTTCTTTTTGAAACATGGAACTTTATAAACATATTTTGGGCTCTAAAAGACAAAAAGGTAAGAACAGGTTTAGAACTGTTTTTGTCTGTGACAGGCTTTAATTTAATTCAACATGACAGACAGGATCCCTTCAGAGACAGACCTTTCTGCTTCCTGTAAACCACAAACAGACGTCACGTCGCTCTCTTCAAACACACCAGACTCCATTCACAAAAGCAGTCATTTAACCTCACAGCACACAGGAGCTGCTGCTGCTTTTGCTGCATCGATCTTGTTGTGTTATTGTGAGACGTTGGTTTCTTAAAACGCAACTTTGAGTCCAACACAGAATAAAACAAACTCCAGGCAGCAGTGTTCAAACTTTCTCTCAGATTATCTGCTGATTTCTGCATTTTCGTAGTTCCCAACATGTGGACAGCAACTCCCATGATCCCCCGCTCCTTCATAACTTCACAATCAATGCGTGACTCCATGTTGACCCTCCAGGACGCCCTGCCCTCACCTCCCTGTGAGAACACACCTGTTAATGCAGCAGTGTGACAGCAGCGCCCTCGTGTGGACCGGCTGTGTAACTACAGTCACTGCTGCCTGCCTGCTGCTGCTCCAGTCTGTGCTGAGCAGAGTTTTTACTGTCATGTTCCACATGTATGTTGGTTATTTGATACGTTTGCCTGTTCGGAGACTACACAGAAGAACACATCTCGTGTGTCTGTTTAATCGGATTCTTCAGATCACTGATCAATTATTATGTAGACACAGACAGACAGAGAGACAGACAGTGATAATAATGTCAGTATGAGCAGTAGGACTGAAACATGTGGAACATAAACAGACCTCTCAGGTTTCATCAAAAGCTCAGAGTGAGATTTCATCTGTTCAGGCCGCAGTGACTCAAAATGTTGTAGTTTCACCCCCTCGGCCCCTCGCCCCCTCGGCCCCACCCAATTATTTTTGCTATTTAAAAACCAGTTCAATTTTTCATACTGTTCATAATTGACCAGCACAAATAGGAATGAAAACAATGGGCTAATTTGATAAGACAAATTGAATCAGCTGATTAACTGTTTTATTTTACATTTTAAGATGAACAGAACACTTTGACCCCAAATGAGCCCCTAGAAAACAGTCTTCAATTAAAAAGGTATTCAAACATCGTGAACCGTATAAGAAATATAACATATAATATAACATAATATAATATATCAAATATACATTCAAACATGAGATCTGCCTCTTACCTGCGACCAGTCCTACCTCACACTACCACTATTACATTTAGTTAAACATACAATATCAGGAATCTACCAATATATTTATTTTAATCTATTTGTCCTTCTTCTTATCACCTCCCCTTTTCCTCTCTCCTTACTCTATGCACACACAACACTAATTCCACACACAGAATCCATCGTAAATGGAACTGTACCGTATTTCGCACACTGAGTACTACAGTTGGCTAATTGAAGTTAGCAAATGGTAGCTGACTGTAAACCTCTGCTAGCCGTCTAAATCGATGGCGAACTTTCTGTTCAATCAATCACTGCAGAGGTGGCAAAAGTGCTCACACTCTGTCCTTAAGTAGAAGTCCTGATACTTGTGTGAAAAAAGACTCTGGTAAAAGTAGAAGTACTGATTCAACTCCTTTACTCAAGTGAAAGTAAAAAAGTACACGCTCTGAAATTTACTTCAGTACAAAGGAAAAAGTAAAAATGATTTTTTTTATGTCAATGATTCACAATACTTGTTTTGATAACTTGGCAAAATGAAAAACTAAAACTGAGTGCTGTCAGTCGATTAAATGTAATCTGGTTAATCAGTTTTAGGCTTTGATTAATCACGATACATTGCCTTTGTAAAATACCCCTCATCCATGCAAGTTACCAGTTACTTGACTAAAAAGTTATTGAATTACTTTATAAATGACTCCATGTTAAAGTGATTATTACTGTATAAAATTACGTTTTACATCAGTTTAAATATTTGCTTTAATTTGATCATTAAAGTTCACTATACAACTATATTATTGTTGCCTACCTACATTTTCTTTTTCTAGAATTTGCATTTGAACACACCATGATGACTTTTTTCGTTCACCGTCGCGTAATGGTCATTTTTCTGAGCCGACCTTGAACACATCATAATATCACCTTATGGCACCTCGGTTAGTTCGCTAAGTAGCTTTTATTCTGCGGATTTCAACACGGATAACTATTTTTAACTAACGAGACTTGCTGCAATGTTTGAGTGCACTTAAGGAGGCTGCTTTAAGCAGAACGAGCCATCAGACTGTTTCCTGCTTCAGGACTTTTTACTTTCACTTTCTTGTGACGCAGATCTGTTCTCCGTGTTGAAGCTTTGGTAAGTGACACTTTTCTCTGTTTTAAAGACTCTCAGATTAATTCAAGTGTAACAACAGCTGGATGCTAACAGTTAGCAACCGGGCTCACTGGCTGCTCTGAGAGCAGATAGTGTGCTGGGATCAGACCACTGCTCCTTCCTCTGCTCGATACAGGGAGAGAGCTGCGTCTGTATTTCACCATGCTAACAATGCTAATGCTAACCAGGGAGGAGGGGGAGGCTGTCCACATCAGACACGAAACTTAGGTGTTAATTATTAAAATAACTGGTGAAAGTAAACACAGACTGAATATTCACAGACGAAATGGGAGGGGGGAAGGGTGGCAAGTGTTGCAAACTTCCAATTAAAGGGTGAGGCCATATGTTACGTGGCTCTCGCTCCAGAGTGCGGTCGAGAAGTCGAAAGAAGTTACTCCCTCAGTCGACGACGGCGCTGCTCAGAGAACTCGACCGCACTTTGTGACTGATGTCACGTGGTTCTGTGGTGTGTTCTGTACCAGTTGAAGACGTGCGATGGAGGATCCACTGATCCCCATGTAAAGTGCATTACAGTAGTCTAGCCGAGTCGTCACAAAGGCGTGAATTACTGTTTCAAAGTGCTGTCTCTGGAGAAACGGTTTTATCTTTGCCAGCTGCCTTAACTGGAAAAAGCCTGTTTGCACCACAGCTTTAATCTGGCTGTCCAGCTTAAGTTCTGCGTCCACCTTTACCCCCAGATCATTTACAACAGGTTTGGCGACTGGGGGGGTAACAGAGGTGCCACCAAAGACCATCACTTCAGTCTTTTTTTCATTAAAATGTAAAAAGTTTAGAGCCATCCAGGCCTTGACATCATCTAAACAATTTAACAGTGGCTTAAGGGAGCATGAATCAGCCTTTTTAAGGGGGACATAGATCTGGCTGTCATCAGCATAACAGTGGAATAGAAAGCCGTGCTTCCTGAGAATAGAACCAAGTGGGAGAAGAGACAAGGAAAATAAAACAAAACTTCTCTGAAACGTGTTAAAACATAAAACAATTACATTTCTCAGTTTCAGCATTTGATGAACAGGAACGTTACTAAAATCACGAGCTGCAGGTTAGATGTCAATGGAGGCGGAGCCAACAGTCAGTCACACCTGAGAGAAGGTGTGTCTCACACAGTCATGTGATCACCTGTGTGTTTCTGTCTCCACAGAGAGCTGACCACGTGGAAAGGTCAGTTTGTTCATCAGACTCTGCAGGAAGCTTCCAGAAACATGGAGCCACCACAGGGAAGAAGAAGAAGGAGAGGGAGCAAAGACATGCCTCCTGATATGTCTGAATTAATGAAGAATCTCATCAAACATTCAGATTCATTCATTCAAGGATTTAGAAGCAGTGAAAACAGGATGAGAGCGATGGTAACAAAGATGAAGGGGGTAGTAAAAGAGATGCAGAGAAAAACAGATAAAGTCAGAACAACAGGAACCGTTGTTGGAGGAGTGGGAGTCGCTGCAGTCTGGATCATTTTGGCTCTGGCAACAGTGGGGGTGGGCAGCTTGTTAGCAGCAGGGGCAGCAGTAGCAGTAGGAGGGGCTGTTGTCGTTGGTGCAAAGCTATCAAAAAGAATCATAGAAAACGGAAGTGCAAAGGCCGTAAAAGGGCTGGGAACAGAGTTCATGAAGCTTGTTGATCCGCTGAAGGAAACCCTGGAGGACATACTGATGACGTGTGAGAAGCTGGAGGAGGAATCCTCTGAAGGTCAGGCAGAGCAAACTCTGGAAGGGATGGAGGAGTTTCAGAGGACTCTGAGACGAGTGGCTGAACTGAGAGCAGAGACTGAACAAGTTTTGGATGTAGCTGTAGATCTAAAGCAGATGATTGGTGACCTGCCGAGGCTCATTGTGAGCTTCTTCAGAGTCACTGCCGCACCTGAGGAGGATCAAAAGTTAACAGACGCCATCATCAAGTCAGCTGATCAGGTTGTTGTTACTTTTGATGAAATGAAACAGAGACTGATGGACCTAAAGAGTAGGGGTTGACCAGTTAACCCTCCATGGTTCACATGATGATGAAAAAAGTGTTGTTTTGGTCATAAAATCGACCAAATATTCTTAATCTAAAAAGGACCCCCCACAAACGTTTTCAGGGTACTTTTTGGGGTGCGTTGCCGTGAGGCAACTCTGTGCCATAATTGTAAGTAATGAAAAAAGAGAGTTATTGTTTTAAATGTGAACAAAACGTATATAAATTTAACAAACATGGAAAATACTTGATAGCCTCAGCAGGTTACAATCAGTGACTGTATATATAGATCCCGCACGCTGGCGTGTTTAACAGCAGAACAACTTCTTGTGTGAGGCTGAGGTTCACAAATATGTAAAGCTCACTGACTGTAGTGTTAGTGTTAGTTACGTCTCCTCTCGCCGTTCCTCCTCTACTCTGCTGCTCGGGAACAGGACGCTGCAGGAGCCCCATTTGTCCACAGAGCTGTCAATCATGAGGCCACACCCCCTTTTTATAGCATTAAATGACTAATTAAAAGTAAACTTTCTCATATTTGACGTGTATTTAGATTTTATAGTTTGACTCATGTCCCATCTGTTAACATGGAGGAGGCGGGCTTTATGAGCTATACTGCAGCCAGTCAGCAGGGGGCGACAGACAGGGTTTGGCTTCACTTGTGTCGGCCATCTTTTTATACAGTCTATAGTTACAATCTGTGCCATTTGAAATGTTCCAACATAAAAAAAACTCTTTTCATAAGACTGCATGTCTGAATGTTGCCTTCAGGCAACATTGTACCATTGTGGAGAAACCTCCTGGAATGAAGGAGTCGTTTATTTTAAGCATTAAAGTATTTGTTATTAGTATATATTCCTTATTTGTTATTTAATTTTATTGAGCCTTTATTTAAACAGGTAATTGAGACAAGCGGTATCAAGCGGGGAATTAAGCCGGACAGCTTTAAACTCTGTCGCCGTGTGTTCAGGTTGATGGGGCAGAGTAAGAAAAGGCCTTTTGACCGACTTCAGGACAGACCGGTGAAGTGATGAAACCCTGGGAACATAAGCTGTAGCAGCACAATACCAAAATGGTGACTCCATAATGGTACAGTGTTTTTGCATTTTAAGTTTCCATTGCTTAATTAACATAAAGTACGTTAACCTTTATGCTTCAGTAACAAAAAGTTCCTCTGAGACTGTTAGCAGACAAACATGTCTGCGTCTAAAAACTGCCATCAAATTTATTCATCAATATTTGTTTCCACTTTCACTGAACGAAATCTTTTCAGTAGCTTCAGTCCTGTTCATTAAAACCAAAACATTATACATTTTCAAAACTTACCTGACTTACCTTAAAAAATATCTAATTAACACAATGGGAAAAAAAGATATATATATTTATATATTTATTTTTACAGTGTACTATTAAAAAACAAAAACAAACCAACTTGTTCCCTTAAGGACAAAAATGTCCACCTCAAAGAAACTGCCATCTAATGAATAAATATGCTCAGAGTCAGACGGTTGTTGATACTTTGGATGAAATGAATCACAAACTAGAGGACTTAGAGGATGATGGAAACCAGCTGCAGTGAGGAGCAGGAAGTTAGAACATTAAAACACTTGATTTGGAAGGAGGAGAAATGTTGTTTACTATAAAACAAGAGGTCATTTTACATCACAACAAACATGGAAATAGAAGAACTATAATATCGTACGTTGTTGTAGGACAACAGTAGGACTGAAACATGTGGAACATAAACATGATGTCTGAGGGCCGACAGAAAGACGAGCAGGAAACAGAACGAGCCATCAGACTGTTTCCTGCGTCAGGACTTTTTACTTTCACTTTCTGTGGTTGTGACGCAGATCTGTTCTCCGTGTTGAAGCTTTGGTGAGTGACACTTTTCTCTGTTTTAATTATTAAGTTGTTAATTATTCAAATAACTGGTGAAAGTAAACAAAGACTGAATATTCACAGACAAAATGGGAGGGGGAAAGGGTGGCAAGTGTTGCAAACTTTGAACTTTGAATTATTATCTTTAATTTATTTGTATTAATATGACTGTAGTCTACTCTTGTTCTGTCTTACTATGAGCTTTAAGTAATGTGTGAAGCACACTAAACTGCGATCTAACACACTCCACCGTCGCAGATGATTATTTATTCATTGATCATATGACGGGCAAAATAATCTTATTTTCGATATAAGCCTCGTAAACGTCATTAAACAGAAGAAATATCACGTCATAGAGGCACGTGGGTTTTACACTTTAAAAGGCACTAATCTATATTAACTTAAAGTAGATACAAGTACAGTTTACAGTTTAAATTACACTACAATATGAGCTATGATTTATTGATAATTTGATCCGACTTTGAGTCATATTTAGAATATTTGCCACCCTCCTCTTATATTAATCCACATGAAGTTTTATTGCTGTCACAAGGATGTGACAGAGCCACATTGAAGAAAAAAGTGTCAAATGAATGGTCATTAGAAGGGTATTAAAACTAAGACACTAAGAGTGATAATGTTTGTTTTGCCTTTTAGTGCTATGAAAATTAAACTGTCCACTGTAAGTTAAAAGGATGTGGGTATGTGCCAGTTAAGAGGTATGTCTGTGCCGAGGTGATAAAGGGGGGTGTGACGTAGACGAAGGAGGAGATTCGGCGCGGCAGGGTTGAATTGGTGAGCGTCAGGCGAGAGTCTGCAGCTGCCCTTTACGACACAGTCTATTCAAATTGTGGAAAAATGTAATGAAGGAATTGACTTTTGAATGTACTGTGAGGGAAAGTTAAAGGAATATTATTCGAGCTCTCCGTTCCGGCATCTCCCGCGGCTGAACGCAGCATGAGGCAACAAGAACAAAGACTTTGGGATTACTCTTCCTCCGGATTCTTGGTGAGATCTTTCCTTTGTTGTCTGGATTTTGAATACTGGTACCAGTCGCGCTCGATCGTTTTTTGTGGATTATATTTGGTTTTGTGAGCGAACTGAAGGATTTTTGTTTTGGGGACAAACGGGCGACGGCATCGACGGATTTATTGTTTGTTTTCGGGGTGGGAAAAGAAGGACCAAAAGTGACTATTCGAGTGAACTTTCGTTCAATTAAGTTCATATTTCGTTAGATTTGGACTTTTAGTTGGTTGTGAATATATATTGGACTGATTTAGAGAGTTATTGTTGTTGTAATTACATTTTTATTTGTCGCATTGAGCTGGGTGAAGCATATTTCTGTGAGTGACGCATATTGCTCTAATCACCTGAGTAGCCTGTCAATACCTATTAAAAAGGGTGAAACTTATTTCATCTTGATATTTTCTCTGATACCTGTTTACATTTTTGATTAAAAAGGTTATAGGTTTTCTTTTCTTCTAAAAGAACCCGTGAGCGTTGAACCTCGATAAAATAAAAAGGTCGAGTGTTCCAAGGAATTATGGGTCATTATTTTCTTGTCTCCTTCTGTAATGTGTTGTCCAGTGTCTCCTTAAAGGAGACGATGAAGGAAGCAACGAAGCTCCTCTTGTGTGGGGTGCAGCAAGATTAGGAGATCAATATATAAACAAAATCACAAGAGGGAATATATCTGAAGTAGGGTTGTCGACACCACGGTAAAAGAAAAGTAGAAACACATTTTCTAAACTATTGGTTTATTTTATTTTATTTTATTTTATTTTTTTATTTTTTTTTGTCGGTTTGTTTTTTTCTGTTCAATGTCACTATCTTGTTTGTCATGTTAATCCACAACAAACTAAAATAAAAAATGATGAGAAAGATTATGATTGCAGTGTTGCCGCTACATACATTTATTATTGCCGCCGCTTCTTCAGATTTCTATAACGTGTCCTGAAGTTGCAATTAAGGACTCTGCAGAGATGTCCGCTCCAGATGTTCGGCCGTCCGCCCGCTCTCCTCGTTGAGTCAGAGCACTGAAACAGTGACAGGAGTCACAGGATATCAATCACACGTGAAGTCGTTGCAACCAAATAAACAACAACATTGATTGTTGCTGTTTATGTATGTCCAGAGTAACAATTTGAAGTTCTAACTAAAGTGACTAAAATGAAGCCTCCTTTGATTGGATCAAACTTGATTGATGTCAGAACAAAGTGAGACGTTTGAGCAGAACAACACGTTCAGACGGAGTTGAAATAAAGACGTTACAAGTCCATTCAACGAAGACACACCTGCTTCTTCTTCTGCTCCTCTTTCAGCCCACATGGCTCCTGGTGACTCACAGGCTGAATGTTGAAGGAAGTTATTAGAAGAAGTGTAGAAATGTTGTCGGGCTAACTCAACTGTTGGCACGGCTCCAGTTAAACTGTTGCCGGGCAGAGTTTGTGATGTCAGCTCTCCTTTCTGATTGGTTCATAACGGCTCATTTCTGACTGTTACACGACTTGAATCCGTAATCTTTACACACACGTTACAAACTGCACACGTCACTGTGGTCCAGGGATCTTTATTAGAACATGAACTGTAGATCAGAATGTGTGTAAAATATTGACATGTTAAACAGCAGTTCTTCCTCCTGTAAACTCATTAAGTCATTAAACCCTGAGATACCTGATCAGTCAGCTGTTAGCAGGATTTCTGCTCCTCACACAAACTGTGTCAAAAAAGAATCAGCTCACATCTTCAGTTAAAACACTTCCACGTAGGATCCACCTGTGTATCCTCGCTCTTCTCTCCTCCTAAAGCCTCTTCTCTCCTCTCCTTGTCTCCTCCAGGTGTATTTAAGAAATACGCAGATCCTCCATCATGGCGGAGGGGGAAGGATATCCGGGTCAGCGGAGGAGAAAGGATGTTAAGGAGGAAGGATTAATGTAATAAGATGCACCCAAACTGTCCATTTCACAGCTCAGCACTGACTTCACTCACACTCACTGTCACACCTGCTGCTGAACAGGTGAACAACAGCTCACTGTAACTAATAATGTTGTTTGTTTGTATCAGGACGCAGAAGCAGAGACCAGACTCTCCTGGACCCAGCTGTGTGTCCCTGCAGAGTGACCGGTCTATTGGTCGCTTAATTGACTTTAAAGGAGACCAACCTGCTGATGGAAGGTAAGAATGTACTAAAGCTATTAACATGTGAGCATCACTGTCTTTAATGCAACTTCATTTTTTAAACAAGCGCAATAGCAGCTAGTCCAAAAAATAATCCATATCATGCGTAATGGCTCCAGTCCGTCTTCACGCGGGGAACAATGTGGCCGTGTGTCCATGCCTTGCACAGCCCCGCACTGACTGGTCTCCTGACTATAATAATGATGAAAATATATTATTCACAGGTGCATTCACGGATGTTTTTACAGACAAACACATTTTTGATCGTGATCAGTGTAAACACAGAGCGTGACAGCCCTATAATACTGCACAGCAGTTACCACCAGCTCTCTGCAGACTATAATATTACTCTTACTGCGCGTTGCCGTTAGTGCTTTTGTTTCTGAATTAGGTGCGTTTTGCCACGAGGCTCATTTACATAGAAAGGACCCAATTTTTGGGCGCGAATGTCTGAATCATGATTCATTTAAATACGTGCACACAGCACGGGAGCAGAGACGCTGTTTGCTCTGCAGCACACTCTGGGGTGCATTTGACCCTCTGCGTGTGCTTGGAGAATGAGGCAGAGCCTCTTTTCTTATTTGCACAGGTTTAGGGCGCAAAAGCTGTGCAGTCCTATATTGAATTCCCCACTAAGGTATTATCAATAATTCATTTCACTTTTGAATTAATCAGACAAGTTAAAGGAGGAGTTAGACTTTCTCCAGCTTCAGTTTTCTGACGGTCACACCTGCTGCTGAACAGGTCAACAACAGCTCACTGTAACTAATAATGTTTGTATCAGGACGCAGAAGCAGAGACCAGACTCTCCTGGACCCAGCTGTGAGTCCCTGAAGAGTGACTGGTCTATGGGTCGACCTGTTGACTTTAAAGGTGACCAACCTGCTGATGGAAGGTAAGAATGTACTAAAGCTATTAACATATGACCTACATTCATGCTCTGTAATTTCATACTCATGTCAGAACACCTTTTGTAATCTGTGTCAGTAAATGTCCTTAAACTTGATGTTTCCTCCACAGAGTTCAGCAGGAGAGCTCAGAGGTTCACAGAGATCAGTCAGCCCAGCAGCATCAAGCCGACCTGGACTCCACATTTATGGTGTGTAGCATCCGTCTCCATGCTGCCCTCAGACTGACTGATGAATCTGTTGTTGTGTTCTACCAGTTTAAATGTTTCTTATTCTGTTCCAGCTGCTGGAGGAGAACATCGTCACATTTGTGAAACGTGAGCTGAAGAAGATCAAGAGGGGTCTGAGTCCGGATTCCCCAGCATGCCTAGAGATTCAGGAGGAGGACGAGGAGGTTCTGGACAGTAAGGAGGAGGAGCAGAGGAGGAGCAGCAGAGAGGCATTTCTGAAGATCACTGTGCACTTCCTGAGGAGAATGAAGCAGGAGGAGCTGGCTGACTGTCTGCAGAGCAGTAAGAGAGCTTTTACAGATTACAGGTTTTTTTGGACATTTCCAAACGCTGCTTTAACATGTTGCACAGATCTGTATCAGATCAGATCATGATCGTCCCTAATGAGCTGAAAAAGCTGAGGACGAAGTCAAACTGCACAGCCACACTTTATTAAGATCTGCAGGATCCACTTATTGACATCATTTGTTGTTTGTTCATTCAGGAACTGTTGCTGCAGAGTGCCGACAGAAACTCAAGTCTAACCTGAAGCAGAAGTTCCAGTGTGTGTTTGAGGGGGTCACTAAAGCTGGAAACCCAACCCTTCTGAATCAGATCTACACAGAGCTCTACATCACAGAGGGAGGGACTGGAGAGGTCAATGATGAACATGAGGTCAGACAGATCAAATCAGCATCCAGGAAACCAGACAGACCAGAAACAACCATCAGACAGGAAGACATCTTTAAAGCCTCACCTGGAAGAGATGGACCAATCAGAACAGTGATGACAAAGGGAGTGGCTGGCATTGGGAAAACAGTCTTCACACAGAAGTTCACTCTGGACTGGGCTGAAGGCAAAGCCAACCAGGACATACAGTTCATGTTTCCCTTCACCTTCAGAGAGCTGAATGTGCTGAAAGAGAAGAAGTTCAGCTTGGTGGAACTTGTTCATCACTTCTTCACTGAAACCAAAGAAGCAGGAATCTGCAGGTTTGAAGAGTTCCAGGTTGTGTTCATCTTTCACGCTCTGGATGAGTGTCGACTTCCTCTGGACTTCCACAACAATGAGATCCTGACTGATGTCACAGAGTCCACCTCAGTGGATGTGCTGCTGACAAACCTCATCAGAGGGAAACTGCTTCCCTCTGCTCGCCTCTGGATAACCACACGACCTGCAGCAGCCAATCAGATCCCTCCTCAGTGTGTTGACATGGTGACAGAGGTCAGAGGGTTCACTGACCCTCAGCAGGAGGAGTACTTCAGGAAGAGATTCAGAGATGAGGAGCAGGCCAACAGAATCATCTCCCACATCAAGACATCCCAAAGCCTCCACATCATGTGCCACATCCCAGTCTTCTGCTGGATCACTGCGACAGTTCTGGAGGACGTGTTGAAGACCAGAGAGGGAGGACAGCTGCCCAAGACCCTGACTGAGATGTACATCCACTTCCTGGTGGTTCAGTCCAAACTGAAGAACATCAAGTATGATGGAGGAGCTGAGACAGATCAACACTGGAGTCCAGAGAGCAGGGAGATGATTGAGTCTCTGGGAAAACTGGCTTTTGAGCAGCTGCAGAAAGGAAACCTGATCTTCTATGAGTCAGACCTGACAGAGTGTGGCATCGATATCAGAGCAGCCTCAGTGTACTCAGGAGTGTTCACACAGGTCTTTAAAGAGGAGAGAGGACTGTACCAGGACAAGGTGTTCTGCTTCATCCATCTGAGCGTTCAGGAGTTTCTGGCTGCTCTTCATGTCAGTCTGACATTCATCAACTCTGGAGTCAATCTGATGTCAGAAGAAACAACTAAATCCGGGAGGTCTAAAGCAAAGAGAAAAAAATCTGATCCAACGTGTTTCTACCAGAGTGCTGTGGACAAGGCGTTACAGAGTCCAAATGGACACCTGGACTTGTTCCTCCGCTTCCTCCTCGGTCTTTCACTAGAGACCAATCAGAATCTCCTACGAGGTCTGCTGACACAGACAGGAAGTAGCTCACAGACCAATCAGGAAACAGTCCAGTACATAAAGACAACGATCAGCAAGAATCTGTCTGCAGAGAAAAGCATCAATCTGTCCCACTGTCTGAATGAACTGAATGAGGGGTTCCCACACTTTTCCATGCCGAGGTCCCCCAAACAGCATTAGCTTCTGGCCGGGGACCCCCAAACCCACAGACAATGCTACAAAATATGTAAAGAAACATCAACTTTTAGAATGTATTTTCTTACTTTTATTCACTATTTTTTTAGCACGAGCAATGTGGTATGAGGCTAAAAATGATGCCTTCAGGGCCCGCTCGGGCACGGTAGCTTGCTGTGTGAATGCAGCAGATTGCCTGACCAAATGCTCTTCCTTAGGTCTGAAGAAGTCTACTGTTTTATCGGCCTCTGCCGGATGTTTTTGCATGAAGTGACGCTGAAGTTTTGAAGGTTTTAAACACTCGTTTGAGAGGGTCTCCAGACAGAGGACGCTTTTCGGGCAATCATTTTTCTGTATTGATGTAAAGCCATACTTAATGTATGCTGCCTCCTATTTTCGGATTTTAGTTGGCCATGAATTCATAGGTTTTGCAGCAGAGTCCTCCATGGCAGGGCTGTTGGTCTGCTCCTTCGGTCTATTTGTTGTCCAAAACCTGTCCATTTTGCGCTAGCTAGCTAAACGCAAGCTTGAGGAGCAGAGCAGCTTGATAACAACCGCCAGGTCTACACAGATTATGATGTCGTTATGACGTCGTCATGCCGAATTTGCAGCTGAATTTGAGAATTCGAGATTACGGCAGTTTACGAGTTGTACGTTTCAGGACAAAATATATATATATTTTTTTGCATTTTTTTTCTTATCTTCCCTCCAATTTCCTGAGGCCCCCCTAGCGGCCCCCACTTTGAAAACCACTGATCTAGTGGAGCAGATCCAACAGTCCCTGAGATCAGGACGTCTCTCCACAGAGAAACTGTCTCCTGCTCAGTGGTCAGCTCTGGTCTTCATCTTACTGTCATCAGAAAAAGATCTGGGCGTGTTTGACTTGAAGAAGTTCTCTGCTTCAGAGGAGGCTCTTCTGAGGCTGCTGCCAGTGGTCAAAGCCTCCAACAAAGCTCTGTATGTGCACACATCACTATCCAGGTTTAAAAGGTATAATCTCGAAGATTTCCATTTAAATAAATGTCTGTTAAGTCTCTATCTATCGCAGAATCTATCGCTACAATGGTGTTTGAGCCTACTGATGAAAGCCTTTGCATCTGCAGTATATAGTATTATTATGGACTGGGTGTCTGTGGCGACATTCGTGTAAAGAATCACAAGCGGCGCCCAGTTAGTGACGCGTTTCCCATCAGCCAGCAGTGGTTGGTCTGCCAGAGAGGGTAGGCGGAGCTAAGCGGCTGCTTTTCCGCTCTCTGCAAGTGTTGCGAGTAAACAGTAATCTACTATGGCTGAACAAACAAAGAAAGATGGATGACTACAGATACAACTTCAACAAGAAGTGAAAATCCAAAGAACCAACCGGCGCCAACCGTGGACGTCTGGTTAAACTGGGAAGTGTCATTCTGCAATTTCTGTTGAGCCAGAGAGCATTGAACTGAAATCTTCGAGATTAGACCTTCAATATAGCCTTTCTGAAAAAATGAAAGAGTGACTGTTCGTGATTGCTTTCTCGTGATTCTCTTTCAGGCTGAGTGGCTGTAAACTGTCAGAGAAAAGTTGTGAAGCTCTGGCTTCAGTTCTCAGCTCCCAGTCCTCTGATCTGAGAGAGCTGGACCTGAGTAACAACAACCTGCAGGATCCAGGAGTGGAGCTGCTTTCTGCTGGATTAAAGAGTCCACACTGTACACTGCAAACTCTCAGGTAATGATTCAACAATTCTTACAGGTTAACTTAGTAAACTTTCTTTACATTTCTGGAGTTGATTGATGATGATTTGGCTGGTTGTGAACATTTTACAAACAAGTTATGCCAGGCAGCCAGTACAAGTATGACATCAGAGCTCTGACTGAATCAATTATCTTTTTAGTAATATAGTGCCAGAGTGTACTCTGTGTTATATTATTTACAGAGACACAACATGAATCCACCATGAGATAGAAACACTTCTTTTGTGTGTGTGTGTGTGTGTGTGTGTGTGTGTGTGTGTGTGTGTGTGTGTGTAGTCTGTCAGGCTGTCTGATCACACAGGAAGGCTGTGCTTCTCTGGCCTCAGCTCTAAGCTCCTCCCACCTGAGAGAGCTGGACCTGAGCAACAATCATTTAGGAGAACCAGGAGAGAAGCTGCTGTATGCTCGACTCGAGGATCCACGCTGCAAACTGGAGACACTGAGGTACCTTCAGACAGACAGACAGACGCTCTCGCGCTGTCTCTAACTGAGAAACTCTGGTTCATGTTTAATGGTGGATGAGTGAAGGTGTGATGTAGATTCTGACTTCAGGTACTTTCTCACTCCTGGAAATGTCCGCACATTACCCAGAGGAGATGCATGTGAAAACACAAATGCCTGAATCAGTTTGTGGCGATCTGCCAATAATGTTTGACAGGTTTTTGCTTTGCTTAAAATTCAATCGGCAGTTTTAAATTTGAGGTATATAAATATCTAGGGATATTCTATATCCTAGGGTACACGGTAGCTCAGTCTGTAGGGACATGGCTTGGGTGCCAGAGGGTGGCCGGTGCAAGTCCTGCTAAAAGTGTGGAACTCGGGCTGGTAGCTGGAGAGGTGCAAAGTCCTTTCCTGGGCACTGTCAAAGTGTCCTTGAGCAATGCACCTAATCCCCAACTGCTCGGGGCGCTTGTTCATGTGCAGCGCCCTCACTCTCACATCTCTCCATTAATGCATGTCCTTGGTTCCTGTGTGTGCATGTGTGTATTTTGGGCCTTTGTGTGTGTGGCATGTTTGTACTAACAGAGTGAAAAACAAGATTAGGTCTAAACCTAGTATGTGGCTGACCGCATCAGGTCAATGTGCGCTTTTGTGGGCAACACTGTGTAGGGATCCGTGCAGGTGAAGAGGAAAACAGCCGGAGTCGACAAGCTTCTGGTGGCAGAGGAGACGTTGTTTGTGTCGGTCCTTCTGCAGGTGACGAGTTGCGGTGCAGCGATGCGTTCAAGTTACTGAGAAAAAGTAGGAACTTTTAAAAACTGCCCCGTTTAATCAGCGTGGAGCTGCTTGTGCGCTGGTGGAGTTAAAGTTAACTTGAACAAGAAAAATGACCTCCCACAGGACTCAAGTCGCTGTGGAAAGGCTAAAAGGGAAAAAGTACCTCCTAATGCAACTCTGGCTACACATGAAAGGCAGAGATATGTGGATTTCACTGCCCTTTATAACCTGCATGAAATCCTAGCCGTGTCACAGGGACCCCCTGGGATGCCCTCGGCTTTCCTCCAATGAAACGGGGGAATTTTGCTCTCCCCTCCACTTCACACTTAGGTGTGAAGGAAGGAGCATTCTGGGATACTAAGGCCATGTCCACACGGAGACGGAGCCGACTTCGTTTTGAAAAAGATTTCCGTAAACACGGCGCCGTCTCAGTAAATGTTTGCGTCCCCACGAAACCGCTGAAACGCTGTATTATATACAACTGGCCTGTGGGTGGCGCTGTAACGCAGCCACACAAATACAACAAACCGGAGAAGAAGAAATAGAGCATGCGTACAAGTGTCGATGGTGTAAAATATGAGTGGAACTAGAAAAGAGACCTTTGTGTGGACTGACGACGAGGTTGAACTTCTGCTTCGGGTCTGCAGAACGAGCGCGACACTGTAGTCCGCCATAGTTGTTGTTGT
Source organism: Semicossyphus pulcher (assembly GCF_022749685.1). NCBI lineage: Eukaryota > Metazoa > Chordata > Actinopteri > Labriformes > Labridae > Semicossyphus > Semicossyphus pulcher. Next base: position 1,750,837 of record NW_027211695.1, read on the forward strand.
TGTTGGTGGTGGTGGGGTTAGCGCATGCGCGACGTACGGATTCGTGCGCGATTCAAGAAAGATCCGTATAGGCTGTACACACGGCAACGCCAGGGTGGCGTTTAGGGATTTATCCACTCTGGGAGGCGATTTGAAAAATTAGCGTATACGGGCTCCTGAAACGCCGGTTCCGTGTGGACAAAACGACCATACGACAAAAAACTTTGGCGTTTACTCCTAAACCCGTCTCCGTGTGGACATGGCCTGAGTCTTTATGGTGTTTTAGTACCCTTATCAGGCTCCTCATCTCCCAAGTAGGCCTCTCCCTTGTTTGAGCCACATGGTGAGGTCCCAACAACTGGAAGCGTGGCCTGTGCGTGACGGCTGCAGGACGTGTTCATTTCATTTGAAATGCATGAACACAGATGAGAGTCTTCACGCTGCTGGCGTGACACGCGCGTATCTCGCGCGACTCGCGCTGAAAATGTAGAGAATAGGAGGCTCGCCTATTTTTACCACGAGCCGCACACGGTTCTCGTTGTGATGAGTCCTATCGCTCTCTGACAGCGATATTAACGTCTCTTCCTGTAGTTAAAGTCACAGGCATGGAGAGTAAAGTAGCTCAACGCTTCCAGTAAGTTTTTTCAAAGTAAAAGCCCGATCTGGAAATCTGACTCCCCTCGTTTGTACACAATGCTTTGTAAGTGTTTCCCGGGCTGTTTTTTTTACTTTATTTGTAACTTTTCCAGGAAGTTATTTGATGGATGAAGTCACTCACAGGCTCCTTATTGCGGTTCCTGCTTAATTTTCTTTGAAATAAAAATGTAGTCATAAGTCTCCCGCAGGCCATAAGTATATATGTTAGTAAAAATAAATAAATAACATAATGTTACAGACGTAACTTGGGTGCTATCTTTCCCTCTCTCACCCTCGCTCGCTCTCCGTCTCGGCTCATACGTTGTTTTCGCTGTGTGTTAATTAAGTTCGTGTTTCTAATATAAACAAGGTCGTTTTCTGTTAAGACCAACCCACGGAAACCTTTAAAACAAAGACCAGAAACTACCCCTGGATATGTGGGCTGCGGACGTAGGTGACGACAGCGGAGGAGCAGTGGAGGAGTAGGCTCGCCTACTCCCCGAACAAAGTATCCAGAGCCATGTAGAGAGAGAGTCACGTCAGTGGAGGTCCAATATGCTCCATGATCCGCCATTGCGATGTCGCAACTCTCTCTCTCCATGGCTCTGAAAGTACCGTCAGTCACTCACTCACTCACTCACTCACTCACTCACTCAGTCACATACAGACTCATGTGTAGGGCTGACCCCGGGGATTAATAAAGAGTCCATTCTTCTATTGTTTTCCACTCCGTCTTTGAATGTACGTCCAAATTACACGTAGTATTGACATCAACACAAACCATCATCAAGGTGAGCACATGTGAACACAGCTTCTGTTTCTTCCTTCAGGTTGGACCATGGTGGACTTCACAGACTGAAACCTACTCTGAGGAAACGTGAGCGCGTTTTAAGTTTGATTCATGAGAACACAGCTGCACATGCTCAGTGATGAATTTCAATCAGTGCTGTCAAACAGTATTCTAAGTTTGATTGACTCTCAGTAACTGTCAGTAAAGTTGTTCTTGAATGAACAGATGATAACCTGCAGCTGTGTCGTGTCTCCTTCTCTCCATCAGACGCCTGTGAGCTGGAAGTGGACACAAACACAGTGAACAGAAAACTCAAACTGTCTGACAACAACAGGAAGGTGACACGGGAGGAGGTTCAGTCATACCCTGATCATCCAGACAGATTTGACACCTGGCCTCAGCTGCTGTGTAGGACTGGTCTGACTGGTCGCTGTTACTAGGAGGTCGAGTGGAGCGGAAGGGTTAAAGTATCAGTGAGTTACAGAGGAATCAGCAGGAGAGGAGGCAGTGAGGACTGTGTGTTTGGATGTAATGATCAGTCCTGGAGTCTGTTCTGCTCTGATGGTGGTTACTCTGTCTGGCACGGTAACAGAAGAACACAACTCCCTCTCTCCTCCTCCTCCTCCTCCTCCTCCTCCTCCTCTGGTAGAGTAGCAGTGTATGTGGACTGTCCTGCCGGCACTCTGTCCTTCTACAGAGTCTCCTCTGACACACTGACCCACCTCCACACCTTCAGCACCACCTTCACTGAACCTCTGTATCCTGGGTTTAAAGTGTGTTCAGATTCCTCAGTGACTCTGTGTAGGTCAGAGGAACTCTGCTGACTGAACTGAAGGCTTAAATCAAGAAGAAACTGGACTTGGTTGAACAGGTCCATTAACCAAACGTTGTCACGGAGGGTTCTGGTAATATCACAAAGGCAGCAGAAAGTATGATCCCTACATTAAAGCATAACTTGTCAGCTTTACTCTCTGTGGAACGTTTGTTCTTCTGACTACAGTGAAGAACATTACGAAAGAAAGGAATGATCTTGTACATAGTGTGAAATGTAGTATCCTGTAGGGCTGTGCCATATCATATCGTTCACATTATACTGGTATAATTTTTTTTTACATGATAAGAAAGTGTCACGTGTTTCTTCTGTTCTTATTTTGTTTCGTTAGTTGTTTTTTATAATGTAAAGTGACTTTGAGTACCATGAAAAGCGCTATATAACTAAAACGTATTATTATTACTATTATTAAGAAAGTCCTGCTTCTTATTTCCTGTTCCTAGAATGTGAACATTTACATAAAGTTTGAATTTTTGAACATTAGGAGTTAACTGATAATAACCAATCTGTATGTTTTTATTATACTTTCCTTTAAGTTTAATATTTCATGTTTAGGTGAAGAATAGCCTATTTTGGTCATTTTTTGATAAACATGTACTGTCACTTTAAGAGAGCGCACCCCGGTGCATGTACTTCTGTGACGCTGTTGTACGCTGGCAGTGTGTAGAGGCTAGACTAGCTGTGGAGTCACACGGGTTTTATACCGTGTCCTGTCCTGTCACGTTTTCTGTTCAGTGGATTAACATACTTGTGACACATGTGGAATAAAGTTTTGTGTTTTCTCAACTCTACAACGGAAACCGAGTGGATTTGTAAAACTTCAGCGATTGGACACGTGTAAGCCAAGGCTACCAGCTAGGTCATGTTTTCTGCGGTAACACTCTGACATGAAGTGGTTGAGAGTAAATACACACTAGCACTGTGCGGTCTATCACATTAAAAACACAATGCAGCATTTTTAACGGGACTCGTCGCTCCGTCAACAGTCAAACACAATACAGCAGATTCCACTGATAATAATGAACACACTGTAACACTGTCTCTGCCCAGACTAAAGCCACTTACTTGGGATGGCTCTCTGTAGCCACCTGTGTGTTCGGCCCGGTGTTGGGCGGGGTCCTCAGCTTGAACACGGGTGGATCCGTGGACGTGTTGTCCGATGGTTTGGGCTGATAAGAACAGCTGACGAGTTAAAGGAGAGCAGAGAGCAAACCCTAAAGAGTGGAAAATAATAAACATTACTATTAATACAATTATTAATTCACTGTTTGTGTTTGATCTCTCAGATAGAGAGCTGCAGGTGAGCATTATCACCTTACAAATATAGTGATATGTGATATGATAGTCTCATTTTTGTTTTTTGACAAAACCAACATTAGATGAATTTTAACGGACTTACTGAAGCACACTTCGCCCAACATATTGTAAATACGAAATACACACTCCTACAGCATTCCTCAGTTCGGTCCAAGCGTTACAAACGCAACGAATGCCTCCTGCTCGTGAACAGACCGGAAGCACTATACACAGAGCTAATGCAGCATCTTGCTAGCTTACCCACACTCGCCTTAACAAAAGTACAAAAGGAGGTTATAAAATGACTCCATATTAATACACATAAGGAACAAAGTATATACAAACCTTGTGCCCTCATCAGCCAGGTGTTTCACCGGCTAAAAGTAGCGTGTTGTTTATCGTTTAGGACGACGCACTTGCCGTTTTTAGTTTTACCGCTTCTTTGCTTTTCTCCTACCGGCACCACCCTTTCAAAATAAAAGCACCGGTCCTAATTATGTTACTAACAGGAAAGTATTCACATAGCCTTAATTATTTAGGTAATTTACAACACGATCAGAGAGAAGTCCTCTGTGTGGACAATAACTTTCAGCAGTGCTGTCTCAGTGCTGTGGTGGACTCTAAATCCTGACTGAACATGTTGTTATGAAGAAAGTCACAGAACTGATTAGACACTACTTTCTCCAGGATGTCTGTTTGAGATAAAGTGAAGGTTAGATATCATTCTATAGTTAGCTAAGGTGCCTGAATCAAGAGTCAGCTTCATTGCAGCTACTTTAAATGACTGTGGTACCTGTCAATAAAGACATATTGATCATATCTAGCAAAGCTAACTAAGGGAAAGACTTCCTTAAGCAGCCCAGTGTGAATCAGGTCTCAGAGACAGGTAGATGGTTTAGATGAAGAAATGATGGTCAGTATTAGAAAACAGACCATGTTTAAATCTGCTCACACATTCAGTCTCTAATGTTTAAATGTGATCATTAGAGAAGCTCATGCAGTCACTAATACTGAGGGCTGTAGCAGTCTGCACCTGAACTGCATGAACACATAAAACGGGGCTCAAATCACAAAACGAAAGCAGGTTTAAACACACATCCAGACGCGTGAAACTGCTGATTAGATGTAAACCAGGAGCTGAATATTCTGTGTGAGGATTCACATTGTCCTGCTTCTGTCACTGAAGTGAGTCTTACCTATTGTCTGTTCTGTTGTAAGTTTTAGATCGATTATCTGTGTGTGGCTTGTAGGAGGAGAAATAGAAGGCTCTTTATACAGTGAGCCTGTAGGAGGCGCTGCTGGTCGGGTCAGGATTTAGCGTAAACCCCATGAAAGCATGGATCCATCCTGCCTTGTATCAGCGGTTCAGGCTGCTAACAGATATTTTTCTTGGCACACTTTGGACCCCTTAGTGCCATTTGAGCATCGTTTAAACGCCACAGCCTGCCTGAGTATTGTTGCCGACCGTAAGAAAGGCCTAGTGGTTCCAAAAATACAGTTCAAGTGAAGTTATTTTGTTGTGAAAGAAATCCAGCACTCCCGGGCAGCAGTGTTTACAGTGCAGGCCTGGCAAAAACAAAGACTGGAGAAAAGTAGTACTTATAAAATGTCTGTGAAGGTCGTCAGTCATCCAGGTCATGGTAAGCTTAATCCAAAAGGCAGCTGGACCTGGTTGAAGTTCTTGAAGACGTTTCACCTCTCATCCGAAAGGCTTCTTCACTTCTGACTGACTGAGCTCGAAATATAACGGCTCAGGTTAACGACTCACCCTTGATTACACATCTGTTAGCATACTAATGACCTACAGAGGCTCATAGATAGTATCTGCTGATTTCTGCCTTTTACTAGGTTCCACATATATGTTAGTTGTTTGATACGTTTGGAGACCAAACAGAAGAAAACATCTCATGTGTCTGTTTAATGAGCTGATCGGATTCTTTAGATACACTGATCAATTATTATGTAGACTCAGAGAGACAGACAGAGATAATAAAGTCAGAATAAACAGTAAGACTGAAGCATGCGGAACATAAACATGACGTCTGAGGGCTCACTGGCTGCTCTGAGAGCAGATATTGTGCTGGGATCAGACCACTGCTCCTTCCTCTGCTCAATACAGGGAGAGAGCTGCGTCTTTATTTCACCATGCTAACAATGCTTAGTAGTTATAAGTGATAATTATTTAAATAACTGGTGAAAGTTAACAAAGACTAAATATGTGAAAAATGTGTGAGGACAAAATGGCGACACAGCAGACACTTCCTGTGTCGCAGATATCTATGATTTAATATATATGTCTCTTCTTGTGGCTCTGACTACGGCAAGCTCTTTTAACACTGAATCAGTTGCAGAAATAACGATTGTAGAAATCAACAACTGCTTTTTGACGAGTGTGAATTCCAAGTCAACATATCTATCATGTTGACTAGTTACAATTCTAATTAATGATATCTATAACTTAATTCTCACTGGTCAAAATATTCATTATTAATATCAACAATTCAATTTCCACTCGTGGCAATATCAACTGTTGTTATCAACAATTCAATTCTTACTAGTAGCAATGTTCATTGTTGTTATCTACAATTGTTCTTACATTACAGATATCATAAATGGAATACTAGAGATCTAAAATTCAGTTCTGACTAGTCAAAATTAAATTACTGATATATTGCTGTGGAATTTTCACGAGTCAATTATATTTGAGATATTTGAGATATCTACTATTCCCTTGAATTTTAGATATCAAAAAAGGAATTTACGCTAGTTAAAAACGTCACTGAAGATATCTTCTGCAAATGTAAACCACAAACAGACGTCACGTCGCTCTCTTCAAACACACCAGACTCCATTCACAAATCAGTCATTTAACCTCACAGCACACAGGAGCTGCTGCTGCTTTTGCTGCATCGATCTTGTTGTGTTATTGTGAGACGTTGGTTTCTTAAAACGTAACTTTGAGTCCAACACAGAATAAAACAAACTCCAGGCAGCAGTGTTCAAACTTCCTCTCAGATTATCTGCTGATTTCTGCATTTTCGTAGTTCCCAACATGTGGACAGCAACTCCCATGATCCCCCGCTCCTTCATAACTTCACAATCAATGCGTGACTCCATGTTGACCCTCCAGGACGCCCTGCCCTCACCTCCCTGTGAGAACACACCTGTTAATGCAGCAGTGTGACAGCAGCGCCCTCGTGTGGACCGGCTGTGTAACTACAGTCACTGCTGCCTGCCTGCTGCTGCTCCAGTCTGTGCTGAGCAGAGTTTTTACTGTCATGTTCCACATGTATGTTGGTTATTTGATACGTTTGCCTGTTCGGAGACTACACAGAAGAACACATCTCGTGTGTCTGTTTAATCGGATTCTTCAGATCACTGATCAATTATTATGTAGACACAGACAGACAGAGAGACAGACAGTGATAATAATGTCAGTATGAGCAGTAGGACTGAAACATGTGGAACATAAACAGACCTCTCAGGTTTCATCAAAAGCTCAGAGTGAGATTTCATCTGTTCAGGCCGCAGTGACTCAAAATGTTGTAGTTTCACCCCCTCGCCCCCTCGCCCCCTCGCCCCCTCGGCCCCACCCAATTATTTTTGCTATTTAAAAACCAGTTCAATTTTTCATACTGTTCATAATTGACCAGCACAAATAGGAATGAAAACAATGGGCTAATTTGATAAGACAAATTGAATCAGCTGATTAACTGTTTTATTTTACATTTTAAGATGAACAGAACACTTTGACCCCAAATGAGCCCCTAGAAAACAGAATCCAATTAAAAAGGTATTCAAACATCGTGAACCGTATAAGAAATATAACATATAATATATAATATAACATAATATAATATATCAAATATACATTCAAACATGAGATCTGCCTCTTACCTGCGACCAGTCCTACCTCACACTACCACTATTACATTTAGTTAAACATACAATATCAGGAATCTACCAACATATTTATTTTAATCTATTTGTCCTTCTTCTTATCACCTCCCCTTTTCCTCTCTCCTTACTCTATGCACACACAACACTAATTCCACACACAGAATCTGTCGTAAATGGAACTGTACCGTATTTCGCACACTGAGTACTACAGTTGGCTAATTGAAGTTAGCAAATGGTAGCTGACTGTAAACCTCTGCTAGCCGTCTAAATCGATGGCGAACTTTCTGTTCAATCAGTCACTGCAGAGGTGGCAAAAGTGCTCACACTCTGTCCTTAAGTAGAAGTCCTGATACTTGTGTGAAAAAAGACTCTGGTAAAAGTAGAAGTACTGATTCAACTCCTTTACTCAAGTGAAAGTAAAAAAGTACACGCTCTGAAATTTACTTCAGTACAAAGGAAAAAGTAAAAATGATTTTTTTTATGTCAATGATTCACAATACTTGTTTTGATAACTTGGCAAAATGAAAAACTAAAACTGAGTGCTGTCAGTCGATTAAATGTAATCTGGTTAATCAGTTTTAGGCTTTGATTAATCACGATACATTGCCTTTGTAAAATACCCCTCATCCATGCAAGTTACCAGTTACTTGACTAAAAAGTTATTGAATTACTTTATAAATGACTCCATGTTAAAGTGATTATTACTGTATAAAATTACGTTTTACATCAGTTTAAATATTTGCTTTAATTTGATCATTAAAGTGCACTATACAACTATATTATTGTTGCCTACCTACATTTTCTTTTTCTAGAATTTGCATTTGAACACACCATGATGACTTTTTTCGTTCACCGTCGCGTAATGGTCATTTTTCTGAGCCGACCTTGAACACATCATAATATCACCTTATGGCACCTCGGTTAGTTCGCTAAGTAGCTTTTATTCTGCGGATTTCAACACGGATAACTATTTTTAACTAACGAGACTTGCTGCAATGTTTGAGTGCACTTAAGGAGGCTGCTTTAAGCAGAACGAGCCATCAGACTGTTTCCTGCTTCAGGACTTTTTACTTTCACTTTCTTGTGACGCAGATCTGTTCTCCGTGTTGAAGCTTTGGTAAGTGACACTTTTCTCTGTTTTAAAGACTCTCAGATTAATTCAAGTGTAACAACAGCTGGATGCTAACAGTTAGCAACCGGGCTCACTGGCTGCTCTGAGAGCAGATAGTGTGCTGGGATCAGACCACTGCTCCTTCCTCTGCTCGATACAGGGAGAGAGCTGCGTCTGTATTTCACCATGCTAACAATGCTAATGCTAACCAGGGAGGAGGGGGAGGCTGTCCACATCAGACACGAAACTTAGGTGTTAATTATTAAAATAACTGGTGAAAGTAAACACAGACTGAATATTCACAGACGAAATGGGAGGGGGGAAGGGTGGCAAGTGTTGCAAACTTCCAATTAAAGGGTGAGGCCATATGTTACGTGGCTCTCGCTCCAGAGTGCGGTCGAGAAGTCGAAAGAAGTTACTCCCTCAGTCGACGACGGCGCTGCTCAGAGAACTCGACCGCACTTTGTGACTGATGTCACGTGGTTCTGTGGTGTAAAAAAAACTACAATCTACCGATGATGGACTACAAAGAGCGCATCTATCGCCCGGTGCTTTCTCACCGTGCTGTTTAATTGAAGTCAAAGAAACATGGATAACTCTGTGAAATATCTGACCTCATTAAAATGTTTACAGTGTGTGAAGCAGTACGACTTATCTTACAGGCTGTTATCTTTAATTTATTTGTATTAATATGACTGTAGTCTACTCTTGTTCTGTCTTACTATGAGCTTTAAGTAATGTGTGAAGCACACTAAACTGCGATCTAACACACTCCACCGTCACAGATGATTATTTATTCATTGATCATATGACGGGCAAAATAATCTTATTTTCGATATAAGCCTCGTAAACGTCATTAAACAGAAGAAATATCACGTCATAGAGGCACGTGGGTTTTAAACTTTAAAAGGCACTAATCTATATTAACTTAAAGTAGATACAAGTACAGTTTACAGTTTAAATTACACTACAATATGAGCTATGATTTATTGATAATTTGATCCGACTTTGAGTCATATTTAGAATATTTGCCACCCTCCTCTTATATTAATCCACATGAAGTTTTATTGTTTGAAAATATCAAGTTGGTATTTAAATCTAAATTTTCTATCTTCCGCCGAGAGGCGCTCAACTTCAGATGTTGCTGTCACAAGGAATTATGGGTCATTATTTTCTTGTCTCCTTCTGTAATGTGTTGTCCAGTGTCTCCTTAAAGGAGACGATGAAGGAAGCAACGAAGCTCCTCTTGTGTGGGGTGCAGCAAGATTAGGAGATCAATATATAAACAAAATCACAAGAGGGAATATATCTGAAGTAGGGTTGTCGACACCACGGTAAAAGAAAAGTAGAAACGCAGAATTTATTATTATTGTTTGCTGTGTTTTCACAGCGTCAAGCTGAACAGAGCAGATCGTTCCAAACAGGAAGTCACACACGAAAGCAGCACACAGCATCCGGTCATTTCAAAATAAAACACCATGTTCAGACTCCAGTTTGTTCCATTTATTTTAAGATCGACACTCTGAAAGCTCGACAAAAGAACACTTTTAATGAAGTAGTGCACTCAGCCATGGTAGAAGCGCAACAATCACAGAATGATTTCCAGCCAGAGTCTGCGCAGTAGAGATCGGCGAGTGAAGCGGCCGTAGCCACTTCCGCTAACCCAAACACACACTTAACTTACCGAAACAAGCAGCGAGGATCCCGCACGCCGGCGTGTTTAACAGCAGAACAGCTTCTTGTGTTGGTCTGAGGTTAAAGGTCACAGGTATGGAAACTTCAATGACTGTAGTGATTGTTTTAGTCACGTTTCCACTCGCGGATCGTCCTCCGCTCTGCTCACCCGGAACTGATCGGCTGCAGGAGCCGAATTTGTCAACAGAGCTGTCAATCATCATTTTGACAGCATCAAATAACTCATTAAAAATAAACTTGTCAGAAAAATGAACACTTGGACGTGAATCAGCACGATAAGAACTAACTATAATGACAGAAACCATGTTGGAGAAAAATGTATGGGGCGTGTATTTTGATCTGTGAGGACTTCCTGTGAGCAGCAGAGGACGACAGCTTGTGTTTTTATTTGACTTCACCTGGTAATTCATCTGGTGAACCCCTCTCCGTCTTCAGACAGACTCAGCCTCTCTGGGATGCTCTCTTTATACCCAGTCATGTTCCTGACCTGTTGCCTGTTAATCTAATTACTTGTGAGATCTTCAGGTGTTTTCAGCATTTCACACCTTTTCCAGTCTTTTGTCGCCGCTGTCCCAACTTCTCTGAAACGTGTTGCTGCCATCAAATTCAAAATAAGTTTCCAAAAATGATGATATATCTCAGTTTCAACATTTGATAATCAGGAACGTTACTAAAATCACGAGTTGCAGGTTAGATGTCAATGGAGGCGGAGCCAACAGTCAGTCACACCTGAGAGAAGGTGTGTCTCACACAGTCATGTGATCACCTGTGTGTTTCTGTCTCCACAGAGAGCTGACCACGTGGAAAGGTCAGTTTGTTCATCAGACTCTGCAGGAAGCTTCCAGAAACATGGAGCCACCACAGGGAAGAAGAAGAAGAATGAGCAAAGACGAGCCTCCTGATCTGTCCGAATTAATGAACAATCTCAGTGAACATTCAGATTCATTCATTCACGGATTTGGAAGCAGTGAAAACAGGATGAGAGCGATTGTAACAAAGATAAAGGAGATCGCTGATGAAGTAGAAGAGACGCAGCGCACAGCAGATAAAGTCAGACTTGGAGGATTTGTATCTGCTGTTGCAGCCGGGTTAATTCTGGGTCTGGCAACCGGGGGGTTGGGCTTGTTAGTAGCAGCAGCAGCAGCAGGAGGTGCTGCTGTCGTTGGTACAAACATAAGAAAAAGAATCATAGAACGCGGAAGTGCAAAGGCCGTAGAAGAGCTGGGAACAGAGTTCATGAAGCTTGTTGAGCCGCTGAAGGAAACCCTGGAGGACATACAGACGACGTGTGAGAAGCTGGAGGAGGAATCCTCTGAAGGTCAGGCAGAGCGCGCTCTGGAAGGGATGGAGAAGTTTCAGAGGACTCTGAGACGAGTGGCTGAACTGAGAGCAGAGACTGAACAAGTTTTGGATGTAGCTGTAGATCTAAAGCAGATGATTGGTGACCTGCCGAGGCTCATTGTGAGCTTCTTCAGAGTCACTGCCGCACCTGAGGAGGATCAAAAGTTAACAGACGCCATCATCAAGTCAGCTGATCAGGTTGTTGTTACTTTTGATGAAATGAAACAGAGACTGATGGACCTAAAGAGTGGGGGTTGACCAGTTAACCCTCCATGGTTCACATGATGATGAAAAAAGTGTTGTTTTTGTCATAAAATCGACCAAATATTCTTAATCTAAAAAGGACCCCCCACAAACGTTTTCAGGGTACTTTTTGGGGTGCGTTGCTGTGAGGCAACTCTGTGCCATAATTGTAAGTAATGAAAAAAGAGAGTTATTGTTTTAAATGTGAACAAAACGTATATAAATTTAACAAACATGGAAAATACTTGATAGCCTCAGCAGGTTACAATCAGTGACTGTATATATAGATCCCGCACGCTGGCGTGTTTAACAGCAGAACAACTTCTTGTGTGAGGCTGAGGTTCACAAATATGTAAAGCTCACTGACTGTAGTGTTAGTGTTAGTTACGTCTCCTCTCGCCGTTCCTCCTCTACTCTGCTGCTCGGGAACAGGACGCTGCAGGAGCCCCATTTGTCCACAGAGCTGTCAATCATGAGGCCACACCCCCTTTTTATAGCATTAAATAACTAATTAAAAGTAACTTTCTCATATTTGACGTGTATTTAGATTTTATAGTTTGACTCATGTCCCATCTGTTAACATGGAGGAGGCGGGCTTTATGAGCTATACTGCAGCCAGTCAGCAGGGGGCGACAGACAGGGTTTGGCTTCACTTGTGTCGGCCATCTTTTTATACAGTCTATAGTTACAATCTGTGCCATTTGAAATGTTCCAACATAAAAAAAACTCTTTTCATAAGACTGCATGTCTGAATGTTGCCTTCAGGCAACATTGTACCATTGTGGAGAAACCTCCTGGAATGAAGGAGTCGTTTATTTTAAGCATTAAAGTATTTGTTATTAGTATATATTCCTTATTTGTTATTTAATTTTATTGAGCCTTTATTTAAACAGGTAATTGAGACAAGCGGTATCAAGCGGGGAATTAAGCCGGACAGCTTTAAACTCTGTCGCCGTGTGTTCAGGTTGATGGGGCAGAGTAAGAAAAGGCCTTTTGACCGACTTCAGGACAGACCGGTGAAGTGATGAAACCCTGGGAACATAAGCTGTAGCAGCACAATACCAAAATGGTGACTCCATAATGGTACAGTGTTTTTGCATTTTAAGTTTCCATTGCTTAATTAACATAAAGTACGTTAACCTTTATGCTTCAGTAACAAAAAGTTCCTCTGAGACTGTTAGCAGACAAACATGTCTGCGTCTAAAAACTGCCATCAAATTTATTCATCAATATTTGTTTCCACTTTCACTGAACGAAATCTTTTCAGTAGCTTCAGTCCTGTTCATTAAAACCAAAACATTATACATTTTCAAAACTTACCTGACTTACCTTAAAAAATATCTAATTAACACAATGGGAAAAAAAGATATATATATTTATATATTTATTTTTACAGTGTACTATTAAAAAAACAAAAACAAACCAACTTGTTCCCTTAAGGACAAAAATGTCCACCTCAAAGAAACTGCCATCTAATGAATAAATATGCTCAGAGTCAGACGGTTGTTGATACTTTGGATGAAATGAATCACAAACTAGAGGACTTAGAGGATGATGGAAACCAGCTGCAGTGAGGAGCAGGAAGTTAGAACATTAAAACACTTGATTTGGAAGGAGGAGAAATGTTGTTTACTATAAAACAAGAGGTCATTTTACATCACAACAAACATGGAAATAGAAGAACTATAATATCGTACGTTGTTGTAGGACAACAGTAGGACTGAAACATGTGGAACATAAACATGATGTCTGAGGGCCGACAGAAAGACGAGCAGGAAACAGAACGAGCCATCAGACTGTTTCCTGCGTCAGGACTTTTTACTTTCACTTTCTGTGCTTGTGACGCAGATCTGTTCTCCGTGTTGAAGCTTTGGTGAGTGACACTTTTCTCTGTTTTAATTATTAAGTTGTTAATTATTCAAATAACTGGTGAAAGTAAACAAAGACTGAATATTCACAGACAAAATGGGAGGGGGAAAGGGTGGCAAGTGTTGCAAACTTTGAACTTTGAACTATTATCTTTAATTTATTTGTATTAATATGACTGTAGTCTACTCTTGTTCTGTCTTACTATGAGCTTTAAGTAATGTGTGAAGCACACTAAACTGCGATCTAACACACTCCACCGTCGCAGATGATTATTTATTCATTGATCATATGACGGGCAAAATAATCTTATTTTCGATATAAGCCTCGTAAACGTCATTAAACAGAAGAAATATCACGTCATAGAGGCACGTGGGTTTTAAACTTTAAAAGGCACTAATCTATATTAACTTAAAGTAGATACAAGTACAGTTTACAGTTTAAATTACACTACAATATGAGCTATGATTTATTGATAATTTGATCCGACTTTGAGTCATATTTAGAATATTTGCCACCCTCCTCTTATATTAATCCACATGAAGTTTTATTGCTGTCACAAGGATGTGACAGAGCCACATTGAAGAAAAAAGTGTCAAATGAATGGTCATTAGAAGGGTATTAAAACTAAGACACTAAGAGTGATAATGTTTGTTTTGCCTTTTAGTGCTATGAAAATTAAACTGTCCACTGTAAGTTAAAAGGATGTGGGTATGTGCCAGTTAAGAGGTATGTCTGTGCCGAGGTGATAAAGGGGGGTGTGACGTAGACGAAGGAGGAGATTCGGCGCGGCAGGGTTGAATTGGTGAGCGTCAGGCGAGAGTCTGCAGCTGCCCTTTACGACACAGTCTATTCAAATTGTGGAAAAATGTAATGAAGGAATTGACTTTTGAATGTACTGTGAGGGAACGTTAAAGGAATATTATTCGAGCTCTCCGTTCCGGCATCTCCCGCGGCTGAACGCAGCATGAGGCAACAAGAACAAAGACTTTGGGATTACTCTTCCTCCGGATTCTTGGTGAGATCTTTCCTTTGTTGTCTGGATTTTGAATACTGGTACCAGTCGCGCTCGATCGTTTTTTGTGGATTATATTTGGTTTTGTGAGCGAACTGAAGGATTTTTGTTTTGGGGACAAACGGGCGACGGCATCGACGGATTTATTGTTTGTTTTCGGGGTGGGAAAAGAAGGACCAAAAGTGACTATTCGAGTGAACTTTCGTTCAATTAAGTTCATATTTCGTTAGATTTGGACTTTTAGTTGGTTGTGAATATATATTGGACTGATTTAGAGAGTTATTGTTGTTGTAATTACATTTTTATTTGTCGCATTGAGCTGGGTGAAGCATATTTCTGTGAGTGACGCATATTGCTCTAATCACCTGAGTAGCCTGTCAATACCTATTAAAAAGGGTGAAACTTATTTCATATTGATATTTTCTCTGATACCTGTTTACATTTTTGATTAAAAAGGTTATAGGTTTTCTTTTCTTCTAAAAGAACCCGTGAGCGTTGAACCTCGATAAAATAAAAAGGTCGAGTGTTACAAGGAATTATGGGTCATTATTTTCTTGTCTCCTTCTGTAATGTGTTGTCCAGTGTCTCCTTAAAGGAGACGATGAAGGAAGCAACGAAGCTCCTCTTGTTTGGGGTGCAGCAAGATTAGGAGATCAATATATAAACAAAATCACAAGAGGGAATATATCTGAAGTAGGGTTGTCGACACCACGGTAAAAGAAAAGTAGAAACACATTTTCTAAACTATTGGTTTATTTTATTTTATTTTATTTTATTTTTTTATTTTTTTTTGTCTGTTTGTTTTTTTCTGTTCAATGTCACTATCTTGTTTGTCATGTTAATCCACAACAAACTAAAATAAAAAATGATGAGAAAGATTATGATTGCAGTGTTGCCGCTACATACATTTATTATTGCCGCCGCTTCTTCAGATTTCTATAACGTGTCCTGAAGTTGCAATTAAGGACTCTGCAGAGATGTCCGCTCCAGATGTTCGGTCGTTCGCCCGCTCTCCTCGTTGAGTCAGAGCACTGAAACAGTGACAGGAGTCACAGGATATCAATCACACGTGAAGTCGTTGCAACCAAATAAACAACAACATTGATTGTTGCTGTTTATGTATGTCCAGAGTAACAATTTGAAGTTCTAACTAAAGTGACTAAAATGAAGCCTCCTTTGATTGGATCAAACTTGATTGATGTCAGAACGAAGTGAGACGTTTGAGCAGAACAACACGTTCAGACGGAGTTGAAATAAAGACGTTACAAGTCCATTCAACGAAGACACACCTGCTTCTTCTTCTGCTCCTCTTTCAGCCCACATGGCTCCTGGTGACTCACAGGCTGAATGTTGAAGGAAGTTATTAGAAGAAGTGTAGAAATGTTGTCGGGCTAACTCAACTGTTGGCACGGCTCCAGTTAAACTGTTGCCGGGCAGAGTTTGTGATGTCAGCTCTCCTTTCTGATTGGTTCATAACGGCTCATTTCTGACTGTTACACGACTTGAATCCGTAATCTTTACACACACGTTACAAACTGCACACGTCACTGTGGTCAGGAACCTTTATTAGAACATGAACTGTAGATCATAATGTGTGTGTCAAATACTGACATGTTAAACAGCAGTTCTTCCTCCTGTAAACTCATTCAGTCATTAAACCCTGAGATACCTGATCAGTCAGCTGTTAGCAGGATTTCTGCTCCTCACACAAACTGTCAAAAAAGAATCAGCTCACATCTTCAGTTAAAACACTTCCACGTAGGATCCACCTGTGTATCCTCGCTCTTCTCTCCTCCTAAAGCCTCTTCTCTCCTCTCCTTGTCTCCTCCAGGTGTATTTAAGAAATACGCAGATCCTCCATCATGGCGGAGGGGGGAGGATATCCGGGTCAGCGGAGGAGAAAGGATGTTAAGGAGGAAGGATTAATGTAATAAGATGCACCCAAACTGTCCATTTCACAGCTCAGCAATGACTTCACTCACACTGACTGTCACACCTGCTGCTGAACAGGTGAACAACAGCTCACTGTAACTAATAATGTTGTTTGTTTGTATCAGGACGCAGAAGCAGAGACCAGACGCTCCTGGACCCAGCTGTGAGTCCCTGAAGAGTGACTGGTCTATTAGTCACTTAATTGACTTCAAAGGAGAACCTGCTGATGGAAGGTAAGAATGTACTAAAGCTATTAACATGTGATCTACATTCATGCTCTGTAATTTCATACTCATGTCAGAACACCTTTTGTAATCTGTGTCAGTAAATGTCTTAAACTTGATGTTTCCTCCACAGAGTTCAGCAGCAGAGCTCAGAGGTTCACAGCGATCAGTCAGCCCAGCTCCATCAAACCGACCTGGACTCCACATTTATGGTGCGTAGCATCCGTCTCCGTGCTGCCCTCAGACTGACTGATGAATCTGTTGTTGTGTTCTACCAGTTTAAATGTTTCTTATTCTGTTCCAGCTGCTGGAGGAGAACATCGTCACATTTGTGAAACGTGAGCTGAAGAAGATCAAGAGGGGTCTGAGTCCGGATTACCCAGCATGCCTAGAGATTCAGGAGGAGGACGAGGAGGTTCTGGACAGTAAGGAGGAGGAGCAGAGGAGGAGCAGCAGAGAGGCATTTCTGAAGATCACTGTGCACTTCCTGAGGAGAATGAAGCAGGAGGAGCTGGCTGACTGTCTGCAGAGCAGTAAGAGAGCTTTTACAGATTACAGGTTTTTTTGGACATTTCCAAACGCTGCTTTAATATGTTGCACAGATCTGTATCAGATCAGATCATGATTGTCCCTAATGAGCTAAATTAAACTGATGGAGGAAGTAAAACTGCACAGCCACACTTTATTAAGATCTGCAGGATCCACTTATTGACATCATTTGTTGTTTGTTCATTCAGGAACTATTGCTGCAGAGTGCAGACAGAAACTCAAGTCTAACCTGAAGCAGAAGTTCCAGTGTGTGTTTGAGGGGGTCACTAAAGCTGGAAACCCAACCCTTCTGAATCAGATCTACACAGAGCTCTACATCACAGAGGGAGGGACTGGAGAGGTCAATGATGAACATGAGGTCAGACAGATCGAATCAGCATCCAGGAAACCACACAGACCAGAGACAACCATCAGACAAGAAGACATCTTTAAAGCCTCACCTGGAAGAGATGGACCAATCAGAACAGTGATGACAAAGGGAGTGGATGGCATTGGGAAAACAGTCCTAACACAGAAGTTCACTCTGGACTGGGCTGAAGGCAAAGCCAACCAGGACATACAGTTCATGTTTCCCTTCACCTTCAGAGAGCTGAATGTGCTGAAAGAGAAGAAGTTCAGCTTGGTGGAACTTGTTCATCACTTCTTCACTGAAACCAAAGAAGCAGGAATCTGCAGCTTTGAAGAGTTCCAGGTTGTGTTCATCTTTGACGGTCTGGATGAGTGTCGACTTCCTCTGGACTTCCACAACAATGAGATCCTGACTGATGTCACAGAGTCCACCTCAGTGGATGTGCTGCTGACAAACCTCATCAGAGGGAAACTGCTTCCCTCTGCTCGCCTCTGGATAACCACACGACCTGCAGCAGCCAATCAGATCCCTCCTGAGTGTGTTGACATGGTGACAGAGGTCAGAGGGTTCACTGACCCTCAGCAGGAGGAGTACTTCAGGAAGAGATTCAGAGATGAGGAGCAGGCCAGCAGAATCATCTCTCACATCAAGACATCCCGAAGCCTCCACATCATGTGCCACATCCCAGTCTTCTGCTGGATCACTGCTACAGTTCTGGAGGACGTGTTGAAGACCAGAGAGGGAGGAGAGCTGCCCAAGACCCTGACTGAGATGTACATCCACTTCCTGGTGGTTCAGTCCAAACTGAAGAACATCAAGTATGATGGAGGAGCTGAGTCAGATCAACACTGGAGTCCAGAGAGCAGGGAGATGATTGAGTCTCTGGGAAAACTGGCTTTTGAGCAGCTGCAGAAAGGAAACCTGATCTTCTATGAGTCAGACCTGACAGAGTGTGGCATCGATATCAGAGCAGCCTCAGTGTACTCAGGAGTGTTCACACAGGTCTTTAAAGAGGAGAGAGGACTGTACCAGGACAAGGTGTTCTGCTTCATCCATCTGAGCATTCAGGAGTTTCTGGCTGCTCTTCATGTCCATCTGACGTTCATCGACTCTGGAGTCAATCTGATGTCAGAAGAAACAACTAAATCCGGGAGGTCTAAAGCAAAGAGAAAAAAATCTGATCCAACGTGTTTCTACCAGAGTGCTGTGGACCAGGCCTTACAGAGTCCAAATGGACACCTGGACTTGTTCCTCCGCTTCCTCCTCGGTCTTTCACTAGAGACCAATCAGAATCTCCTACGAGGTCTGCTGACACAGACAGGAAGTAGCTCACAGACCAATCAGGAAACAGTTCAGTATATCAAGACAAAGATCAGCAAGAATCTGTCTGCAGAGAAAAGCATCAATCTGTCCCACTGTCTGAATGAACTGAATGAGGGGTTCCCACACTTTTCCATGCTGAGGTCCCCCAAACAGCATTAGCTTCTGGCCGGGGACCCCCAAACCCACAGACAATGCTACAAAATATGTAAAGAAACATCAACTTTTAGAATGTATTTTCTTACTTTTATTCACTATTTCTTTAGCACGAGCAATGTGGTATGAGGCTAAAAATGATGCCTTCAGGGCCCGCTCGGGCACGGTAGCTTGCTGTGTGAATGCAGCAGATTGCCTGACCAAATGCTCTTCTTTACGTCTGAAGAAGTCTACTGTTTTATCGGCCTCTGCCGGATGTTTTTGCATGAAGTGACGCTGAAGTTTTGAAGGTTTTAAACACTCGTTTGAGAGGGTCTCCAGACAGAGGACGCTTTTCGGGCAATCATTTTTCTGTATTGATGTAAAGCCATACTTAATGTATGCTGCCTCATATTTTCGGATTTTAGTTGGCCATGAGTTCTTAGGCTTTGCAGCAGAGTCCTCCATGGCAGGGCTGTTGGTCTGCTCCTTCGGTCTATTTGTTGTCCAAAACCTGTCCATTTTGTGCTAGCTAGCTAAACGCAAGCTTGAGGAGCAGAGCAGCTTGATAACAACCGCCAGGTCTACACAGATTATGATGTCGTTATGACGTCGTCATGCCGAATTTGCAGCTGAATTTGAGAATTCGAGATTACGGCAGTTTACGAGTTGTACGTTTCAGGACAAAATATATATATATTTTTTTGCATTTTTTTTCTTATCTTCCCTCCAATTTCCTGAGGCCCCCCTAGCGGCCCCCACTTTGAAAACCACTGATCTAGTGGAGCAGATCCAACAGTCCCTGAGATCAGGACGTCTCTCCACAGAGAAACTGTCTCCTGCTCAGTGGTCAGCTCTGGTCTTCATCTTACTGTCATCAGAAAAAGATCTGGGCGTGTTTGACTTGAAGAAGTTCTCTGCTTCAGAGGAGGCTCTTCTGAGGCTGCTGCCAGTGGTCAAAGCCTCCAACAAAGCTCTGTATGTGCACACATCACTATCCAGGTTTAAAAGGTATAATCTCGAAGATTTCCATTTAAATAAATGTCTGTTAAGTCTCTATCTATCGCAGAATCTATCGCTACAATGGTGTTTGAGCCTACTGATGAAAGCCTTTGCATCTGCAGTATATAGTATTATTATGGACTGGGTGTCTGTGGCGACATTCGTGTAAAGAATCACAAGCGGCGCCCAGTTAGTGACGCGTTTCCCATCAGCCAGCAGTGGTTGGTCTGCCAGAGAGGGTAGGCGGAGCTAAGCGGCTGCTTTTCCGCTCTCTGCAAGTGTTGCGAGTAAACAGTAATCTACTATGGCTGAACAAACAAAGAAAAGATGGATGACTACAGATACAACTTCAACAAGAAGTGAAAATCCAAAGAACCAGCCGGCGCCAACCGTGGACGTCTGGTTAAACTGGGAAGTGTCATTCTGCAATATCCGTTGAGCCAGAGAGCATTAAACTGAAATCTTCGAGATTAGACCTTCAATATAGCCTTTCTGAAAAAATGAAAGAGTGACTGTTCGTGATTGCTTTCTCGTGATTCTCTTTCAGGCTGAGTGGCTGTAAACTGTCAGAGAAAAGTTGTGAAGCTCTGGCTTCAGTTCTCAGCTCCCAGTCCTCTGATCTGAGAGAGCTGGACCTGAGTAACAACAACCTGCAGGATTCAGGAGTGGAGCTGCTTTCTGCTGGATTAAAGAGTCCACACTGTACACTGCAAACTCTCCGGTAATGATTCAACAATTCTTACAGGTTAACTTAGTAAACTTTCTTTACATTTCTGGAGTTGATTGATGATGATTTGGCTGGTTGTGAACATTTTACAAACAAGTTATGCCAGGCAGCCAGTACAAGTATGACATCAGAGCTCTGACTGAATCAATTATCTTTTTAGTAATATAGTGCCAGAGTGTACTCTGTGTTATATTATTTACAGAGACACAACATGAATCCACCATGAGATAGAAACACTTCTTTTGTGTGTGTGTGTGTGTGTGTGTGTGTGTGTGTGTGTGTGTGTGTGTGTGTGTGTGTGTGTGTGTGTGTGTGTGTGTGTGTGTGTGTGTGTGTAGTCTGTCAGGCTGTCTGATCACACAGGAAGGCTGTGCTTCTCTGGCCTCAGCTCTAAGCTCCTCCCACCTGAGAGAGCTGGACCTGAGCAACAATCATTTAGGAGAACCAGGAGAGAAGCTGCTGTATGCTCGACTCGAGGATCCACGCTGCAAACTGGAGACACTGAGGTACCTTCAGACAGACAGACAGACGCTCTCACGCTGTCTCTAACTGAGAAACTCTGGTTCATGTTTAATGGTGGATGAGTGAAGGTGTGATGTAGATTCTGACTTCAGGTACTTTCTCACTCCTGGAAATGTCCGCACATTACCCAGAGGAGATGCATGTGAAAACACAAATGCCTGAATCAGTTTGTGGCGATCTGCCAATAATGTTTGACAGGTTTTTGCTTTGCTTAAAATTCAATCGCCAGTTTTAAATTTGAGGTATATAAATATCTAGGGATATTCTATATCCTAGGGTACACGGTAGCTCAGTCTGTAGGGACATGGCTTGGGTGCCAGAGGGTGGCCGGTGCAAGTCCTGCTAAAAGTGTGGAACTGGGGCTGGTAGCTGGAGAGGTGCAAAGTCCTTTCCTGGGCACTGTCAAAGTGTCCATGAGCAATGCACCTAATCCCCAACTGCTCGGGGCGCTTGTTCATGTGCAGCGCCCTCACTCTCACATCTCTCCATTAATGCATGTCCTTGGTTCCTGTGTGTGCATGTGTGTATTTTGGGCCTTTGTGTGTGTGGCATGTTTGTACTAACAGAGTGAAAAACAAGATTAGGTCTAAACCTAGTATGTGGCTGACCGCATCAGGTCAATGTGCGCTTTTGTGGGCAACACTGTGTTGGGATCCGTGCAGGTGAAGAGGAAAACAGCCGGAGTCGACAAGCTTCTGGTGGCAGAGGAGACGTTGTTTGTGTCGGTCCTTCTGCAGGTGACGAGTTGCGGTGCAGCGATGCGTTCAAGTTACTGAGAAAAAGTAGGAACTTTTAAAAACTGCCCCGTTTAATCAGCGTGGAGCTGATTGTGCGCTGGTGGAGTTAAAGTTAACTTGAACAAGAAAAATGACCTCCCACAGGACTCAAGTCGCTGTGGAAAGGCTAAAAGGGAAAAAGTACCTCCTAATGCAACTCTGGCTACACATGAAAGGCAGAGATATGTGGATTTCACTGCCCTTTATAACCTGCATGAAATCCTAGCCGTGTCACAGGGACCCCCTGGGATGCCCTCGGCTTTCCTCCAATGAAACGGGGGAATTTCGCTCTCCCCTCCACTTCACACTTAGGTGTGAAGGAAGGATCATTCTGGGATACTAAGGCCATGTCCACACGGAGACGGAGCCGACTTCGTTTTGAAAAAGATTTCCGTAAACACGGCGCCGTCTCAGTAAATGTTTGCGTCCCCACGACACCGCTGAAACGCTGTATTATATACAACTGGCCTGTGGGTGGCGCTGTAACGCAGCCACACAAATACAACAAACCGGAGAAGAAGAAATAGAGCATGCGTATAAGTGTCGATGGTGTAAAATATGAGTGGAACTAGAAAAGAGACCTTTGTGTGGACTGACGACGAGGTTGAACTTCTGCTTCGGGTCTGCAGAACGAGCGCGACACTGTAGTCCGCCATAGTTGTTGTTGTTGTTGGTGGTGGTGGGGTTAGCGCATGCGCGACGTACGGAGGCGGCGTGATTCAAGAAAGATCCGTATAGGCTGTACACACGGAAACGCCAGGGTGGCGTTTAGGGATTTATCCACTCTGGGAGGCGATTTGAAAAATTAGCGTATACGGGCTCCTGAAACGCCGGTTCTGTGTGGACAAAACGACCATACGACAAAAAACTTTGGCGTTTACTCCTAAACCCGTCTCCGTGTGGACATGGCCTGAGTCTTCGTGGTGTTTTAGTACCCTTATCAGGCTCCTCATCTCCCAAGTAGGCCTCTCCTTTGTTTGAGCCACATGGTGAGGTCCCAACAACTGGAAGCGTGGCCTGTGCGTGACGGCTGCAGGACGTGTTCATTTCATTTGAAATGCATGAACACGACTCGCGCTGAAAATGTAGAGAATAGGAGGCTCGCCTATTTTTACCACGAGCCGCACACGGTTCTCGTTGTGATGAGTCCTATCGATCTCTGACAGCGATATTAACGTCTCTTCCTGTAGTTAAAGTCACAGGCATGGAGAGTAAAGTAGCTCAACGCTTCCAGTAAGTTTTTTCAAAGTAAAAGCCCGATCTGGAAATCTGACTCCCCTCGTTTGTACACAATGCTTTTTAAGTGTTTCCCGGGCTGTTTTTTTAACTTTATTTGTAACTTTTCCAGGAAGTTATTTGATGGATGAAGTCACTCACAGGCTCCTTATTGCGGTTCCTGCTTAATTTTCTTTGAAATAAAAATGTAGTCATAAGTCTCCTGCAGGCCATAAGTATATATGTTAGTAAAAATAAATAAATAACATAATGTTACAGACGTAACTTGGGTGCTATCTTTCCCTCTCTCCCCCTCGCTCGCTCTCCGTCTCGGCTCATACGTTGTTTTCGCTGTGTGTTAATTAAGTTCGTGTTTCTAATGTAAACAAGGTCGTTTTCTGTTAAGACCAACCCACGGAAACCTTTAAAACAAAGACCAGAAACTACCCCTGGATATGTGGGCTGCGGACGTAGGTGACGACAGCGGAGGAGCAGCGGAGGAGTAGGCTCGCCTACTCCCCGAACAAAGTATCCAGAGCCATGTAGAGAGAGAGTCACGTCAGTGGAGGTCCAATATGCTCCATGATCCGCCATTGCGATGTCGCAACTCTCTCTCTCTATGGCTCTGAAAGTACCGTCAGTCACTCACTCACTCACTCACTCACTCACTCACTCAGTCACATACAGACTCATGTGTAGGGCTGACCCCGGGGATTAATAAAGAGTCCATTCTTCTATTGTTTTCCACTCCGTCTTTGAATGTACGTCCAAATTACACGTAGTATTGACATCAACACAAACCATCATCAAGGTGAGCACATGTGAACACAGCTTCTGTTTCTTCCTTCAGGTTGGACCATGGTGGACTTCACAGACTGAAACCTGCTCTGAGGAAACGTGAGCGCGTTTTAAGTTTGATTCATGAGAACACAGCTGCACATGCTCAGTGATGAATTTCAATCAGTGCTGTCAAACAGTATTCTAAGTTTGATTGACTCTCAGTAACTGTCAGTAAAGTTGTTCTTGAATGAACAGATGATAACCTGCAGCTGTGTCGTGTCTCCTTCTCTCCATCAGACGCCTGTGAGCTGGAAGTGGACACAAACACAGTGAACAGATACCTCAAACTGTCTGACAACAGGAAGGTGACACGGGAGGAGGTTCAGTCATACCCTGATCATCCAGACAGATTTGACACCTGGCCTCAGCTGCTGTGTAGGCCTGGTCTGACTGGTCGCTGTTACTGGGAGGTCGAGTGGAGCGGAAGGGTTCATGTATCAGTGAGTTACAGAGGAATCAGCAGGAGAGGAGGCAGTGAGGACTGTGTGTTTGGATGTAATGATCAGTCCTGGAGTCTGTTCTGCTCTGATGGTGGTTACTCTGTCTGGCACGGTAACAGAAGAACACAACTCCCTCTCTCCTCCTCCTCCTCCTCCTCCTCCTCTGGTAGAGCAGCAGTGTATGTGGACTGTCCTGCCGGCACTCTGTCCTTCTACAGAGTCTCCTCTGACACACTGACCCACCTCCACACCTTCAGCACCACCTTCACTGAACCTCTGTATCCTGGGTTTAAAGTGTGTTCAGATTCCTCAGTGACTCTGTGTAGGTCAGAGGAACTCTGCTGACTGAACTGAAGGCTTAAATCAAGAAGAAACTGGACTTGGTTGAACAGGTCCATTAACCAAACGTTGTCACGGAGGGTTCTGGTAATATCACAAAGGCAGCAGAAAGTATGATCCCTACATTAAAGCATAACTTGTCAGCTTTACTCTCTGTGGAACGTTTGTTCTTCTGACTACAGTGAAGAACATTACGAAAGAAAGGAATGATCTTGTACATAGTGTGAAATGTAGTATCCTGTAGGGCTGTGCCATATCATATCGTTCACATTATACTGGTATAATTTTTTTTACATGATAAGAAAGTGTCACGTGTTTCTTCTGTTCTTATTTTGTTTCGTTAGTTGTTTTTAATAATGTAAAGTGACTTTGAGTACCATGAAAAGCGCTATATAACTAAAACGTATTATTATTACTATTATTAAGAAAGTCCTGCTTCTTATTTCCTGTTCCTAGAATGTGAACATTTACATAAAGTTTGAATTTTTGAACATTAGGAGTTAACTGATAATAACCAATCTGTATGTTTTTATTATACTTGCCTTAAAGTTTAATATTTCATGTTTAGGTGAAGAATAGCCTATTTTGGTCATTTTTTGATAAACATGTACTGTCACTTTAAGAGAGCGCACCCCGGTGCATGTACTTCTGTGACGCTGTTGTACGCTGGCAGTGTGTAGAGGCTAGACTAGCTGTGGAGTCACACGGGTTTTATACCGTGTCCTGTCCTGTCACGTTTTCTGTTCAGCGGATTAACATACTTGTGACACATGTGGAATAAAGTTTTGTGTTTTCTCAACTCTACAACGGAAACCGAGTGGATTTGTAAAACTTCAGCGATTGGACACGTGTAAGCCAAGGCTACCAGCTAGGTCATGTTTTCTGCGGTAACACTCCGACATGAAGTGGTTGAGAGTAAATACACACTAGCACTGTGCGGTCTATCACATTAAAAACACAATGCAGCATTTTTAACGGGACTCGTCGCTCCGTCAACAGTCAAACACAATACAGCAGATTCCACAGATAATAATGAACACACTGTAACACTGTCTCTGCCCAGACTAAAGCCACTTACTTGGGATGGCTCTCTGTAGCCACCTGTGTGTTCGGTCCGGTGTTGGGCGGGGTCCTCAGCTTGAACACGGGTGGATCCGTGGACGTGTTGTCCGATGGTTTGGGCTGATAAGAACAGCTGACGAGTTAAAGGAGAGCAGAGAGCAAACCCTAAAGAGTGGAAAATAATAAACATTACTATTAATACAATTATTAATGCACTGTTTGTGTTTGATCTCTCAGATAGAGAGCTGCAGGTGAGCATTATCACCTTACAAATATAGTGATATGTGATATGATAGTCTCATTTTTTATTTTTTTGACCAAACCAACATTAGATGAATTTTAACGGACTTACTGAAGCACACTTCGCCCAACATATTGTAAATACAAAATACACACTCCTACAGCATTCCTCAGTTCGGTCCAAGCGTTACAAACGCAACGAATGCCTCCTGCTCGTGAACAGACCGGAAGCACTATACACAGAGCTAATGCAGCATCTTGCTAGCTTACCCACACTCGCCTTAACAAAAGTACAAAAGGAGGTTATAAAATGACTCCATATTAATACACACGAGGAACAAAGTATATACAAACCTTGTGCCCTCATCAGCCAGGTGTTTCACCGGCTAAAAGTAGCGTGTTGTTTATCGTTTAGGACGACGCACTTGCCGTTTTTAGTTTTACCGCTTCTTTGCTTTTCTCCTACCGACACCACCCTTTCAAAATAAAAGCACCGGTCCTAATTATGTTACTAACAGGAAAGTATTCACATAGCCTTAATTATTTAGGTAATTTACCACACGATCAGAGAGAAGTCCTCTGTGTGGACAATACCTTTAAGCAGTGCTGTCTCAGTGCTGTGGTGGACTCTAGATCCTGACTGAACATGTTGTTATGAAGAAAGTCACAGAACTGATTAGACACTACTTTCTCCAGGATGTCTGTTTGTGATAAAGTGAAGGTTAGATATCATTCTATAGTTAGCTAAGGTGCCTGAATCAAGAGTCAGCTTCATTGCAGCTACTTTAAATGACTGCGGTACCTGTCAATAAAGACATATTGATCATATCTTGCAAAGCTAACTAAGGGAAAGACTTCCTTAAGCAGCCCAGTGTGAATCAGGTCTCAGAGACAGGTAGATGGTTTAGATGAAGAAATGATGGTCAATATTAGAAAACAGACCAGGTTTAAATCTGCTCACACATTCAGTCTCTAATGTTTAAATGTGATCATTAGAGAAGCGCATGCAGTCACTAATACTGAGGGCTGTAGCAGTCTGCACCTGAACTGCATGAACACATAAAACGGGGCTCAAATCACAAAACGAAAGCAGGTTTAAACACACATCCAGACGCGTGAAACTGCTGATTAGATGTAAACCAGGAGCTGAATATTCTGTGTGAGGATTCACATTGTCCTGCTTCTGTCACTGAAGTGAGTCTTACCTATTGTCTGTTCTGTTGTAAGTTTTAGATCGATTATCTGTGTGTGGCTTGTAGGAGGAGAAATAGAAGGCTCTTTATACAGTGAGCCTGTAGGAGGCGCTGCTGGTCGGGTCAGGATTTAGCGTAAACCCCATGAAAGCATGGATCCATCCTGCCTTGTATCAGCGGTTCAGGCTGCTAACAGATATTTTTCTTGGCACACTTTGGACCCCTTAGTGCCATTTGAGCATCGTTTAAACGCCACAGCCTGCCTGAGTATTGTTGCCGACCGTAAGAAAGGCCTAGTGGTTCCAAAAACACAGTTCAAGTGAAGTTATTTTGTTGTGAAAGAAATCCAGCACTCCCGGGCAGCAGTGTTTACAGTGCAGGCCTGGCAAAAACAAAGACTGGAGAAAAGTAGTACTTATAAAATGTCTGTGAAGGTCGTCAGTCATCCAGGTCATGGTAAGCTTAATCCAAAAGGCAGCTGGACCTGGCTGAAGTTCTTGAAGACGTTTCACCTCTCATCCGAAAGGCTTCTTCACTTCTGACTGACTGAGCTCGAAATATAACGGCTCAGGTTAACGACTCACCCTTGATTACACATCTGTTAGCATACTAATGACCTACAGAGGCTCATAGATAGTATCTGCTGATTTCTGCCTTTTACTAGGTTCCACATATATGTTGGTTGTTTGATACGTTTGGAGACCAAACAGAAGAAAACATCTCATGTGTCTGTTTAATGAGCTGATCGGATTCTTTAGATACACTGATCAATTATTATGTAGACTCAGAGAGACAGACAGAGATAATAAAGTCAGAATAAATGGTAAGACTGAAGCATGCGGAACATAAACATGACGTCTGAGGGCTGAAAGAAAGACGAGCTGGAAACAGTCATCAGACTGGTTTTTCCTGCTTCACGACTTTTCTACTTTCACTTTGTCCGGTTGTGACGCAGATCTGTTCTCCGTGTTGAAGCTTTGGTAAGTGACACTTTTCTCTGTTTTAAAGACTCTCAGATTAATTCAAGTGTAACAACAGCTGAATGCTAACCGTTAGCAACCGGGCTCACTAGCTGCTCTGAGAACAGATAGTGTGCTGGGATCAGACCACTGTTCCTTCCTCTGCTCGATACAGGGAGAGAGCTGCATCTTTATTTCACCAGGCTAGCAATGCTAATGCTAACCAGGGAGGAGGGAAGGACGGGGTCACTTGATTGACAGGTGTATCCTTCTGGCTGTCTGCTGGACGTCAACACATCTACGTTTTCTAATTTGTAGCTACTTAGCAGTTACAGAGCACTGACTATTGAGTTGTTGTAGTTTCTTATTATTTTTGTAAATGTTAAAGGTGCTATATGTAACTTGTAGAAAATCCTCATTCCTAGTGAGACTGTCGGCCGTTGAGGGAACTGCAGTCAACCTTCTTGTATGCGCTCACAAGGACACACGCACGCATCCAAGGTTTTTGCCGAAGACACACGAAACTGAGCACGCTCAGTGTCCAAAATCAACACTGTTTGTCATAATACCCAAGTTAGTATCATGTTAGCTGGCAGAGTTATTTGTCAAGCTGGCAACACTGACATACACACTCGGATAGTGTTTTGGTAGTCATAACGTTAGCGAGCATGCTAAGGTTAGCCAACTAGATCTAACATAACTACCTTGCATGGATCTGGCATTGTGCTTTG
The DNA here is from genome assembly GCF_022749685.1 of Semicossyphus pulcher. Taxonomy (NCBI): domain Eukaryota; kingdom Metazoa; phylum Chordata; class Actinopteri; order Labriformes; family Labridae; genus Semicossyphus; species Semicossyphus pulcher. The sequence goes on from NW_027211695.1 coordinate 1,780,096, forward strand.
TAACCAAACGGCAAATTACTCAATTAGCAGCCAGATGAGCCCCGGGAGTCTGCGTGAGTTAGCTGATGTTATCTACTCGACGGTGTTTTGCTACTTGCCTAACTGGCGAATCATCTGTGATAGCAGACAAGCTAACGGTAGCTTGTTGACAGCTTACAGCTGGCTGGCTAACATTAGCCTAGGCAGGTAATGAGATGCTATTGGCAAATAGAAAACAATTGGTAGTTATACACATTTGCTTTGTTCTGCTACATTATTTACTCTTGGCCAAAATTTGTCGTGTTAGCTGGTGAAGTTATGTGTCAAGCTAGATAACTGACATACACACTCAGATAGCATTTTGGTAGTCATAACGTTAGCGAGCATGCTAAGGTTAGCCAACTAGCTCTAACATAAATACACTGCATGAACCAGCAAATCATCACAAGCATTAGCGAACATTAGCCAGGCGGGGCAGGGCGGCTGGAGAGAGCTGGGATGAAGCTCTTGTGCTGTGAGAGAAAAAACGCTGCACGCGGTGAGAGAACGCTGCACGCAGGTTTTGTTTCTATGACAACAATAAGTCGTGGGTCTGTTTTGATCCCCAAAAGCAATCGAAGGTCTCCATGATTCGCATGCCCTGCCGATGTTGACTCTAGTTTTCCCCCAGACGTCGGTCACTTCCTGTTTGGTCAGACGGGCTTCACTAGATAAACTTATTTTTGTTTTAATTCTTGTGTGTAGTTTGTGTTGTTGTGGTTGCCGGTCATTTGTTGGCATCCGTCTCCATTTCACAGCTTGCGTTGTCTCGTGTTGCAGACTGTAGTGGTGTAGAATGAGCTCTCGGCAGAGGTACTCGCGAACGCGCAGATTCGTCACACCCTCTTGTTTCCTGGAAAAACCGTCCCGAGTGCTTTACATAAAAATCAGCCCACATGTTGTTCGGGCCGATGAAGGAAGATGGGGAAGGTCTCAACTTATCAGTTCCTCTGCTGTCCCTTCACACATTGGCAATAAAAAATGATATTTGATTGATGAACATAAGTGAAATCTTACATATAGCCCCTTTAATGTCCTTTAGAGGACAAATAATCTGTCTCTCTGGGATTAATGGAACTTTCTGTTCATGCAAGAAGTCTGAGCTCCAGCTTTTCGGTGAGTTAAATGTTAGTGTAATTGTCTTGATATATTTTTAGCACTAAGTAGCAGGTATACTGTGTTCGCTATAGATGCCCGTTAGCCTGTTCAGTGTTTATCAAACATTTATTCAATCGTCTGTCAGTAAATAGGAGGCAGGAGTTGTTGTCTTTTCCCCGGGGAGATTACAGCGGACCGTAGAGATGAGAAGACGGGTTATTTTTCGTTTCCCGTTGTGTCGACTTGGCGCTCTCTCACCGGGCGAGTGAGCGGTGATTCCCCTACTTGTTTAGTCTGATAAATAAACACCTGCAGCCAGACACCTGTGGAGTTAAACAAGCGCATTCAGTATTTATACAGTCTATGGCTAAGAAGCATGTAGCCTAGCTTGTTAGCCGTAGCTGGCCTGGTAGCTTCGAGCTAAATGGGCTTGTTTCGGCAGCAAAGGTTCATGCGGCCCGCCCATAGTCCTCAGGGCTTCGGCTCGCTCGCGCTCCGCCTCTTTGCCCGTCTCTGGATTAGCCGGCTCTGGCATTTCCAATATGGCGACCGCCAATTCTGCCTTCAAAACGTTTCATCAGAAACCAATGCGCGACGTCACTGAGACTACGTCCATTATTGATACAGTCTGGTACAGAGATTTCATTCAATTGTCTGAATCTTTTAATGATATGAACTGAAGACGATGAAATCCTCAGTTTGCAGTTTTACTTTAACATTCTTGAATTGTTGCAGTATTTACCAGCGTAGTCTTTAGCGGTGAACCCCTCTCCGTCTTCAGACAGACTCAGCCTCTCTGGGATGCTCTCTTTATACCCAGTCATGTTCCTGACCTGTTGCCTGTTAATCTAATTACTTGTGAGATCTTCAGGTGTTTTCAGCATTTCACACCTTTTCCAGTCTTTTGTCGCCGCTGTCCCAACTTCTCTGAAACGTGTTGCTGCCATCAAATTCAAAATAAGTTTCCAAAAATGATGATATATCTCAGTTTCAACATTTGATAAACAGGAACGTTACTAAAATCACGAGCTGCAGGTTAGATGTCACTGGAGGCGGAGCCAACATTCAGTCCGTCACACCTGAGAGAAGGTGTGTTAAACACAGTCATGTGATCACCTGTGTGTTTCTGTCTCCACAGAGAGCTGACCACGTGGAAAGGTCAGTTTGTTCATCAGACTCTGCAGGAAGCTTCCAGAAACATGGAGCCACCACAGGGAAGAAGAAGGAGGAGAGGGAGCAAAGACATGCCTCCTGATCTGTCTGAATTAATGAAGAATCTCATCAAACATTCAGATTCATTCATTCAAGGATTTGAAAGTAGTGAAAACAGTGGTACACAGCTTGGGAAAATGATAAGGGAGATCGGTAATGAATTACATAAGGTGGAGAGCACAACGCATAAAGTCAGAACAGCAGCAGTTGTTGTTGGAGGAGTTGCTGCAGTCGGGACCATTCTGGGTCTGGCAACAGAGGGGGTGGGGCGCTTGTTAGTGGCAGCAGCAGCAGCAGCAGCAGTAGGAGCAGCTGCAGGAGGTTCTGTTGTGGTTGGTGCAAAAATATCTAAAAAATTAAAAGACAATAGAAGTGCAAAGAAAGTAGAAGAGCTGGGAACACAGTTCATGGAGATTGTTCATCCGGCAAAGGAAGTTGCGGAGCTTCTACAGTTGGTGTCTGAGAGGAACGAGGAGAAAGCCACTGAAGTTCAGGCTACACACACTCTGAAAGAGGTGGAGGAGTTTCAGAAGACTCTGACAGAAGTGACTGAACTGAGAGAAAAGACTGAACAAGCTTTGTCGCTAGCTGCTCTGATGCAGATGATTGGTGAGCCACTGATAGACATTGTGGCCATCTTCAGAGAAGCTGCCGCACCTGAGGAGGATAAAAAGTTAACAGACGCCATCATCAAGTCAGCTGATCAGAGTCAGAAGGTTGTTGATTCTTTACATGGAATGAAACAGAGACTGGTGAGCTTAGAGAGATGATGGAAACCAGCTGCAGTGAGGAGGAGACTCAGCATCTCACTCTACATGTCATGGCCGCCCAATCACGATGTGACCCCATTAAAACCTCCTGAATGTGACCAAGAGGAAGATGGACGGTCTCAAGCCATCGACCAAAGACGAGCTGCTCCAAGAGCGGCCCAACGTCAAAAACATCAACTTGTTTACTTTGCTTTGTTCCAGATTTTTTGCGGAGCAGAATATGTTACACGTCACACTACTGTAAATAGTTATATAGAGTACTTTTTGTTTTTCATTCTGTTTCAGTAAACACACTTTAAACAGTTTTTGTATAATCTGGAGATAATTTAGATATTTTAATGTCATTTAAAAATCATATTGTTTCCTTTTTTATTGTTGATTAAATGTATAAAGTTGTTATTTTTACTGTTTTAAGTCCTTTTGAACAATAATTTGTGTTTGATACAAACGTTCTTTTTATTCTGATGGTTTCTAATAATTTTCTCTTGTTAACTTGTTTCATTGAACTTGTGTTGAAATGATTTCTCTTGTTTGTTAACGTGTCAGAGTGTAAATAAACAACATGCTGTAAATAAAACACCAATAAACACTTAAACTGAAGATCGACGCTGTGACAGAGTCATCATGTCTGCTGGGAGCGTTTCTGTTGCTCTGTGTGAGCGTGTCAGAATATCAATGTCACGATGACTCATCTGTTCTTCATGATTGATTCTGAGTGTCGATCTGTTGGATCAATAATATCAGAAGATCGACCTTAAATAACTTGTACTGATCAATGAAGGTGAGGTCTGTTGACGTGAAGCTGAAGATGTTTGTCAGGACTGATGTGACTTCAGGGGTTAACTGTCTCATGTGGGGGGGCAGTAATGTGACAGTCAGGATCACAGCTGCTGTGAAACACCAGAGGTCAGAGGTCATATACAACGACACACACAGCCGGAAGTGTTTGGGTGTCGGCCATGATGAGAGCGCTTCAAAAGGAGCTTCACTGCTTCCTTTATTGTCTCCTTTAGCAAAGGAAACACTCGTCATCCTTTAAGGAAGGACAGGAGAAAATCATGACCCACAATTCCTAGCGGCAGCACCTCTCGGCCGTCCGTGAAAACACGGCAGCAGCAGGTCTGAGTGCCATCTTTACAGGATCAAACAGTCGTGTTCATACAATCAAAGTTCAGATTCATGTGGATAAATATGAGAGGAGGCTGAGCAGTGTTCACACACACAGTCAGAGAAGTGATCTCCTGTTGGGACTCTGCTGCCATCTACTGGACCATCTTGGTACTAGTGTGTGAAACATGAGCTCTACTGCACCAATCAGTTTATTTCTGTGTTATTGTGAGACGTTGGTTTCTTAAAATGTAACTTTGAGTCCTGATACACAGAGTCACTTTGGATTTCTGGGTGTTTTATTAAAATCAACACAAAACCAGCTCAGTGGAAAACAGTGTGACACAAAGGCTTCTTGTTGTTTGGTTGACCTCCTCTCTCAGGGGCCCAAAGATGGTGGACGACACAAGAGGAGTCCTGCCCTGTGAAGTGGAAGAAAACAGGACGTAAATATGTTTGTTCTCTCTGGTTTAATGCAGCCTGCAGGATCAATCATTTGTAACTTAACCAACGTGAACATGAAAGCTGAAGGTTCACTCACTCACAGTCATTAATCTGCTGGTTCTCACGGAGTCGACCGAAACACAGACGAGATCTTCTCTGCAGCTCGTCCTGAGGTCTGCCGTCCGTCCTGACGGGTCCGCTCTGCAGTCAGCGCTCGTCTGAACCCTGCAGGAACGATGAGCTTCTGTACAGTAAGTGTGTAAAGAATAAGTACAATTAATCATCTATGCATATTAAATAAGAATTATTCAGGCGAACAGGAAACTGCTCTGTTGATGTTGACAGTAACTGTACCTGTGTCTGCAGGCCGGATGTGAGCATCACTCTGTCATCATGAAGCTCTGGATGTTCTGCATCTGCTGTCCTCATATCTGGTCTTGTTGCATGTTGTCCTGCGCAGGTAGCCGTAGCAGCTCAGGTGATGGAGTACCACAGAAGAAGAAAAGACAAAGAACGGTCAGAAAGACAAATAATCTTCATGTGCATGGATGATAAGGCGTCGCTTCCCCCGTCTTTGTAATAATGTTACATCAGAAGCTCACACTCACCTGGAGAGGGCTGAACCAGACGCTCACGCTCACCTCACCTTTTCCTCTTATCCTACCCGACCTCAGGCGGCCGAGTAGGATAAGAGGAGAGAGAAATAATGGTTAGTAAGATGAACAAACTCAGAGGAATAAAATGTATATGAATAAAGACAAACTAAAGTGACTGAATGAGAGATGAACAGGAGGATGTGTCAGAAGCTCGTACTCACCTTCTTCGTCCTCAGTGAACGGGAGCAGAGAGAGAGTGTTAGTAAGACAGTCTTTGAATGATTGAAAATGCAGTTATATATTATATATAGTGATATTATATCAGACTCAGAAGCTCAGACTTACCTTCTTTGTCCTTGTTGTAGGAATGGGAGCAGCTGCTCCAACATGTCCGAATGATGTCCAAAAGTCTTTGAGGTTCTTCTTCTTCTTCAGGTTTGTCCGTCTTCTTTCTTCTCATTCGGGAATGTGGAAGGGTCCTGTCCTGTTTCAGGCACGAGGTGTCGACAACCCCGCCAGACGCAAGGGCGACCTGAGGCATCACCGGTCCTGCCAGACGCAAAGACCGGCCCTCATGATCCAAGAAAAGCCGAGCAGCCGTTGTGCCAAAAAGAAAAGTTAGTCTGTAAAAGTCCTGGTGCAAGACGCTCCCTGGAAAGCTGACAGCCGACGCAAAGGCTCGACTTCAGGGTTAAAAAGGGTCCATCATCCCTGCAAACAAGAAATAAAGAAACATCCCAGTGCAAGACACTCGGGTTTTAGGAGCCCTACCAGACGCAGAGGCTCCTTTGGGGAAGGCTTGCCCTGCCAGACGCAAAGGGTCGACTTCAGGGTTAAAAAGGGTCCATCATCCCTGCAAACAAGAAATAAAGAAACATCCCAGTGCAAGACACTCGGGTTTTAGGAGCCCTACCAGACGCAGAGGCTCCTTTGGGGAAGGCTTGCCCTGCCAGACGCAAAGGCTCGACTTCAGGGTTAAAAAGGGTCCATCGTCCCTGCAAACAAGAAATAAAGAAAGATCCCGGTGCAAGACACTCGGGTTTTAGGAGCCCTGCCAGACGCAGAGGCTCATCCAGCCTCACCATACTTACCAGAGGTGGAGGAAGGAAAGATGACGCTGCACCAATCCTGCCAGAGGTTGTCTGATGTTTCAGAGGACTACAGAGTCAATCTGAGTCGCCCTCATCAGCCAACCTCGGCCTCTTGGCAGCAGCCTCCTCCTCCTCCTCCTCCTCCTCCTCCCACTCCCTGGGCCTCCTCATGGAAGAGTCAAGACCAGATGTTGATGGATATTCAGGGAACTCCTCCTCAGACCAACCGCTGTTCCATTCCTCGTCGTCTCTAGGAGGTGCATCCGGGAACATGGCACGCAGGGAATCATCATCACCATCACCATGCTCAGCAGGGTCCAGATCAGCGGGAGGGTAAGCAGGAGGGTAAGCAGGAGGGTAAGCATGAGGGTAAGCATGAGGGTAAGCATGAGGGTAAGCAGGGGGGTAAGCATGAGGGTAAGCATGAGGGTACGCAGGGGGGTAAGCAAGAGGGTAAGCAGGAGCAAAAGCAGGAGGGTAAGCAGGAGCAAAAACAGGAGGGTAAGCAGGATCAAAAGCAGGAGGGTAAGCAGGAGCAAAAGCAGGAGGGTAAGCATGAGGGTAAGCATGAGGGTACGCAGGGGGGTAAGCAAGAGGGTACGCAGGAGCAAAAGCAGGAGGGTAAGCAGGATCAAAAGCAGGAGGGTAAGCAGGAGCAAAAGCAGGAGGGTAAGCATGAGGGTAAGCAGGAGAGGGACTGAAAGGAAAAGCGTGAGGATATGGGAAAGGGAAGGCCGGAGCAGCGTAAGGTGGAGCATAAGGATACACCAAAGGAAAAGCGGTAGCAGCAGCAGGAGCAGCAGGAGCAGCAAGATCAGCGGGAGGAGCAGCAGGAGCAGCAGGAGCAGCAGGAGCAGCAGGAGCAGCAAGATCAGCGGGAGGAGCAGCAGGCTGAAAGGGACGACCTGAGGAAGACGTATCATAAAGTCACTTTCTGTAAATCTGTGAAATCGCCTGCAACAGGAGGCTGTTTCATTTTCTGGTTTGTTTTCATGACGACACAAACTGCAGCAACAAACTGCTAAAACCTTCGGATGCATGCTGTGAATAATAAGACCTGCAGACTGAGTTGGATGAACTCTAATGTGCCGACAATGACACAATGAGTCGATATTAAAGGCAAATAAAAAGCAGACACAGAAAACATATAAGACCTCAATCAGCTGCATAAAGATCATTAAAATTAGCGATACACACAAATAAATGTTTTGTGATGTGTTGTGAAAGGAAAAACAAGATTGCTAAAAAGCCTCACGGCAAAGGGTTTAATAATTATGTCTTATTAATTATAATTTAGTAAATATGTAATTAAAACGGGAAAAAATTACACTTATGTTAAACAAATCAAATATTTAAAACACTGAAGATGTAGCCAAAAAGTTGGATGTGTCACATAACTCTTTGCGTCATTACGCACGACAAAACGGACTTCTTGGCACTGCTCAGCACGTGCACATATTTGGCTACTCTCCCAGTTTATCAGTTGCAAATCATGCGCGTGGAGGAGACTGTGGACGCGCACAATCAATAATGACAAACCAATTTCGTCTTTTCCCCTCAGATAAAAGAAAAGAACGAACAAAACACATCTCAGAATATAAATAACGATTTAATTAACATTAACAATTTCACCGACAATAATATTATAGGTTTAAAGTCAAATTTCAAAAGATGCGGCCACAATCTTGGACGTGTCACAGAACTCCATGCGTCATTACGCACGACAAAACGAGTTACCTCGATTAAATTGTGCGCAATAAATAACAGAGCCTCACCAAAATATATACACAAATATATGTGCGTCTTAGCACGGCACACTAGCTGCTTAGATAGGGTCACAATTTATTAGATTTATGTCATGCGCGTGAAGGAGGCGGTGGATCCGCACAATATATGCATGACAAACCAATTTCGTCTTTTGCCCTCACATGAAAATACAACATGAACGAGCAAAACACTTCTCAGAATATGTTTAACGATTTAATTATTATAAATATAAATACATGTTAACAATAATAGCCTGCTAGTAAACTGTCCCCACAGAGCAGCGGTTTGTTTACGCCTGCGCGTTCTAACGTCCTGACACACGCTCCTTCGTCTCCATGGTGACAAGACAAATATGTTTTTATCATTGTTGGAAAATGGCCAAAGTCTCCATATGTTCCTAAAATCTTGACATTATATTTAGAAAATGTGATGCCCTCAAACACAAATATCAGAGTTTTAACTTTGACCTCTGAACTTTGATATTCCGCATATATCCCGGGAAATCCAGAATTAAAGAGTTAAACCTAAAACAGTGTTTACTTAACAGGCCAACAACCATAAACACTAAACACTCATTTTGTTCTGAATGTAACGTTTAAGACTTAAATAAATACATTTAAAATAACATTAAAAGATGTCTTACTAGCAAAGCTGGTGAGCCACCGTCTGATCCGGGTCAGCAGGCGATCCTCCACAGGGGGTCCGTCGGAAGCCATCTCTCCAGCAGGTACCGTAGGTAAGGTCTTCTTCTTCAGGTGTGTCTTGAGCTCAGGTGTCCGAGTGTTTGATCTCCAGGCGAAGGGTCAGGATTCACAAAGTTTCCACTTTCCAGCAGAGAGGTTTTGCAAACAGGTCAACTTGGGTCAAGCTCGAGTGCAAAAAGAGAGGTCACACAGATCTGACGCCCTAACGTGACCTCGGTCAAACGTCACCTCGTTCTGTTGCCATGGCTTTCACTGACGCGGGCGCGTGTAGGAAAACAAACTCACAGTGTCGTTTTATTTACACTTTTCTATCACTACTTTCCGATGTTTAATGAATATTAAGCAGTGCAATATTTCTTAAAACATCGTTGTGTTTCTAGACTAAACATACATGCCTAATGCAGAATGATAAGCGCTGCTGTTTGAGTGTTTTTAGTAGGCTATCCCACAGAGGAGAAATCTCGACTTTGCACACAGGATATCTTTCCATCAAGCTGGGAAATTTTCCATACACATTCATGATCTGCAGAGAATTAAATTTTAACAACCCCCCGACCTGTCCTTTAACACCACCCTTAGGTTAACTGTGACATTTTTACCCCCTCTAGGAATAGCAAAACCTTTTCATGTTTCTCATTTCACCCAGCACTTTAATAATATAGCCTGTGATGTACAATTTATGCTTCTAGGGGCTTTTTTCATTTTAATTTCAAATGAGTACTCCAGCCTGCTGCCATGTTTGTTTTAAGGCCTGCACCATGTAGCACCTGCATGTGTCCAAGAATTTCTGTAATCAGCAGCCTTCATCGGGGACTGTCCCCTTGCCAGACGTCGCTCTGACATCTCTCTGATAACGTTAACAGGAAGCGCACCATTAAACAAATGTTTGTAAATGTACTTAAAGAGTATTATTTCTTTTCCATTGTGAAAGTTCACCAACACCTGCAAATGCATTCACGTTACCTACGTAGGAGCCATATTCTGTTTATTGTTGGCATGTCATTATTTTGTTTAGATATATTTGTAGTATTAAGTTGCACACTTTAGTCAGCAGTAGATGCACCAGCGTGTGTGTATATAGGTGCATAGGTGACAGGAAGAGGTAGGCACGGCTCGGGGGAGCACAAACAGTTCTTACCAGACCAGCCACAAACCAACCACACCAGGATCAACCACTGCACAACAAAATTGGACCAAAAGAAGTCAGATTGTATAAAACTCCATGAATAAAGGAGCCTACTTATCACTTGATTTAATACCTCCGAAAACCATTTTGCTAATAACGTGAGAGTCAAGTAGATGATAAAGCAGGGTATGCTCTCGGGCTTCATCTATAATCTACCGTTCATGTGTAATTATGTAACTTCTTTAAAAGGTTTTATTTTGAAGGATATGACCGGAAGTCATACTTGTTCTCCCGTTCGGCGGACTTGACTGTGGCATGTCACACTGAGCCAGTCGTCCGAGGGAGCGCCAGCCAGCAGGTCTGACTGTCGGTGTGGATATGAGAGGAAGTCAGATGTGTTAACCGTGTATCAGCCGGTGTACAGGCCGCTGCACAGCAGCATCCATCTGAGCGGGACTGCCCGACCGCCCCGGAGGCTGCTGTCGCTAACTACCAACCGGCTAGCTAGCTAGCAAACCTCAACCCGCTAAATTCACCAGTTTAGGGCGGTTTAAGGGACGAACAGTGAGGGGAAAGCGTGGCCTCTGGCTAGTATCGTACGACTCGGTTCACAGCTGCCCTGGAGAGCTAAACACCCCTTTTTCTTTACGTAGCAACATCCTGCTGAGATGGGTGAGTAACACAGCCAGCTAGCTAACCAGCTGAGCCGAGCTAGCCCGCTAACGAGAACTGTTTTACATTCATTTTAACCACAAAATGTTATTTTTTATGAATGAAAACGCCCATAAACAGCCGTGTATTGTTGGTGATTTTTGTGTTGTTGCTTACAGTAATGCCACTAGCAAGTACCACTTTGTTTACATTCTCATTTGTATGTATTTTAACGTTAGTCATATAAAAAGCTGACTAGCTACACCGTGTGTACGTGCGCGTGCGTGTCAGCCTCAGTACTCGGGTGGGGTAGCTGCTTCCTTCACTCTCCATCCACTACCCGCTCTTATTGTCGTGATTTTATTTCCCTTTTTGCTGTGTTAGCTGTGAAAATATGATGTATTATTGTCTGATGTAATTCAGCTGGGACTGGAGATGCTAAATGAATGAAGCTACATCCCCTGAAATGGCAGAGCTGCTGATGGTGTACATGGCACTCCTCCATCTCCACAGCTGTTATGCAATAGGATCCAGCAGCCCACTTCGTGTTGCTGTTTATTCTGCACTGCTCTTTATAATGCCACTGTTTGTACTGACTATTGATTATAAACTCATCCTGGTTCATTCTCTGAATGTAATTAAATCAAATGCACATTAAAACATGCCTTAGATTTACAATCGATCCCATTTGTAAATCTGTGCACACATGAGGGCCTGGAAGACATCGAGAACAATCTTTATCTGACAGTTTAAGAGATATTACACAAGACCTAATCCCCTGCCGGATCGCTCATGTTGTCATTTGATGCCTCTCACAGGGGATGGATGTGCAACCAGGTCACTGCAACAGTGTCGGCAATCCTTATGCAATTTATCAGCACCTGGTTTGTAGGCACTGTGCTGTTATTGTAACCATTTCAGATAATTAAAATGAATCTTATTCTGTGCCTACGATCGATAAAATAAACGAGAAAGTAGTGTGTCAGCCTCCAGAGTAATTAGAGGCCATTCTGGACCCAACCCGACAGGTCAGTCCTAATCAGGTTTTGCTGAGACTGTGGACTGTGAGTAAAAATGCGGCCAAAAACCGAGCTGTAGATCATAAAGCACATGTACTGCACTTAATCTTTGTGCTTTTGAGACATTTATTAGTCAGCATTTAGCCTTGCTAATGTATATTTGCTCTGAATGTTGCATAAGACTTTAAAAAGGGTTTAGAATTCAGCTCCAGTGAAGAGGGCTCAGCTGTCAAACATGTCTGAGGCCGGAGACAATTTCATTCTACAGTCAGTCGTTGCATATTATATCATGAGGAAAAAGGCTGTTTAATATGTGTTTCTTTCACTGATTAATAACATGAATGTTGAACGGATTCAGAGCATCTGATGGATGGACGTACAGCAGTTACAAATCACTGGTTCGGTTTCTGCGGTGAATGTGGCAGACAGTGAAGCACGTTGATCATCTGTGGTCCTCATGATGGAGTGCAGAGAGAAAAATAAAACTCTTAAGGAGAGAAATACGGTGGCGGAGCTGGTCGTAAACTGAAGTCTGCCTCCATGTTTGTTTCTCCTGAAGTCACGTTTAGTCGAGGCGAGTATTTGTGAGATGCCAAGCGTGCAATCCGTCACGTCTGAGGTCCCTGTTTAAAATCAATTAAGAAATGATCATCTATTGTGCACCATCTGTAACAGCTGATTGATAAGGAGTTAGCTTGGAAGCTGCATCAGCTGTATGTTGCTGTTAGACGGCTGGTTTGCTGCACATCATCAGTCGTCATGTTTTTTTGAAAGGAACTTAAAGACCTGTGTTTTTTGTGTTGCATTCAGTTTTTAATTTGGCGTAATTTTATAGCCATAAAGTTTTTATCGTTGTTTTTACAATAGCTTCATGTCTGGTATTTATTTTGTCTCTTTTCATTTCTAATTTTTTGGGCCTTTTATGCTTCTGTTGAGAGGGAAAGTGGATAGAGTCGTAAACAGGGGCAGAGAGAGTGGAGATGGCACGAGGGGTGGGAGTCGAACCCGAGGCCGCCGCATCGAGGACTGTAGCCTCTGAACGGGACGCGCGATTTAACTGCTGAGCTAACCCGACGCCCCCTGGGGTCAATTTCTGTTCTTGTTCTGGCTGCATGTTTCGTAAAAGGTCGGGCTGCTCGATTACAGCAAAAACCATAATCACGATTACTTTGGTCAAGAGCAACCATTTATTTAACTTTCGTCTTCAAAAAGGGTCTTTCACAGTGTGTTTTCTTGAACTTCAAACATTATTCAGCCAAAAAACGTACAATTAAATTATAATACATAAAATGAATATTAAAATAAAGTCATGAGCAGCTCGGTGATTGAACTTTGAACCTTGCACAGTATTTGTTGCTGCTCCTCGTCAGACTCTTTGAAGCGTTTCCAAACAGCCGAATTACTTTTACCTTCTCTTGTTGGCCACAGGCTCTCTCTCTCCGTCACCTCGGCTCGGACTGAACTACACGCCGCCACAGCCTGGCGAGTGAGTGTGGGCGGGGGAAAGGTCACTGCTGAGGGAACGGGGTGCGCTGGGTTTATATCACAGGACAAAACGAGAGCGTCATTGCGAAACGGAGTGCGGCAAAACAATCCTTTTAAAACAATTTTTTTTGTGGAAGACAGATGACACCTGTATTTACAGAATGATTTCTGCATGTGAGAACAGAACTTCCCTGCAACTGTAGCTGCTGTTTCCAGACTTAGTAGAGACACAGTCACAGTTCAGGGAGCGTTTACACCTTTTCAACATCCGACAGGGACGTGTTCTCACACCACCTGTTGAGATGGTTTCTAAGTGGAGACAGAGAACAAAACATCAGAACCTTACAGTTTCATGTTAAAACATAGATTGCATTAGGAAGGTATAGTAGGGAGGATTTTTTCTTGCATTTTGTCAACAACACATTCAAACTGGGCCCCTCCTCGTGGGCTCTTTGTGTTCGAAATGCCGTACTACATGCTACATGCTACATGCTATATACTGCATACTGCGCGCGGCGGTCGTCTGTAGTATGGAGGAGCTTTTCAAATTCATGTTGCAGCATGCTACGCCAGGCGGAAGTAAACGGTAACCGCCGCTTCTTTAGCTATAGCGCCCCCTTCTGCTGGAATGCTGCTGCTGTCCGTCATTTCAACTGCCGCTGTGACGTTCCAGCGCTTTGCATTGTGGGATACAGCAGGCGAGGCAGACTGGTCCGATGCATACTGGAGATGTTCTCCGAGTCAGTACGACATCCGGGTATTTTTGGCGTACTGCACATTTAGCTTTTGTTTGCAGACTGCAGACCACATTTAGGCCACATCAGGACGTGCTGCTAGGATAGTATGGCATTGCAAGTTAGCCATTAGACTTTTAAAGGGCCAGTTCGCCGATTTTCAACCTCAGTGCTATCATGCTATCAAGGGGAGCTGATGCCATTATGGTAGGAAAATAAGCAATTTGGCTCTGTGCCTTTTGGAGGACGCTATCCTCTTCTCCACTGGGCCCTGGAAAACCTCCGCCAGACTACGCCAAACACGTCAGGGAGCTTTTTAAAATACATTTCCTCATTCTAGGACGCCCGCCTCCGACGTCATGTCTCGTTCAGTATCGTCAGGTTTGAAATGTAGACTGCAGACCTGAAGATGATCCGCCGGTATATTCTCGTCGTGTTTCATATTCTGTCTCGCTCTGAGCCGTCGCCTGTAGAGAAAACGGTCATATTTAACTCCAACGTCTCTCGCTGGGCCGCTCCTTTCAGAGGGAGGGGCGCAATGCATGCTGGGTGTTGTAGGAATGTAGAATGGCCGACACCACGAGCTGTTTGTACGACTGTCTCCAGCTTTGACTGACAGCGGCTTTTTCCATCAAAGGTGTGTCAAATGTCAGGATATTCTCTTCTTCTCCCTTGCGTGTCTCTCGTTGGAAGTTATCCCAGCACACATTGGATCAGTTGCCGGTCCATCACAGGGCTACCAAAGACACTGGAGTGTTATTTTTGCCAGTATTACACACCTCTTTCACACCAGGAGGAAACTTCTCACAAATTCAGTGCCAGTAAAATCCAGGGCGTCGCGAACGAGACGCACATACCAGCCAAAATTTCATGTCTCGCTCTCCCTTTGACGTTTTCATCTTCCTGAATTTAAACCGTTTTGTAAATGTTTTCTTCCTGTTCTCAGATAATCTGAGTGAAGCCCTGGAGAAGCTGAAGCTAGCGTCTTCAGACAGCGCCACAGACAGCGTGGAGAGCTGCCTGGACTGCCTGCTGAAAGCTCTCGCCAACAACAGTGAGTGAAGTCTGATTAACATCCATCATGATCCAAGTCTCAAAGGCATGTCTTGATCAAGTGTTTTTCTGCCCTCTGTCTTGATCCGAGTTATTTAATAGTGTTAACCTGCAGATCCGAGTCCTGGTCCAACACGACACCAATAACGCATGAGTCTATAGAGGAATAGAGCTTAAACACAAAGTACAGTCGAAATTAACTGCAATGTTATAAACTTTGTCGCTGGACGTGCGGCTGTGAGGTAAATTACCTGCAACATGTCAATCTGCTACTTGATGGCTGCTTCGTGCAAAAGGAGCGCTCACCATTTTCTCGTTCTCCTTCACTAATCTGCAACAAAAGTCCGTCAGCTCTTCACCCGCATTGCCGTGATCAGTTCGCATTCGTTTTAAAAATCTGACATGCCTGAACGTTTCGATACCGATATATTAGGCACATGAGAGCATCACGTCTCCGCTGCAGTGGAATTGATATCATGCCTACTCCTACGCCTGGATCCCTCAGGATCCGTGTCCGGCGCGTTCCGTCTGCGCCGCGTTTCTGGTCCGTCAGACGGTGCGAGCCCTCGCCCACAGGCAGCGTGTCTGGTCCGCAGCGCAGCGGAGCGCTGGCCCAAGCGGCTGGACACGCGATGACATCAGCGTTAAACAGAGCGACACACAAACAACCGTTCAGTTTGCTCCTCCGAGGTTGATTCTCGGCTCATTTGGAGATTGTTCAGTGATTTTGGTGCTTCTACCAAGGCTGAGTACACTTCTTAATTAAACGTGTCCTTTATCAAGATCTCAGTGTGTTGTTGTGAAAACGGAAAAAAAACGGGAGTCTGTACCGGTCTGAACATGGTGTTTTATTTTGAAATGACCGGATGCTGTATGCTGCTTTCATGTGTGACTTCCTGTTTGGAACGATCTGCTCTGTTCAGCTTGACGCGTGTTTGAAACGGCCTCCGTCAAAAACAGACCCGGGCGCGTATCTTTAGCGAAGAGACGCTTCCGGGCGCGATCGACTCCGGAGTCTGAAAAAAAGTGGTATCGGTGCATCCCTGTATGTAAGATTTTCTTTCAAATAAAACTGTAATATTCACACAACTTTAACCGGCTTGGATGATGAGATTCGGCCCCTCCTCGCATGTTGCTGTCCGTTTCGTAATCATTGAAAAACTGCCACACCGCCGGCATCTTGCACCCTTCTTCACGCCTGACGGAAGAGGCGTGGTGCAGGCAGTGTGCACTCACACTCGCGTCGAGCTTTTTCAGGGAATCATCGAGCATTTAGGCAGAATTAAAGCGTTGGTTCATTGGCTGCAGAAAAATTACATATCTGCAGATAACGTGCCGATAATCTCGTGCATCCCTACGATAAACAAACAAGTTAGCTGTTAATCCAGTCCATTTAAAAAGTACAAATAAATAAATATTGAATGGCTATATGGATTTTAGGTTATATAGGTTCCTTCTTAATGTGATTGACATCATTCTTTGTTTCCCTACCACAGACACCGAGGCCAGCATGAAGATCCAGGAGATGGCCATCCTCCCCCTTCTCCCCGGCCTGCTAAAGCCCCAGAATTCTTGCACCCCGAAAGTAGCCAACATCATCGCTGAGGTGGCCAAAAACGGTGAGCTTCCTGTTCCTCCACTCGTCAGTATTCGGTTTGTGCGCTCCCTCCTGCTCTCATCCTTTTACATTTTACATGTGTTCTCCGTTAATGCGGGACAATGAAGGAGCCTTTTTAGTCGCAGATATATCAGTAATTTAAAGAGTTTCACGTTTGATTGACGTGCCTCTCAGACCTCGGCTCGTTTCAGCAGCCCTGCTCGGCGTCTCAGAGCTAAGCTGTCACTGACTGAGCCGTTATTGTGCAAGGACTCAAACCTTGCATAACTGCTGTGTCAGAGAGCTTCCATTTCCATAATGCCTCAGTGAGAGCGCAGGAGAAGCTTTTAGAGGCGAAAAAAGCAGACGCGAATGGAACTTGGGGAAGAAAAGGTTTGGGATAATGAATGGGTTCTTAGCAGCTTGCAAGACTGCAGCTAATGATCACTCCCCAGCAGTTTGCCAAGCTTGGCAGCGACCCGCTGGCATTTATCTGTCACCGCTTCCGGAAATGTCTGCAAGCAGCCAAGTGACTGCTGGGCTAAAGACGACCGCCTTTCTGTCTGACAGTTTGAACCGACTCGTTTGTCTAAAGCGGCACCAGGCGAGATTTAAAACCCCTTCGTGTAATCAGCGCAGGCGTCACAATAAAAGAGAACCTTAAACGCAGGTAATCCAACATGGCCGCCTAAATCAGGACGGTGTGACAGTTCGGTCATGTTTACATACTGTTTCTCATTTTATACCATTTGTAACTTTTGTCATAAAGCATCACAGATTAACTGGGGGGGGGTAACTATCAGGATGCAACAGTTAGGGGAGCAGGAAAATGACTTTCTTTCCTCATTTCCCATTCTATCCAGTATCCTGTCATTAAAGGCAACAAAGCCCAATATTTAAAAAAATATAAACCATTAAAGCTAGAGCAGGGGTCAACCTTTCTCATGTGAGAGCTACTTTGAAAAAAAGAAAGTGGCCAAGAGCTTCTGTGGCGCCCCCTGCTGATTCTTTTGTCCGCTGAAACGTTGGTACCACACATGAGGCACACACACTCCCCGTTGAAGTAGCATGTTTTCTGCTTTTTCTTTGCGTGGCCACCTGCGTCGTCCATCATAAATACGGCTAAACAGGCTAACAGCACCGAACTCCTCGCTTTAGCTCCACTGGCATACAGCATAACTGACCCTTCTGTGTGGAGTCTGCATGTTCTCCCCGTGCATGCGTGGGTTCCCTCCGGGGTCTCCGGCTTCCTCCCACAGTCCAAAGACATGCTCGTTAGGTTCATTGGTGACTCTATAATTGCCCGTAGGTGTGAGTGCGGAAGGTTGTCTGTCTCTATGTGTCAGCCCTGTGATTGACTGGCGACCAGTCCAATAACAGCTGGGATAGGCTCCACCCCCCTGCGACCCTGAACAGGATACGCGGTGCAGAGAATGGATGGATGGATGGTTAGGTTCAGACGTTGACAAACTTGCATCACCGTTTGTTACTGACAGCTGATCGGCCTATCCTAGTATTTTGTATTGGAGGGGGCGGGACATCTGTGTATTTGATTGAAGTGGGAAGAGGCTTTCAAGGTGCATTTATTGTCTGTCTCTTCCAGCAACTGTTAGCTCGCGAGCTAACAGTTGGAGACCCCTGAGCTAGAGCACGACCTACATGATCTTAAGGTTTCATGGAGTTTTTAGGGATATGAACCATTTAAAGAAACTCTACATCACAATAAGCAACAATCCCAGTGTGGACTCTCTCTCTGTCGAAACTATCAAAAGACTTTTGCTCATTAAAACGAGAATACCTAAAAAAATCATCATGGCCAAAATGACTATCACGATTTTTAAAAAATTTTTATTGTACTTTCACATTTAAATAAACAGATCAACACTTTAAAGCTGTGTCTCAATCATGGGCGGCAGCCTTCGAAGGAGGCGGTCCACGGAGGATGCTCATAGCCTGGGTAGACGTTAAAGCCGAACTGAAATGAGATGGTCTGCGTTACCAAATGCTGCTCCTGTCGCCTAGCAACAGGTAGCTAGCGGGCTAACGAACTAGCATAACTAACACAGCGTAAATTAACCTATTATTTTAAGGATAATTAGTGTCAAGGACCCTTTCGTTTTCTTAAACATGTGTAACGCTAGCTATTCGACTGAGTTGAAACCAAAAACTTTTACATTTTAAAGTGTATTCCTCGGCCGTTTAAAAGTCAGCCATCTCGTTTGAATTTCCACGCAATGCATCTCGGGACACGGTGGGCCGAGAAGGATGCACACAATGGATCCTTCGCAGCCGGGTTAACGGAGGACGCATTTGTCGGCCGCGTCTGGAGGAGCCTTCGAATTGGGACACGTCTCTGTGGCGCAATCGGTCTTCAAATACGGCCTTCGAGGGCTGCAGCCCCTGGATTGGGACACAGCTTCAGTTCCATTTTTTTTATTAACAGCTGTAACTACGGCAACCACAGACGCATTCGGCTCAAAGTCACCAGTTAACATGGTCACTCTTTGAACTGAAACACCGCTCTCTACTCAAGGTCGGCGTTCATCACATGACATGCCGGCTCCCCCGCAAGCGAAGCCCAAACCTCTCCATCGCCCCCTGTGGGAGCGGCTGTTAGTTTAGGGAGCGCTTGCCGAGCATTTTAAACGTCAATATCACCGCCAGTCAGGTTTATTTAATCGTGCGAATCATTTGTAGCCGTAGCTCAGAGTTCACTTAACGTCTGAGAAATATTTAATTCAGGTTTCTACTTTCATGAAAAAACATGGCACAGTGTATTATTCTTTTTACATAACCTTGCAGCCTAAGTTATAAAGATTCTAGGGACATTAATCACATCATAACAAACGTGTCAGTTTTTGGTATTTGTACCTGTTGATTTGCAATTTCTGTGTTTATCCAAGACCCGGCATATCTTGATCGTATCGTCCTCTACATTCGCTACAGAAACTATATTTAGGTTGGATGTATAATGTGATGCAGTTTGCTGCTCTTGACTTCTTTAAACAAAGTAAACTTTTTATACTGACCTGTTTTCCAACACATTTGTCTCCCTCAGAGTTCATGCGGAGTCCCTGTGTGGAGGCCGGCCTCATCCCTCCTCTAATTCAGCTGTTAAACTCCAGCGATCAGGAGGTTTTACTGCAGACCGGCAGAGCTCTCGGCAACATCTGTTACGACAGCCGTAAGTAGGAGTTTGCTTTTCTGAGGGAACACTGAATCCCTCATGAGCCTTGTCATCGCCATCACAGAGCTAATGGAAGATAAGTCATAAAAATGATGCTGCTGTCAGGCTGCAGGAGGCTTTGATCTTCAGTACTGTGTTTCAGAGACATAAACCTTTCACACGGTTAGAGCGCTGCATGCTGGGAAATACTGCAGTCACATGGAGGGCACTACAACTGTTAGTTGTGGACACTTCTGTATTACTAGAGTCTTCATTAAAGTTACATACACAGTAACTTTACAGCGAGGAGGTCTCCTGTAGAGGTCTTCACAGTTCCAACATTTCATTAAACACAAGTTTTCTGGTATCCATGTGGTGTTGATAAAAACAGCGACGCTAATCCACTCGTTATTTCAGATTAAAAGTCCACCTGCCGTCACGCAGACGGATGACAAACGTAGAAACGTAGTAGAGAGTGGGGGATGACATGCACCAAATGATCGGCAGACCGGGAGTCGAACCTGCGATCAGTGCGACGAGGACTGTAGCCTCTGTACATGGGGCGCCCGCTCTACCACCTGAGCCAGGAAGGTATCCATCTTTACCGGCTTTGGCTTCAACTTTTCTCTGAGCCTGCAGTCACGTGACGCGTCGCTCGACTCGTTGTTGCTCTTTCTTTTACCTCACGTTCTCATGCGAGTTACACTTTATTTGTTGCTAAAGTTAAAATACACACACAGACACACACAGCACTTAAATCATGAACCCTTTCCAGTCACAGCCGGGTCCTCCCGGATCCATTCAGGTATGACACATAATGTTGAACAGACCCGGAACTGAGGACTACAGAACGAGTCCCGACCCATCCTGCAGCCTTTGTCATTCTACATTGGACCAAGCAACGTCGGCGTAACGCCGCCCCAGTGCCTGTTTTTACAGCGTTCCGGCGTTGCGGAAGCAAAATGTGCGCACGGTGTAAACAAACAGCTGTTCGGCCCACAGCTCCGCTGTTTACACTGACGCCGTTTAGCCTCTGTTACTACCTCTGAGAGGCGGAACGACTTCGCCACACCAATCCGCCTCCGTGCGTTCTACACAGCAGACGGAACGTAACAGAGGCGTAATAATCCCGCCTTGAACTGGCCGTGTAAAAGGGGCTTAGGTGACGATAATTCTTCTTGTTTTATAACCACAGCGAAGTGACTGAAAACACAGAGACAGAAGTCAGCACACGTCCAGCGAGTTGGTGTGATTCATGCTCAAGAGACAAATCCAGTTTGACTGATACATTCAGTCGGATGCAGCCCTAATTTAGACTCACAGGCTTTTTAAACTTTTACATTAAAATAACAAAAGTACAAAACAGGTCCCTGATAATGAAGCAAAACTTGTGTCAGTGTTGACGTGTTTTCTGTCACTGCTGATTTGTGTGGGGGCGGTGGCTCAGGAGGTAATGCGAGTCATCCACTCATTGGAAGTCCGGCGGTTGGATCCCCCGCTCCTCCAGATCGCATGTCGAAGTGTTCTAGGTCAAGAAGCTAAACCTTACATTTCTGTGTGTGTGTGTGTGTGTGTGTGTGTGTGTGTGTGTGTGTGTGTGTGTGTGTGTGTGTGTGTGTGTGTGTGTGTGTGTGTGTGTGTGTGTGTGTGTGTGTGTGTGTGTGTGTAAAAGGGGTGTAAATTGTAAATGGTAGATGGACTGCCCTTGTATAGCGCTTTTCTAGTCTTCTGACCACTCAATGCAAGCAGTGCCTATCATTCATGCACACTCATACACCGACGGCCCCCCGACCTTCCGCTTGAGAGTCGACCGTCTCTACCCCTGAGCCACAGCCGCTTCGTAGCGCTTTGAGACTAGAAAGGTGGTATTAAGGTAGAGTCGATATAATCCCATCGACAGGATCATTTACAGATCAATAACCGCGCAAATGTGTTGCACATAATGAGCTCTCAGTTTCAACCCTCAGGTGCATGCTTATTTGCTGCTAAAAGGCTTCAAATGACATAAAACCCAACAAAAGCTTGACCTATTACTCTTAATGCACTTTTAGTAAACACATGGGTGCAACAGAAACAACACGCACATCAACTCAAGTAAACTAAAGGAATAAAAAGACAGCAGAGAGAAACTGATAATAAGAAGCGTGTGTTTGGAAACGCCTCACTCTGCACCTCCGAGACTCTCAGAAACTTCATTAGAGAAGGAACCAGCGGAGGGTTTGAGTTCTGACCTCGGGGAGCAGCAGCAGAGTTTAAGCCTGAACCAGCCGCCGGCTTCGGAGGCTTTAATCACAGCTGTCAGTTCTGGTGCATGGTTTTCTCCTCTTGTTGAAAAGCTGGGCATGTTTGGAATCTGGTGGGAAGTGACATTTGTCTGAGTGCAGGGGGGTCTCAGTGAGCTGGCATGGCTTTATGAAGGACGCACCGGGAGTGTGGAGAAGCAGCTGCTCGCCACCTTAAAGAAACACGCTGCCTCAGTTGCTCCAGTAGAACAGATGAGACTTGTGCTCGCTGTACTCACATTAAATAACATAACGACTTATAATAATAGTTTAGTTTGTATAGTGTGTGCAGAGCAACCATAGGACCCAAACAGCACACCGCACACTAACAGATTCATTCACCAACAACGAGAGACGACTCTCACAGCTCTGGACAGCTGGCCAAACGAGACTTTAGAGTAAACAAACATGGCGGACGACGGGCAGGAAGAATTTGCGATGGACTTTCTACTGAAAATTCACAAAGGTGGAGAATGGATTGGAGACGGCGTGAACGAAGGTTTCTGCTGCCATGGCTGCGGTTGTTGTGCTTCCTCCTTCAGTCAGGTTACCTCCCAATCGTTTGGTTCCACGTGACGATCCACAGAAAGCGTGCTCGGCCGTCCTCGGGCTTCATAAATATATATATATATTTTAAAGATTATTTTTGGGGCTTTTTGCCTTTAATTGATTGGACAGCTGAAGATAGACAGGAAATGTTGGGAGGAGAGAGTGGGGGACGACACGCACCAAGTGATCAGTGCGACGAGGACTGCAGCCTCCCCGCTCCACCAACTGAGCCAAACCAGAAATATGTGCGGCCACGACGTTCTTCCCGAGCAGATTGGGGGAAGTAAAATCGATCTTAACGTCCCTCACACCACAGGAACATCTGGGGAGATCATCTTAAGAACCATCAAACAATCACTTTGCTGACTTTTGTCTGAAGGAGGGAATCAGGAATCGACGCCTACACCTCCGCACAACCTCGCAGGAAGGTACAAGCTTTAGTTTTTATAGCCGAAGTCGCGCTTCTCCTTCATCCTGCCGTCTGTGTGCTCCGCCCTCCGTCACACCTGCAGCTCTCACACAGCAGCGACACAGCGGACTGTTCTCGTTCACAGACGTTTTGTGAAGGCCCTTTCACATCTCATAAAGATGCACAAGTTACGATAGCGTCTGTTGCAGAGCAGAAAGACGGCCGTGTCATCTTGGTGTTTTCTAGACGAATCTTGTTGCTCTGTCCAGTGGAGTTCAGAGACTGTCAATGAGGAGGTCCGTTAGAACACCTTCAAGAGACACTCCTGCTTTCCCTTTATTTGCTCAACCGTTTGGGTAAAAGTAAAGAGGGTAAGTGTGTAATTAGGTGTTCAAACCGTCAAGTTTTCATTGATTCATTTGTAAACACAAACACCTGTATTGGCCTGGTGCGCTCAGAGGTCGTTTGTACTCTTGAGTACTCTTTGGTGGACATCATTTGGTGTTTAGGGGTTGTAATATTTCTCTAACGGCCAATATGATTTTGTACCATGTGCTTGTATGTCTTTAGAGCTGTTGGATTTGCTGTTTACCAATGTCCTTGGGTCCAAAACCAACTTATCTCTGACAAACACCAACTTTAAAGTGTAATTCTCAAACCTTTACATCACGAACAAAGTGCTCAAAAAACTCAAATTGGCCTCAGTTATAAACACATTTAAAAAACCACTTCTCTTTGGCAGGTAGCTAGGAGCTAGCTTTAGCTAATTCAAGCTCTTGCTGGTCGTTTGAGTCTCCTTTGTTCTACTCAAAACCAGTGCTGCGTTTACATGAATCCAGGTGGACGGCAGATGGTAAACAACTTCTGGACAGCGCTGGGAAACAGAAGTTTGATGGATTGGCACAATAGTGAAACCATAAGCTTCTTGTTGTCCAGTTCACCTGTGATTTGTCCTTCTGTGATAAAGCTAACAGTTATATTTCCACCTTCAGGCGTCACCTTATTTTCTGATCCTGCCCTCGTCCACTTAAACCAGATCTGCCTTTCCTTCTGCTGTCTGCCTGAGTCCATGTAGATACACCTTTACATTAAACACATGTCTGAATCAGCATCAACAGCCTCTTCATGTCAACAGGAAATATCGTGCACATGGCTTTGACTTGTTGCTGAGGCGTGGCACGCGGCCACGAGTATCAGGCGCACTGATACTGAGAGGGCTGACTCATGTGACGCTTTCTTTGGCAGCTCGTCTACCAGACAAAGCCCCCCCGGAGAGACAGGCTGTGCATTCACTGCCTCTGGGAGGTGAAATATACCGGCCTTTAAAGGAGTTAGTCCTGGAAGTGGACGCAGAACACAAAGGCTTGATAAAATGTGCAGAGTTTTGACTTTACTCTGTTGCTACGCGTTTTCTTTAAAGAAACGATGTAAGACAAGGTTTGAATTATGTCCACAGATGTCAGTTGTGGCATTAAATACATCCGTCTCTGGTTTCTTATGAGGATTTGAATAATAAAAAGCCTCTGTTACACGGACTATGAGCCTTATTTTTCTCCACACGTGGCCTAAACTTGAATTTGCTTTATGTTACAGACTTGTGGTCATAATTATTTCCTTTACACTTATTTTATTCAGCATTGTAACTGGTTTTATAGCCCTAGTTTGCATTGATTTGTATGTTTTCTACTGTTTACTTAACATTGCTTTCATGTGCATTTTTTGTTTTACTTTGGTTTCTTTACTTTTCTTCCGTTGCTTTGTGGTTGATTTGTGTCCTGGCCTCTTTGTTTTGCAGATGAGGGCAGGAGTGCAGTTGACCTGGCAGGAGGGGCTCAGATAGTAGCTGATCACATTAAATCCCTCTACCAAAATACTGAGCCGGAAAATGAGAAGCTCTTGACTGTCTTTTGTGGCATGCTGATGAACTATAGCAATGATAATGGTAATGACCATCTTCCCCCCAAGAACAACTGTTGACTAATCTCCACTAATCAGCGGATGTTCTCTTTCTTGCACACAGATGATGTCACATTATTTTCCTTTCATTTATCTGTTGGGTTTCACTGACGCAGAGGATTCTGGGCTTTTCTTTCTTGACCTTTCACCTGATCTTTCCACCATGCTTTCTGTTGCTTTTACACCTTCACGTCTGAGGTAATCCGCAGTTATTCGTATTAGCTCAGCTTTCATATTCGCTCTGACTTCCCCCCTTTACCTTGGATCAGTAGGTTTGTCTTGTTTTTAGACTCAGCAGGTAGAAGCATTAGCGAGATCCTGCCTGTGTTTTGTAGCCGTGTTAAAACCTAGGCTGTAGGGATGGCAGTATACGTAGTTGTGTTCGTCTGATTTAGACTGAAATATCTCAACAACTATTGGATGGATTGCCATGACATTTGGTACACCCATTGGTTTCCCATCCAGGTTGATTTGTAATAACTTTGGTGATCATCTGACTAATCCTCTAGCGCCACCATCAGGTCAAAAGTCTGTCAAAGGCGACTACAGTAAGCACTATCTGCTAACCTAGACTGAATAGTTTTAAGGTGTTAAGGGCCTTGATTTTTTGTATTAAAGGTTCACTATCTTGTTTTTTTGGGAGCAGGAAGTGACCTTATTTGGACAAGAGGGTGGAGCTGGAAAGAATCAAGGGTTGCTAAAACATAAGGTTATGCTGGTGCTAAATGGTTAGCAAGTGTTTAGTGCTTTGTGCAGCCTTAATTTTTGGCTAGCATAAAAACAAGCTTTTAGCAAAACGAACTTGCATTAAAACGTGAAGTCGACTCCTCAGAGCGTCTTTAAGTACAACCCAACGCTGAACGACAATAGCTGTGTCCCAATTCAGGGGCTGCAGCCTTCGGATGCCGTATTTGAAGGCCGGTTGCGTCACAGAAGCACATCGAAGGCTGTCCCAATTCGAAGGCTCCTTTCAGATGCGGCCAACAAATGCGTCCTCCTTCTCCCGGGCCGCCAAACAAATGATCGGAATCATCTTTGAAATAAAATGTACGTTAGTTATGCTAGCTAGTTAGCCCACTAGCTACCTGTTGCTAGGCGACAGGAGCGGCGTTTGGTGACGCAAGGGTAGACCAGACCCTCTCATTTCAGTTCAGCTTTAACGGTCTACGCCGGCTATGAATGAGGCATCCTCCGTAGCCGCTGCAGCCCCTGGACTGGGACACAGCTAATATTCAGGTTGCCGTGGTAGCGACTTGTCAATCACAGGTAGCCGCGTCGTCAAGCATATCCCGCTTTATCGTCAGCTCTGTTCACATACAGCAATCTTTCTCTTCCACATTTCTCCATCATCGTTATGTATCTGCATTTCTAAGTGATTCAGTGTACTGTGATATTTGCACGATCGACTGTTTTTGCCTGTTTTTAAAAGCCCAGAAAAGTGAATTTGCTCTTGGCTGCGTCCCTGCCTGCCTCTTGTACTCTGGAGTCTGCTACACTTTGTGTCTCTGTGATAACGAGGCTTGTTGAGCGCAGAGAGAATGTGATCTGACAGACTCAGACCTCCTGCCAAGGTGTTTTTGGCACTCGACCATGATCGGATCCGTGTGGCTGATTGATGGGAGATTTTGGGCTTTGCTGACAGAATGGATGAGTTTTTTTTTTTTGGGGGCTTCCTGCAGCTTTCAGCAGCTTTCAGCATCCAGCTGACTCTTCATATCTAGTTAATGTTGTGACAACTCCCCACCTACTCACACTGAATCAACTTCATCAGCTAAAAGGAATCCCTTAGGGAACAGACACAAGATATTACAGTGACAACCGCGGTATTTGTACAAGAGCTGATTAATCCATTAGTCATATATTTAATTGGGGATACAGCTGGATTAATGGGCTAAAGGGACTTTCTTTGTGATAGTCTAGAAAGGATGAATATACCATTGAGTTTAATGGTGACACAAAAAAGCCTTAAATCGCTCTCTTCAACACCACCAGACTCCATTGAAAAAAACAGTAATTTTGCTTTGCATAAAACGCCATTTGCTCTTCCACTGCTGCCTAAATCAGTTAGTTTTTTGTGTTGGTGTGAAACACAAACATTGAACTTACCATTAAAAACATAAAAGTCACACAGTTACACAAACAAACCAAACGGTAGAGGCTGCCGTAACTCCGTGTTAAAGAAAGCAAAAATACTGTTTTTGTGAATGGAGTCTGGTGTGTCTGCAGAGAGCGATGTAACGTCAGACAAACAGGTCTATCTCTGTAGGGATCCTTTCTGTCATGTTGTCACACACTTAGAATAACAACCTGTCAGTGGAAACAACTTTTAGAGGACGTATTTGATCTGTTTTGTGTCATCAACCCTTTCTTCTGATTTTCCATTCCATCTCATTTTGTTGTGAAATGTTCTGTCGGGGCTTTTTTGATGTTTAAGCAACACACGTTTCTGTTTTGTTGGCTTTGTCTTTTACATGGCTTCATGGGCTTAGCTCGTCCGGGTACCGTGAGGTCCGACTGACATTCAACAAGGATCTGAAAAGATCTTCTTGACTGTCGTTCTCCTCTCTTCTGTTCTGCTCATCCGCCAACTCTCTCCATCCGCTCTCTGTTCGTGCTCTCTGGTGTTACGATGAAAACATAAACCTAAACGCTTTCCTTTGGCTCTCCAGGTGTGTCGCATAGCTTTAACACTTTTTGCCATCAAATGAAAAATTCATCTTCGCTTCTGTTATCGTTTTCGGGGCTTCAAATGTTGAATTTACCGCTGCTCCAAATCAGCCTACAGCATTGATTATTAGCACCACTTCAAGGGTTTAATTGCTGTCATTGACCTAACTAAAGCTTTTTGCTATTATAACGATGTATGTGCTTAACCCTGTGTGGAAAATACTAGAATTAAGTGTTGTTTCCCAAACGTGCAGATGGAAGGAGTGCGTGTTTGGTGTCTTAATTACAGTGTGGATGCACAAGTTAAAATCGCTTCATAATGACACATGCTTAACATGCTGTAAAAGTGTGTTTGGATCAAAAGTAAAGCTTGTTTTTCGCGCTGATCGATTACATAGAAAGTCAATACAAAAACACAAATATAAGCAAATGCAGACTGTTACAAAAGTTTGTTAAAGGGCCAGTTCACTGATTTTCATCCCCAGACTCACTTATTCTTTTGTATCTAGTAGGAGAATATTCGCTACCAACAATAATAAACTAAAATCTCCCACGATCATTTTTGTGAGTTACACAAGCCGAACAATCTGCTTCCCTTCTGGTCTCAACCAATGACTGTAATATAAAGATGGACGACGCGTCTCCATGTGCTCTCATTGTAGAGAGATCCAGCAGAACAGCGTCTTGTGTCGGTCTGAAGCAGATGTTCACGCTTATGGAAAGTTCAGCGACTCTCCAGTGGAGTTGTCAGTCAGCATGCAGGCTTTACTGTGCAAATTGGAGGAAGCTGTCGTATCCAGAACTTCTTTTCAACTTCCTTTGCAGCTAGTTCCACAAAAGAGGGAAGCTTTGCAGAGCGTTATGACGCAGGTGTAAATATGTCTATTGAGCAAACTGTGTGACCTCAGTGTCCTGTAATCAAGCTAGCTCACCAGTGTGCAAACTGACCCTTAGCAAGCCCATTAGGTAAGAAGGCTCCATCGTCACGCTGTACTCACTTTGGTTCTTACTCTGGTTCGGCCGGCCTTAAAGCTGTCGATACGAAACTCCTTTGAGTATTGCACTCTTGCACCCATTGTGCCAAAGTCTCGCTTTAAAGGGATAGTTCAGATTTTTGGACACCAAGTTGTATGAAATACTTGATAGTAGTGTCGTGGATGCAAAGCTCACTCACAGAGTCCCGTGCTCGGAGTTCTGTCCGGTTCTGAACGTAGGATAAGTCGTTCCGGCGAGATGCCAGGGTCATCAAACCAACGACACGCAGGCGATGATGATCCATTTCAACTTTTGGCACTATTTTCTCTCTTGACAAATCCAGTATCACTACGCCTGCAGCAGGCCGGTTTCTCAGGTAACCCGACCTAGCAGCTGTTTCACGTTGATTCCGACTGATTCGCGTTAATGTTGAAGTAAATGTGTCGGAAGATTTACCTTTAAGAACGGATCCAACGGGACCTCTAAGGGCACGATCCGTGTTAGGCAGACGATGAAATACGTACGTGTATTTTCCTCTGTGACAACAAACGTCTCACGAGTTACCAACTCCAGCGTGTTCTCTTAGAAACAGCTGATGGATCACGTCACCTGAGACACCGGCCTGCTGCAGGCGTAGTGATACTGGATTTGTCAAGAGAGAAAATAGTGCGAAAAGAACGGCGCAGTATTTGACATCCTAGGATGATGGCCTGCATGTTGTTTTTGTCGGGTAAAACTTTTTGGTTTCACGACCCTGGCATCTCGCCGGAACGACTTATTCTACGCTCAGAACCGGCCAGAACTCCGACCACGGGACTCTGTGAGTGAGCTTTGCATCCGCTACACTACTAGCAAGTACTTCATACAACTTGGTGTCCAAAAATCCGAACTGTCCCTTTAAGGTCCCATAATGGTATCGTCTGCTTTCCAAAGAAGTGAGGCAGTGTTTTAATGCTTCAGAAAATCATCTTTTAATATCCTATTAATATAAAAGTTTACTGCTTTTAAGTACCAATCAGAAGTGAGACGTTTGTGTGTTTGTCTTCTTCATTATGTTTCCAACATGAAATCAGCTCCTCGTCTTTCTGTGTCTTCGTTTTAGACTCCTTACAAGCCCAGCTGATCAACATGGGAGTGATTCCCACTCTGGTGAAGCTGCTCGGCATCCATTCCCACAACACAGCCCTGACAGAAATGTGTCTAATTGCCTTTGGGAATCTGGCTGAGCTCGGTGAGTCTACATAAATACCTGTTCAGCCAAGCTGCACGCAGATTTAATCTTGAGAGGTAGAGGAGAGGGTTTCATCTCCTCCGTGACTCATGTGCGATGCCTGTGTGGTGTTTCAGAGTCCAGCAAAGAGCAGTTCGCCTCCACCAACATCGCCGAGGAGCTGGTGCGTCTCTTCCAGAAGCAGACGGAGCACGAGAAGAAGGAAATGATTTTCGAGGTCCTGGCTCCTCTCGCAGAAAACGGTAACGTGATATCTCTTTCGTCTGTTTCATGACTACACAAAAGGCCTCGCGTTCCCTGCATGGGAAGTCTGGAGATTAAGACGCAGAGCAGGGAGAGACTGCAGCTTTCTCTCATGCATATAAATATAAACCGTGTCCACCTACTCAGTAGTAAATTATCCTCTGGGTGTGAGTCATGCTTTCTGCTTACTGCACAGTCATGGCAGACGGATCCTGCATTTGCTCAGCTGCTCTCTTTAAAGCTTAAAGAATGTCTGTGCATGTGTGTGCGTCTGATATCGCCGGTCTGTGCACGCTGGGTGCTCGTGCACTGTCAGTCTCCAGGACAACGTCCTACTTAACGCTCCTCTAGAGGAAGCTGTACCTCTCCGTCTCTTTAATTTGTGACACCGCATGTTGTTCAGTAGATTTATAGGCCGACAGGTGATCACTGACGGTGTTAAAGGTGGGGTAGAAGTAGTGATAAATGTAAAAGAGTGTTTTGTCTTTACATCAGGGTGACTTTGTGAACATTTTGTCCACATAAAAGCCAAAGAAAAACATGAACATTGCTGTCAGTTACTCTGCTGATTATTGTTTCAATGAGTCCCTCGTCTTCAAAATGTGTTTCGTTTTCTCCAACAAACTTTACCCACTTTAAAAAGTCTTATTTTTACTTGTGGGAGGGCTTCAATTTGATACGGCACATTGACTGACACTTCATCAAATCAGCGTTACACAAGTCTTGTTTGTGGATTAGCTCGTTCACACATTTACGGCAGCGTGTGACGTACGCATTCACAAACGGATCGGGGAATGCAAGTTCAAGAAAATTGGGCTTCAGGGGATCAAAGCCGTCGAGTCCCACATGAAATCCGAAAAGGACGCACGCTACACGGGTATTCAGAAGAAGTACGGCACCAGTGGAGTCTTGCACGTCCGCTGCTACGACATCATCACCTCCTGCTGGATCACAGACCACGATGCAGCTGTGCACAGGAAGACAAACGACGACATCCACGCACTTTTCAAGGAGATCCTTTAGGGAATTTTATCGCTTGGCATTTCATAAACAATACATTGTTTTTTTATTTGATTTATTTAACCAGGAAAAAAACTCTTTGGATCAGCAGCAGCACGTTAACAAAGTCTCTGACAAACAACGAACAGCCATACATAAAAACACAACAGAATATGTGACTGTAAATAACAAGTAAAACCAGTCAAACACCTACAGCCAGATGTTCCTGCCTTCCAAGTAATTTAAGATCATCTTAAAAGCATCCAATGAGACAACAATAACCTGTTAATAGTTATTTGTTCTGCTGTGTAGCAGCAACCTGCTCTCCCTGCTCGTCGACGATTTAGCCTCGGGGAGCGACGGCCAACTTCTTGGGGCTTCTGATGTAGCCAGCGGTCAGCCCTCAAGGAGTTCCTGCAAAGACTTCCTTTTCCGTGCACTGCTTTGGTTACAGTCCAACGAGCAACCTTAGAAGCGAGGATGGAGTTGGAGTTGAGAGACGGCGTGTCAGACGGATCGTTGGCTGCGCTTTGGAGATGAAAAAAAAAAAGCGAAATAGCCGGCAGATGACCACCGATGGGAGCCGGGATGGTGTTAGCACTGATTGTGTTTTCCTGCATGCAACCAAAGCCTGCTGATACGTGATTGGTCAATGCTATTCGGACTACAAATGGAAACAAGAACACAAAGTCCCACGTTTTTATGCAGGATCTGTGAATAGAGATTCAATTAATTGTTTTGCTATAAAAAAAGGCCTAAAAACAATCATTTGATTATCAGAATGTTGCAGATTAAGTGCAGTCGGTGTTGCATAAAACAGTCGAGTCAGTTTATTATCAGTGGCTGATTAATAAATGTCACAGCTGGATGAGAGCGATGAGCTTATGCTGCAGACAAAGTTGTATTTTCTGAAGACAAACTGCTGAATAAATGGAGCGCATCCGACCATTCATTTTTCATGCTTCATGTTCTCTGCAGCCGTGTTGGTATGCAGAGCCATGACCGGTCCCATGTGTGCATTTGATGCAGCACTGCACTGCAGCAGCAGCAGCGGCGGCGTGTTTCCTTGTCGTCCTCTCTGAACGTCTCATCCTCCGTCCTCTCCTTCCAGATGCGATAAAGCTGCAGCTGGTGGAGGCCGGCCTGGTGGAGTGTCTCCTGCAGGTGGTGGCGCAGACTGTGGACGGCGAGCGGGAGGAGGACATCGCTCAGCTGAAGACGTCCTCCGACCTCATGGTCCTGCTGCTGCTGGGAGGTAAACACAGCAGAACACCTGGGGCTGAGACATGTTTATGAAAATAAAAACCAGGGCCAGACTCGGGGCTTGATTTTGCCCACGGGCGATAAAAAAAAAACCTTGTGTAACAGTAATAAAAAATTCATCCTTCTTCAAACAGTCGGGTTAGTTTTGCATCACAGCTCCTGCAGCCGAACGTACGAGGTCGTCGGCGGAGAGGATCGTCCTCTAATGGACCTAATTTATAGGCAGAAAATACAAGTGACCTTAAATAAAGCCGTCCAGTGCTGATGAAAAGTTTTAATTATTCAACCTTTATGTAAATATTTTATCGCAGCAGAAAAGACATGAACATGGTGTGTTATTAATATACCTAATGGACTCTCTGCAGCTCAGAAAGCACAACATCAGCCTTATTAAAGCCCGACCCAACACACACGGGACATCGTCAGATCGGATCTGCTGTGGAAACATAATCATCTTTACATTTAGGTTTTAATTTAACTACATATTTATTATTGAGTTTGTTTGCAGATACTGAGACGTGTAAAACATATAAAACCCTGTAACATAACCACCGCCCACTACGACCTCATCAACAAACAGGAAGTAGATAAATGACCTTTCTCACACTGACGACAGACCCTGAGAAATTATAAATTCATAAGCTTGGTACAATTAGAAACAGCAAGTTCATTTCAGCAAATTTAAGCACGTTTTTGCGACCTTGGCCAACCTCTGCAACTTTCCCCCGCGACGTGTACACCCCCAAACATTGATCTTCACATGTCTGCAATGTTGCATAAACATCAGAGAGTATCTTTAACGTTACCAGAACGCAGACAGACAGCTGATCCGCTCTAACGAGGCTCCGGTGTGATCGTCTCTCTTTCAGGAGCTTCCTGATCCTCAGACTGCAGAGTCTCTAATGAGACTGTGAATCCGTGATCACTAATCCAACACTCCATGTCTTCTTGTGATTATTGATCCATGTTGAAACTGTTCACTAGGCTGCTTCCTGCTACCTTAAAGGTTCCACCAACCAGAGGCTCTGTCACTGATGTGAGATGTGGGTTTGCACAGTGAGAAAGTGATCTAAATATAGATGGACGACGCGTCTCCATCTGCTCCCATTGTACGAAAGTGATAGCCCTGTGATAGGCGCTGCCATTTTGTGATGGTGACGTCATTTGGAGCCAGAGTCTGCGTAGTAGAGATCGGCGGGTGGAGCCGCCGTAGCCACTTCCGCTAACCCAAACTCACTTAAACTTAACTTACCGAAAAAACAGCAAGGATCCCGCACGCCGGCGTGTTTAACAGCAGAACAGCTTCTTTGTGTTGGTCTGAGGTTAAAGTTCACAGGTATGGAAACTTCAATGACTGTAGTGATTGTTTTTGTTTCATCTCCTCTCGCCGTTCGTCCTCCGCTCTGCTCATCCAGAACTGATCAGCTGCAGGAGCCTGATTCGTCAACAGAGCTGTCAATCATTATTTTGACAGCATCAAGTAACTAATTAAAAGTAAACTTGTCAGAAAAATGAACACTGTGACATAAATCAGCATGATAAGAACTAACTATAATAACAGAAACCATGTTTGAGAAAAATGTATTTGACGTGTATTTAGATTTTATAGTTTGACTCGTGTCCCATCTGTTAACATGGAGGAGGCGGGCTTTATGAGCTATACTGCAGCCAGTCAGCAGGGGCGCCAGAGAGGGGTTGAGTTCACTTTTAGACAGCTGTCATGTCGGCCATGTTTTTCTGCAGCCTGTGGTCTCTCATCAGTGGTTTTATAGAAGCGTAGCTCCTGAAATAACAAGTAGAGCGGCTTCAGTGTGATAAATAATGTGTAGATCCTTCGTTGCACGTATGAGAGCATTGAAATATACACGCGCAGTGTGAAGTGACTGTTCCATGGTGATTTAGTCTCATTCAATTTATTCACATTTTATTTGACATCTTGACTCAGAAGTGGCTGCAGTTTGTCCCAACAACTCAAACCTGACTGTGGCCTGAGAGGCAAAGCGCAGCAAACACTCTTTCTGCTCAATAAGCTCAGAAGTGAACACAACTTAATTACTGGAATGACTCAGATACGTTTATCAGATCGACTCCTCTCATCTTTAATGAGCATCATGGAGGCTGGACAGTCTCTGACACTCTGGGAAATGATCATGGAACCGTAAAAGTGGAGGAGAGATACAGCCCCCCTCATTACCTCTACTTGCATATTAAAGAGCGTTAAAGAGTGACCTGTGTTCCCCTCGTGCAGACGAGTCCATGCAGAAGCTGTTTGAGGGGGGAAAAGGAAGCGTCTTCCAGAGAGTTCTGTCCTGGATCCCGTCTCACAACCATCAGCTGCAGCTCGCCGGGGCCCTCGCCATCGCTAACTTTGCTCGAAACGGTGAGATTCATGTCATTGTGTGGTGAAGAGGAAAGTTACCCTCTGTAACGTTTGTCCTGTTAGGAAAGCAGAAGGAGAGTAGTTAAAGAAACAGTGATACACATAGAAGAAGCTGAACGTCTTGATCTAGATTTCAGTCGACAGTAATAAAAGACAACATGGCGGTAACGCCTCTCGTGTTCACTCCTGTGTGCAGATGGAAACTGCATCCACATGGTGGACACTGGGATCGTGCAGAAGCTTCTGGAGCTGTTGGATCGACACGTCGAGGAAGGAAACGTCACCGTTCAGCACGCAGCTCTGAGCGCCCTGAGGAACCTGGCCATACCTGGTGAGCTGCTGTTATATACTACTTATCGATTATTGAAAGGATTAATCGACCAATCAGATCATGAATTGCACGATGACTTAATGTCTCTTAATTAGCTTTAAATGTAGTTGGAGGTTCTTTCAATCATGTGCTAACTAATAAAGACAAGCTCCTCGTCACAGATCCTGCAGGTGATCCTTCTCTCTGCAGCGTTGATAGCTTTGCTATGTTTTGTTCACCTGTCGCTCCCCGGTCAGCAGAGGTAAGCCCCTTTTACACCGCCAGTTCAAGGCGGGATTACTACGCCGCTATTACGTTCCGTCTATGCAAAACACACGGAGGCGGTGGGGCGAAGTCGTTCCGCCTCTGAGCCGGCGTCAAAGGTAGTAACAAAGGTGAAACGGCGTCTGTGTAAGCAGCGGAGCCGGCAGGGCGGAACAGCGCCATGTGTGTGTATTAGAAGCAGGCGCTGTTTGTTTACACCTCTCGCACGTTTTGCTTCCTGCTTGCTCGGCCCAAAGGCTGCGTGACGGCGGAGCTTCTTTGCGGTGCTGAGGTGGAACCGCGGTGTAAAAAGGTGCTATAGTAAGGATGTGAGACGGCTCACCCCTCAGCAGCTCAGCTCCGGATCGACAATTAAGCTCATTGGCAGCTAATTTTGTCATCAACATTTGTCGACTAATCGTTGCACACTTAATTATTATGACATTATTCATGTTTAGAACAATTTTCCACTCATGCTTGCCTCCTGTTCAGTCACTGAAACGGTCTCTGCAAAGTGCATACGTTCAAGATGTCAATAAAGGGACAAGAAGAGAGTTAAAACGAGAAAATAACTACAGTTATATTTTAGCAGATCTCACAGATCTAAATCTGCTCGACTAAACAGTCTGATGTCTGTGTCTGTAAGACAAATATAAATTGAGACCTGCAAAGGAGCTCGGGAGGAATATTGCTTTAAGCTAACGTTTGCACAGAACATCAGATGGTAAAATGTTTGTCTAATATTGTAAATAGTGCCTTTACAAATTCGGTCACCTGCAGACCCCACAGGATCCGTCTGCGCCGCGGTTCTGGTCCGTCAGACGGCGCGAGCCCTCATCCACAGGAAGCGTGTCTGGTCCGCAGCGCAGCGGAGCGATGGCCCAAGCAGCTGGATTCAATGATCACGAGATTGCTGGAGAACTACATTATCTCGCGGGAGTTGTGAAATCACGCGATAACATCAACGTTAAAACAGAGCAACACACAAACAACAGTTCAGCTCCTCCGCGGTTGATTATCTGCTCATTTGGAGATCATAACGTGTTTTTATGCTTCTACCAACCGGAGTCTGTACATGGTGTTTTATTTTGAAATGACCGGATGCTCTATGCTGTATCCGTGTGTGACTTCCTGTTTGGAACGATCTGCTCCGCTCAGCTTGACGCGTGCTTGAAGCAGCAGAGCGGAGAGACGCATCGGAGATGGATCGCGGCGCGTGCTGTGGAAACACGAGCATCGACTACAGTGGGCACGATCGACTCTGGAGGCGGAGCAAACGGCAAAGGATGGTCCGATAATCAATGACAATCTTGTGAGTTTATTGTCCTCACCGGCCCTTTTTCTCTCCTCAGTGGTAAACAAGTCTAAGATGCTGTCGGCCGGAGTAGCAGACGTGGTGTTGAAGTTTCTACAGTCAGAGATGCCTCCAGTCCAGTTCAAACTGCTCGGGACGTTACGTATGCTCATCGATACACAAGGTACACACTTTACCGTCCTTTATGTGTCTACTCCTGATCAATCCATATCAGCTGTGACAGCTCGTTATTTAGAGGGAAGCAGTCGGCACGATCTCTGGTTAACATCTAGGTTTCATAATCAAGAATTTCTTAGAGCCTCACATGTGAGTCATAAAGACACACAAATATGGTGACTGCTGCTGCGTCCTGACACCGAGCAGATGGTTTCATACACAGAGAGTCTGAAGAATCAGAGGGAAACAGACAAACTGATGCAGGTGTAATAAATGACTGTACGTGTTTCCAGCCGAAGCGGCAGACCAGCTGGGCACCAACGGGAAGCTGGTGGAGCGGCTAGTGGAGTGGTGTGAAGCCAAAGATCACGCGGGAGTGATGGGAGAGTCCAACCGGCTGCTGTCGGCCCTCATCCGACACAGCAAGTCCAAGGTCAGACCCTGAACGTCACGTCTTTAAAAACTCCTCTGCATTAACTACAAACATGAGAGAGGAAGTTTCGTGCTCAAAGAAACTCCAGATTGTGAAATGAAAGCAGTTCGTTTGTGTACTTATTTACTTTTTTCTGTCTATAAATGGATTTCAGGAGGTGGTCAGAACGGTCATCCAGGGAGGAGGCGTCAAGCACTTAGTCACGATGGCAACCAGCGAGCACATGATCATGCAGAACGAGGCGCTGGTGGCTCTGGGGCTCATAGCAGGGCTGGATCTGGGTGAGAGCACGAATAAGCAACTCTTTGGGAGTCTGATTTTTCCGTCTGCTCTTTAATTGTGACGGGAAACTGTTGAATTATGAAACTAAATGCTTCATGTTTTCTATCTCTTTATTTGTGGCCTTCAGTCGCAGCTGAGAAGGACTTCGTCGGAGCCAGTCTGGTGTCGGTTCTTCACAAGCTGCTGTCAGACGAGAGGAGCGCTCCGGAGATCAAGTACAACTCTATGATCCTCATCTGTGCAGTCATGGGCTCAGGTGAGACCTCAAAAGGCTTAAAACATAAATCAATTATTCTAAGTGCTGTTTGACTTCAATTAAATGTGACTGTTCGTGTGTCAAAGAGTAAAAGCAGTGGTGCTACAAACGTGTGCCTGCTTTGGGAGCAACCACTGCTTATAAATCCTTTTAAATCGTGTCAGAATAATTGTTTCCTTTCAGGTCTTCTTCTTCGCTGCCCTGTTTTTACGTTGTTTGGAGTCTGAATGACTGACGGGTGCAAAAGTTTTAGAAGTGCTCCAGTAGATCGCTTCAGCCAGCTGCTCTAAATCTGTCCGATCAAAATAAGTCCACTAAAAGTTCTTGTTGTTTCCACTGACAGGCTCAGACTGTTATTCTGAGGCCATGTCCTCATGTACACGGGGACGAAACGTAGCTATTCCTCTGTTCCTCTGCGTTTTGTCCTTTCGTCCACACACACGCCGTTTTACGTCAAACTCCAGCCAGGGTGAAGACTTTTAGAAACTATTTCCACAGAGACGTGTAGGCGGGTCAGAGGTCTTCATGGGTCCAAAATTTCGAGACCCGTAATTGTGCGACCCGGAAACGAAACGGACCCGTCTATTATTTGAAAGCTGGGGCCTGGACTGAGTGATGTCGGACCCGACCCCGGCCGGGCGAAACACACCCGGTCAGCACCGACTTCACAGCTGATTAATATCAACAAGTTACCGTCAGTCAGCTGTCAAAACAAACCTTTTTGTCCTAACCTTTTTTGGAAAGCGATTTAACTGATGTTTCTGGCCAAAAAAAGGTCTTATACTTTAATGAAAAGGAAGCAATCTACTGGAGCAAGTCACGCAGAACCTAAAATATGTAAAATATGACCGAGGTTTAAAAAGTCAAACTAAGTCTCATAGCGTAATACTGAACAAAAAACAGACCGAGAAGAAGAGATGTCGTTTAACTGGTGCATCTTCTTTTAAAAGCAGAAACTTTAATCTGAGTATTTACACCTCCCCTTTGTTTCCTCCTCAGAGCCCCTCCACAAAGAAGTCCAGAGCCTGGCCTTCATCGACGTGGTGTCCAAGCTGCGAGCCCACGAAAACAAAACGGTATCACACCAGGCGTCGCTCACAGAGCAGCGGTTAACAGCCCAGAGCTAAATGACTGTGTCCAAAACCCCACCCACCCAAACACCCACCAACACCCATCCACCCTAATGCCTGCCTGAACACCTAATCACCCCAACGCCCCATCGTCATGTGCCAAGGTACCATGTCGCGTTAACTGCCAGCCAGACATACGGTCATGTCTCCGCCCCCCCCCGATTCCTCCGCCCCGCCCACCTCCACCAGGGTCAGACTGATGCATCGGATTTGCCCAAAAAGCCTGTTAGACTGTTTTTCTGTCAGACGCCAAAACTCTCCTCTGAAAGCCATATTTATGAGATTTCCTTTGGTGGGTCCTCGAAGCATGTTTGAGTTCAGGTGTTAACCCTTTAGACCCCGGAGAAACTAGACCACCACAAATCAGTTAGAGCTCAAATAAATGTGCATTTTTATAATCAATCCAAACACAGATTACGACCGCTTCATCGTTCATTTACCAACAAATATGCAGCATTTGGAGCTCTTAATACAGAGGAGTAAACGTCAGGTTTATGTAACGGCTAAATTCCACAGGATCCGTGTTCGCTGCGGTTCTGCTCCGTCAGACGACGCTCGCCCTACCCCACAGGAGGCGTTTGTGGACCGTGGCGTAGACCACAAGATCGCGGGGGATCTAAAACAGAGCTTCACTTTGCACCTGCTCGTCGACCATGGCGTATAGTAACCTCTGCGACCCTCTGACCGACTCGTTGACCCCTGCCCTCGAGGCACCGGGCCTACCTAAGATTATAAATCCGGGGATGCTGAACAGGCAGAGCCATTTCTCGAGTTTCTAGCTCCAGTTATTGACGACAACTTAAACTATCTTCAGGACGAAGCTTGAACTTACTTCACCTGAAAGCGTGCTCAGGGGTCTGGAGGGTTAAACCTCCCTTAACGTCAATGATCCGTCTAGATCTGGACACCATTGATCTTTTCTTTTCAAGTAATCTCCTCCATCAGTCTCACCCTGGTGCCCTCCTCTACTTGTGCATGCATCTCTCTGCTACAAGTAGCTCCACGGGAGCTGAGGCGCCATAAACAGCCGAACGCAATAGATAAGAGACGACACTCTTTTACGACCATAGCTGTGATGCCATCCGCCGGTAAAACAAACCCACCAGTGTAAAAATGTGCACAAAAGAACAAAAAAAAAACCACCCCTCCTTCCTGTTGTGATTTTTCTTTCACTTTTAAGAACAGCAGCCATCCATGATGTGCCCAGTCGTGTCCCATGTAGCTCGAGTATAAATTGACTAGAAACTGTGCATGTTTTAGTCCTGTTGAAGGTGTGACCGTGTTCATTCGACCTCTCTGCCGCTCGCATACTCACAAGTACAGCCCGCCTTTGTCACACACGCACGCACACACACACACACCTCCGGTCGAGCGCACTCATGATCTTTATCAGACGTTCAAACAGCTGCACAGAAGCTCCAAACGTCTAAAGCAGGAGAAGAAGAGAGGTCCGGCTCAGCTCTCTGAGCGGCTCTTTAAAAACAAAAACAGGGAGATAAGTTTAAATCAAACCTCTTAGCGACGTGTAAGGTGAATAAAAACAATGTGCGACAGAAGCCAGTACAAATTAAATCACGTGTCTGATCATGTTTTGCTTCTTGCACGAGGTTTCTTCCACCTTACAGGTCGCTGAGAAGATTTAACATCCATCAAAGTGCTGCAGGCTGACCCAGATTCCTACAGATGGAAGTCCTGTTTGTTCTGCTGAGGAGACTAAAGAATTAATAAAAGCTTCTTTTGTAATAGAGATGGACTCTATTAGAGAAGACAACTCTTCACTAACTCCAGTTTGTGTGAGTCACCCAGAGCCTGAATCCCCCGAGCGCCCACGGAGCATGCTCACTAGAGACTTCCGTTGCACTCCGTCCGTCAGTCTGCTTAACAGGCGAGGGATTCGTGCGGTGGGGGCTCCGTGGCGTGTTGGGAGAGCAGGCTCTGAGTGAGTGATTCGTGTAGGTGGAGTCAGACCTTCAGCTCAGGGCAGGGAGCGAGCTCAGAGTGGTTGTCGCAGTTTGCAGTGGCTGACAGCAGATAGGAGAGTTAGTGGAGAAGAGTCTCGCACGTCACTAGTTTCTAACATCTCTTCAGTGGACAAACCCAACGAGCGTGCTGAGATCCATCTCTAGAATCTTTTGGACACAGGTTTCAAACCTGTAAATGTGGCGTCGGTCGGATTGAAACATCGCCGTCGT
Source organism: Semicossyphus pulcher (assembly GCF_022749685.1). Classification (NCBI taxonomy): domain Eukaryota; kingdom Metazoa; phylum Chordata; class Actinopteri; order Labriformes; family Labridae; genus Semicossyphus; species Semicossyphus pulcher. Next base: position 1,821,026 of record NW_027211695.1, read on the forward strand.
GTGTTTTTTTTGCTCTCTGTGGAGAGAAGAGTTTCAGGGCGAGACACGAGGGGCAGAAACGAGAGGACGGACAGTTTTCTTTTACATTTCAAGAATAAACTTCAGTATTACTGCGAGGAGTAAATCTTTTTATTTTTATATTTTTAGAATTTAAATTGTGGAAACATTCAAAGTATCGTCCTCCTCTTGTTGTGTCTCGTGTTTGGCCTTTAAGCTGGAAACGTTCATGCTTTTAACGGCGCGTTCGGGTGCGCATGATGGCTGCCTCGCGTCCCCTGCGTACGTTGTCAACAATGAACGCTACGTGCAGCTGCAGTATGCACATGACCAGCAGGGGGCAGTGTGCGTGTAGCGCATAGATGTGAATTATGCAGCCAGTTGTGTACGCGAACGTTAAAAAGCAAGAACATCTCCGGCCTTCTGTCGTCAAGGATTCCTCCAGACGAGAACGTGACGAAGAAGATTAAAGAACGACATCCTGCGTTCCAGATTCACTCTGTGAGCGAGGCACTTCACTTCACACCGAGCAGCCGCCTCCGCCGCGTGTTTTCAGGAGGCAGCGTGGAGACACGTCTTGTGACAACAGGTAGACACATAACAGTCACTGTGTTCCGCAGCACAGCGCCCCCCAGAGGACAAACCTCTCTGTACGTAACACAGTCCGCTCCTCTCATCAAAGGGAATCCTGCTTACACACACACACACACACGCACGCACGTACGCACACACACCTCAGCATGTCCGACACCGTGCGACACCCTGTGAACACGCCACGCTGTGTTTCCTGCTCTGGGCCCACGCTTTCTTTTTTAAAGGTATGAATGGTTATTTATCAGATCTGTGCTCTTTGAAGACACATGCCAGTGGAGATGTATCCATAGTAACTGCGTAAAATACAAATATAAACTTAAATGTTTGTTGTAAATGTCATGAGTTGTACATTTGGAGGATTGTAACTCAGCAGAATATTAAAAAGATGATAGCTGGTGATGCCTCATGTCTTTATTCATTACCTTTGTTTACAGTTCTTAAAGGGCCAGTTCGCCGATTTTCAACCGCAGTCCTATCATGCTATCATGGGGAGCTAATGCCATTATGGTTCTATTTGGCTCTGTGCCTTTGGAGGACGCTATCCGCTTCTCCAGTGGGCCAGGAAGCTCACTAAACGACACTTCCTCAATCTCGGACGCCGCCTCCGACGACATGTCTCGTTCAGAATCGTCGGGTTTGAAATGTCGACTGCAGACCTGAAGATGTTTCAGACGATCCACAGGTATATTCTCGTCGTGTTTCAGACTCTGTCTCGCTCTGAGCTATCGTCTGCAGAGAAACGGTCGTACTTCACTCCAGCGTCTCTCGCTGGGCCGTTCCTTTCAGAAGAAGGGGCGCAATGCATGCTGGGTGTTGTAGGAATGTAGAATGGCTGAAACCACGAGCTGTTTGTACGACTTTCTCCACAGCTGTGCCGCCAATTTCAAACATTATTGCTTCTATCGATTACAGAGAACACCAGCTGTGACTGACAGCAGCTTTTTCCAGGGGAGAGTCGCTGCTTTAATCGTAGCGTGAAACTGACTGAGAAGTGAATTTGTCTCAAGTAGAATGTTTGATATAGACGGGATTGTTAGCTGTTAGCTGTTAGCATGTAGGTGTCTGTTTATAGAGATTAATAAGGAGCTTTTGCTCTTGGCACAGACTGTTTTTCCTGCATACACCACAGCCTGCTGATACGTGATTGGTCAATATAACTCAGACTACTACAAACAGAAACCAGAACCTGAACTGCAAACCGGTCCCAGGCCTACAGAAGCCACAGTTTCATGTAGAATCTGTAACTAGAGATTTCACCAACCGTGTCCGTCTGTGTTTCCGGAAACGTCCTTCCATCCGGTTCTTGTAGCTTCATGAAGCAGGAGGAAAAAGCCCAGGTTGTGTGTGATTCTGTCACATTCTCATCCAGCGGAAACGTGCATACGTGTCGTTAACTTGCATCCTTAAATTAACTTTGCCTGCAGTCACATCGCCTCTAAAATTAGCTCTGCAATGTGGACTGAACGCAGAAGAAAATCTCGTCCTGCAAAGTTTGGCAGCTAAATGAGTTTGCAAACGGCTGCAGAAGCCAACTCATGTTTTGTTGCCACCATAGGCAAAAGTTTTTTGGGCCCTTGCCTCGATTAGAAGAGTGAGTGTCTGAGTGTGTGTGCTTCCTCGTGTGCTACCTTGAAGGTTTACAAATAAGCGATCAGACGTCGGATAGGTAAATCATTTCCACACATTTGTCAGTGAAGAGACGAAGCGCTGCAGCCCTCAGGTTTCACTACAGTCTGATGGTTGTCTGTGTTTCAAACTAAAAGTGTTTCTGAAAAACGGCGTTTACCTTTAAGAAACGTCCTGATATGCACGAGGCGTTTCTGGTGTCTCTGATAAACAGACCTCGCAGTCGTTTTCTCGGCAGCGACAGACATTAAAGATGTGCAGAGACACTCACAGACGACGTGTGGGAGGTGTGATGCATAAACAAATCACTGATCCCTCTGCGCCAAAAAAAACAGGCCGACAGAACCTCACTTTTTTTAGCCTTTATTAATTAATTTTCTCTATTAAAACCAGTCCGACTCCAACAGGACACGAGGGGATGAGAGGAGGTAGTTACATTACAATGTTGGTGGGAGATACTGTGATTATCTAAACAATCGCTGGAAGTGAAACAGGAAGTGATGAGTGAGAGGTCAATAGAGTAAAAGCACCTCCTAAAACTGGCACAGAAAATCTGTTTCATTAAATGTTTAGAAAACCAAATTAAACATTAACACAATAAATATTTAGTATAAAAACAGTGTTGATCCCTTTTTAAAACTCCAACAATATCCATCTGAACAAACTGCACCCATAAATACTTCAAATACTTTGCTACAAACAAAACAAGCGACACATGCTGTGAGCACTCGTCACTTTAAACCATCCAGAGTAACACTGATGAAGTTCAACACCGTAACACTTTCTGTTTGCACGACGCCGGACTCACTCTCCGGGTGGGGTTTAAAATGTTTACTGATCGGTAAGGGCGCAAATGTTTCAAAATTTACACACCAAAGACGAGTAACTTAATCTGTTCTTAACGACAAACTGTTGAACCCTAACCTCCTTTAAATCAAATCAACGCATCAGTCCCTCCAGGAAGTTGTTGTTCCTGATGTTTGTGTCATCGCTGATTTTAATTCGTCGCACAGTAAGACATTAATCCTCCCGTCTCTTATCAATGCTTTTATTCGGCCGCAGCTGCAGAACAGCGTTAATGTAATAATGAACATGTAGATTCTCCCCTGCACACATGGAGAGCAGTAACTGCATGAAAATAAGCACATCATGGAAGCCTGGAAGTGACGTGAGAAGACAAACAGCTCGCTCAGCCAATAGAACTGTTTCCTCCTCGCTCTCAGTGGATGTTTTAAAAAGCTGCCATAAAATCAGGATTTTTTTGAGAACAGAAAATGCAGCAAAGTCCTGGAGGGAGTGAAGTATAAATGTAAGTATCATCAGGGCTGTTGCTGCTGTCGCACCTTTTTTTTCCAACTCAAAAAGTTTAAAATGTTCTTTGCCAACTTGTTCCGGTGCTGATCTCATCCTTCAGTTTAAGAGCCAGTGCTTTAAAAAGACTTTAAGTCTTTAAATTCAAGCTGCCAGATGAAAACAGAAAGGAACATTTTTTAACCTGCCTTCATTTGTATCATTTGGAGACTAAAAGGTGCAAAACGTTTTTTAACTGCTCCATAAATTGCTTCGTAGAATGCCGTCTAATTTTGTTCATATGAAGAACCTCGTGTTGCAGCCTGTTGCACTGCTGCAGGTTGAAGCAATCGACTGGAGCAACTTAAAAACTTTTGAGCCTCATTAGGAGCCAAAAAAAATTAAAAACAGGCCCCATCTTAAAAATATCGGAATGACCCTTTAACTGGAAAATCCCTTTATGCGTTTATTGAATCATTCCTAACTTGCGGGAATCTACGGAAGCCCTAAGCGGACATGCACCATACATTTTATTTCCTTCGTTTCCCCGTGAGTCATTTCGGTTGCTTTCTTGAGATCTCGACTGAATTAGACAACGAGATTAATAAGTCGAGATCTCAAGTAAACAACCGGAAATCACAAAGTAAGTCAAATGTATGGATGCATGTCCGCTTGGGGCTTCCGTACAAAATAGCTGAAGTGATTCGACGTGAAAGATTTAGCTCGTCTCTGCCCCTCTCTGCACAAAAATATCAACTCTGCTGTAACAGGAATTAAAAGTGCAACAACAATAAGTTTGTTTCGGTTTGTAGATAAAATAGATTATTCAGTGAGAGGAAGTTATTCTTGTTCGTGGTTTTACAGGATTTGTGGAGCTAAATGAAAAAGTCCTGGAACATCCTGTCGCACATAAACCAGAGCAAGTTTTCTAACCTTGTTACGTCCGTGCCTCAGCCCTGGACAAGTGGTGGAATATTACATAAAGCAAGCATTAACTTTAAATGAGCAGACCCTCCTCAGCGTCTTGTACACATATATAATTTAACAGACCTACATGATGAGTGTAGCGATGGAGCGTCATGTCCACAGTGAAAAATACAGATCTAATATCAAAAGATGTATCAAAACTCCTACTCTCTACACGTAGCTATCAAAACTGGAGCGCTGTGATGATGCAGTGCATGTTTAAGCTTCCTCTCCGACAGTGATCTTTGTACAGCAGTCACACAGTGTTATTATATACAGAGCGTTTCACATCTTATTAGTGCCTCGGAAAAAAGGTGCTGGTTCAGTGGCCAAAGTGGTTCAGGTGATCGTGACGTCCTCGAAACGCCTCCTGACGATGCGTTCGAGGAGACGCGTTCAAACACCCGCAGCTGGAAAAATAAAAAGAAACAAAATATGAGTGACATGACTTTTTCCTTTTTTTATACGGAAGATGAATTAGGCCAAATCTTAATAATGCGTTTGAGTTTTAACTCAGAAATCTGAATTTAGGAAGAGAAAGTATGTACAAATACAAAAAAATAATAATAATTCAAAATGAAATTTTTAGAAGAAAAAAATCTTTTTAAGCAAACAAATTAATTAAAAATGTATGAAAGTCAAAGAAATTTAACATTTTAAAAAGTAAAATTACTTCAAATTCTTAGTAAAAACAATTCAAAATTGAAATTCTTTGTAAAATAAAAGTTTTGCCTTTTTGGTACGGAATATGAATCCGGCCAAATTTTTTAACTCCGAGTTTTAACTCACAAATCAGACTTTATTTGAGAAAGAAAAATATGTATATGTATATAAGTAACAAAAACATTTTTTAATAGTTTTTATCTACATTTGTTTTGGAATTTTTGTAAAAAAAAAAAAAAAACTCCAAGTAAACAAATTAAATAAAAAAAATGTTATTATTATTCTTGGCAATTAAAAAATGTAAATAAGTTAATTTATTTTTTATTATTAAATTCTTAGAAAACACTTCAATTCTTAAGACATTTTTTTATTTAATAAAAAAATGTAAAAATACATAATAAATACATAATAAATAATAAAAAATGAATAAAATTCACAATAAAAACATTAAAGTTTAAAGTAAAAAAATCTAATTAATTTTAATAGAATTTCAAAGAAAAATGTAGAAAAAGGCTGAATAAAAAATAAAAAAAAAAGAAAATAGATCATTTCTATATCTAGAAAATGAAAGAAGTTCTAAGTCAAAACTTTAAAATGTGTGACATTTTTAAACACTGAATTTAATCCATACAGTCATATTATATTTCATTAAAAGAAAACAATGTTACCTGTTAGAATTGAAATGCGGCTTCAGCATTAGGTAAAGAAACTGGAACAGAGGAGATAGAGAGTAAAATTCATTAGAAACTATCTGCTTTAACAAACTCCTTTGTGGTTTGACAATTTAAAACAGCAAAGTTCAGGACACGACAAAACGCAGAAGACAAACAGGTTCAGGGGTTACGTTGGGAAAATGTTTTCTGCAGAGGATCAGTCTGAACTAAAGGCTGGAGAGAGACGACGACTCGGGGTTAAGAGTTTAGACACAAGTATGAAGACGTGTCTTCAGTGGAAGGAAACAAGAAGAGGATTGTTGTCTAAGTCACATGACTCCACAGCTGATTAATGCAACACACTCCAACTCTACAGCTCAGTGCGAACATGTAGGACGGTGAACATGCACACACACACACAGTCAGATTCTTCAGCTGTTAACGTTGTTCTTTTCAAAGCCACCAGACTCCATTGACAAAAACAGCAATTTAACAGCACGTGTTTACTGTGGGTTGGTGGTCTACCTCTGCCTCTTTGAACATTTACATTATTGTCTTTAGTTTAAGTCTTCTTCAATACAGCATGATGTTCATTTAGTCACTGATGCTCCCATTAAGAGTCACAGAGACCAGAAAGCAGGGGAGGGTTTAGGGCGGGACTACATGTGATTGACAAGTCGCTCCCACCGCGACCTAAAAAATGTCTTGTTCAGCGTTCAGTTGTACTAAAAGGCATTTTTTTCAGTTGTACATTTAGTTTAACGCCTGTTCGCTAGCTAAAATTAGCATCCCAATTAATATCACCAACCGTGGATAACAGAAGCACCTTGCTAGCCAAGCTAGCTTATATCTTAGCATTTGTTAACCTCTCACTTTTCTCAAGCCTGACGTCCAAATATGGTTGCTGCTGGCTCAAAAACAACAGAAACAAAAATATTTATTTATTTTATACCAGAAACAGCTGTGACTTTGTTTTTCTCAAATCCACCAGACTCCATTGACAAAAACAGCAATTTAACAGTAACTTTACCAACTGGAGTCGATGGTCTCCCTCTGCCTTCATTGGTTAGTTTGGGAATTTATTGTGTGACTTACGTTCAGTTTGGGTCCAACATAATATTAATGTAACACACATTAACATAAAAAACAAACCAATTGTGACAGAGGCAGAACATTAGCTCCCATGTTCTGCGATGTTAAATTGCTGTTTTTGTCAATGGAGTCTGGTGGTCTTGGAAAGGACGAAGTAAAGGCTGTTTCTGGTCCAGGTGTAAAAATACCAGAATTCCTCTTTAATACATTACTGCGGAATTAAATAGCTAAATATTTATATGTATAAATATTATATAAATATATATGTTATACCCTCCAGTGCAGCATAAAGTCAGCACTAAAGAGGAAGTGGGATTTAAAATGCTGTATTCATTGGTATCTTTCAACGTGTTTATCATTAATTAATGTAATTTAACACTGACGAGTATTAAACTTTTGCCTCCATAGGACACATTAAAGGAAGTGTGTATAGAAGAGAGCTCCAAATTCAGACATGTTCCTGAACACAACACCAACAGAGATCATCCACAGCAACGCTAGAGACAAGACAACGAGCACATGGATCCATCACACCCACCGGCGGCAAACACACATACAGCATGTATGTGTGTGTGTGTCTCATGTGTAGTAAGCCGATGCTTTCTTGCTTGAGTGTGGAGGGAGTCGGCGCATGGAGAGAGGGGGGGGCACCCTGACGAAGCATGGAGGAGGAAGAATGAGGTGTGAGGTGAGTTTATGCATCACGATGGTTCAGAAAGCTCAGTCACCCTCGTCCAGTCACAGAGCGCTCGGTGGATGGAACGATTCAAACATCTTTTTTAATGAGGAAAAGATGTTTGATGCAAAGCACAGAAGATTATTGTTCTTTCAAGACAAATTTAAGTGTTTACTACGACTGTATTTACACCATAGACTGTATATAGGAAGAGGACGTCGCCTCCAATTCAAAAACTGATGCTGTAAACCTGCATTCTTTCTAATGTCCAGCAGGGGGCGACTCTTCTGGTTCTCCTTCTCTCTAAACATTTTCCTCATGAGTTTATGGTTAAGTTTTTATCTTGTTAGCAAAGAATCGAATCTTGAGCGAACAGGAAATCAAACTTTTGCAAACTAGACAATGACCTGTGCTGGCTCCAGCATTCAGACTGTAACAAAGAGCTGAGATGCCTCATGCTGTGAGATGAAGAACAGTAAAAACAGATGGTTTGTGTGCATCAGAGGGAGAAACAAAACGCTGCCTGGATGAGACACTGAAGTGAAGCAGTAAAAGTAAAGAGGGTTTCCTCACCAGCTCGCCTGCACGGCCTCGATGTCGCTCACCAGGTTCTGAGCCAAACAAATCCCGAAAATCTGTCGAAATAAAACATGGAGTTAACATGGAACTTTAGTTTAGCTCTTTAGTGGTTGTGAAACATGTGAAAGGAACGCACCTGCAGAAGTGCGACTCCGATAAAGATCCCGGCCACCAGGGTGAGGTTGTCCTGCAGCCACTTCTCAAACTGCGGCACGCAGCCTTTAACGTTAATGTAGTCCTTCTGCTCCGAGTCCTGACGCCAACACAAGATCCTCTGGTCAACTTTACATCACGTTTCACAAACACAATGTGGCATTAAGTCTGAACTAGTGTTAAATTAGAGAGAGAGCGGTAGCAGGGGAAACTAAGGTGGTAACTTGTTACAAAGTAATCCGTTAGAGTACTCTGATTACTTTTTTGTTGTATAACGAGTAACATAACGCGTTAGTTCTGCAAGTCAAGTGATCTGTTATTTAGTAACTTTTATATAAAAAGTAATCTGTTCCTTTTGTCGCCACAGAAACAGAAACTCCCTGAAGCTCTGTTTCTGTTTCTCTCCTCCTTCTTGGCAGGTCGCTGCGTACCTGCAGAAGGTAAACACAGCTGTGTCAGTGCGCATGTGTAGCTAGCTAACTCAGCTAGCGAGATGTCAGAGAGGACAGCGTTTACTTTGTGGACACATTATTCTGAATGTTTGGGTGAAAGGGACGAGAACAACATGACGGTGAAATGTAAGCTGTGTCTGGAGGAGAAGTGCTCGTCAGCTGTGAAGAGCTCGACTTCAAACGTGAAGAAGCATCTGAAGCTAAACACAGCTCCACAACACTGGTGGGACTGAGAGCCTGTGTTGTATTGTTGTCAGCTCTGCCCAGTTCACTGTCGGACTGTTATACTGCGTCTGTCATTCCAGTTATTAGAGTTACAGGCGTACAGCAGGCTACACGCCGTCCTTTACAAGTAACGTTACCCAACACTGGTCATAAACGATAACTACAGGGGCAGTTTGGGGTTAAAAAGGAGGAAAGAGAGAGAAAGAGTGAAGTAGTTAAACTTTAGGTTACTTACTGGTTTAGCTCGGATGTCGTATCCACACTGCGTGTTTATGACGTCCTCCTGGAGACAAAAAGAACAATTTTAAGTCTATATAAAATATAAAAGCAGAGTTATAAAATAAGCAGTCAGGTGAGTTTTTGGATTCAAACTGAATCAGAACAAGACTAAAATTTGAGTTTCTTTTAACCAGAAAAAGTTGTGACATGACTCTCTTCAAAGCCACCAGACTCCATTAACAAAATCGGTAATTTAAGCTCACAGAACACAGGAGCTGCAGGTCTAATGCTGCCTCGATCTGTTAGTTTGATTGTGTTATTATTTTAATTTGGTGTTTTCAATGTTAAGTTTGAATCCTGTGAAATGTTTGTTTAACACACAAAAATGCAAACAAACCAGCTGATTCAGGCAGCGATAGAGCAGCAGCTCCTGTGTTCTGTGAGCTTAAATCGTTGTTTTTTTCAATGGAGTCTGGTGTGTTTGCAGAGAGCGATGTCACGTCTGTTTCTGGCTAAAAAAATCATCTTCCTCTGTCACAAAAAGGTCGGGATGCTTTCTGTAATGTTGTCAGACACTTTGAGTGAGGGTCTCGTACCGCTGGGTCTTTGGTGCAGCAGGAGAACGGAACGCCGCACTTTTCCCGGCTCGGATTCCCGTCAGTGCAGTTGAAGTAAATGTTCAGGTTCCAGTCGTCCGCTCCGAACGCACCGCAGCACTCCCACTGAGGAGGAGGAGAGGAAGACACTGTTAGAGCTCCTGGTGTTGTAAGAGCTTTTAGTATCAGACATAAACAGAATTAAATCATTACAGGTGGACTCGTCTGGCCTGATGACCTGACTGGCTTCGTTCATTAAGAATGACTTCAATCCACTCAGACCAGATTGTGGACGTTAAAGTGTAAAGCCTCATCAGAGCAGGTTTAGAGCTGCTGCTGTTGGCCGACACTGCTGATCTCTGATCTCGACCTTAAAGTACTCGTCCTGCAGCCAACGGCCAAAAACACAATTATTTGAATTACCTGCAAAGTCCTAAAAAAAAGCTGATCGAGTTGGCCAAGAAGGAGCTATTTAAAATTTACCAACTTCTGTCCCAAAACTACTAAAATCCAGAATCACACCGACCTTTGTAATAAAGCAAATTAAAGCTCTAAAAAGCTCTAAACATAACTTTACAGTCGACATCAGGTTTGTAATGTTTTGTGTTTCATGCGCTCACATATTCCTGAGTGAAGTCGATGAGGTTCTGCAGATCGATGTCGTCCCGGTACGCCCGGATGTTGTTGTTGATGAACAGGTTGAGCTGGTCTTTGATCCAGTCCTTGAACACGAACGCCAGGATGCCCGTCGTCAGCTCCAAGAAAAAGATGATTCCCAGAAACACGGAGAACTGCGGCCGGAAAACAAAGAAGGAAGCACGCTTAGAGATGAAGCAGAACTTTTCCAACATTTTTAATCTCAATCCTTTAACGGAACGTACAAACTTGAGCAGAAAGGTGTTTTCCCGGAGCGCTCCGATGCATCCTGCGAAGCCAAGGATGAACATGACCCCCCCGACCACCATGAAGAGCCAGACCGGGTCCAGACCCCCCAGGTCTGTGATGGACGAGATGTTGGACAGAACGCCCTGCAGGAGAGAACGACAACAACGCTCAGTGTGAGCCGGACGGCAGCAGGACGCATTACGGTCGCCACAAGGGACAGGGGGGCGTTTTGTTTGTTACATTTTGAGGCCTGTTTATATTTAGATTTTATAGAGAAGTAAACCAGTCGGATGTTTGGATTATAAATCTTCTTTCTACCACTCCAGGTTTCATGGTGGTTTGTAAATAAAAACAGGGGCTGGGTCCGGCCGTGGTGGAACATTGTGCACTATAGATGGCGTAAAATGCAAGAGATCTCACACAAAGCTAAAATGAGAGCTCATAAATCTCTAGTTCATGGTGTGTTGTGTCTCTGCGCCTCTGAGTTCAGCCCCTGCTCCTACACGCACGGAGGAGAGACGTAGAGCTGCTGACGGCTGCGCATGTTGAGGTATGTCAAAGCTAAACAAGTAAAATACCTGAAGTAAAGCAAAAGATCTAAAACAGCTCGATGTGTCTCCATGTGGACAATAATGAGAATGTGAAGCTAATTTGACCACTAGGGGGCAGTAGAACACGCACCTAGGAATTCCTGGCTGACGGTCGCTTTCCTTTTCAGACTGTTTGCTTCATCTGAGCGTCGAGTTTGTTTCTTCTTCTTTGGATTTTCACTTCTTGTTGAAGTTGTATCTGTAGTCATCCATCTTTTCTTTGTTTGTTCAGCCATAGTAGATTACTGTTTACTCGCAACACTCGCAGAGAGCGGAAAAGCAGCCGCTTAGCTCCGCCTACCCTCTCTGGCAGACCAACCACTGCTGGATGGTGGAAAACACGTCACTAACTGGGCGCCGCTTGTGAAATGCCGCAAAGGCTTTCATCAGCGGGCCACAGGCTCAGTCACCATTGTGTTACCTCATTCAGAGAGAGAGAGAGAATTAGCAGACATTTAAATGCTTCCCGATTATTTCTTTAACTCTGTCTGCTGTTTGGTTTCAGTGAGTTTATCAGAGCTTGTTTCTTTGCAGGTTTTCAAACCAAAACGAGCTAAACGTTTTGTTGATCTCACAGGAACTGAACGTTTAAGTCTCGTACTTGTTTCTTGTTTTCAGTGAACCTCACAGCTGTTTAAAAAAAGGTCCTGAGCCATGATGATGATGATGATGATGGTTTCCGTATACATCCTACATTCTTTCTGAAATGAGCTCCCATGGGGTCCTCTGGAAGGCGAGGTACTTCCTCTCTCTACGAGCCACACCTTTCAATTTAATACAGCCGTGTCTGTTGTGTGTGTGTGTGCTTACATAATATATAATACTGCCTCTCACCTTCTCACTCCAGGCCCACAGTCCGATTCCAACCAGAGCCATACCCAGCAGCTGAAACACACAGTCACTTCACATTATTAGACATTAACATAGATTGACACGATGTCAGTCTGTCACAGTGTGACTGACTGAGGACAGATTTCCTCTGAGGCTCCGCCTGCGTCCGCTCTGACCTCAGCCTTCTTTGTCTTTTATTTATATCTAGAAATGATAACAGCAGTTTGTCTTCCCAAACGATACGCGATTCTGACTGATACCGATAACAGCAACAAATACCCACATTGCTAATATGGTTGCTACGTTGCTTGTGGCTGCAGTACGTCGTCAGTGCTGTTTGAAGCACATTTACCTTTAACACAATATCATAGCTTCTGTGAGTTAGATGTTGCAGTCGGCCATATTGCAATAAAAGTTAGTTTTCTTCTGGTGACTCGAAAATGATATTAAAAGGTGGTCGGTGGTGCTGTTAGTTAATGTTTTAGATACTTTATCAGCTCTCAAAAACTTTGTGGTGATTTTTAATAAATATTTTACATATATTTTAAAGATTGTATCTGTTTTTTACTGATGTAGGAAATTGTTAATTCCCATGCTCGGATAATACAAACGTACGTATGTTGGAAGTTATAGAAACTGATAAATACAAATGCAGATCTAATATATCATATTTTTACTCTATTGCTGTTTTTATTATTTTCTGTGACAGTAAAACTGACAGAACATTGTTGCTGTATCAAAGTATATTGAATAATAACTCGTGTACCATGATATGTGTCTTATGGCCGCGTTCTTACCAAACTTTAACACCTTACAGTGCAGAAAACCTGCCTTAGATTACATACATTCACACCTGACACATATGACATCACTTTTGAATACATTAGACGTCATGCCTGAACACAGTCTGCAGTGTAAGGTAAATATGTGTGCAGTGAGTGCAAGGTGCATGCTCAGTATGAATGATAATCTGCAGCCTGTCTCTGCTCAGCTCTCATCAGTTCACTACAAAAAGCCGATTATCTCTGTGTGTGGTCAGCTGACCAGCAGCGGTTTCTCCGGACAATACCGGATATAACATTATAATATAACCTCACAGAGGCCTGAACGCGTTGGTTTGACTCTGAACATGAAACCGAAAGATAACGGTGCCGTTATAAGATGCGCTGATGTCTGCGGCCTTCCTCCCCATTGGCCGGTGGATCTGAAAATGACCGCAGAAGCGCAGATAATAGAATATAAAACCTTCTTACCCAGAACAGGATGTTGAATCCGAAAATGAAGTACTTGATGCAGCAGCTGACCTCCTGGCCTTTGAAATGATTCCCCGTCATGTTTGAGCATCATCAGCGCGGATAAAATAGAGAACCACGGCCTGCTTCACAGGCTTTGTGTGCGGGACGGAGCAGGTTCAGCGCTCCGGGGACGCATTTCTCTCAGGCCGATTCAGATGTTCACAGACCCGCTGAAGATCCGCTTCAGGAGCATAAGGACGGATAAGAGGAAGCGCGAACATGCGTAGAAATGATAATAAATACGACGAGGTGGACTACAAGATAAAAATTGTCCGCTGTTGCTGAGAGAATTGCGCCCTCAGAAGGCGGGGCAGCTGCAGGAGAAGCTCCGTCTGTGATTGGCTAGAAAAAGACTTGAAAGACTGAGGCTGCAGCCAATCAAATCAGAGGAGGGACGGCGCACTTCCGGTGTCTATCTTCAACGATTACAGTCAACTCTCGTTCACTTCAGTGACCCGGATCTTCGGATCTCGTTCAGCTGAACGATTCGTTCATTACATTCGTTCACCAGGTCGTTCAGTGACATTTCCGGTTTACCCGTAACTCACTCACTCTCACTCGTTCATGAACGATACGGCTCCCATTGCATTACTGGTCTTCTTGTTCAATCATCACAATATAACAGTTACTTCGCCCAACTATATTAAAAAGAAAATATTATAATATTTATATAAAAATAAACATTCATGTGTTATCTCATCTTGCTGTTGTGTCAGTTTATTTTTGAGCTGTTGTAATACCGTTTCTAGTATTGTACTTTACTTTATTTCTTTATTTCAGACACATAAGTCCATATCTGTACTCGTGCTAACATCAATCAGTCTGGTTTTCTAAAAGAAGTGGGGAGCCGCGGGAGGAGCCAAGTGAACGAAAGGAACGAATTTGATGCATGAAAGTGAACGGATCATTCCGTTCACTGAAAAGATTCGTTCTTTTTGAACGAATCGTTCAGGACCGAAACATCTCTAGATTACACGAGCCTAGTCTTAACATTTGGAAGAGACCAAACAGAAATCACTGATCTGATAAAACAGTTTGTTTCAAGATAATGTATAGTACTTATTTTTTCTAAACATATTTTCTATTATATTTTCTAATTCACGTAAAACTAAACATTTAAATCCATATATAGAAATTAAAAATGTTGATTTTTATGTAGCCCCATTTTTATGTAGGCAAAGAACACACGATGTTTCAGGTTTTTGTTTATTTGATTATTTCAAATTTGTTCTGTTGTGGTCGCCGACTTTTACTTTGAAAGTTTTGACAGGAAACGTACAAACGCCTTGGTGATAACGGTTATCGGTCTCAATTTTAGCGCAGGTGTTACCGACACTGACATTATTTGTGGCATTTCTGATAAAGACATTGATTTTATTTGGTATATATTGTTGATATATTATATCAATAACTGTTAGATATATTAGAGAGTTTAAACAGCGCTGTTATGTGAGACTAATGTTAAACTGACGACAGTGAGCTGCTATCGACGTCTAGCTAAACCAACTGACGACAGCAGAAGGACTTCCGGTAAAAAACAATATTTAAAGTAAAAGATAGAAACTAAAATAAGAATTTGATTCAGTTGATATTTTTCAGAATAATAATTAATCCCTTGCAGTAGCACTGATTATTTGAAGGAAATGCAAATATACTTGAATAAATCCAGAACAAGTTCAAAGAGCCATAGAGGAGATATATATTCATATAAATAGATAAATATAAATTCAAGTTGGATATTTCAGTAGGCTGAAGTTTTATTTTTCTTAGAGTCACAACACAAGCCATGAATATATTATGATCCAATACTGACATTTAATATCACAGAAATATCTTTTATTTACACAATTATATTGCTTATAATTTGTATTTTTTTTTTAGTATTTTCTTTAAAAAGATATTACAGTCAAGTCTTACACATTAAAGAATAATATTTATTTTGTCTTAATCTCCTGATATTAGAGTAAATGTTTCCTAAAAACATTTGAACACTAGTTGTTGCATCAGATGTGGAGGGTGTGTGCCTGGTACAGCACCAGTAAGGGTTCACTGAGAGATCCTCTGTCCAGGCAGTAAAGACTCTGAGTCAGAGCTTCATGAAGAACCAGACTCCCGCTCTCGTCTGTGTAACGCAGCTGAAACCCCACCAGCTCCACAGGCCTCACAGCCAGGACCACCGACACATCGAACACATCGTATCCAGACGAGGGTCTCTGGTCCAGGGTCAGCAGTCTCTCCTCGAGGGCGGGACTTTCCTGCAGGACCTCCTGTGCGGCGGTGAGGCTGTGCAGGGTGACGGTCACACTGAGGGGGCGGGGGTGGAGGGTTTTCCTGAACAGAACCAGCTCTGCACCCAGCATGGACGGGTTCAGACCGCTGACGTTAAACCAGATCCACCCTGGAGGAGCCTGATGTGGACCTGGGTGAGTCAAACAACTATTTTCATTTACGTGTTGCAGTTTGTTGTGGAATTTTATAACTTTTTTAGATGTCCAATGGTTTCAAATCCTTCTGTTGCCAGCAGAGGTCGCCTCAGGGTCTGAGAAGTAGTACTGACGCAAAACTCTTTCTAATGTCCAGCAGGGGGCGACTCCACTTGTTGCTTAAAGAAGTCTATGAGAAAATGGTCCTACTGCTCTCAGTAAACATTTCAAGTCTTCTTCAACACAGCATGATGTTCATTTAGTGAATCATGCTCTCTGGAGTAAAATAGACCGTACAGCAGGGCAGGATTTAGGGGCGGGGCTACCCGTCACTTTCAAGTCCCAACAACTACAAATTTTAAAATGTCTTGTTCAGCGTTTGATTTTATTCAAAGACACTTAGTGAGTCAGCTTTTCATTTTTTCAGTAAGGACATTTTGTTTAAAGCCTGTTTTTTTTAAATCCAAAATTTGCTTGTCAATAATATAAAAGTTTCTGTGTAATACGACTTGCTAATCAAGCTAGCAGCCGTGCTAGCACGTAGCATCTGCTTGCCCCTCTCTCCTCTCCATCTTCAAAACTCTTAAAAAACGGTAGGCTACAAATCCATGGCTCATTGGGAGTTGACTATGTGCGCTCTTTAAATACAAACAAATAAATACAATGAATTCTGTTTTAAATTGTTGATTTTAATCTTTAATTGATCGATAATCTACAAAATAAACAAGACTTCAAACTAGCGACCGTAAACTCATTAGTCCAAGTAAGAAGTAGGCTCAGTTTCTCATAGACTTCTATACAATCTCACTTCTGCTGCAACCAGTGGAGTCGCCCCCTGCTGGACATGAGAGAGAATGCAGGTTTAAAGGCACTTCTGCAACGGCTTCGCGCACTTCTAATACTCAATCTCTGGTTTCAAATTGAAGGCTGGAGTTTGATAGATGTGGTTGTTGTTTTCATTGCAGAGAGGGTCTAACAAATGAGTATTTCCAGTTGCATCATGGGAATTGTAGGATCTAGTCAGTGTTTTTCAAGCTTAACGCATGCAGGGACAAAAAGTCAACTTTTGGAAGATTAAAACTAAACAGCTTGAAGTATAATGGAACCAGAAGGCTGATTACATCACTCAGAGTGCACTGATTTGTTTTATACTAACAAAATAACGTAGTGTTTATTTTAAACCCTTTTGTCTTCATGTTTTGTAAACATTTTATTCTTTAATTGCAATGAAGGAAATGTAAAAAAAAATATTACAAAGATTACTGCTGTAAAAAAGATGTTAATTAAATTTAAATATTCACCATCGACGCTCCTGAAACTCTGCACCAGCGTTCCGTCTGAGCTCCCAAAGTCCTGAGCCTCCAGGGAGTCCAGACGCTGGTAGATCCTCCTCATGTAGGGGTGAGGTTTGTTCTGATGGCTCGCAGACACTTTGTTGATATGCAGCATTTCTAAAATGGCTTTGTTCAGCTCCTGGTCGTCGTCTGCGTCTCTGCGCTGATCCACCTGTAACAGGCCCGAGACTGAGGAGAGCAGGAGGAGGACGAAGAGCAGAGGTACATCTAAAACTCCCAAACAGACTCCTCGCATCATTCTGATGAGAATAATATCTGATGCTGTTTGTGCGCTTGTTTTGTGTCAGAGAGCTGCTGAAAGTCGCACCTGCCTGTCTGCAGTAACAGTGTGAGCTCCAATAGTTCTGCAGAACCACAGGAGCCGTCAGGACCGAGCGAAGCCGTCTCACTCTGAAGCTGAGGAATGTTTCCTCCTTTTCACAAACACTCCACCATGAACTGTAATGAGCCTCCGTCCTGCTCAGAGCTCAACATGCAGCCACAGAGCTGATGCACTGACTGGAAACACTCACTGTGAGCTGAAGGAAGACGTGTAGGCACGAAGAACAAGGTGTGACTGTGACTAATAATATATAATATGTAAATAATAATCACTGTAGACAAAGAGGGGTGTAGCCAGAGTTTTGGGACCACTGTACGAAGAGATTACGAGAAGTTAAGGGCTAATTTTACAGACAGATATTTAAGAATAAAGTAAATGTGTAGTTTCTCAAAAAAAGTTGTAGATCTATGAGGATAAAGTCGTGTTCTCTCAGGGTAACACTGCCCTCTACTGGCTCCCTGCAGAACTACAGTCTGCACGTATTGTTGGACCAGTGTTCCAACCTTCCTAATACCTACCTTTGTATCTACCTACCTAGCCACAAACCTACCAACCTACTTACCTACCTACTAACCTACCTACTTACAAACCTACCGTCCTACCTACCAACCTGCAATCTACCAATATACCTACCTACCTAGTTACCTAGCATCCAACCTACCTAGCTACCTACCTAGCTACCCACCAACCTACTGACAGACCAGCTGACCAACCGAACGACCGACCTACCTACCTTCCAGCCTACCTACCTAACTACCTACCAACATCCTACCTACCTACCCACCTACCTACCCACCTACCTATCCACCCACAAACCTACCAACCTATCTATCTATCTATGTAAATCAGTCCTCTGCCCTGTATACATCTTTAAGGTATGTTTTGTTATTATTATAAAACACTGATCAGTGCTGCTGAAACGTCTGCACAGAGTTTCTGTTCTGTTATAAACACCATGAAGTCCATGTCTGCTGTCTCCTCACACTCGTCCTCTCTGTCCTTTTATCTCTCCCTCTTTCTGTCCAGTAATGACAAAGCTGCTCCTTAAACCACTCGACACTTTGGACCAGACTTTGATCTCCGAGCCCGCGTTTGCCTTTTAGGTTGTTCCACCCCGATTACTGATCCTGCAGGAGGAGGACGAGCCTGTCCCTCCTCCTCTCCCCTCTCTACTCATCTCTCTCCTGTGGGAGGAGTCTGTCACCGAGGAGTTACTGAGATTGTGTCAGTTGAAAGCAGAGGAGAGGAGACAGGTACGGAGGAAGGAGAGGAGGAAGCGCCAGATGTTAGCAGATCAGGTAAGGACATGTTGAAATCTTTCTTCTTCAGGAACATAATAAGATGTTTGATCTTCTTCTTCTGTCTCCTTTTTTCTCCTACAGACTTTGATTGGCATTGTCTGAACGTCTCTCTCTCCTTAGTGTCTGTGTCTCTTCTCTTTTTCATAAAGTATCATTTGGCTGATAAATGTGTGTGTTTATTATCCCATAATATGCATCACGTAGCTTAGTATTCTCCTGGA
Source organism: Semicossyphus pulcher (assembly GCF_022749685.1). Classification (NCBI taxonomy): domain Eukaryota; kingdom Metazoa; phylum Chordata; class Actinopteri; order Labriformes; family Labridae; genus Semicossyphus; species Semicossyphus pulcher. The sequence continues at coordinate 1,840,030 of NW_027211695.1, forward strand.
CTGTGAATGTCTTTTGGTATGTTGGATTTAATCGAATGAAATCAGGTTTTAAGAGTTAAAACTTCCTCAGAGAAGCAAAATAAAAGGTTAGAATCTGTGTGAAACTGCATTTACACGCTTTTATTTTGAAAAGCTACAGCACAAAACTGTACTTTACCCCTTTGTCACATCCTCGCCTCTTGTTTGTTGCACTTTGGAGCATTTTTAACACCCAAAGTTATCCGCTCATGCTTCCTTCTTCTTCTCTCTGTGAAAATTGCTGGCTGCCCGGGACCCTGTCATTATTAAGATTAGAAGAAGAAGCCGCGGCTGTGAATGAACGCTTACAGACGTTCCCAGCTGTGGAGCGAAGCCACTTGTTATGTGATGCATCACATTCCCTCGCAGCTGTGCGTCCGTGTTTGTGGTTTGGGGAAAGCAGGAGGAAGCTCTCGTTGTGAGCGTGGAGTTATGGGATGTTATTTGACCTTTACGACCTTTGATTATTATTTTATGCTCGTGCTTTGTTGTCTTTACAAGTGGGAGGAGGAGAAGAGAGCACATGGTCTTTTCTCCCAGCTGCTACATGCACAATGTTTCATCCTGCAGAACGTCACTGCATGAAAGCAACCCTGAGATGTTTGTGGTGTGTTTTTTAATTTTTTAATTTGAGGAAGTTTATTATTAGTCTCAATGTAAGGACTCCCTAAAGAGACAGATTGAAAAGGATATTTAAAATCTAAGCACCACAGGCTGAGATATCCTGATTCTAGTCCTTAACCAGGTTGTGTTATAACTTCATCCAGACGAGCCCAAAACGACCAGAAAGCTTAAAACTTTTCACACATGCACTCCTGACAATTTACGGAACATTTCAAGACAGTCTTTACCCGACGTTTCCCAGACTTCCCCTTTCACACTTGCTCCAGACAGCAGGAGATTTTCCCTGTCGGACCGGGGAGGGCATGACGTAAAAAGTACGCTGCGGTCCCGATTTTGGCGTCGGCCCTCGGGTCGCGGTGGCAGCCCATTCGTCCCTCTCCTTAGCAACATTTTCCAGCTCCTCCTGGGAGATTCCGAGGTGTTCCCAGACCAGGTGGGATACATAATCCCTCCAGCGAGCTCTGGGTCTGCCCCGGGGTCTCCTCCCAGTTGGACGTGCCCAGAAAACCTCCACAGGGAGGCGCCCAGGAGGCACCCTAATCAGATGCCCCAACCACCTCGACCGGCTCCTTTCGACGTGAAGGAGTAGCAGCTCTAGCCGAGCGCAGACACCCTGCAGAGGAGACTCATTTCAGCCGCTTGTATCTGCGATCTCATTCTTTCAGTCACTACACAAAGCTCCTGACCGCAGGTGAGTGATCTCTCCAGTCTGCAGACATCTCTGCTGTCGATCCGTCTTCTTCAACATGTTTTTAATCATCCCGTTATGTGTCGCTCTTCTGGTTTCACACCGGTCACATGATGTGTCTCTGAGTATTCTTCTTGCGGACATTTTACCAGGAGGCCGCAGGAAAAAGTCAGTGTGAAAAATTTGACCCTTTGCAAATCACACATTCAGCCCACCCAGGCAATGTGTGGACATTTTCAGGAGTGCAGTGCAAGTGTGACGGGGCTCAGGATGTAATGGAAGCAAGAAAGCTGAATCGGAGGGCTGGTGGCTGCTCCGTCGCCCTCTGCTGCAGTGAAGATGGTGTTAGGCTGGAGATAACCTGCTTTTAACTACTCGTTCCCTGCGTCAGTCAGAATGAACATCACAGTAACCTCCTCGAGTGTCACCATGTCTGTTGTACCACACATACGGTAGTTGCACACGGCCTGAGCTCTCTGGTGCGCCCTCTAGAGGTATCCTCCCTTTTTATCAGAGTAAATTGACAGTAAAGATTTGCATGGATTATTGACCCTCAGTGAAACAGCAGAACCATTAAAGTGATTTATTTTGGCTATAAAGTTTTGCAGATAAAAAGCTGGTGTGGGCGAGCATTTCTTTAAAGTGTGGCCCTTTAAGAAGAGAGTGGTGGTGCCATAACTTCCAACACTGATGTTTTGTTAAGGCTTGGATCAGGGAGTGCATGTAGCAAAGGCTCATGGGAATGTAAACCTGCTCTGTCATTAGACGCTGAGCCTCCTCCTGCTAACGTGTCCGCAGAGCAAACACTCCTGACCTGTGGGGTCAACTCAAGGTGAGGTCGTGGTCTGTTTCCATAACCGCAGGAAATAAGACGGCTTCCCATGATGCACCTTGTTGACATTGTATTGTAAAGACACTGTAACATGAAGCTGAGCCAAAACAGGAAAAGGATCAACAGCAGACAGCGGCGGGACCCTCCGAGTGCTGCAGGCTTAACATTAAGACCTTTCCCAGCACTCCCTTCTCCTGCTGCCTCCCCTCTGACACTCCCATCAGTCAGTGGGTCATCAGAATCTGCCACAGCACAGATTACTGAGGCCTGTGTGCAGTTAAACAGAGAGCAAACACCACTGACAGATGCTCATTTAGAGTGACACAATGCCGGAGGGTGTTATCTGCTCAAATGCGATCTACTCTCAGCCCTGGACTTTGATTTGCTCGTCTCATTACTCACAAAGCTGCGTGGTGCAAAGGAGCTCATGTAGGGGAGATAGTGTCGGATCAACTGACCCGAATTTGAGCCTTTGAAACATTTTAAATCCGAAGGTGGAAACATTCAGCTCGAGCATTCAGGTGAGTTCAGACCAAAAGCAAAGTGACGCTGTGTCGCGAAAAGCCTCCGTGTTAAGATGTTGCATCAAACATGGTCAAACCAAACTCCATTCAAAAAACAGCCATTTTAAGAGTAGTGCAGACAGACCTGAGAAAGCATGAATTCAAACTTTATTTAAACCTGCATCATGATGTCGTTATCTCAGCATCCTTTCAGCCTGTTTATTGTCATTAAATTTGAGTAAAATCTCTTTGTTTTGGCTTCATCGCGCTGTAGTGAGACCCACGTGTGACTTGCTAGATACAGTGAAACTGCCACTCAGCGGAGACAGATGGACAGGCGCTCCACGGCTGAGCTGTGTGAGAGGACAGGTGATGTTTTGAACGCAGACAGAACCGTGTTTCCGAGCATGTCTTTGGACTGCGGGAGGAAGTCGGAGTACCCGGAGGGAACCCACGCATGCACAGGGAGAACATGCAGACTCCACACAGAAATACCCACTACGTCTGAACCAGGGGTTCAAACCAGGAACCGTCTAGTTGTGAGGCGACAGCGCTAACCGCCGTGCAGCCTAAATCGACAATGCATACTTATTATAGTAAATTTGACAGCGGGGTTAGAGACGTACCCAGATGATCAAATATTGAAGCGCAGGGTCACTGACGAAGCTGCTGTAAGTGACGAGTTCAGAGTGAGAACGTGTTGTAATTAGGCTGCTGTATGCTAACATGTAGCCATGTCAACTTTATACCATGATAATAGCTGTGTCCCAGTCCAGGGGCTGCAGCCTTCAAAGGGGGTTGATTGCGTCACAGCTGCGCATCGAAGGCCGTCCCATTTCAAAGGCTCCTTCAGATGCGTCCTCCTTTTCCCGGGCCGGGAAGGATCCATCGGGTGCATCCTTCACGGCCCAACGTATCTCGAGATTCATTGCACGCCAATTGAAGCGAGAGGGTGGACTCTGAAGCGGCAGAGGGATGTAATAGCTAGCGTTACACATGTTAAAAAAATGAAGGGGCCCTGAAACAAAACACATCTGTCAAATAACAGATTAAGTTGCGTGATGTTAGTTATGCTAGATAGTTAGCCCGCTAGCTACCTGTTGCTAGGCGTCTCCTTTGAAGGCTGCGGCCCCTGGATTGGGACACAGCTAATATGTCAGTGTCGTGACTACAGCTTGCTGTGCTGCCCCCAAGTGGCCTTCCTGGGGTTTGTAATCATCCTGACTGTACAGCACAAATTACACCTTCCCTGTCAGTGTGCATACCTCAAGGTCACAAGAGGTCATTCATCATATAGGTGAAACCACATACCTCCGAAATATCAGCCTCTCAGGAAGTATGTAAAGTAACAGGCTTGTTTTCTGCAGGACCAGGACAGCTTTCACAGCTTTAACAATAAAATATGTGACGTGAAAATGAGAGTTTTCTTCGCACACACGAAAGCAGCACATTCCCAGCACACCTGACGGGGGTCTGACGTGGAAGAGGAAGGATATTGAGACAATTTGAAAGCCTGTTTTTGCACTCAGCTCCTTGAACATGATCTTCCCAGCTCCCTAAACACAAGCATTGTTCACGGGGGGACAAGCGGCAACATGTTCCCCGATGCAGAGGCTGATTACACGGTGCCTTTTCTGTCCGAGGTGCGTTCTGTGTGAGGTCTGCGAGAGGTGTCCCAGACGAGTGTCGAAGGAATGTGGCGGGAGGACACCTGAAGCCTGTTTTCAGATACGAAACAGCTCCGTCAGTGTGGCCTAAAGTAGACTGAGATAAAACTTTATTGATCCCTGCGGAGAAACGAGACATTAGGGATGAAAACAGACGAATGGGAGCATTTTAAAGCAGCCTGAGGCGCTAATTTTAAAGATTAAATTTACTCGGATGTTTGTCTTATACTGCTTTTAATAGTTACAGAAACCCAAGCAGAGAATTAATGCTAATGTAGGGGGCGTATAAAGGTCAAAGGTGACTTGGAAACATCATGCCATTACTAGAGAGAGCCTGTGTAGCCTCAGGCGAAGGCCATTATTTGCTTGTAATGAACATGCTTCCTGGCAAACTGAGTCACAGAGTCTATAAATACAGATCTGGAACACGCCTGGAGCTGGAGGGGAACTCTGTTACTGCTGTGTGCTGTGTATAATCACAGAAACAATGAAGTGTACACTCCAGCTGGTGTGATAAACATGCAGTGTTGGGGTGCATTCATATCCGTGCTTCTGCTTGCAGACACTGACGTTGTTTCCTGTGGTTTGTGCTGCTTACTAAAAGATAAAAGTACTTAAGAATGTTTCTTTCATTTGCAGCTCCTGAACGATGATGTGAAAGCTCAAAGACTCGTGCTACACTACATCACACAACCAGAGGACAATGTAGCTTCTTCTAGAGAGAATGAAATCCCTCCGTTCTCTAAAGTCTGCTGTTGAAGTGTGCCTCTGAAATCCATCCTGCTTTCGTCAGGAGCCAATCCTTAGCAAGACCCCCCAGGACAGGACGACGGCCTGTGACTGACGGTGATGGCTCCACAGGGTCACACGCTGGCCTGGACTTTGCTTCCGGTGCTTCTGCTGGGAGTGACCTGCTCATCACACGGTTCCCTTGTGAAAGTTAATAAGGGCTTAAAGGTGAAGCGAGGCCAGGCAGCCTACCTCCAGGAGGGCGACCTGCAGTTCCTAATCCCCCGTCAGAAGGACGCGTGCAAGGTGGAGGTGGTGTTAAATGAGCCAATAACTCAACGAGTGGGAAAACTCACGCCTCAGGTAACGGAAAAACCCTCCTCCAGTGAGAACCCAGTGTGTGTGTGTGTGTGTGTGTGTGTGTGTGTGTGTGTGTGTGTGTGTGTGTGTAGTCAAACAAAGTCATATAGTTTAAGGCATGCATTATGCTTCCATAGCACTGTTTTACAGCTAGCATGAAGGAAACCATGTATTATTAGTGCTGTGGCAATGAGGACAAAACAGGCTGTGTTGATAGTATCATTTTCTACTAAATGTAACGGGCCCTGAACGCCCCACAGGTGCCTCAGTGCAGGTTTCATGAAGTTATGGTGCTATAGAAGCAGAGGTGTGGACTTGAGACTTGGTGACTTTGACTTGAGTCGACTCGAGTCACTGTTCTGATGACTCGAGACTCGACTTGACTTGAGGCATGATGACTCGGATGACTTGGCGTGTTAATAAGTTTGAATGTCTCAATGTTGTCAAGCTATCAAGTATGTACGCAGCACAAACTGGGAGTCATGATTGGACGACTCAAAAAGCTCCCCGGTATGTGATTGTCATGATTTGATGACTGGCTGTCTGTCAAACTCGTCGCTATGGCAACACGCAACATCAAAGCCCCCAAAGAGAATCCTCATCAGTCGTACTCGTTACTACTCAACACGGTCCCAGAGCAGACCATCATCACGGCTGCGTCTGTGCCAAGATAACACAGATACAATTCACTGTCAAATTCTCAGCATTATTGAAATATTGGAGTGATTTTGAGGGGAATTCTGTCGCTGTTTATTTGCTGCAAATTCTGGGGTAAAGGATCCAAACAAGGGGTTAATCTTGGTTTGTGCTTTCTGTAGGCTCGGGTAAATCTTCCAGTCGTCCTGTGCAGCCTCTCCAATCGAGTAGAGAGAGGTATTTTGCAGAAGACAAAGTGAACAGACCCCTTTATACTTCTGCCTTTGTTTTGCAGGTAGACAGGCCGCCTCCTCTCTAATGACTCTGTGCTGACAGACACAGTCGTCTGTCGGACGTCCAGGATGAGTCATTTTCACAAGCTTAAAGGCAGAAAAATAAAGTGTGGACAAGACAGTCAAGGCTTTAAAAATGAGTCATGAGTTTATTTACATTTTCAATTAGGCTGCACAGATCAGTTCAAACAAGCTTTATTTTTATTTCTTCACATGCCCCATGTCCGACATGGTCCTCGTCCTCTGGGGTCCAGGTTTAGAAATACTTCCTTTAAGATTTCATCCTTTCTTTGTTCAGGTGTTTGATTGCCACTATCTGGCTGATGAGGTAAAATACGTCCACAACGGCTGTCCGCTGTTAAAGGAGGACACTGTGAAGCTTCGACTGTACAGGTACACCTTCTGGATATCCTTATCTACTCTCTCTTTAGGTTTCACAGCTGCTGAACGATCATCTTGTGTCTTTTTGTGACCAGGTTCACCGAGACAGAGACCTTCATGGAGGTCTTTTCTCTCCATGTCGACATTATGGAGCCTGAATGCAGCATCATAAAGCTGGGGCCAAAAGCCCTGGAGGTCCCCGAGTTCTACGGCCTCTCTGATGCTGTGGACGGCAATGTGGTGTCCTTCAACTACGAAAGGAGGTCCAGCCTGGAGTGTAGCATCCATCTGAGTAACCATGACACCCACCTGCCGGCTCATGGCCAACTGGTCACCGGAGAGCCGGAGAAGGCTACGAAGAGAGGGGACGAGCCGGAGAGCTTTATTCCCCTTCGTCAGCAGCTTGGTAACCTTTGAAACATCTCATTACGGCAAATCCCAAACGTATCCATAAGTGAATAGGAAGATCCATCAATATAAAAACTAAACCAAACAAATTTCACCTAGAAAATAAGGTTAGCTAGCACAAAGCTCTTATATTCAGCATTTTTATTTACGTGTCTCTTTTCAAAGCAGGAAGTTAGAGTGGTTCTTTATGGAGATATTCCACGCCGTTATACTAAAATTAAAGAGTATGCAACTGGAAATAGCTTGAGTAGAATCAGTGGTGTACAAAAGTGTGTCATCTGCATACAGATAGACATGAAAGGAGTGGTTAGGCAGGAAAATGTTACATATATATAATAGAAGTGGTAATGGACCAAGAATAGAGCCCTGTGGAACCCCGTTTCTGATAAAAACGTGCTTTTTTTTAATGCTTCCCGCCTTCCTAAAAGGTAGCTAAGGTAAAAGGTATTGAATTACCTCGTTGTCAGCCTCTATGTCAAGTTTAAAAGTCTCTCTATGGTTTTGTAATTATTCAGATAATAAAGAAAGAGCGATGTGTAAGTCTGAAGGCTGCCTGAAGGGTCTGAAGTTGGTAAAGTTCACCAAAATTCCCTGTGATGACTTCCTGATGATGGGGCTGAAGTATCAGCACATCGAGCCTCCATCACCAGACGTGGACTACATCGCTATCAGACTGGACCTCAAGGACACCAGGAGTGGCAGCATCTATGAGGTAAATTAGTCATTTAACTCACAAACAGGATATTTTGTTTAAAGTGCTGGTCATTGTGTTTTCTTTGTGTAGTCTGAACAGGCCTGGATTCCAGTGCGGATCATCGGTGCGGTGCCCAACCAGCCTCCCAAACCGTCCTTCATGTCCATGTTCATCCTGGAAGTCGACCAGTTCATCCTCACGCCGCTCTCCACCGCCACGCTGGACGCGGAAGACGAGGAAACGCCCAAACAGCTTTTGGTTTTCAACATCACCAAACCCCCCGTCGACGGCTTCATCACCCACCTGACCGACCACACCCGACCGATCTCCTCCTTCACGTGGCTCGACCTCAACGACATGCTCATCGGGTATCAACCCCCGAACTCCTCACATACACAACGCAGGAATTACGAGGTAGCACTTCCTCTTTCTTATGCTTTAGTTATCATAAGTTTGGCGTTGTGAACTGTGTCTAAACTTCTTTCTTCCTTCCAGGTGGAAGTTGAGGTTCATGACTTTTTCTTTGAGAAGAGCCAATCAATGACTGTTCACATGTCTGTAAGGAATGCAGACACCAATGCACCCAGAGTGTCTTGGAACATGGGTAAGCTAGCAAACTCACATTGCAAATGCACAGAAGCAATTAAATATGTCACGTAATACCTTTAAAACTTTGAACAGAAAACACTCATAGCGACAGTTCCTAAAATAAATGGCTGTTCCTTTGAACTTTTCAGCCTCTTTTAGCTCATTTTAGTTTTGGTTTTAACACACTTTCAGCCTGTTGTTTGATCGAGTCTCACCACTCTCATGAGCCGTTCTTTTAGCTGCAGCAGGCGACGGAAAGCTTTGAGAAAAACTTTTACCAATTGGGGAACCAGATCCTTAAAGGGGCCGTATCTTTTAAAGGGATATTCTCATATTTATTGTTCACAGTGAAAAAGTGAAAACTGCATAATTCCGTGTTTTTGCAGAATGACATGTTTAAAAAGGTCGCCTCTGAAACGGGCCGTTCAGATGAGCTGCAGGTTTCTACGTAGAACCTTGCTTTCATCGTTCACCTCAGGCTGCCTTCTCACACTAGCTTGTAGTCAAGTCAAGATTTCAGCTTACCATTCTGACACCTCCTGGTGATTCTGGCTCGTACATATAAGGCCAAACAACCGATCCTAGAGCAGCCATGTTTCTACAACTTTGGAGTGACAGTGCGGCCGCTCCCTCACTTGGGGGAGGGGCTATGTGGTCACTCCAAATACTATCAGCCAATCGTGGCTAAGGTCTGACCTTTGAATGGCAAAACGGCTCGTTGGTTTCAGGAGGAAGGAGAGGCTCCGAAAAATAACTACATCAAAATGTGTTTACATTTTTAAAACGAAACAAACACATGCTTGATGGCATAGCGAAAATATGTCCCCTTTAACAGTTGGTGGGGACAAAAACAAAGCTAATGTTTTCTTTGTCTTCTAGGTCTCAGTCTGTTGGAGGGGCAGTCCCGGCCAATACTGTGGGAGCAGCTGCAGATTGTGGACAACGACAACCTGAATGCAGTTCGTCTTATAACTGTGGACGGCCTGCAGCATGGACGGCTCACTGTCAGAGGTACGGACCCAGAACCAGTGGACACAGACAACATTTAATCTGTCTTCAACTGTTGTTTTTTTAGGTTAGTGATCAAGCTGTTGGAGGCTAGCTGCAGCTAGCTTTGTCTGAATCTGCACAATATGTCAACGAGTTACAAATAATATAACCAAGTGTGACCAAGTGTTTCTGTTTCATAACACGTATAAACTTTGTCGCAGGAGGAAAGGGCTTCATGTTCACAGTCAAGGACATCAAAGCGGGCGTGGTCCGCTATCACCACGACGACAGCGACTCCACCAAAGACTTCGTCATCTTCCGCATCACCGACGGCCCCCATCAGACCCGGCACAAGTTCCCCATCAAGATCCTCCCGAAGGACGACAGCCCGCCGTTCCTCATCACCAACATGCTGCTGGAGGTGTCCGAGGGTCAGACGGCTCTGCTCAGAGGCTCCACCCTGCAGGCCTCAGACATGGACTCCAGCGACGACTACATCCTGTTCAACATCACCCGCCCCCCGCAGGCGGGAGAGGTCATGAAGCTCCCCGGGCCGGGACTCACAGGTCAGAACAGTTCGCTTTACTTTTCATTGTATCCTGTGATAAACATATTTACGCTGTGATGTTTCTGTGGCTTTGAATCCAGGTTATCCTGTCGGCCACTTCCTGCAGAAGGACCTGTCTCAGTCCATGGTTTACTATCGACACCTGGGCAACGAGGTGTTTGATGACTCCTTTGAGGTGGTGCTGTCGGACTTCCATGACCCCCCCAACCTGTCAGAGCCTCAGGTGGGTAACAGTTGTTTGTCAACATAAGCAACAGTTTGAGCACAAGCAGGGACAACTCGCGTGCAAGGAAGCATTAGACAATCTGAAGGGAAATCAAGTACCTTTGTGTTGCAGGTGGTGGTGGTGCACATAGAACCAGTCCCAGACCAACCACCGAAAGAGGTTCCTGGTTCCAGCCGCTGCCTCGTCATCAAAGAAACAGAAGTGGTCCATTTAACCCGCCAGCAGCTTCACTTCGTGGACCAGGAGGCTCCGGACAGCGAGCTCACGTATACGGTTACTACTCCACCTTTCTACGCCGGCCCTCACAGGTTAGTCTGTCCTCACCTGCAGGTAAAACAAAAGTGTGGAAAACGTCGTGTCTGAGTGTCGTTCTGTTGTTTTAACGAGCAGCAGTCCGGACGCAGGGAGGCTGTTCTTAGTCGACAGCATCCCCAAATTCACCAAAGACCCAAACGCACCGGTGCTGAGGCTCTTCACACAGGTGAGTCTCTTATTTTTAAATTCAGTACATTAACTTTTCCACATTTCTAACACGATTGTTTCCAGCATGCAGTGAACTTCATGAAAGTGGCCTACATGCCTCCCATCATGGACATCGGCCCGTACCCCCAGTACATCCAGTTAGTCCTCTCTGTAACCAACCACCTGGGCAAGACGGTGACGGGGATCTGCTTCAACATCACCGTGGTGCCGGTGGACAACCAGCCGCCGCAGGTGGAGAAGAAATGTTCATCATTCGTGTCTTTCCTTCTTAGATCTGGATGTATAGAAAAGGTTTGTTAACGTCGTTGTGTTTCAGGTTATCACCAACCGTCTGACTGTAGACGAGGGAGGGGAGGGCTGGATCGGACCCGAGCACCTGCTGCTGTCAGACGTGGACTCGATGGAGGAAGTCCTGCAGGTGGAGCTGCAGAGGGAGCCGCAGCATGGAGCTCTGCAGCTGGGAGGCCTCCCGCTGAAACCAGGACAGACCTTCACTGTGCGAGACCTGAGAAGCCTTAAAGTTCGGTCAGACATGCTGCTTTACTGGTTCCTTTATTTCATGTGGGAGTCACACCTGAATCATTCTGTCTTTATATGAAGGCATAAAAACTGAACACTTGGTTTTGCCAAAGGCTGTTGGACATACAATAAACTACAGCAGCTTACAGCAACAGAAGGGAGTCCCGCCGATTAATGACGAGTTTCACATTAATAAATATGGATCTAAATCTCTCTTGTCTGAAGATGAAGAACTTGTTAATTCATATTCATGCCTGTGAGGCGCAGAGAGCAGGAACAGGCCAGGATGAGGAGAAGTAACGGCTACAGGAGAGACACTGAGCGGCAGTTTGACGAGAACCAGAACATAACAGGGTGTCGTGATGAGCAGCGTTAGCGAGAGATATCTAACGCTGTGCTCGCAAAGTTTATCACAAACCAAAGGCTGTTACAAATCATGAGGAGTGGCAAATGGGAGCGTTAACACTTACCCATCACAGTTACTGATGGGCGAGTGTCAGCGTGTATCACTTGTGTTTCGTGTTGCTACTCTTTACGGTGCCACAGCGCTGTGAGAGACAGAGAGGGAGAGAGAGCGGTGACAGTGTCCTCATACTTTGTCTGATAGGTGCTCGTCTCTTCACCTGCACAAAACACACCCAGGCAGGAGAGCTAGCTCCGCTCCTCTTCCTGTCAGGAGAATGGTGGGCTCTGTCCTGTCAAGATAGAATTTGTGCAACTGGAACAAACTAAATATATAACCATCATAAGAGCTATAACCGAAATAATATCTACACGATACGATACGACCGCTCAGACTTGCTGCCACCTACTTCTTCACTGTTGAGCTGATGCAGAGTCGGACACCGCAAGTCCCTCTTGTGACGATAACTTTCTCCTCTAAATTTGAACCCTTGTGTAAATAATATGATAACGAGGATGAACCTTTTCCACAGACATTTTCAGACAAGATTGAGAATGAATGTAGAAACAGGTTTAACCTCTTTCCATGAAGGTATTCAATCATTAACGTGTTAGCAATCGTCCTGCAGATGAAGAGCAACTTTAGCATCCAGCTAAGGTCCGACAACTGTTTGCTCTCATGTACGAGATATCAACATAATAAGGAAGTGTTTAGTATAACTAGCATAGCTTGGTAGTTACTATGTAAATAAATATATCAGTAAAATAAAATATTTTCATAAGACGTCCAGGAAAGCAATGTTAAAAGGTAACATCAATTTTTACGACTGGTTTAGATTTTTATTTACCCAAAAAAAAGAACTTGGAACAAAACCAGCGTGTACGGGAGCCCTGAGAGGCCAAAACACTTGGATTATCTCCCAGATTTAAGTGGTAAATTGATCTTTTTCAAGGAGTTTTTCTCAATTTTCTTTCATTTGTCCATCAGGTACGCTCACGACGGCTCAGAAACTTTAGAGGACAACATTGAATTTACAGCAACAGACGGAAAAAACCCAGTCAGCTTCATCCTGCACGTACAGGTAACTGCTCCCAGCTGACTAACATATGAGGGTTACCTCAGGATAGGGACACGGACGGTTAAAACTGTACAGTTTAGTGACTTCCATATCATCTCCAGGTGATGCCCATCAACGACGAGGTCCCGGTGCTGGTTCCTGGTCTGAAAGCGGTTCTCACCTGTTTGGAGGGACAGGAAATCATCATCACAGCCGAGTATATCTACGCTACAGACGCCGACAGCGACAACAGCAGCCTGGCCTTCATGATCGCCCGGCAGCCGTATCACGGCGTGGTGCTCCGGAGCGGCGTGATCGTCGACCGCTTCGTCCAAGCCGACATCACTGCGGGGATCATCAGCTACAAACACACAGGTGGGCAGAGCAGGAAACGTCTCAGAGAGAGGGTAATCCACAACATGCAGCAGTGACTGTCTCTTTAAGTGCGTTTGTGGTTTCAGGTCTGGAGATCGGCCTGACTCCTCGTCACGACACCATCACCTTCGTCATCTCTGACGGAGAATCAGAAAACTTCGGCCTCTGCTGCGGTGAAGGAAAAACCTCCAGGACCAGAGGGACGCCTCGGGACAGTCTGCCGGTGTACGACCTCCAGATCACCGTGTTTCCTGTCGACAGCCAACCACCTTCACTCACAACAGGTAGGTCATGTTATTGAGCTATACTGCCCCCTAGTGGACAAACCCTAACATGTTTTATGTTTAATAAAAGCTCTTCTCTTGTTCACAGGAGACATGTTTACTGTGGATGAAGGCGGCTCCGCCCCCGTCACTACATCCCATCTGAAGGCCTCTGACGTGGACACGCTGCTGGACGAGCTGGTGGTCAGTCTCATTTCTCCGCCTCAGTTTGGATACATCGAAAACGTCCTGCCCAGCCCGGGCTTTGAGAAGAGCAACACGGGCATCAGCATCGGTAAGAGATGTGATTCATATGTCATCATCAGAGACTAAAGAATAACCTCTCACTTCCTGTTTCCAGCTTCCTTCTCATACAAAGACATCATGGACGGGCACGTGAACTACGTGCAGTCCAGACACCAGAGGATGGAGCCCACGGCCGACCAGTTCATGCTCTCTGTGTCCGACGGGAGACACAGCTCCGCCCACGTCCCCTTCTACATCATCATCAACCCGACCAACGACGAGACGCCGGAGTTCGTGGCTCGCAACATCACAGTAAGTTTCATCACCTCAGAGCGGCATCGGACATTCTGCTCACACTGCTTTAACGGAGTCTTTGCTGTGCGGAGGTGCGAGAGGGAGAGATGAAGCAGCTGGACTCGTCGGTGATACGCGCGATGGACCTGGACGTCCCTCAGAACGTGCTGCTCTTCAGCGTGGTCGGACCGCCGCAGCATGGCAGCATCATCAGCCACCGCAGAGAGAAGACGGGCCACAGGAGACGGGAGCCCGGTCCTCCGGTCTCTGTGGTCGACTTCACGATGACAGATCTGAGTGACGGTCAGTGTGTGCTGCATTCAGGTGCTGTGGGAAAGATGGCATTTGAGGTTCTTATTGGAGACTACTGCTCATCTCTTCTAAAGCAAAACCATCATCAAGTTGTAATGACGAAGTTCTTCACAATAGAGTCAAACTAATCCTGCATGTATGACGATGTTCTCTCAGGTATGGACGTGATGTACCTGCACGATGACTCAGAGAACATGGACGACACGTTCACCCTCCAGCTGACAGACGGCAGACACAAACTCCACCGACAGGTGATGGTTAAAGTGCTGCCGGTCAACGACGAGGAGCCTCGAGTCATCAGGTAACGTCCTCATCGCACTTCCTGTTCACGGTGAGTCACATGATTAAGAGGTAGAAGTAAAACGTTCTTCTTCTCCTGTCGCTCAGGAACAACGGGCTGGAGGTGGAGCCCGGAGAGGCCCGGCTCATATCCAGCGTTTGTCTGTTTGCAGAGGACGGAGACACGCCATCATCAGAGGTCAAATACGTGTTTGAGAGCGTTCCTGCACAAGGACTGCTGCAGCTGAAGGTGGGTGGAGAGCCAGAGGATGTTAAAGAGATACACCAAGTGTTTTTATATGGCAGTAGAGCTTTATAACATGAGGAAAACATACTACATCACCACTTTGTACCCAATAGAGCATCAATAAACCTGTACTCAAAAAGTGGCACCACCACATGACTACAAAGAAATGATAATGTTGCTGTCTGTGTGAATTTGCAACATGTTCATCATAATGTTAAAGGGTAATGTGGTAGTTTTAAACCTTGTAATTATGTTGTTTTGTTCACAAACTAACCTTTAAACACCAAAGTCCAACTATAACACAAAAAACTAATTGATCGAGGCAGCTGTCGTTAAATGACTGTTTTTTTCAATGGAGTCTGGTGGGTTAGATGAGAGCATTGTAACAGCTGTTCCTGGTTTAAAAAAGAAGTCTCTCTTGTTAAAGAGTGAGATAAAAAAAACAAACAAGAAAACACCTGTTATATTACTCTCCTGGAGGCCACCAGACTCCATTGAAAAAAAGGTCAGTATTTAAGCTCACAGAACATAAGAGTTGCTGGCATACTGCGGCCTCAATCAGTTTGTTTTTTTGTGTTATTGTGTGTCTTACTAATATTGCGTTGCCTCTGAACTAACCATTTAAAACACTGAAGTCCCACAAAAACACGTATTGATCGAGGCGGTGGTAGATCAGCAACTCCTGTGTTCTGTGACGTTAAATGACTGCTTTTTTCAATGGAGTCTGGTGGGTTAGAGGAGAGCGATGTAGCCTCTGTTTCTGGTTTTTAAAAAAGTCTCTCTTTGTTAAAGAGTGAGATGCTTTTTACAGCTCTTAAATAGCTCCCCTTAAGGCCACCAGACTCCTCTGACAAAAACAATAAGTTAACCTCACAGAGCTCAGGAGTTGCTGGTCTACTTCTAAGTTTTTTTTGTTGTTGCTTGTTCCAAAAATATTATGCTGGATTTTCAACCAACCACTTAAAACTCTGAGGTCCCACAATAACGCAAAAAAAACCATATTGATCGAGGCCGCGGTAGGCCAGCAACTCCTCTGTTTGGTGAGGTTAAATCACAGTTTTTTTCAATGGAGTCTGGTGTGTTTGCAGAAAGCAATGTAACGTCTGTTTGTGGTTAAAAAAAATCATCTTCCTCCGTAACAAAAAGGTCTATCTCTGTAGGGATCCTTTCTGTGATGTTGTCACACACTTAGAAGAACAATCTGAGCCTGTCAGTGGAAACAACAAGAACTGCTCTTGTCCTGCTGCTGAGGCTGAAGCAATCTACGGACACAATCTGATAATGTTGTTTAGATCCTAAAATATGTATAAATTCAGTATCCAGAATAATCTATTTTGTCACCGTCTCAAGCTTGGATGCCAAAGATTTATAAACCCTATCTCTATATTTAGCTGCCACTGTTACTCTCTAACTGTGTCTGATCGTGTCACAGGAAGGTCACGACTGGGTGACTCTGACGGCGGGGAGGAACTGCACCCAGGAGACGGTGGACATGAACCTGCTGCGTTACGTTCACACGGAGCTGCACGGGGCCGAAACACACGACTTCTTTGTTTTCTACTTGTCTGACGGAAAGAATCGATCCCCTCCGCAGCACTTCCACATCTCCATCAGAGATCTGGAGAAAGGTTCAGGAATAAACTGTGAAACTCTTCATTCGACACAGGTTAGATTTCATACTGATTTAGCTGTAGCTTAATGTCTCCTCCTTCGTGTTTTTTCAGGGAACATCGCCGTCTTTGCGAAGCCGGTGAACGTGAACCGTGGCGATCGAGTCGTCCTCACCACAGACGTGCTGTTAGCCACAGACGGCACAGACAAACCCGAGGAGCTCCTGTACGTCATCACTCACCCGCCCGCTCACGGACACGTCGAGTACATCAAACACCCCGGACTGAGCATCTCCACCTTCAGCCAGATGGACATAGCAGCCAACCTCGTGGCCTACGTGCACGACAACCGAGCGAGCTCACCCACAGAAACCTTTCAGTGAGTCCAGAAGCCAACATGCAGCTGTCACGTAATCCTTTGGGGCAGATGCTCCTTGGTTAGGTTCACATTAGTTGATCAGTAGACCGTCTAACACGCAGTCTGATTTACGTTTGTCTGCAGGTTTGTGGTGAGTAACGGTAAGACGAGCAGAAACGGAACCTTTGAGATTTCAGTGGAGATGGTCGACCGCGTCCTCCCGTCTCTCACCTCCAACACAGGCCTCTCCGTCCCTCAGGGCTCCTCCATGCTCCTGAGTCCAGACCGCCTGACACTGTCTGACCCCGACACCCCTCCCAGCGCTCTGACCTTCGTCCTCCTGCAGCCGCCTCAGTACGGCAGCCTGCTGTTAGGAGGTAGAGCTCTGACCGCTGGAGCGAACTTCACCCAGAGAGACGTTCAGGAGCTGGAGGTGACGTACAAACACGACGGAGGGCCGTCACAGATCGACAGGTTCGCCTTTTCTGCCTCTGACAGCAGCCACAGAGGCTTCCTGGTGGACGGGCGGCTACAATCAGCACCTGTGTTCTTCACCATACAGGTAGGCAATAAAAGGTGGATTTATTTTAATTCAAAGGATTCACAACTATGCAAGAAACCTCAGCTCCTCTAGATCTCAATCTATTTCTTCTTCCAAATCAGGAAGCAATGCCGTGCAGATAAAATATCCTTCCACATACTTGTAACAATTTGCCAAACAACAAAATGAATGCAAATAATAAATTGTAAAATAAAAATTCAACATTTTATATATTTATTGTTATTTACCTCCCGTTGCCAACCTGCAGTTCCTCTACAGCCCACCAGGGGGACGGCCCACACTTATAGAATCACTAATATAGGCTACATCTAGAGTTCTGCAGCGTCCCCGCTCCGTCTCTCCAACATGTTCCTCCGTGCACGGACGTAACGCTCCCGGACTTGTTCCCATTTAGTTTTGCAGGTTTCCACGTCGACTTCTAAAACAGAACTTATCTGTCTGCAGCTGTTTGACAGGCATGTTTGTCTCTGTGCAGCGGCAACGACACATCGTACAGATGTTTGTGGACGTCACATCCCCTCTGCCTCTACACTGCCCCTACTGCTCATATGCAGACTGCATCTTGCAACTGACCCCGGCGGTCAGCCAAAAATAACTTTAATATCACCTTCGTCAAATAGCCGACAGCTGTTATACAATAATAATAATATTTATATTTATTTTTCACACTTTTATGTAAGGGATGCTCGGTATCGACCAATACTCAAGTCCGACATCAGGAAGCAAAAAGTAGTTTGGAACATGGATCTAGTTAAATGCACACAAATCATTCTGACATGTATCTGTGAGAACCATCGATTATTGTCAGTCTCTATGATATATATATCTATAAACCCTCCGTCTTTTCAGATCAAGCCCTTGGATAAGTCGTCTCCTGACGTGGTGAAGCTGCTTCCTCTTTGGAAAGCTGAACTTCTAGACGACGGACGATACGGGATCTTCCTGTCGTCTCGAGGGCTGAAGGCCGAGGACAGCGACAGCCGAGACGAGGAGCTGATATTCTGCATCGTTAGGCAGCCGTACTTTGGTTACCTGGAAAACATCACCACAGGTTAGTGTGGAAAAACATTCAGTGAGTTTCTATCGAGATGAAAGCTTATTTAAGAATGAGTCTTTTTGTTTCTGCAGGAGGTTTCGTCCCGCAGCGCTTCCCTCAGACGGAGCTGAACAAGAGATCGATCGTCTACATCATAAACCCGGACAGAGAGTCTCTCTCGGACAGCGTCGAGTTCACCGTGTCCGATCCTTTAGGGAACACCGGCCCCTCTCACACGTAAGAACCAACATTAACACTGGCTTCTTTTAACGACATCCCAGTCCTCAACTTTGTTTGATCTGCTCCTGACAGACTTGAGTTCGGATGGTCCATCGTCGATCTGTCTCAGCAGCAGCTCTCTGTGTGTGAGGATCGGAGAACCGTCTCGCTGGACATCACCAGGAGAGGAAACTTAGCAGAGTCTTCATATGTCACTGTCAAGGTCTGCAAGTTCTTTATTCTTTAAGTGGTGTTTTTTAACATATTTTGGGGTCTAAGTGTCTTCAGCTGGCTGATGAAACAGGCTGTTATAGCTGCAACATAATGCTTGGGGGGTCAAATGAAAATCAAAGTACGTCCACTAAAACTGTTTTTGTCACTAACAAACTCAAATTGTCACCAAACCTATAAACATCACAGAAAGGATCCCGACAGAGATAGCAGAAGAAGGTAGGAGGAAGATGATTCAAAGCCACCAAACTCCATTCACAAAAATGCTCATTTTTCTTAGCAGAACAAAGGAGTTGCTGGTCAACGTCTGTTAGTTTGTTTGTGCTTCTGTGTGACTCTTGTGTTTTAATTTGTTAGTCTAGATGCAAAAAATATGTGTAACAAACAGTAACACAAATTAACGAACTGATAGAGGCAGAAAAAAACACCTTTTCAGTGAGGTTAAAGTACCGTTTTTGTCAATGGAGTCTGGTGTGTTTGCAGAGAGCGATGTAACGTCTGTTTGTGGTTAAAACAATCCTCTTCCTCCGTAACAAAAAGGTCTATCTCTGTAGGGATCCTTTCTGTCATGTTGCCAGACACAATCTGAGCCTGTCAGTAGAAATACAGGAATGTGTACAAATATATTTAACTCATGGGTCAGCTGATGATTTAATCCCTGGCTGTGTCATGTTTCTTTGTCGTAGGTAAAGGAGGTGACGGCTACAGCTGGGAAAGATTTCCTTTTCAGTCCTTCGTCCCTCATCCAGTTTGATCCAGGTGTGTGCTCATTAAAAGAGACGGCGTGCATTATGATTACTTTTTTAAATTAAGGGGGCACATTCAGACTTATACTTAAAAAATTAGCACGTCTGGGGCGCTGGTTTAGCTGTGATGGTACAGCAGGCTACAGTCATCCCACACTCTCTCCTCCCCATCGTTATTGTCTCTCTTCAGCTGTCATATAAATAAAGGCAAAAAAGTATAACCTTAAAAAATATTAGCATATCTATTATTGTTATAGAACTTAGCCTGTAGCTTGTGTTCGCAGGGTTAGAAGGAGCTTCGTCTAGTAGTAGATAATTCCTGGACGCTGTCTTACAGAACGTCCATGTTATAATTTAGCCTGGAAACAAAGGGACATCAAAGACACTAGTATGTTACATTGTTAGAGATGTATCCCGTGCTGTGACGTCTCTGTGTCTTTAGGAGTGTCAAAGAGGACCTGGCAGACTGAGATCACTCAGGACCACCTGGAGGAGGCGGAGGAGGTGTTTGAGGTGCTGCTGGTGTCACCTGAAGGCACCGTGATCGGACGGACCGACAAGACTCAGGTCACCATCAGGGACTCAGGTAGAGGTGACAAACAAACCACAGCTGTGTACTTTTAAGATGTTTTAAAATGTTAAATGTTTTTCTTTACTTCTTATCAAAGAAAAACATGTAAATCTAGATAAGATAAATTATTAATGATTAAATGATTAAATGATTTTATTTTGTGCCAGTGCTGCATTTTAATCACAAGATGGCGCCAAAATGGAGTCTTAAAAAAAACTGTCTTTAAATCTAATAAATGGAACAAATAAGTAAATTTAACAAAGTGGAAAAATTAAGAGGACGAAATAAATTAATAAATAAGTAAATAAAATAATAACTTCATGTGTAAATATAAAGACAAATAAATAGTACTCCTTTAATTTTTGTATCTTTATTATTTTTAGTATGTAATCAATGTATGTATTTATTTAACCCATATAAATAAGTCTATAAAAACTTAACCTTTTCTATATATTCAAAATTATCTTTTATGTTAAGTAATTTATTTATTATAATAAAAAAAAGACAAAGGAGTAAAACATAACTGAGTGATATTATATAAATAAACATTTCTAAAATTATTATATAAAATTATAATAAATATGTAACAAATAAATAATAATAATAATAAATAAACAAAAATAAATGTAAGGAAAAATATTTTTGTATATAAATAAAATCAGTAAATATAAATTATGTTAATGTTTTTTTATAATATTTACTTTAATATATTTACGGTAACATGAATGGTTTTTTCTTTATATTTCCACATTATTTTTGATTTATTTTTACATTATAATTTCTTATTCTTTTACAGACTTAATCCTTTCTTATGGCTCCTATGACACAGCACTAAATCTTATAAATCTTATAAACCTTATAAACCACAGGACGGTGCAGACTGAACCCGAACCGTGAGGCTCCAGTTCTCGTCGGTAAAGAGGTCCGGTCTGACTCGTACCCGGAACACGGATCCATCCAGCTGGAGAAGCTCCCACTCGGGACAGAGTCTGGAGTCATCTGGAGCCGAGGAGACAACATCCCAAGGCCCGCAAAGGACGTTACCAAAAAGAAACTCAAAGTTCGGAGCAATCCAAAGACTGTAAGTATCTTTCCTTTAAGATCTCTGGATTCGACTTTTTATCCTGCTTAAAACTATATTTTTTTCTATGCCTTTCAGATTGCACCTTCTTCAGTGTTTCACAACGGGACAGACGTCGTTTACACGGTACGCAGCACCAGCAGCGAATACTACCTGACCTTACCTTTCAAAGCTGTGAGTCTTCATATATGTTGTGTGTTTATTTCCAGTATCACGGGATCATGCAAATGCAAGTAGAGGACGACACCTCCCCATCGAGGAGGGGCAGGAAGGCAAACATCCGCGTGGTGAGCAGAGGAGCACAGCAGCAGGCGGCCGTAGACCCTCAAAGAAAGATCTCCAAACCTCCAAAAACAGGACCAATAAAAACACACGTGAGGACAAATGTTACCTGGAAAATGTTGCATTCCACCTAAAGCAACACTTAATTAACCTCCTGTGATTTTGGCACACAGGGAACAGCTGATAACTCCATATCCAAGCCCTGTGTGCCAGAACTGATGGGACTCCTGCATTTCAACCAGACCACCAATCAGCTCTTCCACTGCAACGGGGTCTCCTGGAAGCCCTGGGCACCAACTGATCAGGTACGACAGCCTAACAACAGAGGGAGGTCAACATTATGACTGAAATGTAGTGGATCCGGGATAGAGCCTTGAGGAACACCATATTTTGTAGATTAGACTTTTGGAGTTCTCTTTACTTGTCAACCTCGAACTGAATTTCTTTTTCCCATTTCGTGCTGAATCACAGATGGTGGGTGCTCAGAGGTGTCCGCAGGGCTGGACCTTTCATGGCGGCCACTGTTACATCCTCAGCACTGAGAACAAGGTCACATGGAGCACAGCTAACCGAGCCTGCAGGGAGAGGTACGCTTTAACATAACACACATACTTCTGATTAGCTGCTTGTCATGCATAAAAAGTATATAATCTGGATTATCTGCACTATGAGTTATCCTTTAGAAGACATCACTCTCCTTGTCTGTTTGATTTCAGATATAAAGGCACTCTAGCGAGCGTTCTCTCTAAAGCTGACATGGACTGGATGTGGGACTTCAGCGGGAGGAAACCATTTTGGATAGGTGGGTATCTGTGAAATAATTCTTCTTCTTGTTGACCATTATGTTTTTGTTTGTTTTAAACCTTTCACTTTAAAGTGACACCAGCTTTGGGGGAATCAAATAGTTCTGTAGCTGATTCCAAGAAGAGAAAGGAAGAGAAGGAAGTGTGCCCTTTTCCCAATTTAGTCTGGATTTTAGGGGCAATAAGTAACAATTAATCAAAGGGGGCGAAGACGGTATCTTCCTATACCTGTTTATTGGATGATAAATAACATGTGTAGGATACTCAGTACAATGGTCCAATTAAAAGTACATAATTCTGTCAATCAAAAGTTATACATTTCCTGTCTGTAACTCGAACAAGACCACATGTCTCAATGAGATTACCTGTCTAAATAAAAAACTAATGTATGATACTCCCAAAATGTCTAGAATATGATATAAATATATATATATATATATATATATATATATATATACAAAATATTAATAAAATAATACTTGAAACTAAAAAAAAAAAGGACCACAGACTTCATTAACTGTACAGCAAGTCAGATTATA
The DNA here is from genome assembly GCF_022749685.1 of Semicossyphus pulcher. Taxonomy (NCBI): domain Eukaryota; kingdom Metazoa; phylum Chordata; class Actinopteri; order Labriformes; family Labridae; genus Semicossyphus; species Semicossyphus pulcher. The sequence continues at coordinate 1,862,751 of NW_027211695.1, forward strand.
TGTCCGATATTTGTGTGAAAAAGGCACCAAAAGGCACCAAAAACAAAACCCGTCTGTCAAGTTCAGTGACTGAATTAGCCGAGCTGCCACGTCCAGAGTTGAACAATTAAGCCAACACTGAAGTGCCAGAAACTGCAGTTCCTCAAGTGTCCACTTGAGGCCTGCTCCTAAAGTGAGTCAGTCCTCATAGAGCCCCATGTTAAACTTTACAGCAGAAATAAACATGTTTACAGCCTGGTACAAAAACAGTTTGGGTCTCTACAGCTCATTTCTCTCTTCATGACAACTGTACGGGGAGAATCCTTATACAGCTCACCTGTTTACATTATATTAAGGCTTAAAGTGATGCAGCATTAGGGGCGTGGCCTCTTTAAGTGACAGGTTGGTGCTGCTAGCTGTCTACCAGGTGGCCTGTAACTTTGGAGCTAGTCTTAAGATATTCCATTAAATTATGGTTTATTTCCATGCTTGAATTCACATTCTGCTTTTTGATTATGACAATATACAAAAAAATGTTTATAATTTAGGTTTTTTCGATTTAAAAAGTTGAACCTGCCAGACTTCACTGGAACTGATGGGTTTGTCTCCTTCTTTTCAAGGCCTGAACGACCGGGAGGGCCGAGGACGCTGGGAGTGGGCGGGCGGCGAGCCGGTCAGCTACACCAACTGGAGGAAGACGCCGCCTCGCTCCAAGATGAAGGGCAACAAGAAGTGCGTCCTGGTGTGGAGGAGAGCAAAGTGGCAGATCAGGGACTGCAAGACGAGCAGAGGACACCGCTTTGTGTGTTCAGTAAAAACATGAGAAATGAGTGCAGCATCACAGCCATGAGCCACTGTGTTGTTTCAGACGAGCTGCAGGAGGACGGATGGATCCTCGGGACACTTAAACTGCAATACTTCCAATAAGGATCGACTGGAAGTCTGCTGGGACTGTTTATCATTTATAATGAATTTATAATGTGACAGTTATGGTGTCTTAAAAGCTAAGTGACCGTGTTTACACACTTACATTTATTCTAATTAGCCACTTAAAGTATTTTTATATGTAAAGTTCACATATTGTTTAAAATGTATTTAGTGAAGAGCTCGGCAATAAGACGATTTACAATCAGGACTGCGATAAAATTTACATCGATAACGATACAATCAGCCTTTTACTCAAATGAAATAAACGCACAACAACCATCAGGCTGTATTTTCAGTCTGCATGCCGGACGTTGGAAGATTTTTCACAGTGCAAGACCCGACACCAACATTTTTTAGATCATGATTATTAAAACTATATATTACACTGCAGGAATTTTAATCATCAGACAGAAAGAAGATGTCGGAAAAACTAGCTGAGCTAAAGTTAGCTGCGGCTCAGTGAGCAGCTTTGAAACCCTGCCAAAGTCCATCAGAAAAATGCTGATTTTTAGCATGAAACTGCTTATTTTAGTCGTTTTACTGGTTTTAATCACCAGATCTGTTTGTTTTGAAAGGAGGAGACCTCTGAGGATAATTCGGCTTCAGTAAAAACCTTGTGAACAATAATCAGTGAAGGAATCTTAACTTTAAAACAAACAAATATTCTAAGCTAACGTTAGCAGTCGCTCTCCTTGCAGCACCTCCTGATGTTGTTTGTCCCCTGACAAGGAACTTTAACAATAAACTGCTTTGTTTAGCGTTTATTCAGTTTTTCTATAGTTTAACCAGTGAGTAGTACTGTAAGCATAATTAAAGTGGTGACTTTTCCTTGTACTACACACAACCTCACCAACCAGGTCCTCGACCTAACCCCCCCTCAGTTGGTTTGGGGTCGAGATCGTTTAGCTGCAGATCTGTTTGTTGATTTTCTTCTTGATTAGTAAATTCCTTCATGTCCCGCATGTCCTGTTTATAATCTTTCTTTCATTATTTTAATTTATTACATTTGTGTTTTAATCATATTACACAAATTTCACTGAGGAACAGAAGACTTATTGAAGAAGAGTTTGAGGAGACATGTTTGGTTTCTGTGTCTGGAAGCAAAATAACGACTGATGTGCTGTTTGTTTTCTGCACTGGGGGGCAAAAAGGGGAAAATACACAATGCACGTATAGTGGTGCTGTTTGTCAGGAGGAGGGGGGAAGGGAAAGGGAGTCATCACATTTTTTGCCAGCAGGCTCGTAAATAAAAGATCTATTTTCACTTTGTTGGGATATCCTTGTTTTTAGAGGTTTCTATAAAGAGTCCTTCAAAGATGTCTCAAACCTTATTATTTATTTAGAGACCATCTGAACATCCATCCATCATCTATAGCTGTTCAGGGTCACGGGGGGCTGGAGCCAATCACAGTCACCAGTGAACCTAACGAGCATGTCTTTGGACTGTGGGAGGAAGCCGGAGTACCCGGAGGGAACCCACGCATGCACGCGGAGAACATGCAGACTCCACACAGAAAGGCCCACTACGTCTGAACCAGGATTCGCACTAGGAACCTTGTAGCTGTGAGGCTAACCACTGCACCACCGTGCAGCCCATTGATAGACATAATAATGAATAGCCAGTGGTTTCTGGAATGGCAGCTTATATGTTCTGCTTCCTTTGCCTCTTCAAACGGATGCTTTTCCTGCGTACAACCAAAGCCTGCTCCAACACCAAAAGTCTTGTCTCCCAACAACAGACATCTGTTAAGAAATTACACCACCCAAAACTTTTGCCGAAGGAAAACCAAAGAAGAATGTTTCCCAGAGTCAAGCAGGGCCTTTCTATGCAGTGGAAATACAGAATAAGTGGGTTTTAGATGTGTTTGTAGGTTTATTTACAAGAATCTTTATGCTAAGCTAGGCTAACTGCATCCAGACTCCAGCTCTGTACTTCAACAAACATGCATGACATGCATATCAATCTTCTCACCTCACCATCAGAAAGAACACAGTCACACTCAATCACAGGGCTGACACATAGACAGACAAAACTGATTTTCTTGAGATAACGGGATAATTTTCAAAACAAAAGGGTGGTCACTGTGATGTTACAGAGCAGGACATGCCATGCTGCCATTGGCCACACTAATGAGGTAAGTTAAGCCTGAGGATACGAGTTATGATCATCCGGGTGTGCAGTGTTGTTATCTCAAAAATGAAGCTCTGCAGGAATGTTTTGTGCAATAACTTCAAAGACAAGACTGTTTGCAGGGAGTAACATATTTCAGACAACAGATCTGCTTATGTGAACATCCTCATACAGTAAAGAAACATTCTTTATATATTCAGTGTATAATTTAATATTTACATTTCTTCCCTGTTATTTATAGGCCTCGCTGGTTGTTGCTGTTGTCCCCCTTTGTGAGAATCCATCGCTGTTATGGAGATCTGGGCCAGTGGGTCCTGCGAAGCACAAGGTTAAGCGCCAGCGTGATTATCCCCGTCATGTGATCTACAGACCGGCTATGAAAGAGAGCTTTTTCTACTGGAGCTGTAAGAACTCCTCGCAGGTCTGCGCGCATTGAAAGGATACTGGAGATCCTCTGCAGCTCGGTAAGTCCAGCCTGAACAGACCAGACACGTACGTTACATGTGTGTGCTTAAACCTGAGTGTTTTACAAAGCATCAGGACGACTAGAAATACTGTATTTGTGCAGTTTAAGATGAGTGGCGACATGTTGATTTCTACTGTTAATGATAAAAACGACAAACTTATTAAAGCAGCTTTTGGAACATCTGTAAGTCCTTTAAGTTTTGAGACAGTAACACTCTGATTGTTAACCTCCTGTAGTGAATACAAAGGAGTCTTTGCTGTTAGCCAGCATGTTAAGTGCATTAGCATCTGCTCACTAACTTCACAGTGTGTCTACTGAAGGCGTGTGCTCTGAAGAAGACTGTTTCTTGGTTACCATATGTAGCTTTAGCACAAAGGGCAGCCCTGTTTTAAGCAATCTTAACCTTTGTATCAGTTTCTCTGCAGCTTTTATTTCATAGTAAGTGTTTTTTTGTTGATATGGTGCAACTATTTCAGCTTCTTAATATGGTATCCTGTCATCTCTCTGCTGTCTTTGAGAAATGTGAATTGTGAGCATTAAATGTGCCAGATGACAACTTAATCTGCAGTAAATTGTCAGTGTTCGTTTTCATCTTAAAGTATTAGTTCATGCGCTTGGTAAATACATTTATTTCTGATGGTGAGGTGAGAAGATTGATATGCATGTCATGCATGTTTGTTGAAGTACAGAGTTGGAGTCTGGATGCAGTTAGCCTAGCTTAGCATAAAGATCCTTGAAAATACACCTACAAACACATCTAAAACCCACTTATTCTGTATTTCCACTGCATAGAAAGGCCCTGCTTGACTCTGGGAAACATTCTTCTTTGGTTTTCCATCGGCAAAAATTTTGGTTGGTGTAATTTCTTAACAGAGTCTTAACAGTGTTGGGTAACATTTCTTTTAAAAGTAACTTGTTATAATTACTGCGTTACCTCCTGAGGACAGTAACGTGTAAGATTACTTTTGCGTTACCAAAAATTAAACCCTCTTTGCGACTCGTTACACACGTGTTTTATATTGTCAGGACGGCTTGTCGCCTGCTGTACGTCTACCTTTGAATGTATCGACTCTACTGTCTCTGCATCGCCTCGTTTACGGCCCATAATCTGTAACTCTGCAGCCTGATAACAGGAATGACAGACGCAGTATAACCTTTACAGCTCTTTATGATGCTAACAGTCTGACAGTGAACTGGGCAGAGGCATACAGTATTAGGCACAGCTGTTTCCACGACAACAGTACAACACAGGCTCTTAGTCCCACCAGTGTTGTGGAGCTGTGTTTAGCTGCAGATGCTTCTTCACGTTTGAAGTCGAGCTCTTCACAGCTGACGAGCACTTATCAGCCAATTTTTTTCAGTAACAGATAACTTGACTTGCAGAAGTAACGTGTTGTGTTAATCGTGAAACAAAAAAGTAATCCGAATACTCCAACAGATTTGTCGGAAGTGTTTTGGTTTCTTTTGTAGTCCAAGAGTGTTGGCATTCGTTTGAAGAGGCAAAGGAGGCAGAACATATAAGATGTCATTCCAGAAACCATTGGCTATTATCTGATGACAATTTGGCATTTTATGTATATCAATGGGCTGCACGGTGGTGCAGTGGTTAGCCTCACAGCAACAAGGTTCCTAGTTCGAAACCTTTCTGTGTGGAGTCTGCATGTTCTCCTCGTGCATGCGTGGGTTCCCTCCGGGTACTCCGGCTTCCTCCCACAGTCCAAAGACATGCTCGTTAGGTTCATTGGTGACTCTATGATTGCCCGTAGGTGTGAATGTGAGCGTGAAAGGTTGTCTGTCGGTGTCAGCCCTGTGATTGACTGGCGATCTGTCCAGGGTGTAACCCCGCCTCCCCCCCAATGACAGCTGGGATTGGCTCCAGCCCCCCTCGGCCCTGAACAGGATAAGCGGTATGGATATGAATGGATGGATGGAGTTAAAGATTTTGTAATCAGTCCAAAAAGGAAATAGATTAGTAATTGGGCAATTATTAGGCTGGCTTATGAGGCAAATATTTGTATTGACACAGAAAGTGTTACTGTTGTGTTGTAGGAAAGTGGAAATGCAGTATAAACTGTGAGCCTGTAAAGTAAAAACATCATTTATACCCTTTCTTCCATGAATGTCTCTGAACCATTTATCTTATTCCTTCCTCAGGGTTCGATCATGACATATCCATCTGAATTCTCCCCGACTCTTCAACCGTAAAAGCTGGAGCTGAAGAGGTTACACTGCCGACGTTTCTCTCATGGATCATCAATCCTCAGGCCAACACAGTCAAACCAGCCAAGCCCCAAGCTTTCAGTGGCTTTCTTTTGCTTACCAGGGCCTGACCGAAATCCCCTATGAGACTATTCTAACACAGACAGAGAGCCTGGAGGTGCTGGACCTGAGTAACAATCTGCTGGAGGAGTATCCTTTACTTAACACAACAATGAGAAGTCTCTTTCTCGTGTATTTCCTGTCTTCCCGGGCCTTACCTGCATACTTTTTGCAAAGGGTAGATATACATTGGAGAGCACCTTCGTGGGGTGCAAATGGGCATCGAACAAATTGGCATTAAGCAAGCAACACAATGATTCCAGCCAACTAACGTTGACGTAGCATTCATGCACGGGACTCCAAACGAGTCTTCGGGCTACTCTCGCTCTTTCACTTTTTTGTTACTCCTTTACCCCTATCTAGGGAGTTCAATGTAGTGTTTTATTCTTTAAGTACAAGTGACCATACTCACACAGCAGCCATTTTCTTCTGACATCACGCTCAGGGTTGGAAGCTCAAATGCTGCTTTTAGATTTGGTCAGTTGTTTCCATGAATGCTTCGGGTCGTGTTCCGACAGAATACTAAGGGCCTGTGTCCTGGCAGCACCCATGACCTCAATTTCAGAGCGCTTCTCACAGGCGCTTACTGTTGCTAGGTTGCGAAAGTTATCCGGCAGCACTTCACTTCCCTCGGTGGTGACCATTAAGTCTGTTTAAATCGCTCTGTGTGCTTGTCGGCTTTGATTCAAGGACCTTTTACAAAGAAACTTAAAAACAATGTAAAGGAGTCGTGTCCTGGCGTTAGCAGCCGCTCTACACCTGGAAGTTGTACCCTTGAAAAATGAAAGGATGAGCTTCTCCTCCGCCATTGTTGTTGACAAAGCTGATGTCAGCCCCTTCTTGATTTTGACCAGTCGGTGAGGAAGAGGTGACATTGATGAGCGCAGCGGTGTTCCAAAAGTTTAACTGTTTTTAACTGAGAGCGCAGCGACAAGAAATAGCTGATGCCGTGGGCGTTTTTGCAGCTGTGTGCGGCAGCTCAGCGACGTCCCCTCCCCTGGCCAGCGAGAAATGGAGAGTCACAAGGCACATATGTCACAGAGGGCTGTTTTGAGGTGGAGGACTTCTCCCCTGAAGAGCACTTTAGTGTGGCGGAGGACCGATCCCTATCAGCGCAAGCCGCTGGCTCCAGCTCCACCATGCGTGCAGCCTGTTACAGTTATTTCTGATTTTAAAGAGAGAATGGGCGCAGTCTCTGAGCGGTAACGTTACATTAGCTAGAAGGCTAATGTACAGTGTGCTAGCAAATTTGGTGTAATGACCCCAAATAAAAACAACCCCAAGAGGTCGTCTCTACATCACCGCCGGCTGGCAAGGTGCAGGGCTGAACAGTAGATGGCGTGTCGTTACTCTTTTATGCTAACATAACCATACTAGCAAACATAAGATGACAATGCTAACATGCTAATGATGCAGGTCATGATTACTGGGGTTGTTTTACAGAAGCTTGCTAACTTTGGATCCTACCTTAACCGTTTGGTCACCATGGTTACAGTAAAAGAGCCAATCCAGTTCCTAAGTTCACATTCATATCCAAACTTAAGAGTCATAAATAAACTCTCCTAATCTAAGGATAACTAATGCTAACATGTGCTAACGTTAGCTAAATTGCTAACAACATATCAACAGTCGCTACGGAATCTGTTTCAATAAGAAAAATTATCAAACTGTGAAAACTCCTGTCTTTGATTTTGTATGCTAACATTAGCTCATAGCATTAAACACCAAGTGCAACTGAGGCTAACGGGAAGGTCTTCAGTTTTGCAGGTGTTTGGTTGGTTGTTTATCTGATCTGGTCTTGGAGGAAATGGAGCGATTCGTTGCCTGTGAAGTCGTAGTGTCTTTGGAATAAAATTGTAAGGGTTTCAAGGGACTTGACAAGGGGTCCTGGATCATGTCAGGGACTACAGATATGGATTGTGTCCGTGTGTTCTCCTTCATTGAGTCCTTATTGGAACCCGGCTCTGCTGGGCCGTCTGGAGAAACTCACCACTCTGATCCTGGACTGCAACAACTACTCGTCTCACATCAAGTTCCCGTACATGCCGAGTGTCACCACGGTGTGCATCAACAAGAACAAGATCAACAACCTGCCCGTGTTCGTGGAGGAAATCAAACGGAAGTTCCCCAACATAAAGTGAGTCCAGGTTTTCATCCCCGATCTTCTGCATAGAACCGTGATTTTCATTCCTTCCTGCTTTTATAATCCTTTGAAATACAGGATCCTCAGCATGATGAACAACGAGGCAGCACCGAGCTATTTCAACGGAGGAAGTCTAACCCAGTACAAAGACTACAGGTGAGCAGCATTTGATTTTATTTTACAGCATTAAAAACAAACATATGAATACGCACATAAAGAGAGAGGTCGGTGCATTTCTCCCCCAGAATCAGGCAGCGTGCGTGGGGTAAGACTTGTAAGTCTGTCCTGGCTACGGCCTTGCTAATAAGCTCACTGATTCACAGGGTTCTTGCATTCCATAGTTGTGTATAGTTAAAAAAGGCTGAGCTGGCTGCAGAGGATCTGAGAGGCTGCGCAGGATTATAAAAATAAACACCCAAACTATTGCAAGCCTTACAAACAAGTAAATGAACTTTAAGACTGTTGGGATCAGAGCAGGGTGAGCTTAACTTACATTATTTAGGTCCCAGTGAAACAGAAGCATGAAGTATTTCAGCATGTTGTTAGGACAGGAGCAGCCTGACCTTTGGAAACATTTCTTAAGTGAAAGAAAGCTGCTTTGCTCGCCTTCTTTATGTGGGATTAAAAATATAAAAGCCTTAGTGTGCGATAAAACCCACACTCGTGACTTCTGATTTAATCTGTCAGGTCAAACTGAGGTGCTCACAAAGAACACGGGACAGTTTTTCCAGAGGTCATCACACGTTTATCTTTTAACAAGTGCACAGTGCTAAAGTCGGTGTATCAGCTCATCATCATGTGTGGTACAAGCCCTGTGTGTTATCTTTGTTTATCACACGGCTGTGTGGAATACTCACTTCTGATTGGTCAATCACGGCATTCTAAGGTCTGCTATTTCGTACAGCGGACAGATATTAAGAAGGCTACAGCGTCTACCCTCGCTAACACACAGTTCAAACTGTACAATCTAACGGACATTCATTTGTAAGTCATAATGTTTTACATATTTGATAACCCATAAACTATCTTCAGACAACAGCTAGTGTTAACATCAAGAATATTCTTAGCTAATATTACGAAGCAAAAACAACATTCGACAAGGAAAAATGTGGGACATAGTTTGTTCATTATTTTGTTACTGTTACCATTTATGTTGTCATATCTTGTAATCTTTATATTGCCACTTACTTTATGTCTTCTTTATTACTTAAGTGCTTTATTTAATTTGTTTTGTGAGCTGCTGTAACGAGTTAATTTCCCCTTTGGGGGAAACATGGCCGCCATGTGAATTGCAACTTAGAAAATTGAATGTGTATCTCGTTAACCGTGTTTTCCCATGTGCTCCGCCTCCTCAGACAGTATGTCATCAGCCAGATCCCAGGCCTGGAGATCCTGGACGACACAGAGGTCCTGGAGAAGGAGCGAGCCCAGGCCAGAAAGACCTACAGGCTTCAGCAGAGCCGACAGAACAGGAGGAAGAGGAAGGAGGACTCGGCAAAGAAACACACACACATGCAGAACAAGTCGAGTGCTATCATAGGAGAATAGTTTCTGCTAAAGTTTTCGATCCCGTCCCTTAAAATCCCGCCTTTATCTGCTTGTTTCAACATGTTTACAGTTAAATATACAAATGTTTTATAAAGCTGCGCTGTTAAATAAAAAAGGAAATATTCTTCATGTTTTGTGCATCTTCTTCAACAGATTACTTTAAAAACACACCTTCATAAAACTAGAGACGTCTCTGTTTGTAGTTCCTTGTTTTGGCCACTAGAGGGAGCCAAAGCTAAACAACACTAGTGAGCAGTGTGGCCATTTCCCGCTGTTCATGGTGTCAATATGCCTCATTTTTAACTCCTTTACTGCCACAATTAAGGGTCAATTTTAGACAAATTAACAACACAAAATTAATCAATAATTTAAGTCGTATTTCAACAATAAAAAGCCAAAACGTTCTGGTTCCAGGTTCACTAAAGAGGGTGTATTTCCTGCTTTTCTGGATCTTATATTACAGTTAATTTAGTATTTAATGTTTTGTCTGCAGGTTGGAAAAAAATAACTTAATTACTTACTAATATAGAACACAATGGTGAGTTGCAGCCTATTAAGTCATATCAACATCTGCTTATCGTTTTGTAGTCCTGTAAAAATGGGATTCGTTGCGTCTTGTTATATTTTCATTAACACACAAAAAAGACTAAAACCAAAAAAAGACATTATAATCTGTTAATCTAAAGTATTAATAAAGTGTTTAAAAGGTATTTTAACATCATAAGAGTCCAGATTTTACTTGTTTGTGGTGAATTTTTTTACCTAGTCGAAACATTGCAGCACTGAAGTATTGTTGAACTATAATCTGATTCTGCTTTTAATTTAAAAGGCGTCTCACAGCCGGATGTGTTCTGGATTTTAAATGAATAAATCAGCACTTTCAGCTCCACCGTGTGCAGCAGAAAAGCTTCCTGCTTCCTGCACATCCTGCAAACAGAGGAATAATTGGCCGGCACATTTTAAAACACTTTATGAGCCACAGATCCTGTTTGTTAAGGGCAGTTATGTTTGTCCTGAAACATCCAGCAGAGGCTTTATCATGGAGCTGAACACTTTTTACTTCCTGTGTAAAGAGAAACCTACAGAAGTCAAAGTGATGCTGAGTATAACTTTAGTTTGCACAGAAGTGGTCTGTGTCATTCAGTTTGGCAGAGGGATGATTAAAGAGCAGAGTCAGGTGTGTGTGTGCCTGATTGCTCTTGATTGAGAGCAGGTGGTGGGAGCTTATATATACACCCTGGAGTCCAGCAGCCAGTGCTGACTCATTGTCTCACCTTCAGAGACAGTGAGAGCATCTCTCTGTCTTCCTGCGTTTTCAGTGTTTGTAGAAATCAAAATAGTAACTCAAAAGCCTTTTCTGTTCTCCCTTCATCCCTCGGCCCTTTTTTCTTTCACAAAGAGTCTTTTCCAGAGTCTCCCTGAGAGTTTACTCCTGGTTCAGCTGCTTGGCAGTGCTGGTTTAGTTTGCCGTACCCAGACTTTAACTTTGGTTAAAGGAGCCGGCTTTCTGCTCGATACTATTTGTCCTTTCCCGCTCCCTTTCAATCGCAGTGGCTTTTCCTTCGGGATAGCTTTTAGAGCCCCTTCCCAGTCCACAGTTGTGTCCCACTCCCCCGAACCCTGACAGAATGAGACGCAGCATATTCTGTAGTCAGTGACTCAGACCTCACTGGTAGACTTGCTCTTCATGGGCAGGCAATCACTGCACAGGGGGCACTGATTCGTGCCATAGCTGACCACCAGGCCTCACATAATAGATGTTGAAGGAAATTATTGTCCGGTTACAAGCAGCAGGGCCAACTTCAATCCAAGTACAAGCACCCAACCCAGTCGTCCACCAAGCACCCATAGCTCCACCTCCCAGCCCTGCTGAGTGCAGGAGACAAAGTTGTCAACTCCAGCACGGTATGATGGCCATCCAGGGAAGTGCAAGAGATTTATCACCCAGTGTCGTCTGGTGTTTGAGCTACAACCCTCAATGTTTGGCACCGAACGGGCTCAGGTAGCATACATGACATCCCTGCTATCAGACAGAGCTCTGTCGTGGGCTGTGGGAGAAGCAGGCTCTGGTCTGTGGTGGTTCTGCTCTCTTTATGGCTGAACTGAAGAGCGTATGTGATCATGATATTAGTGGGCAGGAAGCTGCAAAACGCCTCATAGGTCTCCGCCAGGGCTCTACCAGTGTAGCAGAATTTTCCACCCAATTCTGCACGCTAGCCGCAGAGTCAGGGTGGAACAAGGAGGCTCTTACAACTACCTTCACGCCCTGTCTGAAAAGGTTGAAGATGAGTTGGCATCGCGTGATGTTCCAGACTCACTAGAGGATTTGATTTCCCGAGCACTTCAGATTGACAACCGTATTCGTGAACGACATAGAGAGAGGAAGCTTGTGTACAATTGCCCCATGCCACTGGAGAATTTAAACCTCCCTCATAAGACACAGGATATGCCCCAAGGGTCTTCAGGCATTAATGAACACATGCAAATAGGGCGCACTCGGCTCACTCGGGCAGAGAGAGAGAAGCACGTGAGCAGTGGAGTCCGTCTGTACTGTGGAAAGATGGGCCACTTCATACGCACATGCCCCGCAATGAGGGGCAAGGATGCTCGTGCAACCAATAACACGTTTCTGTCCACTGAGTTATCCTGCTGCAATAATAAAACAAACCTCAAGGCCTTTGTAGATTCGGGGGCAGCTGGTGGTTTTATCGATTCCACTCCAGCCCAAAATCTTAAAGTGCCTCTCTATCCTCTCCCTTGTCCACTTGCCACCACGGCACCCCCGGCGCCCCCCTATTGTGTTGGTCAGAGGGTATGGCTCTTGACTAGGGACCCCCCCCTTCCAGTGGAGTCCCGAAAGTTAGCACCTCGCCCTCGACTCCCCCGAACCCTGACAGTCTGAGGTTCCTCTTACTCACCGGCTGCATGTGAGAGATAACAGAGTTCAGCTTTAATTTTAGGTCAAACAAACCAAGTGAGACACAAAAGGTCTGAAACGTTTCCACACACTGTTTCCCTCCTGTTGACTAACTTCTTGACTCACGCTTTGTTCTGTCAGAACCTTTTCTTCTGTTCCTGTCCTATCACAGTTCTCCTCTCTGTTATCTTATCTCAGTTCCTTCCTCTGCTGCTGCTCGACTCCCTGCTTGTCCTCTCTTCACCCCTCCTTTCTCTGTCTGTAAATGTCTGTCTGCATCCCCCCAGAGCTCCCAGTGTGAGGCTGAACTGGCAGGAGGCCCAGCAGGTATAGACTCAGACCTGTGCTAATTCTTGCTCTGCATGCAGCTACAGAAACTCATATCGTATTCTTCCTTTGACACGGAAAAGCTAGAAATCTGGTGTCACTAGAACAGCACACAAAGGTAGTCTGATATGCTCCTGATGCTCCTGCATGAGTGTTGCGTTCACATTCATGTGTTAGCGATAGACGCTTCGGCCTTTATGATCAAACTGTTTGCAGGTTTCTCCAAACTTTCCTACCAAAGCTTTAACACTGAATCAGAGCTTGCAAAAACAGAGCCTGCGCAGTCGTGATCATTTTCCTTTGCTAACTTTAAATGTCACAGCACAACTTTTATGACTTACCTGTACACATTCTGTGAAACAATACCGCAGCGATGTCCTATAGGAGGCTCTGTGCAAGCCCTGCTCAGGCTGCAGAAAGCGACTGTGGCACAAATGTATGAACAGAAATAGAGCGTCTGTTTGTTGTTTCTTACTTGTTCAGCTGTCTGACAACCGAACACGTAAATAACAACAAATAACGGGAGATTTAAAAGAGGCTGAACCAGCTGAGACTCGGTGGATGTTGGGAAGGATGCAAAGTCTTAAAGGAGAACAGTTAACGACAGATTATTCTTGTTCAGACGTTTTATTAATGGATAATGAGAAAACCTGGAAACAAACCTAACAATGTGTCAAACTCTGAAAATGAGAGGAGGAAAAAAAAGACCTGGACAATGGATGACAAACGATCATGTACGTAATAAGACTCTCACACAAGCTGTGACTTCCTGTTAACTGTCCAGGTTTCTTCCTGCAATGCATGCTAGATGCTTGTTTGTGTTTGTGTGTCGGTGAAGTGTTTGTCTGCTGCTGAATGTTGGGAAGGAAGACAGAGTTTCCTCCTTTTCAACAGAAAGTTTTTGTCTGTGGACGGGTGTTCTATTATACCGTGTGTGTGTGTGTGTGTGTGTGTGTGTGTGCGTGTGTGTGTGTGTGCGTGTGTGCGTGTGTGCGTGTGTGCGTGTGTGCGTGTGTGCGTGCGTGCGTGCGTGCGTGCGTGCGTGCGTGTGTGTGTGTGTTTATCACAAGTTTCCAGCCTGCTTCCCTGCAGGATTAGCACTCCTGCATATCAATCGTACTCAACGACACTCTAAGGAGCTGGTTGATCATTTTCCCCTGGAGTTACATTTTGTCATGTAAATAAACGTCTGTTAAGTCTCTATCTCTGAATGAGGTAACACGATGGTGACTGAGCCTACGGCCCGCTGATGAAAGCCTTTGCATTTGCAGTATTACAGACTGGGTGTCTGGTGCGACGGAGCTAAGCGGCTGGTTTGAATCCTGGTTCAGAAATAGGAGTTTGCATGTTCTCTCCGTTCATGCGTGTGTTCCCTCCGGATCCTCCGGCTCCCCCCATGCTCGTTAGCTTCATTGGCAATCTTGGGATCCCATCGGCTACAGTCTGAGACGATATAGCCTCTGGGGACGCCGGTGAATGTGCCGGGCGATAATCGACTTCCTTTTCCTCATGCTGCTTTGTTCCAGGAAGAGAAACTGTTTCCTTGTGATGTTCTTGTCTTACCTTCGCCCAAACTTCAACATTATGATGCAGATTTGTAAGAAGTAAAAACTCAAGCTTTGTCAGGTCTGTCCTCAAGAGGAGAAGAACACTTTTAAAATGATTTTGCTCTCCTCGCGGACTGTTTGTCCTGCATACTCTGCAGCCTGCTGATACGTGATTGGTCAATATTACTCGGACTACAAGCGTAGTTCAAACAGAACACTTCCTGGAAATCCACGTCCCTGCTTACGGATTCTACTAATCTGTAATTAGAGATTAGGTTCATTGTGACTCTAAAGTGCCAGTAGGTGTGAATGTGAGCATGAAAGCGTGAACAGTAGGAGCGGTAAAGATGATGAGTGGATGGATACATTACAGTTTTGTGAATTACAGATGCACCTTGCTAACCAAGCTAGTGCTAGCATTAGCTGATAACTAAGCGTTTGCTAATCCCAGCTCCACCCTCTCGTCTAAATACGGTCACTCCAAAAAACCAAGATGGCGACAGGTTAAGATGTCAAATTCAAGGCTTCAAAATAAAAGTCTAGCAGGGCAAGCATTTGTGTTTCTCTAAAGTTTCATATATATAAATATATGAAGATGTTGTTTATGAACTTACTGTCAGATTAACTTCCCCAATTGTATAACTTTCATGTTTTTTATTAAACAAGTTTCAGTTTACAGATCTAAAGATTATGCTCGATTTATTTCTATTGTTTCCACGTGGAACATGTAGCCCGAGGAGATCTCAGCCTCTTACCTACACCTGTCAACAGAAGGCTGTAATTACATCTTAAGTAAAGATCAGAGACAACAATAACATTATCATTTAGTTTAACAACTTTGTGGCATGTTTTGCAGATGACTCACAGGCCTACACCTAAACCCAGAGCTCAGTGCAGCAGTGTGTCGGTGCTCCTGAAGCGTCTGATTTAAAGGTGTCCATCTTTATAAGAGTTTTAAATAATCACATTCATCCAAAATGCTTTATAAACATTGATTCTGGATTGCCAGCTGATAAAAGCAGAATATCGTGCAGCCTCTGGTTTAGTATCGCATCGTTTTCATTCCTCTTCAGGCTCTGCTAATAAGAAGTGTGCGTGTGCGATAGTCAGTGAGTCATCAGCTGGAGCGCTTCCTGATAACAAGTTGAGACTGTGCTGCACAAACACTACTAATCATTCTTGTTACCTCTTTCTCTACAGGTACTCCAGTGGCTTTATCTTCCACCTCATGTACAAGCCTTTATTGAATACCCAGCGTTTCTAAAGAAGGAATATGTCTTGTGAGAAGAGGTTTAGAACTCTTGTAGCTGCGGGCACAGCTTTTTAAAGGCAGTACTTTTGTGGCTGCAAACATGATGAGTCAAGTGACTAGCTTGCTGCATATTTGTTGCTGTTGTGAAGACGCTCTGCCTTGTTTACACACGCACACACGGCTCCTGCACCTCCTGAAAGAGACGCAATCATGTTAGTGGGTTAAAGAGCTGAAGAGAGAAGCAGCCTACACTATTATTATTTGTATACTCTGGGGTTTAAATGAATTATAAGTACATAAAGGTTTTAAAATTAATGCAGATGAATGCTTCAGCCCGCAGCCATAAAACAGGCTGTAATGGCTGCAACAGTACAAAAGTGTGTCCACTAAAAGTTCTTGTTGTTTCCACTGACAGGCTCAGATTGTCTGACAACATCACAGAAAGGATCCCTACAGAGATAGACCTTTTTGTTACAGAGGAAGATGCTTCTTTTTAACCAGAAACAGCCGTTACATCGCTCTCTTCAGACCCACCAGACTCCATTGCCAAAAACAGCAATTTTACCCTGCAGAACATGTGAGGTGCTAGTGTACTTCTGCCTCAATTGGTAAGGTTGTTTGTCCTATTGTGTGATTTTGGTGTTTTTAAATTGTTAGTTTTGATTCAACACATTGTTTCTGTATAAAAAAAAAACTGACGGATTGAGTCAGCAGCATACTAACAACTCCCGTGCTCTGCAAAGTAAAATCACCATGTTCGTAAATGGAGTTTGGTGTCTTTGAAGAGCGCGATGTAGCGTCTGTAACAAAAAGGTCTATCTCTGTAGGGATCCTTTCTGTGATGTTGTCACACACTCAATGGAAACAACTTTTAGTCGACTACTTCGATTGGCTGCAGTTGCCCCAAACGATTACATTGCAGCCATTACAGCCTGTAATCTTAAACCCAGGTAAGTGACCCAAAGTTTGCATTATAAATTACGTCTGTAGGGAGGATCCCAGTTGGACTACACGTAATCGAGACCTTCACAGTGCTCTTCCCAGTGTAATCTGAGAGATCAAATGTCAGAGCTAAATGTGAGTCTCTCTGAGGGTCTGTAATGTAACTCTATTCAGCCATGTATATCATAATAAGGACATACAGGCGCGGCTCCACGTCCATTACATCCTCTATGCCTGTCAATCACTAATCAAAAAGGCATGTTGCAGCTCCCTCCCAGTCTGCTTTGCACTCAAGTGTAGCCTGCTTCGTATTCCTCTGGGGAATTTGGAAAGTGGCCACTACAACCCCCTCCCCCACCACCACAACCACCACAACCTCCACCCCATCCTGCAGAAACTGCTGCTTCAAAGGCTTCCTGACATCTGGTCACAACAGTCATCGCTGGAGGGAGAATGGGAAGATGGATGGGCCGGGCTGACTGATGTACAGGACCTGATAGAGGGAGCGCCATTTTGTTCTCTCAGTATGCAGTGTGGTAAAAGACCAGCAAGCTGAGCCTGCAGAATAAGTTACCTTTCCATTAGAGCTAAAATACGGTATAATAATAATCATACACTCTGCATTTATAAAAGTAATAACTAGAATTGGCTTATAATTCAATTCAATAAACCTTTGATCAACCTACTCCCAGAGAAATGAGCAGGAAAATTGACGAAGCAATACTTAGGCTATTTATAAAAGGTTTTTATTGTGTTAATTTGATTTATTATACATTTTACCAGTAAAATAATAATTTTAAAAAAGGCTTAATTGGTTAAGAAATCATGTGGAAGGTGCTAAATTAACTAGCTAGTTTATCCTGCCCTGGATAGATGGTTGACTGGATTGCGAGCTAGCTATATACAGAGATAACAAGCTAGCCGTCTAGAAAGATGATAATGTTAAAGTATAGAAGACGTGGATGTAGCAATGACGGCATCTGGATCTAGCTGAAATGGGACATAACTAACAAAATGAACATCACGCAGTTTTGAAGAAGACTGCGAACTAGAGATTGAGACCATAAAGTCATTAGCCACTAACTAAGCTAAGCTAACTGGAGACTAAACTGATCTTTAATATGTAGCGACAGTTTAAAACACACTGTACAATCACAGGGGTTTGAAATACATGTCATTAATAAAACAGGTATGAGACGTAACACTGGATTCATGCTAAATTAGACATAATCATAATATTGAATTCTAGCATAGCCTACTATGAAATGCTTTAATGTATATTCTATTTCTGACATTTATTTAGAATGTTTGTATTGCTTTGTATTACAAGCACTAAACTGCCTCTCCAGTAAAAGCTCGTAACATGAAAACTAAGGCAGAGAGGATCGGCACTTTGTAAAAGGTTGAGATATTCAGAGGCACACACTGGTGCTCTCAAGGAGGATTACTCAACAGGGACGGAGTGTGCATTTTAAGCAGATAACGGGAACACCGTTGGCACGGTACGGCACGTCTTTACTCCCGTTGTTCTTATATGCAGCTTTTTATTTGCTTCAATATCCGCGTCAACGTTCATAAACGAAAGCATACACAGAAGCACAAACGTAGAGAGATCAAAGCTCAGAAGTAGTTCTGCGGTCTGTGTTGTGTTGACCGTAGTTAGTCAGAACCAGACCGGAAACTAAGTTTATTGAAGCCTTCAAAATAAGAGTTTGGTATTCTTTTCTTTTTTTCCCTTTTTAATTCAAGTTAGCTTATTTGTCCTGACCGAAATTAAGCTCTTTATGTCTTAAGTTGAGCGAAAAATGGATAATTAATGTTGCATTGCTACATGCACTGTAATAAACATTCTGCAAAAAAACAAAACATTAAAAGATAAAAGAATAAACTACAATTTTGTAATGGTAAAAATAAATAACAAGGTCTAAATAAAGTTAAAAAGAGGAAGCAGACACAGAGATGCTATATTACTCAAGCCAACAAATTTGCAGAAGACATGCCGTTGAAAGTAGACTCAGTCGTATTGAACTAATTTTTTAAGAAATCTTCCCAGAAATAAAAGTGAGCTCACGTCGGGTCCCAAATACAAAGCTATAAAATTAGTATTCATATATTTCACCTTTTCATGTATATTTTCATATTTGCTCTGGTTTTAATATGTTGTTTCCCATATTGGATTTTTCATTTTTGTGTCTTGTTCATTATAGGCTTAGTATAAGTCGGCTAAATATTAATAAACTTTGAATTATTACAAATACGGTCTAGTTTAAAGTACATACAACAGCCTGTTGTAGGAAATATTGTAAATATAATGTAGATCTGATATCTGGGTCAAGAGGGAAAATTATATTTATCACTTCCATCAAGCTTATAAGGAACTGAAAACTGGCAGTATGACCTAACAGTACACAGCGCATCTTCTGAGTCTTATTTTGAATCTGAAAACCGGAACTTCAGTTTTGTCGCGCCCTAACTTGACACTATGCCGCTACCTGTCAAACAGACTCGTTCTCCTCAGTGTTACACTGAAATGCCGGCTGGCTGCAGCAGCTTCCAACGGCGGAAGACTAACGGCCGTGTGGAGGCTTTTCCCCCGCGACGTTTTTGTAGTAATTCCCGGTTATAAAATGGCGGTTTTTAAACATGACCTTGCGTTAGAGTACTGAACAACCGGCACACACAACGTCTCTCGCTCCAGTCCTGGGTGATTTTTTCTTCTCTCCGCGGCGCCCCTCGTTGCACAGAATGGGAGCTGGATGAATTAAGAGTCGGACGTGGATACAGGCTGATGGACCGGGAACAACAGGAGTCTGCTGTAGCATGATATCGTGTTCAACGGCATGACCTACATACCGCAGAGCTTAACGGACGGTCTTCGGGACATCTCTGCTGTATGGAAACACTAACTGGCGTCCTGTTCAACCTTGTAACACAGAAATAAGTGACCTTCACTTCAATTTGCTGCTAAAGGACTATGCAGAACAAGACACGTGACTGTGGATATGAGTAACCACGGAGGATCATCCATGCAGACCTGTGCAATATAAGGGAAGCAAGAGAAAAAGCATTGCGTGCTGGAGTATTTGCTGACCTTTTGTGGCGCTCTGGGCTCAAGAGGAAACCAAAATGAAAAATTAATCAAGCAGGTGGCATGAGGACTTTGGATACTACACTCATTGCCCCGTCCCGTGAGTGTACTACAATTTAATACACCGGTTCTGCTCATGAGGCCTGCAACAGAGCAGGGATCAAAGGTCCAAAGAAGGAACGTGTTTTAAAGCAGGAGCGCCCACTGGATGCCTTATCTACTCATTAAACGGGGATTATTTTCTGGTTTTGCTGAAATAAAGTCAGCAAACAAGCAATAAAAATGCTTCTAAACTGTGGCCAGCCGTTACCTCTCCTGAGGCACACAGACGTGCCGCCTCGAGTCATAGAAAACTTCATCCTGACCGGGTACCGTTTCCCAAACTACAGCCTGAGGGATTGCTTACTATCGGCATTCAGGCCGACTAATGAAACAGGGAACTTCTGGACACACTTCCTCCCAGTTTTTGTTTTTTCATACTATTTCGTGGAGGCGTTCGGTTGGGAAGGTGCACCGCCTGGCGATGCACCCTTCTTCTACCCGTTCTGGAACTACTTTATTGGCGTGTTCTGTCTGCTAATGGCAAGCAGCTTGGCCCACCTGCTTAACTCGATGTCTCTGGTGGTAAGAGAAGTCTGCTTCTTTGTGGATTACGGCACCATCAGCGCCTACACTGTTGGGTCCTCCTTGGCGTACTACTATTACATCCACCCTCAGGCAGGGATAGTAGAGACAGGAGGCCACAATGAGTCCCATATGGACCTGAAACATGAACCTGCAGCAGCTCTTACTTCATCCTATGCAATCCCAGAGTTCAGTGTGTTCTTTGAGACCTTCTACATCCCGAGTGCGTGCATTGTTGCGATCATTTGTGTGTTGTCTTGCTGCAACACTCGCCAGAGGTGGAGGAAGCATCGATACGTCATCCGAACCCTCGTATTCCTGCTTCCATTCCTGGTCTCCTCCACGCCCGTCTTCTACCGCCTCCTCACCAGATCGCCTTACTCCTCCACCTCCTCCTCCTTCGCTGCTTCCACCTCCACCTCCATTTTCTTCTACCGCCACTGTTTCTGGCTGGTGGTGTCCGCTGTCTTCAACATCAGCA
The DNA here is from genome assembly GCF_022749685.1 of Semicossyphus pulcher. Classification (NCBI taxonomy): domain Eukaryota; kingdom Metazoa; phylum Chordata; class Actinopteri; order Labriformes; family Labridae; genus Semicossyphus; species Semicossyphus pulcher. Next base: position 1,883,442 of record NW_027211695.1, read on the forward strand.
AGTTCCCAGAGCGCCTGGCCCCCGGTCGATTTGACATCTGGGGGCATAGCCACCAGTGGTTCCACTGTTGCACCTTCCTGTCCATCCTCGACGAACTCCACATGATCAAGGCTGAGGTGAGGGCGATCCTGCTCAGCCCGACTCTGCTGCTGCCCCCTGCCACCCTCTCCCGGCTGCCCGGACCTACTGTCGCTTCAACCTACGGGGTGATGCTCCTCCTCCAGACCACCATCATCTCCATCATCGTGTGGTTCTCCTGGCAGGCCAACAGCATCTACGGACCGCAGAGAGACCAGCTAGCAGAGGAACATCCCAAGAAGCACCTGAAATGTCACTGATCTCTAAGACCTGTTTTTAATCATCTCGACTGTGAAGGACGTTTGCACATTTAAACAGAGCCAAGCCACAAGAAAAAGCGCACACAATATCTCCTGTCTGATTTCAAGTCTCCGATGTGTTTTAAACCCTTTGGGAGCTTTGTTCAAGCTTTCATGGGAGGGAAATTGGGGACAAAGGGAGATGAGAGGATTATATCCTGAGCTCACCACAGGGTGGCTGTCTGGGTGAGTGGATATTCAATAAACTTGCCAGTTTTGTCCCCCGAGCTGCTCCAGCATGTTCCAACAGGATGTCTGGTGATGATAACTACCTCTAGGGACTGCACACTCGAGGGCGGAGGAAAGGTGTTGGTACCCAGGAGAACACTTGTTCCATTTAACATTTGGGTAATGTGGCTTAAATGTCAGCATGACCATGTGTTGTCTGTTCAGAATTTCCTCCTGTTGCACTTCCCCTTTCTCTGACCTTTTAATGTGCATCTTTCTCTGCTATGGCTGCAGTTGAACAATCTACGGAAGAGGACTAGGGCCAAATGTACAAAAAAACACTGGGCTCTGAGTTTATATTCTTTATTCACTTGTGTACTTAAAAAAAAACAGAATTCTGAAAATCTGCAGAAGAAACAAAAATCTTTTGTAAAAAAAAAAATATTTAAAAAAGTCAGGATTGTGAGATCAAAGTCATAGTAGAGTATAAAATAGAGATTGTGACTTAAAAAAATTAAGTAAAAAAAAAAATTGAAAATGAAAAAAATATGAAAATTCTTAATTAAGAGACATTTGTCTATTTGCAGAATCAAAAATACAAATTGTAAAAAATGAATTCTGAAGTCTCATTTTATTTCTTAGAGAAAAAAAAATGTGTTAAAAAAATTCAAAGTAAAAAAAAAAAATACAACTGAGTAAAAAAAGTCTTCAGTCTTAAAGCTCAAAACTCCAACATTTTTTTACACATGGCCCTAATCATCTTCCGTAGAACTCATTGTTTCACATCGAGTGAACCTTTGTTCAGACCTTCGTTGAACCTTACCTTCACTTCCTCTTAAATGAACGCTCACACTCAGTCTCATTTCCTCTCTCCTCACATGTGACCCTTGTAACAGGAAGTGTGGTGGCCTTGATGAAAAAATAGACATAGCTGAGAGCTCGTATCAGTCGTACAGTGAAGCACTTTCAGGGGCGGCCGAAAGCCCGATCACTTAAAGCCATGCTCGATTTTTAACCTCCGAGGACATTTCTGAAGCATGTAATGATGTCCTGTTGACATGTTCTGCTGGGTTATTTAGATGTTAAATGTATTTATAGTGCTATTAATACATCTGCTGTATGTTTGGTTTCCATTACACTAATTACTAGCTCCTTATGGATTATGTTCACAATGCTTAAAGTACTGTAGTTCAGATTAAATGCTGAAAGCTGACTGGAATTTTCTGGAGTACACATATTTGGTTCACACTCTGCTCGTGAAAATCTATCATTCCAAATATCACAGTTTAAAGGCCAGTTTAAAGACCTGCATTGTGAACATGATGTAATGAGGACGATGGAAACAGAGGCTGCTCATCATGTCATGTGATATACATGAATCTCTTAAAGCAAAAGCCATAGTGAGGTGAAGTGGTAGTTGATAAAAATTTGCAATATCAGGTTAGTATTTTATCTAGCTGTTTGCACCTTTTATGTACTATTATTACTTTTAAGTTACAGACTAATGCATGTGCTTTTCTGAATATACACCGCAATCTTTGAGGGTGTAATCCAAAATGACTTGAACTGTATGGAAGACGATAAGGGCCAAACATAAGAAAAGAAATGAAAGGAGAGAGATTTTTAGAAATTTGTGTTTCAAGAAAAAAGTTGAAACATAAAAAAAAAAAAAAAATCTTCTGATATTTTTACTTTTTAAATAAAAGTTCCAATTTATTTTTTGAATTCCATTTAAAGAGGAAGAAATCAATTAAAAGTATCACAGGAGATTAGGGGATTTGTAGTTTTCCAATCTCTGTCATAAACAATACCTTAAAAAAGACCTCAGACATTTTCCATGTCCACAAGTTGCATCATTGTTTTCTAATCCTGACAAGGATGAGACATATGGAAGCTCATTAGGGCCAAATATAAGAAAAAAATTATAGTAGGAAGATTTTTTTTACTTTTGCATTTTAGAGTTGAGTCAAAATAAAATGTTGAGAATCAAACTTTTGGTAATAATGCCAGGGGAAAAAAATCATTTCAAATTTTGACTTTATTCACAAAAATATATTTTTTTCTCCTTCTTTAAAAAATTACTTTGAACAAATAGCGCCCCTTATTTTCCACAAAATGTCTTTTCTCAATTCAGACAATGGAGATCAAAATTTTTAACATTTTTATTATCAGATTAGCCAAAATCTATTTTACTTTTCCCTCCTTATGTCTCCATACCAAAACATTTACATTTTCCAGAGTCATGCAAAACAAGCAAAGAGAAAGTCAAGAGTTGTTTTTATTGAGCTGCGTGTGACACAGATGCAAATTGGGAAGAGGGTTAAAAATTATTTTTTATACTGCAGTGGAGGGAATATTCATCAAGCATCTGTGAACAGTGGATGCTTATGTCTGCGATTAGAAAATAATGGTAATACATAAGAGGCACAAACTGGGACTAGAGTTCAACATCTCTATTTCACTTTTATCTGCATGCAGCAAAGGTAAACATTGTTAGGAGTTATGTATGTGATATCCTGCTGCACAAATGTGAGAGAGTTGGGTTCTTCCTCCTAACCCAAACCCGGTTGTTTTGGATAAACGTTCATATTAAGGCAAAGATTGGGTTCATTTGTTTTAAATCCAATTCATGAGGAGTTTACTTCGTCTGTTTGTCACACGTGTTACAAGTTCTAACGTTTTGTCCAGAGAGAAGGAGGAGAGAGATACAGAGTAGCAAATTAGCCTGGTAAGCTAACGTTTAGAAAGCGATAACATAAATCTGAAATAAAGCCTCTTCTGGTGTGTACAGTACATAGCTTTTTGCTAATATCCCATCTAATAGTAAATACAGACATGCGACAGTATTTGGTCCACAGATTTCATAACGTTTTAATTTGACAGACGTGTCGTTTCGTTAGCTTACAGGATTTAGCATTTTAATTTCTGCTGAGTCATGTTTAGCCGCAGGTTCATTTCTGTTCACTAAAATCTTCTTACTTGGATGAGAGGAGAGCAAGTAGTGACGTTTTACAAGTAATTACTGTGTTTAAAATAATTTGCACACTGGAGATGGTCCACGACCGTCAGACATCTATGAAGATTTTGCTGTTTTTTCTGTATTTTCATGTTATTCTGTCTCGTCCTTGGTGACTCTGTCGTGTGGAGAAGTCTCAGAGGGAGTTACATGTACCACTGTGTAATCTCAGAAATGTTACGATTACCACTGTGCTGCTCATATCTGCACATTTCATTGTTTCGCTGCATTCACTTGCACATGAGAAAATTGATTGAGTTGTTTATTATGTACAATGCTGGAATGTGGACTTAAGGACCATGCTGAGAGGGTGGTGATAATCATGCTGTTATGGTGCACTTTAAACGCTCCTTGAAATGTTCCTTTAAGGGTCGACCCTGCAGTACTGTATTAGTCAGCGCATTTCAGGATTAGATCAGACAGCGATGGATTCGTTGAAAGTGATCTCACCTTTAAACTGTGGATATGTTCATGTTCAAACAGTGTTCAGTGTGTGAATGTTAGACTTACTGTTTCTAACCTAGAGAAGCTCTCAGGGGTGACTGAAGAACGACACTTATATATTATTTACACACATTTAAATTATGAATTAGTGGAGATGGAGGATAATTATAGTCTGTGTCTGTTAATGCTGAAAAGTGAAAACCCTCCTGTTAATTTAATTGATGTATAAAACAGAACTAATGTGGATGATTTCAGTTTTATTGAATAAATTATGCAGAGACATGTTCATGTGGCTACTCATTTATTTTGCTTTATGGAAGTTTATCCTGATTGTTTGATAATTGAATTGAATATTTTCAAATGTAATAATTTGAAAAAAGACGTCTTGTATAGATCCTATAGAAGTCTATGAGAAAATGGTCCTCCTCCTCTCCTGATTTATTCCCTCAGTAAACATGTTCCTAATGACTTTATGGTCTCAGTCTCTACTTTCAAGTCTTCTTCAAAACAGCATGATGTTCATTTAGTAAATGATGCTCCCATTTAGAGTCACAGAGACCATAAAGCAGGGGAGGATTTAGGGCGGGGCTACCTGTGATTGACAAGTCGCTAACACGGCAACCTGAAAAATGTCTTGTTCAGTCGTGACACTGAGGAGTTAACTGTTTATTTTTTTGAAAAAATGATTTTGTTTAAACAACACAATGATGCACCATGCTAACCAAGCTAGCACTACCTTTAGCTGATAACGTGACACCTAGCTTCTCTTCAGCTCAACCCTCTCTTCCAAAAGAAAGTTGGAGACGGCAAAAAAAAGTGTTAGCGTTAAAAACGTTTTTTCTTTGGCTAGTCAAAATTAGCATCTCAATTAATATCACAGTTTACATGAATGACGAATGCACCTTGCTGACCAAGCTAGTGCTAGCATATGCTAACCCCTCACTCCTTTCCAGCTCCACTTTTTTTCCTAACGTTGACTTCGAGATGCCAAACTCATGGTTCAACAGTGGATGGCATCAGAGAGAATATGACCACTTGTATACAGTTTATGGGGAGTTGAACTGGTACTTTTTAGAGTTACAGGTATTAGTAGGTGCATGTTTGAACTTTGGACTGAGCCAGGCTAACTGTGTCCCCATATCCATTTTAAAGCTAGTAAGCTAGGCTAACAACTTCCTGGCCCACGACCCAACGCTTACAAACATGCAACTGAAAGTCAACCAAGTTGAGCCTAACAAGCTGTGTGTTAAATGTCCCAGAATGGCCACTGTTATTCTTTTTATCTAGTGAGTAATGAGCCTCAGCTTCTCAGAGCTGCTAGCATTGCTACAGACTTTTGGCAATTCATTTTTGAAGTCGTTTTTTTTGGTCACCAAAATTTGCATCCCAATTTGTATCACAGTTACCATAATTACCAGATGCACCTTGCTAACAAAGCTACTGCTACCATAAGCAGATAACAGTTTAGTGTTTGGGAACCACTCGCTCCTCTCCAGCTCCGCCCTCTCGCCTGGCTCCAAAAGAACAAGATGCTGACAGCTAAAAGGGGCCTTCAATTAATAATCCACAAACCAATGAATATAAATCGTCTTTTAGGAGCAGTTTTGGTGCACTTTCATGTTTTCCTGCGTTGGTTGGTTTATTTATTTTTCTGGAATGAGCTAGTTTCCAGTCATTAAGCTAGTAAGCTAGGCTAACCCCATCCCAACCCCTTGATAAATGCTGTAGCTCTGTGCTAGCAGCCTGTAATAGCTGCTAGCACAGAGCTACAGGCTTCTTGTCTCTGGTTGTAAAAGGTTTGAATAATTCAAATGTTTCTTGACCGTGATTTGCAAGTCCAGTCCTCCCTCAGCTTTAAGAGTGTGTGTGTGTGTTTCTGTGTGTGTGTGTGTACATGCTGCTGGTTACTACAGAGAGCTTAGCAATCCCAGCACAAACCAATGAAAGAAACCAAAGAAAATTAACTCCACACACAGGAGTAAATGTCTGAGAGTCGACTAATTAAGGATGAATAAGCAGAGCAGGAGGAGGAGAAAGGTGGAGGTGTCAGGCATCCGTCTCTGATTTCAACATGGCCGTCTGCCAGACTCCGTTAATCCTCTCCACATTTCACAGGCATCGTTTTCTTTTTTGTTCTGCAGGTATTTTGCACAAGTCTTTCAGTGCAATAACATAATGAGTGTGTGTCTTATAGCTTTCTGAATTTAAGGGAAAAACCAAGATCCAGTTGTTCCCTTTTTGAACAGCAAGTCTACCTGACATTGAACTCCTGACGGCGTTTAAACTTCTGCTACTACAGATGTTAACCTGTGACTGAATGCAGCAATGCTGGCCACACAAAGACAACAAAGAGCTCTAATATCTCCTCCTCATGTCTGAAGAACTTTTCACAGTCAGTGACAGTTGTTTTCAAACAGTCTATTTATAGACTTCAACAGCTTGATGGGTCTATTTTAATCCTCGTCTGCAGTGTATTTAAAAAAACAGAAATGCATTTAAATATAGAAACTAGTAAAAGTCAGTGTTTGAAGTCTAGAGCACAGCCGAGGGATCGCAGATGAAAATGCACATTTAATTAGGTCACGTCTACATAAAGTAAAATAAAGTGATAAAAATGAATGAAGCTTGAACTATTGGCAAAAACATGAATCACATTTTATTGTATTGTCAGTAATCTATGGCTGTCAGACGGTGTAATGAACGTGGAGTTACACAGAAACATGATCTTTAGAATCAAATAAAAAGTGTTTCAGGAAGAAGACACGTGATGTTTGAATTATAAAGTAAGGCAGTCAATAACATCAAATCGACACGGCGACAAAAAAAGATTTACAATAAAGTTTGGAATGTTTGAACAGCTGAGCGTGTTTGAGTTCATGTCAGTGTGAAATAAAGACTGGACTGGTTGAGCTGAATCTTTGCACGTTACCTACAATATTCACATCTCATATATATTCAGTACATATATATGTTACTCATATATATCCTGTACATTTATATATCTTGTATATATTCAGGAGAAGAGCCCTGAGAGGCAAGTGAGATGTGTCTGGTGTCCGTATTAGGGCCCTCTGGGGAAAAAAAAAAAAAAAGGAGCAGGAGGAGAAGAGGAATATTCAGAGACAAAAACATGAACATTTCAAGATTATAAATTTGTCAGACAGAAATAACTCTGATATCTTTAGATTAAAGTGTTAAATTTGCCCCCAAAAACGGCACACTTGTGAGAATATTTCTGGCAAATTTACAACTTGAATCTCGGAATGTCTCAAGTTAACCCTCGGAATGTTACTCTTCTCCTCTGATCCTCCAGCGGCTCGGCTTTTTTCTTTTTCCCCACAATGGCCTTAATACAGTGTCATAGTTTCTCTCCTGTGTTTTAGTTAATTTTTATTTCTAAATGATAAAGTTATTTTTGTTTGTGTAAAAGTTGAACAAAATAAGTTTTGGCAGGTGCAAAAAAATTGCAATGATCATTTTTCAATTATTTTTTCCCCTGTTTATTAAAACAGATACTACGAATGTGTTACATTTTCAATCACAATTAAACCTATTTAACAGAAATAATTTGTAAAAAATTATATGTTCAAAGACACTTTTTTTCCATGTAATAATCTTGTGGGGTTTTTTTTACGTGCTTATACAGATGAAAATCAGAAACTTTGTAACAACATTTGGGGCTTTTTATTTTTTTTGTTCTTTTTTTATATGGAATTTTTTTTCCCGCTTATTCGCAGAACTTTTTCCTAATTTTGTTTCACATACGACAGAAAAAAGTAACATAGTAAAAAATGTTTCACCTGTGCTCACAGATAAATCCAAGACGATCCAAAAAACAACCTTGTAGTAATAAACACAGGAGAGAAAACTATTTAGAGCAGCTGTACAAACTAAAACTCGCCTCTTAGTGCTCTAATAGTTCAGCTCAGGTCTGCTTTGTAATTTAAAGTAAGTAGCAGCATTATGTTTAAATAAAAATATTACGGTATCTGTCGTGTTATCTAGCTGTGAATGTCTCTTTGCACCAAACCTGGACAAAGATTAGATTATTTCTGGACCTTCTGTTAACCGTTCTGCGTGCTCGCTGCAGTGGCACCATGTTGGAAAGCAGCTGAGAATCAGAAACCCGACTCTCCTCCTGTGACGCTCTCGGCATGTTTAGTTTTCGGACATCTTTCGGATCATGTAGTTGAGGATTCCTCCGTGGTGGAAGTACGCCAGCTCCACGTCGGTGTCGAATCTCATCCTCACCTGGAATGTTTTCCCCGTGTCGAGCTGAAAAGAGACGTCACGTCAGGAACCGCATCACACGATATCAGCGGGTTCACGTCTGCGGTAATTTAACGAACCTTGACGTCGACGATCATCCTGGGCGTGAGCTGCTCGGGGATGATGACGGTGTAGCGCTCTCGGCCGGTCAGTCCCAGGCTGTCCGCGGTGTCTCCTGGTAGATACTCCAGAGGGATCACTCCCATCCCCACCAGGTTGCTGCGGTGGATCCGCTCGTAGCTCTCTGCGATTACAGCTTTAATGCCCTGCAAACAAACACAGCTCATTCTTCAGCATGTTAAACACTACTTTAATATTCCAAAGCTCCTTTAGCTATAAATAAGCCAGGAGGCTGGATTATACCTGCAGCCAGGGAAGGCAAATATTGACACAGTCGTGACTTCAGGGAAGCACACGGAGGAGATCTGTTTATCTTGTTTCTACGTCAAACAGCTTTGTCTGTGCTTGTGCTTTAGCTTTACTCCGTCTCTGACCTGACTGCACCGGAAGAGTTCCCACAGCGGTGCAAAGACCTCATTTAATCCCAAACAAGAACAACTGCTCACTTATTGTTACAGTTAACACATTCATATCTTACCAGCAGGAAGGGGCCCTTTGCTGCCCAGTCTCTGGAGCTGCCTGAGCCGTACTCCTTCCCCGCCAGAACCAGCAGAGGGACTCCGGACTGCTGGTACCTCTCTGCAGCGTCAAACACATCCAGCTGCACAGAAACATACAAGAGTTAGTCGTCATGTAAGAGTCTAAGCGGACACACAGAGGAAGCTCAAACAGGGAGATGCTTCTGACCGTCTCTCCGGTGGGCAGGTGGATGGTTTGAGGCGCCTGCTTGTTCAGGAACTTGTTGAACAGGCGGATGTTTGCAAACGTCCCTCGGGCCATGACGGCGTCGTTTCCTCGACGTGAGCCGTACGAGTTGTAGTCCCGAGGGGTCAGCCTGTGAAAACAGGACACCCGTGAAGCAGACAGGTTTCCTGGATGCATTTAACTCAGGTGATACTCAGCTGCTTTTACAGCTTCCTGCTTTTGTTAACTGTGACGTCAGGCAGGAGGAAATTAAAGACTAGATATCATAATTTCCTGTGCAGCAGATTATAAATCAGCATTATAATTACAGAAATCTAAATGACAGTTTTTTTAATCACATTAGAATTTAAAATAAGTTTATTTAAAGCTCCCATGACGTGTTAAAAATGACCACAGAGACTTAAAGGACCGTCTCTCTCACCCTCTGTTGGTGAGGTAGCGCGCTGCAGAGCTGCTCCTGGCGATGTTCCCTGCAGGAGAGATGTGGTCCGTGGTGACAGAGTCTCCCAGGTTCAGCAGCACGTAGGCGTCGTTTATGGATTTGGGTGGATGAAGCTTCCTGGTCTGAATAAAGACGACATGACACAGATACAGTAAAGACGGGCAAATAATGATAAATAATAATCGTATTAAATAAAAAATGAATGTGGTTTAGTATATGTTGGAATATCTTATGGGTACTAGTTACAGCAGAAATAAGAGTTATAAATAATAGTAATAAACAGAGCAGCAGTCAGAATAATGTTACTAAAAGCAGTGGTGTAGAATTCCGAGGCTGCCAACGCTAAAGATTGCGAGTGATTATTTTTTCATGAGTCTATTTATGTATGTGTGTGTGTGTATATGTATATGTATGGAAAACCCCTACTCATTGTGCCTTCAGTAACTACTCATGTTATTTAAAATGTGTTTATATCTAATTAGCGAAAAAAGAAAACTACAATATTTTTGGTGCTTAGGTTTTTTTTATTCTAGTCTATTGTCTAGTCTATCTATTGAAGTTTTTAATTCTGGTCTTGCGACAACCCAAGTATGTATAATGTTAATGCATATTTTAAAATAATAATACATTTTATACGTGTTTCTTTATTATAGCAAATATTAAACGAAGGTTTATAAATTGAAAAAAGGCAATTGTTTCATAAATTAAATATTACTTATTTATCTTCATGATAATGTAGGACATTGATTTACACGGTTTACAAATATATTCACAATATTCTGATTTATTTCATACAACACATACGCATATTAGGGCCATGTTAAAGAAAATAAATCCATTTTAAAATAAGTTGTGATTTTAGTCATTTTCAGGCGGCTGGCTGCTCTTCTGATATTCCCCTTCATAATAACCAGGCTCACCATAGGCTAAAATTACGACTTTATCCTTATAGAATTATGACTTCATTCTCGTATATCAGATTTTTGTTTCTTTACAGGCCCTAATACCTCGAGTAATTTCACTACTTCCCGCATGTAACTAGTAAATAAACTGATAAACTTTCTTGTTTTTTAAATATGCACTCGGTCACAATTAAATTTTCATTTTATATAACTTTTCAACTTTTGTGGCATCGGGATTTTAGTAAAATTTTATATTGAAAAACATAATTTTCATTTTTGTTTTAAATTTCCAAACATGAATCTGGTTCTTGCTGGTTTTCATCATGACCACATTAACAGGAAAAAACCTCTTCTATTGGATTAAATGATTCAGTTTTTATAAGGACATCTGTATGTGTTGCAGAGGTAGTAAGTGTAGAAGTTAATACATTTGAGAAGATGTATTGATTAGTATATTTACCAAACCATCAAAGAACGGAGGGGACTTGATGTAGGTGGATTTTGGGTCCCAGGTGTAGAGTTTGTCAGAGGGAGCGACCAAAGAGTTCCAGCGCTCGTTCACTTTCTGCAACGACAGATTGTCAGTCACACATCTAAATCACACTGCTGGAACACGTTCTATACGACAGACCGAAGGTTAAACTACCTCAATCTTCTCATAGACTTCTTTAAACATCGACGGGATGACAAACGTCCTCTCCACAGCCTGGATCTCCTCCCGTGTCGGCCAGATGTCCCTCAGGAAAATCTCTTTGCCTTCAGAGTTAATGGCTGTAAAGGAGACGGAGGAGGAAAGAAAAGCATTGTTGTTTCATGTTTCAAGCTAAAAGGTCGTTTTGGAACAAAAACATTTAATAAACTGAGCAAAAATTGATTAATAAGACAAAAAATAAGATTGAAGACGACTCTAATCAAAGAGATTTGGAGGCTTAAATCAATAAAACACTTCCTTGTTTGGAGCAGAGAAAAAGCCTGCGGGGCAGAAACAGCTCGTCCTTGTGCTCGATCTGACATTCAGACTGCCACCACATGAGTCAGTCTTATATTAGAGGCTAACCCTGCGAGCTTTCTTTCTGAATGTCAAGTTTGTCAAATCACATTAGAACTGTGAGTTTTAATCCAAAGAAGACAAACTGCAGCAAATTCAAGAAGCATCAGATTCTGAAAACAACCTTTAAATTCAACATTTAGCTCAGGCTTTTATAATGACGTCTATAAACAGGTCCTTAATATGACCGGGTTCATGATGCAAACTTTATTAAAATAAACTCAGAGTGCAGGGCTTTATGTGGGCTATGTGTGGGCTAAATGTGGGCTTTATGTGGGCTAAATGTTGCCTGTATGTGGGCTATATGTGGGCTATATGTGGCGCTAAATGTGGGCTTTATGTGGGCTATATGTGGGCTATATGTGGGCTAAATGTTGGCTATATGTTGGCTATATGTGGGCTATGTGTGGGCTATGTGTGGGCTATGTGTGGGCTATATGTTGGCTATGTGTTGGCTATATGTTGGCTATGTGTGGGCTATATGTGGGCTATATGTGGGCTATATGTGGGCTATGTGTTGGCTATATGTGGGCTATATGTGGGCTATGTGTGGGCTATGTGTGGGCTATGTGTGGGCTATATGTTGGCTATATGTTGGCTATATGTGGGCTAAATGTGGGCTTTATGTGGGCTATATGTGGGCTATATGTGGGCTTTATGTGGGCTATATGTGGGCTATATGTGGGCTATATGTTGGCTATATGTGGGCTAAGTGTGGGCTAAATGTGGGCTTTATGTGGGCTATATGTGGGCTATATGTGGGCTAAATGTGGCGCTAAATGTGGCGCTAAATGTGGGCTATATGTGGGCTATATGTGGCGCTAAATGTGGGCTATATGTGGGCTATATGTGGGCTAAATGTGGTCTATATGTGGGCTATATGTGGGCTTTGTGTGGACTATGTGAGGGCTTTATGTGGGCTATGTGTGGGCTACGTGTGAGCCACGTGAGGGCCACGTGAGGGCTACGTGTGGGCTATGTGTGGGCTACATATATACTACATATGGGAGACATATGGACTACGTGTGGGCTACATGTGGGCTACAACAACAAAGAACATTTAACTTTCCTCGAGCCTCAGAGTTTCTCCAAGCCTGTTAGCTTCTGTCGATTTGTGTACAGACACACACATTGGAGAATTGTTTAACTCAATGTGTGACGGGTAACAAAAGGAAGTTTATCACTAATGTGTTTCTCAAAATATATGTACTCACCGATGGGCTCTTTCTCAAAGTCTATCCTCACGGTGCCGGCTATCGCGTAGGCGATGACGAGCGGCGGAGAAGCCAGGTAGTTAGCTCTGGTGTTCGGATGGACTCTGCCTTCAAAGTTTCTGTTTCCTGAGAGGACGCCTGCTGCGACCAGATCCCCCTGAAACACAAATATGTATTCATTCATATCTTTAAATGTAGGACTTTTTATCTACAGGCTTGAAAAATGAGAGAGGAGAAACTGAAGAAAAAGTACAAGAAAAGAAAAACAAAAAAGGTTAAATACCTAAAATATTTGTGTTATTACAGGACAGGTGAAAGCGAGGAATGGAGGGAAGAGATAATAAAGAAGAGGACGAGCTAATGCAGGTGTGAAATGTGTAAACAGCCAGTTGGTACCTGTGTTATGGCCTCCACCACCGGCTCTGGGAGCGGCCCGCTGTTTCCTATACACGTCATGCAACCATAGCCAACAACCTCAAAGCTACAGGAAACACAAAGGGTTGAAAATCATCACGACTGCAATATCTTGTTACTTCATGTAGAACAAGTTCAACAGCTACACCACTTCTTTGTGTCCTAGACTTTGGGCCACACGGCGATCAGTGAGTCTGCAGAGATTATTATCTTTAACGGCGTGATGTTGAGCGAAAGCTTTGACACAGTGTGAAGTATTGTGCACAGATTAATCAGTAATCAACCCGGCAAAGGTCACATGACCACCGTAAGATGTGGCTGTGTCACACTTGAATCAGTGAGGTGGTGTGCTGGGTTTGAATACGGGTTGTGTTTAAGTCTGTTTAACCCTTTAAAGTCTGCAATGTAGTCACCTGGACGTTCCTGTGTTGTGCACTGTATCAGGGCTGCAACGATTAGTCGACACTGACGACAAAATTAGTTGCCATCATACTTAATTGTCGATTGTTTATTGTTACTTGGTTGCGTCATCGCTTGTTTTTCCTGCCTTGCGTGGACATAACATTGTTTTCTGGAGCTGAGTTTGCTGAGGGGTGAGCCCTCTCTCTCATTTTTACTATCTCTGCTGAGAGTTCATGCAAAACAGCGACAGGGAAGCGGCAGGTAAACAAAACGGAGCAAAATGTCAGCGGCCGATGCGACACCATCGCGTCCTGAAACTTGTAAAGCCTGCGAGCATTTCAGCCTCAACGCTGCAGAGAAAAGGATCTGTGAAGAGACATTAAGTCATTGTGCGAATCATCATCTGATTAGTCGATTAATCGTTTCAATAATCGATGACTAACCTGACTGGTCAATTAGCGAAACAGTCGTTAGTTGCAGCCCTACACTGCATGTAAAGTAATAACGTTATCAATAATGTACATCGCTATGACCCCAAGTCGGAACCCTGTTGTCTAAAGATTAAAAGCTCTACTTAAATTAATTTATATTTAAGATCAATTCAAACAGGAGTATGCATTTATATAGGAGAGCAGAGTTTCAAATAATGTGATCAGCTTTATAACGTCGACCTGAGACGAAGTCAACTCTCCGGTTCATCATGACAGCTGAATACAAATGCAGAGACAAGAACAGCCCAGCAGAGGTCGCCTTTTTCACTGAATCAGATTCAGCACAGTTTCTAAACAGAAGCCTCTCACTACTCAGCTTGTACATCCTTAATTCCTTTCCTCCCCTCCTCTCCTTGTCTTTTTTAATGTATCATTAAAAAACATGCAGCTTACCCGAGTTTCGACAGGTAGTCCATGACTCCGCTCTCCTTCAGGTAGTAGGTGACCACTCCGCTGCCCGGCGACAGGCTGGTCTTTATGTACGGCTTCACGCTCAGACCACACTTGATCGCCTTTTTCGCAAGGAGTCCTGGAAGAAGAACAATGCGCTTTAATAACTGTCGAATAAATATCAGGAGAAAAAAATTCTGACGGTACGGAGTAATTCAGATATTTTTTTAACCAGGTGTAACTTAATTCTTGGGGTCAAATTCGCCAAAGAAGTTAATTTAAAGTTCTTGTTTTTTTCACTGACAGGCTCAGAGTGTGTGACAGCATCACAGAAAGGATCCCTACAGAGACAGACCTTTTTGTTAAAGAGAAAGATGCTTTTTTAAAACCACAAACAGACGTTACATCGCTCTCTGCAAACACACCAGACTCCATTGACAAAAACAGTAATTTAACCTCACAGAAAACATGTGTTCCCGGTCTACTGCTGCCTCGATCAGTTCGTTTGTTCTTATTGTTGCGTGAGTTTTGCATTTTAAAAAGTTAGATTGGACCCAACACAATATTTGTGTAACACAATAACATAAAAAAATCTGTAGCAGTTGACCAGAAAATTACCAGTAAAATTACTGTTTTTGTGAATGGAGTCTGGTTGCTTAAAAAAGGAGCGATGTCATGGCTGTTTCTGGTTTATCTTACGCTAATATGTAAAAATGTGGCCCAGGTTTTATAGAGAGCATTACATTATTTGCTAGCTCGCTAAATATAAGTTAGTTAGCCGACTGATGACTGCTCGGCAGAGATGAAATGTTTCCTTCTTAAAGAGAAAACTTGGTGCAACATAGTAAAGATTTAAACCGTGATTTAATTTGGTTTGTTGTATTTGAAAGGTGAACACCCACCTGCTCCAAGCATGACAGACGGGTTGCTGGTGTTGGTGCAGCTGGTGATGGCAGCGATGACCACCGAGCCGTGACTTAACGTGAACTCTTTTCCATTAAACTGGAAGGGAACTGTGGAGGTGTGACGCTCAGGTGCCACCTGGAAACCTTTGAAGCCCGTCTGAAAATGTCACAGAAACAAGAGTTAAGTAAAGAAAGCGCAGCTGAGTGACGGACACAAGTTTAACAAAACATTTACAAAGGAAAGAAAGAAAAAAACGTGATTCTCATATAAACATTTTGCACCAAAGACTCACGCTTCCTTTTCTGATTTAAACAATGTTTTATATTCTTATCAGGACACATTTAATGTTTAGTATCTTTGCTCAGCTTTACAAGAATGCAACGCTGAACTGCACATTTAGGGTTAAAACTACAGATTATTTTTATTATGGATAAACGTGTCGGTTATTTTTTAATCGATTAGTCTTAAAACCTTTGAAAAACATTTATCCAGAGCCCAAAGTTACGTCTTCAAATTCCTTTTTTATGTCTAACAAAAAGTCCAGGAGATGAAAACTCTTCATTTACAATCCTAACTGAAAAAGAATGTTATAAATTAACCTTTAAACCTGTAATATTTTGATGCATGGTGAACATCAGGAGGTGCTCGTACGTACTTTTGCTCCCAGGCAGGTTTCAAAGTCTTTCTTCATTTCGGACACGGCGACTCTGTCCTGAGGTCTTTTGGGCCCGCTGCAGCACGGAACCACTGTAGTCAGATCCAGCCCGAAAACCTGAGACAGAGACAGAGATGTTACAAACATTACTTTCATTATATCTTTGCGTCTGGTTACACTTGCTGCCAAAACACAAGGAAGATATCGTGGATATCCATCCTGACACGCTCAGTCGGTCATTTAAAATTTAAAAAGGAGAATTTTCAAGTTTTTATGGGCTGAAAAATCAAGATGAAATATCTAAAGAATGATGTGGAGACTGACCTGAGAGAAATCTGGATCCTGGGAGACATCGTTGTAGTCTCTGAACATGGACACTGCCTTCAGGTACTTTGTGATGTACACTAGTTTCTCTGCCTCTCGCCCTGGAGACCAAAAATAACTTTAATATCGTTTCTTGTGATAAATCCTGAGATAAATTCAAGAGAGGTGAACACGTCTGTCTCAGCTTACCGGTCTGCTCGAGGTACTGGATGCTGACATCGTCCACGGGGAAGAAGGCCGCCGTGGCTCCGTACTCCGGACACATGTTGGCGATGGTGGCTCTGTCAGCGATGGACAGCTGGGCCACGCCCGGGCCGAAGAACTCCACAAACTTCCCGACAACGCCCACCTGACGGAGGTGCTGAGAGGAAAACAAAGAGATAATATCATATAATATAACATTCTCTTATTTCTTATTGTTTTACTTGAAAGGTTAAAGAGTGTAAAACACGTTCTCAGTACCTTTGTGACCGTGAGGACGATGTCAGTGGAGGTGATGAGCTTGTCCGGGGTCCCGCTCAGCTTGTATCCCACCACCTCAGGTAGTACCATGCTTATAGGCTGACCCAACATCACAGCCTCCGCCTCGATCCCTCCCACACCTGGAGGTTTAAAGAAAAACCTTTTTTCAGTATATAAGAAGGGGAGAAGCCAACGTCTGAGAGCTCAGGTTTGATGTTCTGGCTTCAGTCTTGGTTTTCTTGGAGCAAGAAGCGACCATATTTGGACGAGAGCGTGAAGCTTCATAAGCTGGCTGATTAGCTAGTTTAAGGCAGACAGCATAAACTGTATAAAAAGATGGCCGACATGACAGCTCCCTAAAAAGTGAAGCTAATCCCTCTCTATCGCCCCCTGCTGACTGGCTGCAGTATAGCTCATACAGCCCGCCTCCCGTGGAGCACAGACTTCTAGGACGGTTTATTAGTAAAATGAACAACATCATTTTGTTTGTCCGATAGTTGCATGAAGAACTCTTCAGCTGCTCTCTAAATAGCCTCATATCACTGAAAGACAGGAAATGCCGGGTCTTACCCCAGCCCAGGACTCCCAGCCCATCGATCATCGTGGTGTGGGAGTCGGTGCCCACCAGGCTGTCGGGGTAGAAGTACCCCTCATAGTTAAACACCACTCTGGCCAAGTACTCCAGGTTGACCTGGTGAACGATCCCTGAACCGGGAGGGATGATCCGCATGTTCCTGAAGGCCTTAGAGCCCCACTGGGAAGGACAGACCACATATTCAAGTGTTAGAAATTCTATTTTTAGGTACCTATATGTCAAATAAGAAGACTTCACACTGGGTTTGTTTTCATTTTAAACCTTTAAGAACTGAAATCTCTCTCTGTTGCGGTCAAACTCTAAGTCCTGGTTTTTCTGGAGGCTGTCAGACCTGCAGGAAAACAAGCCAGTGTGTTTCAGTCAGTATGTACTGTCGCTGATGTATATTATAGTATCCAAGAACAGAAGGGGCCATGGTGGAAAGTGTTCGATGAACCTGGTCTTACTTCCTGTTAAAGTCCACTTGGATGGAGTGATCGATGACGAGGTCAGCAGGACAAACAGGATTAATCTTCTCTGGGTCGCCGCCGAGTTTCATCACTGCATCCCGCATGGCTGCAAAGTCCACGACTGCTGGGACGCCACTGCACGGAGAGTTTAGAGACAACATTGCATAAATGATTCCTGCAGGGACAGATCTTTTTGTTTAAGAGCAAAAAACAGGCGTTTTATCACTCTCATCAAAGACGCCAGACTCCATTGACAAAAACAGTATTTTTATCTTGCAGAATGCAGGAGTCGCTGGTCTACAGTTTCCTCAATCGGTTTGTATTTTAGTGTTTAAAGGGATAGTTCGTATTGAACACAATATTTGTGTGACACACAACACAAAGGAGCATAACAGTTGAAGCAGCAGGAGACCAGCAGTCCCTGTGATGTGCAGGGGAAAACTACTTTTTTTAAAATCTGGGTCTGGTGGCTGTGAAGTGTGCAACGCAACAACTGCTTCTGGTTTAAAAAATAAACTCTTTGCCGCATAAACAAACAGGTCTTTCATACAACCAGATCCCAGAGTGCAACACAGTCTTTCGGTTATAAATTTGGGAGTTTCCAAGCCGAGGTTACCCTCTGGACAAAACTCCTCCAAAGACAGAGACGACATGATGCTGCTGTTCTCACAGAAAACGTCGCACTTCCGTGACTGTGACCTTTAAAATCAATGAAATTCCTTCTAAGCATGAAGTTCTGTTAGTTTAAAAGGGTATTTAAAAAGGTTTCATCCTTTGCCGTCAAACTACAGAGCAACTCACTGACGTTCTAATGGAAATAAACGTAGCGTCCACATACGTGAAGTCCTGCAGGATGACGCGGGCCGGTCTGAACGGCACCTCCACAGTCTGAGTCTGGGTCTCCTTCCAGTTCAGGATGCTTTCCACATCCGAGCTCTTCACTAAAAACTCATCGCAGTTCCTGACGGCAGACTCCAGGAGGACCCGGATGGAGAAGGGCAGACGGTCTGAGAAACAGATGGAACAGGAAGTGAACGTCTCTGAAACATGAACAACTCAAACTCTTTAATGTCACAGTAGAGAGGTGCTGTTACCATATCTGGGATCTCCAAGTTTGGAAAGATTGTAAAACTGCTTCTTTGGGTCCTCGGGGTCCAGAGGCTCAACTATATGTTGAAAAGGATTCTTCACAGTGGCAGACATCCTCCTCTATGTGTCAGGAATATCTGGAAGCAGTAAAAATAAAGATATAAGCCTGTTTCATACTCTAAATTACATAAAAGAGTTAGGGCTATGTTATGGCGGTAAAGTGAAGCCAACCGCGGGGTGGACCCAGTGACCGACCATCATCGCCACCTATAGCTTGCGTACGTAAAATCCCTGGTTCAAGAAATTCACTGAAACTGAAACACAATGTGAAAATTAATAAAAATAAAAGTCTAATATTAGCACTGAAGCACCTTTTTCTCCCTTCGCTTAAACGCCACACGTCACATTCAGGCTACAGGTGGCTGCTTTATAGATGGTAATAAAGTTTACCGTTAACCGCCGAACCGCAAGTGTTTCACCGCGGTTATAAAAATTCAGTACCGTCAAAGCCCTACATAAGGTGCTTTTCGACCAAAAGTAGCAGGACCTTCTCTGAAAGGAACTAAATGGTTTCTGTGGCCCATTGTTGCGTTTCCACAGCGGCCTGAAGTCGCGGCAGAAGCATTAAAAGTAACTGCCCTACACCGCCAGTCCAGTAGGCGGCAGTAATGCATCTTTAAGCTGGTTTGCCAACCGCCATTTAAACTCAAAGAAGAAGAAGGTAACGTCATTAGTGCGACACTACAGGTAGCCTGTTAGCATGGAGGCGATTCAATGTGCTTTGTTGCAGTGCAAATGGATTCATTGAGCAAGAAAGCTCGCTTCTCCTACTTCCTGTTGGCACACACAACCTGAAGCCGCGCGTGTGCTGCCGGTGTAACCGCTAAAGGTAAACCGCTCCGTGTTACCTGTAACAGCGGCACCTCGTCCAGGTGCTGTTAATGCTGTGGTTACATAAACAAAAACTAATGGTTAAAATTGGTTTGTCAATTACTTGGGCAGAAGAATGCAGTGTTCAAATTGATAGTTTCGTCCAACTTTTGAATATATAAAATGTCGTCCTACAGGTGATTAGATGATACAGGTGTTTTTTCATTTGGTTCAAGGAAAAAAAACATTTCAAGCAACATTTGTATTAGAATTGGACTATGGTGATGCATGCAACCTCATCCTCTCTGTAAATGTTGGATTCAAAGTACTATGCTACGTTGCGGGCAACAATAGGATTGAAAATTGGTACATATTTCTTTACAAGACAATACAACATGAACTTTAATGAATCCTAAACATAAGCAAGCAACCTTTGGTCACCTGGACACATCATCGTTCCTTGAACCCACTCTGTCTTTAAAATTATTGTCATCTTGCTTTAAACATTAAAGGAACTTTAATATATTATAAAACAGGATTCAGGATTATTTCCTTGAATGCACATGTTCTGATGAAAACTGCTTATTTATTGTTTGTGTAAGTCTGTTGTTTGTTCACGTACGTAAAACTTTTATACACTGCTGTCTTAGCCAAGACATTTTATATCCTCCTATAAAAATAAAGGTAGATAAAACTGTAAAATGTATCATCTTTAATCTTACATTATGCTGTTTTTGCCTATCATCAAAAGTGAAAACGGCACATGCACAATCGACCTGATCAAACAGGGTGTAGAGAGGTTTAATTAAAAGGCCTGGTTTACAATCTTTCCATCGTCGGTGTGGCAACAGATTAACCTTTATGGTTGCAGTCCACGTGGGCTGGTAGGCCTTGAGGGTTAGTGAACTGTTGGTCAACGTTTTACAATCCTTACATAACTACAAACTCTTTAGCAATCTGTCAGAACATTGAATACAAAAACATGCTTAACGTACGATACAAAGTGAGATCAGGAGATCGTAATCTACCACCATACATTTCCTCGAGAGGCGTTAACTGTGTGAAAGGTGAGCTGATAAAAAAATGCTTGACAGGGACAAGCCATCCTGAATGTTCACATACTTGGCAGGCTGGAGCTTGGCTTCAAAGTGCAAAGTCAGTTTCCGATACTGATATTAATACTGTGTGATGTAACATAGAACAGCAAACAGAAGCTGTGATTTACCTTGAGGGATCTTTAAGTATCTTCTTCTTCATGGTATTCGCTCAAGGTGCTATGCAATATTTTGTACGAGTTTAACTGTTCAAAATACCTGGAATATTTCAGTTGTCCATACATGTCTGTATTAAACTGAGTTGGACTACTGATTCCCCAACCGTTGTCTCATGTCATAATATGAATTAATAAGATTGAAAGCAATTGAAAATGATTTGATTATGACTAATACTGGTTAGAGAGTTCATGTCTTTGGTTTCAAACTAAAAGTTACTGTCCTGCTCTGAATATCTATCACTGTTTAAGAGTTAATTTATGGATCGATCAGGTAAGATTTGTGGTCTTTGCCCAAAAGCTGCCTGAATTTATGCATTTATGACTTTTATTAGGACTTGTTTAGAGCTAAGGTATCAAAAAAGTCACAATTTTAAGCTCAATTTTAACAAAGCATCCCATAAATAAATTTTTTAATTAAAATCCTGTGAATATGTTTATTACAATATTCCTCTACTTCAATATTAAGCAACTTGTGTTGAGAAACCACTGAAGATAATCCCTCCTACGTGCTTCATTCATATTTCTAAAGCTGCATTTCAAACCCTTCAACCTGACATGGCCTTCTGACGTAAGTTAGCATCAGCTAACTTGGTCAAACTTCTAAATTTACATGGCATAACAGTCTTATATGAGAACACAAACAGAACAGAACACCCTTGGAAACATCACTAGGCTATTTTCCATCAAGTATTTATCAATAAAATATAAGCCTAATTGGTGTTGAGATATAAATGTTTAAAATTTGACAGTCTGCTAGCTTAATGCTCATGTACTCTACATGCACAGCAAAGGGGGCTCTGTCAGCTAGCTAGCTTCTTCATGCTACCGGAGGACAGTAAATTAGACATTTGGTAAAATCTCGGCAGTTTTTGATAACTTACTTCTGAGTGCAGCAGAGGAGACACCGCAGAGCACCGCCGTGTGTTATCGACACACTGTCAGCGAGCTAATCTCACACAAGACCCTCCTGCAGCTCCGCAGACTTCCGCGTCCTGAAGCAACAACAGTCACACTTCCGGTCAGAGATTTACTCAAAATAAAAGCATAAATGTAAAAATATAATAGATGTAATAGATATAATATTGATGATTAAATATATACAAGTATATATATGCTAAGTGCATCCAAATTACATCAAGGAAAAAAAAATCTTCCAACAAACTGATTTCCACTGCGAACTGTTACAGGAAATTAACAACAAAAAAATACCGAAATAAAAGACGCCGTAAAAATGTATTATTATTATTATTATTATTATTATTATTATTATTATTATATACATTATTTTTTATTAGTCTTCAGCTGTTGAATTAATTACCAACTTTTTTCATAATTGAAAATACTTTTGGTTTTGGATAAAACAAGATAGTGGCTTAGGCTTTGGAAACACTTTTTTACCCATTTACTGACATTTAAAAGTACAGCACTGTTCAACTGGCCTATCAGTATAAGAAGTATACCTGGAAAATGTCAGATAGTCCAAAAAATGAACACTTTATTGTCATTTCTCAAATTCATGATATCGTTTTTTGTTCCTAGCAAATAAAGTTGTTTCTAGCTAAAATTATTTGAATATTTTTATATATTTTTTTAATCAATTAATTGTATCAGTTTGTTCTTTAAGCAGGGAAAACTGTTCTGTAAACTGGATGTTGAACGTTCAGCTGCAGTTCAATGAAATGGCCACTAGGTGGTGTTGCTGCACCAGCCATAACAGCTGCTGTCAGCTGCAGTTTGACAGTTCCTGAAGAGCTGCAGTGTTTTGACCTTTGACCAGATGGAGCTGCTGAGAGGAGGCCCAGAGGCGAGTACACATGTCATGCATCATTTCAGTATCTCTTTTAAATTGCAGCACAAGTATGCTGCAGCGGATTGTCCCATTCTAGCCTCTTAAACTTCCTTTAAACACTGCCACCTAAAATCAGTGAAATCATAATCTATATATTTGTTTTTCCCCATAATAAAAACAATCTTTCCATTACCTCCTTGTTATTGTAGAATAAAATACAGGCTCATGGTGTGTGTGTGTGTGTGTGTGTGTGTGCGCGCGCTCTAAACTCATTGTCCTTTGTGTCAATGTCAGAGTGACTGCAAGAAGGAAGGTGACAGAGTGATTGACAGCTCCGTCTGTTCCTGTGACTGAGACATTTTTCCATTCAGCCACACAGTCTGCAGTGACAATACACAAACACACACACACACACACACCGGCCACGACAGAAGAGGCTCGGTTCCAACAGCAGGCTGTGATTGGCTGCAACAGATTGTGGGTGTGGTTAAAGGTACATAAATGAAATCTAAACATGGATGTTTTATTCCGATCTGACTGCCAGCTCCAAAGATGGCGTCTACTCGATCCAATAAGATTTGTTTACCTGGCACATGTCTCTACCAAACACATACTGGACACCTGATTTGTTCTGAGCATGTGCAAAAATGCGGCTACTTCCTGTCTGTCATTCTCGCTTATATTTTACAGCGTTTAAAAGTGTTTTATTATAAATGTCCTCTTCTTGCACTGTGGATTCTAATTGTTCATAACTCTGGCAGCCCTAAGCGGACATGCATCCATACGTTTTATTTCCTCTGTTTTCCCGTGATAACCCGAGTTCATTTCAGTTGTTTTCTCAAGGTTTTGATTAAGAGAAAACCTTAAATTAGTACGATTGTGTCCGACATTAGTAATCATCTAATCCCTCACATGCATTAGCAGATCAGAGGGAGATAGCAGAGCATTTTGGGATATTTCAGCCCCCAGTCTCTCGCACACTGACTCAGAGAGAGGTTTGACGTCACACCAGCTCCACAATTATTCACTTTGCCTGCAGACATGCACAGAGGAGCCACATAAAGGAGGGTTTCTGCTTGAGAACACACGAAAGGCCACAATGGTCTTACAACAGTATTACAGGATTACATAAACTCATGTTTCTTTTTGGCAGCGGACAGACACCGTACCTGACATTCTCAGAGGTCACAGGTTCAGCAGAGGAAAGCTCAGATTTTTCGACTCCAATTTCATAGACAATTCTTCCATTATAGGTTAAAATCATGAGTTTTGAGTTTTGCCTCATAAAAATATTGACGTTCAATGAGGTGAACATTAAAAACCTAGCTCTCTCCAGCACCAAACAGGAAGCAGCAAACCAGTCAGATAGTAAACATGGAAGGCTGCATAGTTGGACACCTTGCTGTACTTCGCAGAGTTAGCATTGCGGCAGTTAGCTCAAGTGATAGGAAAGAAATGGCTTACTAGCTCGTAATGCTAATCCAGCTAACGTTATGGCCTTAAACCCTGCGTGTACCACAAACCACTGATTGCTTATGAATTGTAAAAACAAACAGCATGACTCAGCAAAAAACTAATGTTAGCAATGTTGTGGTAACGCTAACACGAAGAGAGGACAGCTTTCCGAAAGTAGCACACCAGCTCCAGACTGCAATACTCACAAGCTGCTATAGCTTACGTCACTACATTAGCGTGTCTTGGCTAACAAGCCAGTAAGCTAGCAATGTTTGAAGGCATGCTATATTGTGTGGAAAAGGGGACAACAAGTGGGCCAAGAGGAGTTTAGAATTGCACACCGCATCCTAAAATATATTCATGATTCTTTATTTAAGGATGATTTAAAGATTCTGAATATTTTGTCTGACATAGTCGAACGCCTGCTTGCTGTAGTTTGCGGAATTAGCATGGCGGCAGTTAGCTAACTGAACGTGTAAAAGTTTGAAGTCATAGGAAAGAAATGGTTAGCTAGCTCGTAACGCTAATTCAGATAACATTATGGCCTAAACCCTGCATGTAACATAAACCCCTGATTGCTTATGAGTTGTAAAAACAAGCAGGGCTATGTTAAATGAACTTGAGAAAGTCAGCATGACACAGCAAGAAATTTGACTAATGTTGTGATAACGCTAACATGAAGAGAGGATAAAACAGCTTTCCGAAAGTAGCACACCAGCTCGAGACTACTCACAACCTGCTATTACAGGTTACGTCACTACATTAGCATGTTGGCTAACAAGCCAGAAAGCTAGCAATGTTTGTAGGCAACTATATTGTGTGGAAAAGGCAACAACAAGTGGACCAAGAGGAGTTTAGAATCGCACACCCCAAACTTTAAGAAATTCATGATTTTTAGGGATGATTTAAACAAAACTCCGATTTTGAATACTTTGTCTGATATAGTTGGACGCCTGATGCGGAGTTAGCATGGCCGCGGTTAGCTCAGGTGAATGTGTGAAAGTTTGAAGTAATAGATAAGAAATGGCTTGCTAGCTCGTAATGCTAATCCAGCTAACGTTATGGGCTCAAACCCTGCATGTACCACAGGGTTCAGTGAACTTGAGAATATAATAAATCAACTACAGCTCGAACTACAGCTTTTACAAGGGCAACTTATTAAATTGATTTGATCTAATTAACTTGAAATCATGTAACATGAAGTTTAAGATAATATTTCTTCTGAATTCTTGCAGGATGTTTGACAGTGCATATCCACAACAATAGTGGTCTGTCAGTGAAACATTAATACACACAAACAGCGCACTGAACTGTTGTCTCTCCCTCGGGCCGCTGCAGTCCTCGTTCACTAACACTGAGAGTTTTCACCCAGCTGTGATGTTCTCTGACAGGTGAACTGAGTCATTCCTGCACAACGCCAAAATAACCTCCCAGCCTGCTCTCAGACTCATGCAAACATACTATAACAACCCTGCACAGCGCTCACAAACATCATGATGTAATTTGACCTTTGAACTCCGGTCTTTCTAGATGATTCTATATCTGTCTGAGAGGAGTTTTGAACTAGTCCATCCATCTCTGATTAACAAGGTTTGAGACCTCTGAGTCCCAGATCTTTCTCCACTCAGAAATATTACATCATCCATCTTTCTTTCAATTACCACAGACGGCTCTCTTTTTCCTGCTGTAGCAAAATGGGACATTAATTGAATCAGAAACCCCACCCAACCACCGCTGGGTGTGTGTGCAAGCTGAAGTTAAGGAACAAAAGGAGGTAACCGACAATTTGCTGCCACAGTGACCTAAAAAAAGGTGTCTGTCAAGGTTCATTTGTGCTATTCTTTTTTTTTTACGAGCACATTTTGTTTAAATCTTTTTTCTTGCTAGCCAAAAGATAGCATTCCAGTTAATTAATTAAATTTTCCTTGAATGATGCATCACTGAGCTAGCACAAGCATTTGCACGTAACTTACCCTTTGCTAACATCTTGCTCCTCTTTAGCTCCACCCTCTTCACCCTCCAAATATTAGCTGTGTCCCAATTCAGGGGCTGCATCCTTTGAAGGATGTATTTAAAGGCTAATTGCGTCACAGTGGCGAGTCGGAGGCTGTCCCTTCAGATGCGTCCTCCTTGCATCCTCTGCATCCCAACGTATTCCGAGAATCATTGCGCACCAATTGAAATGAGATGTTGGACTCTCAAGCTGCCACGGAAGGGGTCTTGAAATGTCAAATTATCTTTAATATAAAAGGATAAGCAACGTGACATTATTTATGATAGCTAGTTAGCCAGCTAGCTACCTGTTGCTAGATGACAGGAGCAGTGTTTGGCGACGCAAGGGTAAGAGCGGGAACAGCTGGTGACGCAAACGGGAACTCATCCGTAGACCAGACTGTCTCATTTCAGTTCGGTCTTACTGGTCTGCACACGCTACAAATGACTCATTCTTCGTAGCCTTCGTCTGACGAAGGATGCAGCCTCTGGATTGATACACAGCTATGGTCACTTCCTGTTCCAAAACAGCAAGATGGCTGTGACCAAAATGCCAAACTCAAGGCTTCAAGAAGGTGACGTCGACTTCTTATACACAGTCTTTTGTTTTTAGCACATTGTTTGGTGTTATGCTCCAAGAATTGCTTCTAGTAGCAGCAGCCAACGGTTTACAAGGAAAAGCTAATTAAGCTAATTAAATCCACTTTACACTGCATGTCCAGTTCCCAACATAAAGGATCATTTAGCAGGTAAAGAGCAGGGTATTCTTCACGAGCTGGAGGAGACCAAAAAAGAACAAAAAGAAGGTAAATATTGGACTTTTAAAAAAGGCAAGTTGTTGTTTGATAAGTTGATTTGAAGCTAACTGACAGCTGAAGTTGTTTCCACTTATTCAAGGAGACTGACCCTCCCTTTTCTTATAACCCTTTAGGTTTTAAAAATGGCTGCTGAGAAAATATGTCCAACTGGAACCAGTCAGCATCATAATTACATTTCAATCAGGTCCAATATGACTGTGTCTTTATGAAGATTTTCTAACACAAACACATCCCCTTTCCTTTATGTGGGGTACAAAGAACCCCCCCCTCTCTCCTTCTTCTGTTCTGGGGTCACTCAGAAGGGCAGCCAGTGTCACCGCCCTTAACAAGTTTAACCAATCATGCAGAACCAGCTGGGACCCCCTCTTCTTCCCACCACACCCCCTCCCCAGCATCCCCTGTGACAAATCGGATGGCTCCCTCTTAGTACCCCAACCCCCATAAAACAGGTCACCATCCCCCATAGCATGCTGCATGATTATAATATGCAGGTGTATATGATACGATCAGGAGAGCCTTGATTTTCTGCAATGCAACCCCCCCAGTGGAAAAAATCAGCTAACCATCAGTGTGCAGGCAACGTGTTGTCATAGAATCACAAGTGGGCGTACAGAAAGAAACAGGAAGAAACAGGGGGCTGATGATGATGTAAGAATTCTTACAGCAGACGTGCAGTGTCACACATTTGTCGGCTACAAATGGAGCATCTCTCTGCGAGATCTGACGATGAGAAGACAAAAAGTGCAACAAATCCAAACATACTGACGACTCCTGGTCTTCCTTAACACAGTTAGGTACATAATAACTGTATATCTCACAATGAATTAAACTGGTCAGAAGGACGTTGGATGAAAATTGGATTGACATCAAAACCATATGCTGGGTTGACGTCAACCTCCAACATTGGACAGACGTTCAATTTTGGAAAAAATTTAAAATCCAAATGTTAATTTTGGTCCGAAATAAATATGGAGTGGATTTAAAAGCTCAGAGTTTGGCTGAAATAACCTCAGACATAAGATGAGAATTAGTATAAACTCATCGTTGGGATGGCACCAAACTCCACTGTAGGACAAATGTTAAATTCATTGGGGAAATTATTATCTAGTGTCAAAGTTGGCCAAACCACCAACTTTTGATAGAAGCTGAATTTTACTTAATAATAATTATTATTATTATTGCATTAACATTTTGTGCTGGCCATCAACCGCCAACGTAGGACTAGAATTCTGGTTGAATTTAAAGATTGGAGATTCTTCAGAACCCAACAAAAGCTGGAAATCAGCCAATAATGTCGGACAAACACTGAAATTTGGCTGAAATTTTGATTCAGAAAATCTGTCACAACCCAATCAAAATCTAACATTTGGTTTGACATCAACCGCCAACTTTGGACAAACGTAGATCGTGGTTGAAATTTAAAATATAACACTGTCAAAACCAAATGCTGACTTTGATCACATATTTTGGTTGAAATTTAATATTTGCTATCCATCAAAACCCAACATTTGGTTTGTATCAACCTCCAACGTTAGACAAACAGAATTTTTGTTTGTTTAATTTAAAATCAGAAATTTGTCAAAACCCAATGTTAGATTAGTGTCACCCACCAACGTTGGACAAACGAAGACTTTAGGTTGGAATCCATCTCCAACATTGGACAGATGTTACCATAAAAAGTCCATCATAGGGCAAATGTTTAGTTTCGGTGAAAAATAAATATCGAGTTGTATCAAAGCCCAAAGGTTTGGTTGAACTCAACCTCAAATATAAGACGTTGAATTTTGCTTTAAATTTGACATTGGTATAAACTTATCGTTTGGTTGGCACCAAACTTCAATGTAGGACAAATATTACATTTTGGGGGGGAAATTAATATCTCAATGTTATAGTCGGCCAAACCACCAACCTTTGAAAAATTCAACATTTTTTAAAACCCGTTTTGGGCTTGCCATCAACCGCCAACATCGGACAAATTTTGGTAACATTTTAAAACTGAATATTATTCAGAACCCAACAAAAGCTGTAAATCAGCCAATAATGCAGATAAACACTGAATTTTTAATCAGACAATCTGTCCAAACCAAATGTTGGCTTGACATCACCTGTACAGGTCTTACGCTGAATTTTGAATTTTGGTTATCCATCAAAACATTCAGTTTGACGCCACCCACCAACATTGGACAAACCATTGTAGAAGCTGAAGTTTGTTTGAAGTTTGAAATCCAATATCTTTTGAAACCCAACGCTGGGATGACATAAACATCCAATGTCGGATAAATGTTACATTTCTGATTCAATTCAAAATCATATTAACCGTAAAAACTCAAGTTGGCTTTACATCAGCCCCAAGGGTGAAATGAACAAAACATTTTGGCTGAAATTTAAAGTCAGAAATGTATGAAAACCAAAAGATGACTCGACATTAACTTCCATTTTTAATCGTTAAAACAAGATATCTGTCCAAACTCAACGTTGGCTTGACACTGACCACCAGGATTGCACAGATGTTGAATTTTGTCAAGCTGTTATTAGAATATGGTGTTAAATGATATTAATTGGTAATTCATCAACACAATTTATCTGCTGCCTTAACTGTCTTCACTGTTCTGCGTCCAATTGACATTGGCATGAGGCATCATGAAAATATCAACATCTAACAACCTTGGTGTCCAGCTGGGGTCTACAGTGAACATATTGTGTTGACAACATGGGATTATGTTCTGTCATGCCAATGAAATGTCGCACTGAGCTGGAATAAAAGAGACATGCTATGAGAGTGTGTGCTGGAGGAAGAGCAGCAGCAACCCAGATTCACACACACTCTGTCTGATACAGAGGAAGAGGAGAGGAGAGGGATGTCAGGCAACATGAGACTCTTCGCAAGCAGCTCCAGAGCGCAGGGAAGTGGGATGAAGTCAAAGCCAGAAAGAAGGACAGTGTGACACAGACGGAGAGAGAGAGAGTGTGTGAGTGTGTGGAAAAGTGAGTGAGAGACCCGGGGAAAACGTCATCTGCCCGGACTGGACTACCGGACTGCGAGCATACGAGCACCGGCCGGAGGAGAAGAAGGGACAGTGGCTCCACTGTGTAGCCGGACAGAGAGTCACTGTGCTCGGACAGGAAACCGTTGCCGTTACTGGTCCTCAGCGGGGTTGTATGCTGGAGGACACGGACGCGGAAAGTGACACGCGGAGCAGCTGTTAATGAGTGATTGACGGAGGGGGGAGAACATGGCTTCTTCTCCGATCACCCCAGCATCGCTCGAAGGAGGGACACCTTCACCCATTGAGAATGAGGGGCCCGCGACAACCCGACAGGTACACACGTCTGTGCCCCGCTTGCATGCCCGATAACGCTCCATTCACACTCATATTGAAAAAACATACCGAACGTCATTTGAAAATTATGGAATTTAAGACCTACTCAGGCTTCTGCAACGGAAAGTGCGTGTAAGTGCATCATTTTAGATACAGTCTGAGTCAGCAGAAACTGCTCTTTAATTCGGCATGCACTACATCGTTAAATCAGCGCTTACTTTTACATAAAACCCAAATGTATAATTGTTTCATCAAGAAATCCTGTCCCACGAAGTAAACAGCGAGAGCTTCTATCAAGCTGCATGTCAGACATGAAAGTCAAGATTTAATCGTAATTTGTACAACTTGGTGAATATAGACCACGCCGAATTTATCAAAACAAATAAAGACAAATGGCATTGCCTAAGTCATTCGATTCATTAATGTATATTTGCTGCTCTAAGAGGAAACGAGAATCTTGTAGATTTTCAAACGGAGTTTGGTATGACCTACTGTGCTGCTTTCACTCGTCTTATCACGTCGATGACACTGATATTTAAGTGCTGGAGGATAGTTTGTCCCATTAGAAGACTGCAGGCTGTAGCTGGGAAGGCGTCTCCCTGAATATGACACTTGAATGGCCGACCAAATCTCTGCTGGAAAGTCATGAAGTTGTCCTTGCTAATCCCGTTACCGCTGGTCATCCAGAGCCAGAGATGGTGTGTGTATGAAGATGATTCCTTCCTGTGCACTGTTAAATAATGCCTACCTAGTATTTATAGTACGGTGCCCCCCCTCATTGCATGCTAAATCCTTGTTTTTTGTATCATAGTTTTGCACATATTTAGCTCCAAATGAGATCTATTTCCTTTCAGCCGCCTGCCAAGCTGCAGGTTATGGTGCTTGTGAATGAGTCATACACAGCAGAGCCAACATGTGCGTCTGTCAGATAGTATTGAACGCTCTGACACTCACATTTAGACCCTGTGCAGCATGTTGTCTTTGTAAAGGTGAATTTGTTTACAGCCTCCTTCACACTGAGGCCTTCACAACAGGTGCACGCTGGTATCAGTGTCACCAGTCTGGCAGCTCTGATGTCCTAATGTGTACACATGGCTGGAGTGACAGGAATGCAAAGTCAATGCCAGATATACAGCTCAGACGACTGGTTGTGCAGGGGACATCAGACAGGGAGACTGTGAGACATGATCTGCAGCTGCAATTTAAATTCAGAGGATTTCAATACCAAGAAATTCAGTAGCATGTTTGGGTTAATTTTCTGCCCTGCTATGTGCTAACCATGTCAACGCCTTGTCTGTGTTAAGGACATGTAACGTCAGGGTTGGACAACTTTAGTGTCTTGTTTTTGTCGACTCAAAAGTCATGGTGTTCAGTCGGCCGTGAGTCAAATGTGTTTAATTTTCTCAAGCGACTGGATTCGGTCCAAGCTAGCCTACTTGCTAAGTGGCATTTAACAAGCTAGTTTAAATAGCTGTTGTCGTTTTTTCCAACATTGTTTTGCAACAACTTCTGTACTGAATTAACGAGCTGCGCTGTGTTTACTTTTAGCGGCTACACCTGCAGCACACACAGCGTGAGGTTGTGTGTGCGGACAGGAAGCAGGAGACGTGAGTTTACAGGCAGGTGACTCTGCAGCTCAGCGGTCGCTTCACTCTGCTCTGTTGAAGAGCTGCACTAATGTGATATCAGACGTTTCCTGTGGATGAGTGATGGTAAACGAGAAGCTGGCGAGTTTTCATTTTGTATCGAGCAACAGAAAGTAGCAGCTTGACATGTTTCACTTTATTTGCTTCACTATCGCACGTCCCGGACGTGCACACATCGCAATTGTGGTCGTTAAACGACTTATCCTGCAGCCCTACTAGAAACTAAATGAAAGACAATCTTACATGTTGTAGTTCAAAGCTTAAAGGGCAGATGGAATATGCACTGATTTTTCACCAATATGACTCAGAAGGCTTCTTTCTTAAACAAATAACTAAAGCGACTGGGTTAAGGGCAATTCTGCTGCAACAGCCCAAACAGAGACCGGCTGCAAATTCAACATGACGAGGTCAAAACCTCGTATGTGGCTGACCGCATCAGGTCAGTGTGCGCTTTTGTGGGCGATGTGTTACAAGGACTGTCTTTATGAGGCCGATGACAACGTGTTTGACAGCAGGTGCGCGCTGCGGACGTAGGTGAGGACAGCGGACGAGCAGCCCCGCCTACTCCCTGAACAAAGTATCCAGAGCCGTATAGACAGAGAGTCGCGTCGGTGGAGGTCCAATATGCTCCATGATCCGCCATTGTGATGTCGCAACTCTCTCTCTATGGCTGTGAAAGTACCGTCACTCAGTCAGTCACTCAGTCACGCACAGACCCGTGTGCAGGGCTGACCCCGCGTTCAGACAAAAACAAGCATTTGAAAAGTTGTCTGCAGACAGACTTGACAAAACATGATGAACATTTTTTGTGCTCTTAGCAGCCAAGTTGACCAATTAAGTTTACATTCATGTTAGGCGCATCATTATTCCCTTGTTTAATTCAATTTGACACAGAATCGAGAGACAGACAGAAACAGAAAAAACCTTTACCCTAAAGATGCACACTCTGTAAAGTTCCTTGTAAAAATCATTGAGGTTGTACAACTTTCTAAGATGTTCTAAAACCAGCAGCTGACTCTGACACTTTGATCTGATGTGATCACGTTGTCCCGCCACATCAAAGGAATTAATTAAAAAAATGTTCTACTTCTACATATTTTCTCATATGCTGGTGAAATGTGTGAGCGAGAGACACGGGAGCGAAATGCAGAGAAACATTTTGAAATCCCGAAACAAAACAAAAATAACAACAGCATCAGACTGACCTTGCAGGGTCACACACCTTTAATATTTAATGATTAGGCCTTTGCACTAAAAGGATTTGGTCTCAGGTTAGGTACAAGTTCCTTTAGCGCAGACTGCACACGAAATGTTTCATGCAGCGTCTTTTCAAGCAGAGCAGTTTGCTTCGTAAAGCTTTGTGACTCGACCCTAATTTACGCTCCTGGAAATGATTCATAAATCTTTCTTTCTTTTAGGTTCTAACAGGCAAAGAAATGCAGATTTTAAATTGGTGTTCTTGCACATTGTACATCATTAAATACAACAAACATGTGCAAACTCTTCCTGAGACTCAAACGTCCGCAGTCACATGTCTGTAGCTTTGCAGAGGTCATTTGTCTTACTTACAGAAACCACTGCAGCTGTGGTTGAATGGAAAACACTATTAGACAACAGGCACGACGTGACTGAGTGTTGTAGCTGTGCAGTCTGACAGCCCACCGCTCTGCCTCTCTGCCTCTTCCATCACAAACCATGACTTTACAGAAACCTCTGCTCTGCACAACGCTTATATTCCTAATGCTCTCAAACTTCAGCTCTGCAGAGTCAGATCGCCACACATCTACATGCAGACAGTTTATACAGGTGTCCTTGCAACATAGCTGCTGCCTGAAGCTTTCTGATAAGGTCACCATTCACAGGACGTGGAGTTGGCAACATTTATGAACATATGCCGAAGGCTGAGTCACAACAGAGTTCACTAAGTTTGACTGCAAAGGGCACTGACGACAAGACACGACGCACTTTGCATCCCAGTACAGTCACCAAACAGGATGCAACATCTTTGCTCTATAAACCCAGTGAGGATGGACACACTGTTAGAGACACTCAAATATATACAGCCTGGAGAATACCACTCTACCAGCCCCTGTTAGTGCACACGCACACCTGCTTTCAAACACGCTGTCATCGGCCTGGTCTTGTGAATTGAGTTTGGATCGCAGGTCGGATCGATCTGATGCATTCGAGGAAGAACGCTTAACAGCTTTCCTGATACAGCGTCAAAGGAATTCACCTCAAGTTAAATGTTAGCTCTAGAACAGATTGTTAACTGTTAGCATGCAGACGTCTGTTTGTAGAGATTAATAAGAAGCTAAATCGTCGTCTGATGGGAGTCGGGATGTCGGTGGTTACGGTGGATTACCTTCTGCCTGCTTTTGCTCTCTTCACTGACTGTTTTTCCTGCATACACTGCGGCCTGCTGATGCGTGATTGGTCAATATTACTCGGACTACAAGCGCAGTTCAAACAGAACACGCCTCCCGGACAGAAGGAAGACTTCCTGATCCTGGATGGAAAAAATCTGGAAAATTCTCATCCAGATTAAACTCTCTGAACAATTCGACCCTAAAGATTCAAACCTCCTGACATCATCTGTGCGTGTTTGGGTTTACAGATGGTCTTAAACCTTCTGCTGACAGACGCGTTCTCGGTCTGTCCCGATGATTTCAAGCATGTTTGATAATTAGGACATTGTAGCCCTTAAGGCTAAAGTTAGCTAGCATAGAGTGACTCATTTCTCAACACTTGCCATCAGAATTATTTGATGATCTCATTATAGTCCTCACATAGGGTCTTTAAACTTTCACTGACATTATGCACTTTAATCCTTGGTGAACGAATGAGCTTCTTTCCTTCGTTTCACCCCTGAAGCCTGAAACAGGAGCGTTCAGGATCTTCAACTCTGGGTGTGCGAAAATGATTAACAGTGAAAACAGGCTGCGATGACGGACGGGGCAGTAAGAGGGGGGTGAAGGTGTCGTTAGCTCCTGTAGAGGAGGACATCTGCCACTCGGTTTGCCTGTCGGAGCCAAGGTCAGACTGTGAGGGAAAAATCCGACTGTGATTCTGAAAGAGAGACATGAGTGTAAACAGAGAGGAGCGAGCAGTGATCAATTAAACCATGTTAATGCGATAGTCACTAAGGCAGCACGTTCGGTTTCACTTTCCTTTTCTGCAGCTCAGGGAGAAAAAAGATCGATGTGCACGGAGATTAAATTAAAGATGTTTGTGGGTTTAAATCGCAGAGCAGCAAAGATTTATACATGCAGGAGGAAGGGAGGGAAGAGCTCCTGCACAGTGCAAATGAAAGGAAAAGAATGCCTTATTTTTGTAGGTTTTCATGTTGCTCCTAAAAATAACGTTGCATATTATTGTTGGGATCTAGAAGCCAAGCTACGTCGCTAAAACAATATATCATAACTTTATCATTCTCGGGGCCGAGGAGGAGCAGCAGCAGAGGTCACAGAGTGCTGGAGGGTACACAGTTTCCTCCTCTGCAGACACTACGCCCAGCATCCTCCCCGTCTCTGCCTCCACCTTGCAGGACGTGACTAAGCATTTTCCCAGCAGAGCAGACGCTTAAGAATATGTAAGGTGCAGAAAGCTGCGTATTAAATGTATCATATAGAGATATTCTTAAAAGGTGTGGGTTTTTTTTGGAGTAAATATTGTTGTCAAAAGAGACCATAGTGTAAATTATTAATAACCTCTCTCCCGCCAGTTGTAGCCTATATTTAATGTTAGTGCTTTTCAAAGTCAGGACTATATTTCCCATAAATCCTTTGTTTTGTTTAGGCTACTTCTAAACAAAATATAAACATATTTAAGCAGTACTTTATCTCACAATAAAAGCCATGCATGCTGTCGTAGCGCATCAAAAAGAGTTTTTCTTTTTTAAATATTGTTATTCACAGTATTTTGTTTTTGTCAGTTATCGACTACTTAGAAAAAAAACCTCAGTTGTCT
Organism: Semicossyphus pulcher; assembly: GCF_022749685.1. Lineage (NCBI taxonomy): Eukaryota > Metazoa > Chordata > Actinopteri > Labriformes > Labridae > Semicossyphus > Semicossyphus pulcher. The sequence goes on from NW_027211695.1 coordinate 1,919,456, forward strand.
GCAGCTATCTCTTTTTCAGCTACAGATCACATCAAACACGATTAAGTCGCTGAATATTTTGTTATTATTAAAAGCATTTATCATAATTATCATAATAAAGTTAGTATCACGGATCACGATAGCCGGTGAAGTTATTTTGAAAGCAGTTTGACAAGCAAACAAGGAAAGGTTAGCCTGCTAGCTGTAACTTAGCTGCGCTGCTTGGCTAGCTTGTTGTTATCATAATAATTTGTTAGCTAGCAAATTTACCAGCCGGATCAGCCTCAGGAGTCTGGCTGAATAAGCTGACGTTATCCTCTATAAAGACAGTATGTGCTACTCTCGCTAGCTAGCAGTTAGCATTACGGAGCAAGCTAACGTTAGCTAACAAATCCAAACAAAAGCCCCTTCATGAATCAAACGCCCTGCTGCTTTTGATTCTAGTTTTCATCATGTACATCGCATTTATGTTTGGCTTCACTACAAATAACTGTTTGTGGTTTGTTTTGCTGGGTGAAGGTGGCTGTACTGATGTTAGCGGACTCCTTTTCTAAGCTAGCGTTAGCAATGTTGGCGCAGGGCTAACTTTAGGCGAGTTTTTTAAATGACGAAGTCCTCAAGCTGTTTTTTGTCAAATTTTTTGAGGTTATGTAACAAAACACAATTAAAGTTTGTGTCTGAAGCAGTATTAAAACTCGGGATAGATCCTTTAAAGCTGGTCAACGTGCTACAGCTAATTAGCTACCTCGCCTGCAAACTGGTTGTGCTGTTTGTTAGCTTGTTAAGCTAAAGTGTGACGGCAGACATGAATGGATGCTTTTAGAAAACGAGACACCAGCTTTAAAGCTAAAAGAGGTTGTTATACAAAGTCCATAGCGATGTCTTGTGTCCCGTTATCTAATATTATGTGCATATTTGTTAATGAGCCTTTATCACAGCAGACACTTTGACTTGTCAAGATAGGAAGAGCTCAGGTTTTACTCATAATATTAAGCAAGCAAAAGGCAAAACTTACCATCGCCAGTCATAACAAAAAGGCACACAGACATCAGTACAGGTTAAAAGTTTAAGATCCTCCGGTGGGATTAGACTTTTAAGTTTTAAATCCTCTGTAAGTCATTCCTTTTAAAATGTGCGATGTCTAAACGGCAGTCTGCCCAAGTTCACGTTCACCCGAGGGGGACGGAGAGTCGACCAGAGCTGAGACCTGCTCCGTGAAGAAGCTTTAACAGGAGGCATTTAAAAATAAAAATGATGAAAGTAACTCTCACCAGTGATTAGTGAAATATTAATCCCCTGTAATGAAGAGCAGAGCACAAAATAAACAAAGCAACAAGCTCACACACCTGTGAACGTTGGCGGACAGAAATCTGCAGATGTCTTTAAAATCTCATCCGTCATCCTGCCCACCAGCCACAACAAACACAGCCATTCATCCGCCCTCCCCTCACCTCAGTCGATAACCCACACATCAGTGCAACAGACTGACGGAGAGATATCTGCTGTAAGTTTAGCTGTAAGTGTGGAAAACACCTGCAGTGTAAACATGACAGGACTAGTGAGGACTTGTTTGTGCTTGTTACACACAAGCCAATTTGAATGTTGTTAATATTTAATTTTCACATTTAAAGATAATAAATGATGTCGCAGCCTGAGCAGGGCCACAACAGCTGCCGTAGTTTCAGACCCGAAGTTCAATCGATAGAAGACAAAATAAATGTGACAGAATTTCTTTAATGACACAGAATTTGTCTGTTTTGTTGTCAGAGTATAAGTAAGTACCTCATTACTTCAGACAGGGTATCCACAGAGGCCCAGGGCCCGGTTGTTCAAAAGGTTTAATCTGGATAAGAATTATCCCTCATTGGAAATCACCTTTCTCTCTCTCTCCAGGATCAGCTGATCCATCTGTCTTTTTCCCTGTTTTTTCAAAGTAAGCTGGAGGAGTGCAACCGGATCCAGATTCAGACACTAACACGTCTGCTAGCTTAAAAACTGCTGTTAATTTGGATGCTAATTTTGGCTAACAAGTTTTTATCGAAATATACCTACTAAGAAAGTAAAAAAATACCCTCCTCAGAGTGTCTACAAGCTGAGAAAGACTTTCTTAGGGCATCATGGTAGCAACCTGTCAATCACAGGTAGCCCCGCCCCTAAACCCTCCCCTGCTGTCTGGTCTGTGTGACTCTAAATGAAGGATCAGTGACTAAATGAACATCATGACTTGAAACGAGAGATTGAGACCATAAAGTCGTTAGGAACATGTTTACTGAGGGGATAAACCAACCAGTGGAGTCGCCCCCTGCTGGACGTCAGACAGAACGCAGCTGTGGACGTGCTTTTGTTTCTTTAACCTTTAGAAAATGATTTGTATCTGAGCTTTAATTCTCACGTTGCTTTCCGGCCTGATCAGTAATGACTCAGTGGTTTGGGACAGGCCGTGTGTCTGCTGTGTGTGTGTGGATTATTGGCAGGCTCACGCGCACAGATGTGCTGCTCAGCTGGACGCGGACAGATGAACCAGCTCGGTTTGCTGTGTCACGCTGCTGTTCGGTTAATCCAAAGCGGGACTGCAGTCACAGATCTGAATGATGTCATTTAATAAGCTAATATACTTCCTCTTCTCCTCCTCTCTCTTTCTCTTTGCTGTCTTACCTGCTTTGAACTCTCTCTCTCTCTCAGTTCTTTCTCTTCCTACCATCACATAAACCCACAAATCCATTTACATGTTTGTTTGGAGCTAACGACAAACTAATTATAAATGTAATGGAGGCGTGAGGAGCCAAAGACAGACAAAAAAACATCTTAATCTTTTATTATTACCATGTAAATAAAATCAGGTCACTGTTACACCTCTTTAATACACCTGTGCGTCTGTAACAGACTCAATAATGTCTCAAGCCTGTGTGTCTATTTTAAGATTATTTCAGCATCAGAGCTGTGACTAGAGGAAACAAAGATCGTTTGATTTCTGGGACACGTCAGCCTCTGCTATTTTCTGCCTCATTAGTGTTGAGGCCTGAAGGGAAGCGAACTTCGCCTCGAGATCATTTGTGTTTATTCTTGTTGGTAGAGAGAGAATATTTACCCCTCCAGATATTTTGGAAAAGCAAACCTTGTTGTTTTTAGGGTTCAAAACAGGCTGTGTAAAAAGATGGCCGACATGACAGCTCCTTAAACCCTCTCTGTCGCCCCCTGCTGACTGGCTGCAGTATAGACCATAAAGCCCGCCTCCTCCATGTTAACAGATGGGACATGAGTCTAACTATAAAATCATTTTCTCCAACATGGTTTCTGTCTTATAGTTAGTTCTTATCACGCTGATTTATGTCCAAGTGTTCATTTTTCTCACAAGTTTACTTTTAATCAGCTATATGATGCTGTAAAAAGGGGGCGTGGCCTCATGATTGACAGCCCTGTGGACAAATGGGGCTCCTGCAGCGTTCTGTTCCCGAGCAGAGGAGGCTTTTTTGCTTAGTGGGAAAGGCTACAATCTGGGTAATTATCGCCTCTGCTCCGATCGCCATTAATGGGAACACAAAACCCGTGTCGACACGCTAAGCTCCGCCCCCTTTCCGGCGCGATGCTATGCTCCGTCGGTAACAGATGCAATAAAGACCTAACCACAACATCTTCACTGTGTACTAACCCTGTCTCCGGCGCGTTTGTGACGTCAGACGGTGACGCAGCAGAAAAGAGACCGACAGGAGGATACTTCACTGGCAATGGGAAAAGAGACAATCTGAATCTATAAGCGGGTCTTCCCGGGTCAGAAAAACCTGCGTCAAAGCGCTAAATTTAGGTGGGAAAGAGGTTGACCATAAGCGTGAATATCTGCTTCAGACCGACACAAGAAGCTGCTGCAGGCTGAGCCCACCTGAGGGCTCCACTCGGGGGGGATTTAGGCTTCAGTTTTGTACAATGAGAGTAGATAAAGATGCGTCGTCCATCTTTATGTACAGTCATTGGTTCAAAACTCAACCAGCCACTCACAGCTGGGTTCCCCTCCTTCTCCAGAAACTGGGTGTAATTCCCTTGAACACCACGCTAAAGTCGTACCTCAGCCTACAGGAGGTTCTGTTTTACCTGTCAGACGCACGTTTATCACATAGTCGGCTGTCAGCTGGACATCAAGCATTAACACACGGCTACTTCCTTATTGTTTTAAGTCACGTTCTGTCATTTGGACTATATTATTTAAGGATTATAAGCTAATGAATGAAGTTAGCGACAGCTCAGCTTAAAGCTCCCGATTCCGTGCAGAAGAGCGTTGGAGTAAAGACGTGAAACTGCTTTATTGAGTGTTTTTACTGGTTTAGATTCTGGGTTTGTTTGTTTTGGAGCGGAGGAGACGTCTGCGGAGAATCCGGCTCCTCTCTGAGCCTGTTTCTCCTGCTGTCGCTCCTTCAGTGCTCCTACTGTTCGCCCTTGCAGTCACGCATTGCTCGGACAGTCCAGGAGATCATAATAAATCCTGGTTAACACCCTGGATCTGAGGTGATAGAACAAAGGCATTGAAGAACGTGTGTCTCTTATGGTGAACTCTGTGGGTTGTAGTTCTCCTCCTTTAAAGCTCGTTCACGTCCTCCTGTTCTCCTCAGCCGCTCTCTGCCTCCTCGGATGTGGTGACGGCGCTGACAGCATATTTGCTCTGATGTGGGCTCATAGAGACTCTTCAGACCGGCCTGCAGGCGCTGGGCGGTGGGCGTGTGTCACATTGGTAGCATGCTTTCACTCGGCCTCCTGCAGAGGTTTATAAAGTCACTCTGTGTGTGTGTGTGTGTGTGTGTGAGGACAAGCTGGACATGTCAAGTGCAGATGGTCCACTTAAAGGATAGAAAAAGGTGTAAACTGGAGCCTTCTTTAGATTTGTGTGTGTGTGTGTGTGTGTGTGTGTGTGTGTCAGCAGTGTGAATAGCAGTCAGTGTGCACAGGGACGATCAGCAGCCTCCAGAGGACAAAGACGCCACTTGTGTTCGCAGGAGGAGGCGGATTTTAGGGAGCCGTTCTTTTCCCAAAAAAACACAATCGTCCACTTGATCAGACGGCTCGTCTTCACGTCTTTCAGCGTCTTTTGTGTCCCCAGCCGAGGAGAAGAATCCATCAGAGCCTTTCTTCAGACATTCTTCTTCCAGCCGAGTCCAGGGAACTTTTCTGCAGCTGGTTTAAAGGCCTGAATGACATGAACGATCAAGGCTGCACAAATCAGTATTTTTATATAAAGAGACACATTTTTAAAAGGTGACAAAAGCTGTGTCCCATCCAGAGGCTGTATCCTTAGCAGGACGTATTTGAAGGATGATTGGGTCACAACCGGGGCGTCGAAGGCTGTCCCATTTCGAAGGCTCCTTCAGATGCGTCCTCCTTTTCCCGTGCTGCGAAGGATCCATCAGGTGCGTCCTTCCTGACCCAACGCATCCCGAGACTCACTGTGCGCCAAGTCAAACGAGGCGGTGGACTCTTAAACGGCCGAGGAAAACACTTTAAATGTAAAAGTTGTCGGTTTCAACTCAGTCGAAACACAAATGTTAAAACACCAAAGTGGCCTTGAAACAAATTACGCTTT